>NC_067250.2:29375000-30000000 GCF_019359855.2 Lolium perenne
TATCAGCTATGATATCCACATGACCCTTCTAATGATCCATGTGACAATCTATAACACCAGTTACAATTGCTAAATTAATCCTAACCACATGATGCGGAAAGCTCACCTTTGAACCTGACTTGTAACAAGGTTCCACCCGAAGCACTTGGACAGCAATCGGCTCATCTTTTGCATTAAGCAGAACAATCCAACCATTGGAGGACCAAAATTTCAAGGTACCATCATAGAACTTCATACGCCCACGATCTAGATCTTTCCTCGTGGAATAAGAAACCTTCCAGATCAAAAAAATCTTGTTATTAGTGGAGTGTTTCCATTTGCATAATTACTAGTACATATAGATTCCTATTTCTTTTTTACTCTTCCTACCAAAAAATCTTGGTGTGACACTTTTTCGACAAAGAAATATATTACTATCGTGAAAACATTAATTACACTCGGGCTCTCTAACAACCCACTGCCTTAACGGCAGTACAGATGTACACATGAAAAAAAGAATTACAGAAAAAGTTGAAAATAAACAAAAAAAAAAGATGTTATCAGAAGCGGATATATACCAAATACGATGTAGACATGGATCGAAAAGGGGATGTTTGCCCGAACCATGAGACAGACTTGAAAAATAAATAAATAAATCAAGCAACACAATAAACTGACAAACTTGATCCCCTAGACTATTCAACACTAGTTAAATGCCCGTGCGTTGCTACGGCTTCACCTGCTACATATTTACGTAAATATTTTTACTTTTAGACATGCCGATATACTTACTTTTATATTTCACAATACATATTGTATTTCTTATTGGACTGTGTGCATTCGTAATGTTGCTAGGGCAATGCGTTGTTGTAGAGGCTAGGTGTAAATAGTATCTTCGCGATATTAATATAATGCTCTTTATTGAGAAAAAAATATTGTATTTCTTGTAGAGTAAATTCTTTTCTCCGATTGTGCAACATCATGTTTTCTTGTAGAATAACTTATTTGCCAGATCGTGCAGACACATAATACGCTACAATTCTTGTTCATAGCCAACACATATATAGAGTACAAGACAAACTTCTTGTATTTCCTCCTGAAAGTTACTTACATATCCATAGATGATCATCCCCTGTGAAATAGGAATTAATTATAGTCATATATCACCTCCCTCAAAATATACTAAAGCTTGGAAAAAAACAAACACTCAATTCACACAAAGAATTTCCATATTTTAAGAAAACATGTAACCAAATTGTCATGGTCTAACATATACACTCATGTAGCTGCGATGTGTAAGTAATACATGAGGGAGTAAATTGTAACGAGCTTTTCACTAAAATTCTTGTCAAGATAACATCAAAAAGGATAGCTGCTTCTAACAGTTGGTTTTTGTAGCCATAATTTTCTTTAGGGAAAATCCATATAAAATTTTCAGTCACAGTGACAGCCATAGTCCAGCCAAAAATAGTCTAGAAAGCTATAAACAAACACATATAAACATCACCTTTTATAGACCTTACAACATAGGGAACTAAGGAACAGCGTCCTTAAAGCTTCGCATGTACATGATATTTGCCCCACTTGTCTGTTGCCGCTGTTTTTTTTTTTGAATGATATATATTTCTATATATGAAAGGTAGAGTCGCCTCTACCTTTTTACAGCCAGAAGAGTTACAGGGGGGTACGGGGTGGATTTACAAACCAGGGAAACCCTGGGGGGATAGGGAAGAAAAGGAAAAGAAAAGAAAACAAAAAAACGAAGGAGGAAACTACACTGTTTCCAGCCTTTCTGCCCAAGCAATCAACTGTGATTGTAGCTTTGTCGATCGGTTGCTCCATAGACGTAGTTCACCAGCAATCTGACTAAGCAGAGCCTGCCTACCAATATGTTTGCAGTTAAACACCCTGTCATTTCTCGCCTTCCATAAGCCTAGCAGACACGCAGCAACGCAAACGGTCCAGGTTTTTGATGAGTCCCTCTCAATCGTGATAGAGACAAACTGGCTGAGGTAGTTTGTAGTGTTAGCAATGTTGGCTAGTCCCAGCTTTTCCCATACCCACGTCGCCTACCTGCAATGTAGAGCAATATGATGAATCGACTCAAGGGCTGGACACTGATCACATCCAGCATCCTTTGTCCAGCACTTGTTGGTCATATTATCCTTCGTGTTCAGTCTTCCCCTAAATGCAAGCCATAGGAAGAATTTGTGGCGTAGTGGTATGACAGCCTGCCAAACCCATTTGTATCTGTCCCAAATTAGGCCCCTGTTGCTGAACAGTGTATAGAAATCCTTAGTCGTGGGTGGTTTGCCTGTGGTTACCATAAGCCTAGCTTGTCCCTGTGCCTGGATAGTTGTTTGGAAGGAGCTGATCATATCCATAAGACCTTGTAATTGAGCCTCGGCAGTGAAGGATAAAGGTCGATGAAGTGCGATGTTCCACTGATTGCCCAACAATTGGGAGGCAACTGTGCAATCCTTGTCAACAGCAAAGGAGTATAGAACGGGCCAGCAAAAATATAGTCTTCCCATGGCGGTCCAATTGTCTTTCCAAAAAGACGTTCTGTCGGCTGGATTTTGTTTGCAGAAAGTTGCGGCCTGTACTGTTGGAATTAGATTTCTGATCGATTTCCAAATGTGTGACTCGTGACGCGAGGGTGAGATAGGGATGGTGTCCTGGAGGTGCCAATTTGCCATCCAAGAAAAACATGGCCCAGTTCCATTAGATAGAAGCTTGGCCGTGAAAGTTGCCATAACAGCCTTGTTATGTATCCGTAGGTCCCTGATACCAAGTCCACCTTGCATTTTTGGCATTGTAACAATGTCCCAGGCTACAAGGCAGTGACCACCCAGAATCTTATCTTTGTTCTTCCAAAGGAAAGCACGCCTTAGTCTGTCCACAGCGTCGATACTTCCTTGATCCCATTCAATGCAAGCCATGAAGAAATTAGGAATTGCAGATAGTACTGAATTTATCATTTGAATTCTGCCCCCAGATGACATGAGTCTGGGCATCCAACCTGGTAGACGCCTCTGAATTTTATTAATGACCGGTTGCAGAAGCTGTTTTGATATTCTGTTAGCTGACAGTGGTAGTCCCAGGTATGTGCAAGGCAGAGCAGCAGCGGTACAACCCAATATTGAGGCAGCTTGCGTTGCCTGAAGCTCTGACATGTGCATTGGGACGAACGTGCTTTTCTGAAAGTTTATCTGTAATCCTGTAAACTCAGAAAAAGCGTGGAGAATCTGTTTCGCTATAAGGGCTTGCTGAACTGAACCGTGGATAATAAGCAGCGTGTCGTCAGCATACTGAAGGGCAGGGAAAGGCGATCCCTGCTGAATTGGGTGCCTCAGTAACCCCGATTCATAAGCTCTTCTAAACATCTGCTGCATAATATCGGCGACAATAATGAAAATGTACGGAGATAAGGGGTCGCCTTGTCTGACACCTCTCTGAATTTTAAATTTGCGGCCACATTGGCCGTTGATTACCATTTGCGCTTGAGAAGTAGTGAGTAGCTGTTTTACCCAGGCAATCCATTTGGGTGGGAAGCCTCTAAGTGTCATAGTATGCAAAATCGCCTCCCAATGTATAGAGTCGAAGGCCTTCTGAAAATCCAGCTTAAGAGCAATAATTGGTTTCTTCAGCTTGTTACCTGACTGAATCATTTCAATTGCAGCCGCAAAATTCTCCACTATCGAGCGATCTTTGATAAAGCCCGACTGCATGGAGTCAACTAGTGTCTTGATTTTCGGTTGCAACCTGTTTGCCATTACCTTTGCAATCAATTTTGGTATAGAGTGCTGCAGAGAAATTGGTCTGTAATCCTTGATCTGTTGGGGGTCTTCAGTTTTAGGTAGCAGCGCAATATAGGCCACATTTACACCCGATAAGTCCACACTTTGATCAAACCAAGCTCTAAATAGTGCCATTAGATCCTGCTTGAGATCTTGCAAATAAAATTTGTAGAATTCATTGGTGAAACCATCCGGCCCTGGGCTTCTGTTTGATGGTGCTTTTTGTATAGCCTTCTCAATTTCCTCCCAAGTGAACTGAGATGTAAGAGACTCTAGCTGTTCTGATTGATCTTCATATAGGGTGGTCAAAATAATATTTGGTGACCACGTTCTGTTTTCGGAGAAAATGTCTGCAAAGTAGTTAGTAGCAATCTGTAGCTTGTCATGATCTTTGAAGAATTCATCGCCATTGTGAGATAAGAATCTAATTTTATTTTTCCTGAACCTGTATGTAGCCATAGTGTGGAAAAATTTCGTGTTCTCATCTCCGAGTTTGCACCATTTCACTTTGGCTCTCCGTTTCCAGTGTTGAGCCTCTGCTACGCATAATTGTTTGCCTTGGACTTGGCATAGTGACCTAAGGACGAATTCCCTGGTTGTCAGTGCTCTCCATTCTTCAACAGCGTTCAGAAATTTAACAGCATGGTTTACATTTGAGAGCAAAGTCCTGAGTGATTTCTTCTGTCTGGTCCACTGTCTTGTTGCTGCCCTTATCGAACGCAACCTGTAATTGAGTTTTGAGACCGGAGTCATTTCTCTCGTTCCTTTTGTAAGTATGCCCCTTGTAATATTAACCAGGTCACTGGCAGCAAACCAGTGGTCATCATATCTGAAGATATTTGATTTATTCCTAGGTGTATCGTTGTGCAGTAGCAGGGGTTTATGATCAGATGTAGGACGTCCCAAAGCCCTGCATGTAGAATGTATGAATTTTTGGTTCCACTGTACATTGACAAGTACTCTGTCTAATTTCACCAGAGTAGGATCTCTTCTCATGTTACTCCAAGTATATTTTGAGTTGCAGATTTCAATATCCATCAGCTCCATTTGGTTGATCCAATCATTGAAATTTTCCATGTCAGTCCATGCTATATTGCTGTTGTTTTTCTCATGTCATATCTGTATATGTTGAAGTCTCCTGCCAGAACCCACGGGCCTGAAATATTGTGCTGCAGATTCTTCATGTCATCGAAGAAAATCAGTCTCTCTGAGGCGTCACAAGGTGCGTACACATTTGTGACAGTAAACGCCGTCTCATCGGACGTTGATCTGACATGGACAGTTAGGGAGTGCTTATTCTTGTGAATTTCATTGACATCTACATCCTTTTCTGCCCAAGCAACAAGAATTCCACCAGATGAACCCTCAGCCGGCTGATAAGCAAATCCTGTGTATTTCATTGGTAGAAATTGCCTGAGTTTGAATATGTTAATCTCAGACAATTTAGTTTCTTGGATACAAATAATGTCTGCTTCGGCTTCAGATAGCTTTTTATAAATCACACTGTTTTTGTCTTCGTCTCCCAGCCCTCTTGTATTCCAGATAATGATCTTCATTTGATAACCAGAAGGCCACCGAGGCAAAACGAACCATGCAATGCATAATGAGATGCAGTGTTGTGCACAGATGAGACATAAAGATGAAAATAAAAGCTATTGGTGTTACAGGGTGCGATACAGGTGATGGATAAAGGGGAAATGCAGTGTTGGTCTGAGGCGTCACCTAGTGTGAGCAAACCCAACTTTGAAGGAAAGTAAAAGTACAGGCGGATAAAGAAAAGCACCCTAAGTACATAACACCAAAGAGCGACTAGCAGCGCGCGATCAGCCATGAGAGATGGTCTTCCCGGAGCTAACTTCAGCTTCATGATCCTTCAACGCCACATCAACCATCTCCATGGTGATACCACAGCAGCCGGCCAAGTCCATCAGCGTCTTCTGGGTCATCTCCGGCGGGTTGGAGGTGATGGGCAGCGGCGCGACGTCGGTGATGTCAGGAATCCATCTGGTCTTGCGACGGCGAGAAGTTGCCGAGCTGACAGATGTGTCAGAATCACCCGCCACCGCGGCCTTCCTCAGCGAGGCCCGATCAGTCGAGTCCATTCGCATCCCATCTTGTAGCTTCTGGATTCTTGGGCTGCGGCGTCGGTAGGTGATCATAGGCGCCTTCTTCGACTTTGCCGGCGATGGAGGAGCTGGCTCATTGAGGTCAGGCAGGCTCTCGGAGTCTGAGATCACCACAGTGGCGCCTGGGTGGCATTTTGGCGCCAAGGTTTGAACGCCGGTTCTGCGGGCTGGGCCGCGGTCCATTGGCGCCTTTCCTTTTCGGTCAGCAGGTGCAGCTTGGGCAACGGCAGTTATCGGAGGATCACTGCCCGGCCCACCAGCCGTCGGCCCAGTAGCATCAGTATTTTCCTTGTCCGGAACGGAGAAAAGGAATGGGCCTGCCTGGCCCAACATGCTCAGGGATCCAGCAGACATTGGATTTCCTTGCTTCCCAAATGCAGCCCCGCCGAGGCCTGCCACCGCCAGGCCATCATGCAGCACATCTTGGCTTCCAGGTGCAGCGATAACACTGTTGAAGTTGAGCACATCATCGTTCTGAGCGAGGACTGGTGTGTAATCCCCAGCTGCCAGGCTAGTGATGAAGGGGGAGGCTTCAGATGCACAGCAGATATAGGGAACTGGAGGTGCTCTGACTGGGTTGAAAGGCAGAGCGAGCATGGGGGCAAGATTGTGGTTAAGAAGCTGATTTGTAAGTGGGTTTGGGCAGGTGGGTGGGGATGGCAGGTGGAAACAGGTGGTGGGGAAGGTTTGTGTGAACGGCTGCCTAGGAGGCATAGAGGAAGGAGGCATGGCGAGCGGGGCCACCGGCGGACCCATGAGTGACGACGGGCGCAGCTGTTTTGGTGGGTACATGTTATCTATTTCAGGCAAGAGCGGGAGCGGCAGGTGATTATTGACCTCGTCCGGGAACATGCTGAAAAGGAGGGAGCGGACGCTCTCCCAGGTCAACCCCACATCCTGCGCCATCCCTTGCACATGCGGCCGCCGGTTGAAATTGTACACAGGGAACACCTGGTCGGCTACAGCAGCTCCCGGCTCTCCGACAGGGATGCGGACGCGGAACACACGCGCCCTGCTCAAGGCGACAGTGACATCAAACGCCGTGTCACCGTCGGAGACGAAGGACACTTTGGCGAACGGAGGCTCGGACGGCACCACTGCAACGCTAAGCCTCGCGGACTGCGCGATGAGCGTCTTGAAGTCCATCAGCGACGCAGCCGCCGGGGTGTGCAGCGCGCGCCGCGCCGCTAGCGACAGTGGCCGCTCCTCGGCCGAGGGGCAGTCAGGGATTGCCGATGCAAGGCGCGGCGCTTGCTGGCCCCCAGCAGAGACTGCATTGCGCCCACGCGACGCAGGAGAGGATGGTGGTGCAGCACTGCCGGAACGCACCCACGTGTAGGCCTCCCTCGGGCGCCCGCCGAAGCGCTGGTGATGGCCGCCCCTGTGGCGAGCTGGAGGCGAGGGCCGGTGGAAGCGTGGGGCAGGATGCGTGGGGCCACGACCGCCGGAGGAGCTGCTGCTGCTGTCCGAAGCCGTGTCCCAGATCTCATTGATGAAGACATCGGCGTAGTTACCGCGTTCACCATGCTTGTGGAAGGCGAGATGGTGTGGAATGTGGCGTGGGGATTCCACTTTGACCATGATGAAGAGGGCGGAGTAGTCATGGCCGCGCACAGCCCCATGCTCTACCGTCATGAGGGTGGCAAAGCCACTGACGGCGAGCCGGATGCCGCGCCGCTCCCAGAAGTCAAGAGGAAATTTCTCGAGGGTGAGGCATGCGATGTATCGGTAGGAGAAGGTGAAGCTGTCGTCGCCCTCATCATGCGGCTTGATGTGCACGAGAACAAGGGTGTCGTCGATATCGCGCACTCGCAGCGGGCTCCGCTCGAGAGCTGCGACATGGTCACCGCGGCGGAGAAACATGGCATAGCAGGAACCCGATGACGATGAGGCGAAGCGCACGGCAGGGTTGCCAAGGCGCTGATGGAACACCCGACGTAGCCAGGGAATGGGATTGTGTCTTGGTGGCTGGATATCAACGAGGCAGGCGAGGGCGTGTGGGTCTTGAACGGGTGGGCAGTGGATGTCTAGGGCTGTGGGGCGGCCATGAATAACAGGTTCCATAGCGCGGGTGCCAGCAGTCGATTGACGCCGTAGGTTTAGGAGGGTTTGGCAGAGATTGCGTTTGTGGCCAGAGCGCCGGCAGAACCAACACACGACCTGGTTTGTGCAGAGGGAAGCTCGGTGATGATATTCAAGGCAGCGGAAACAGCGTTTCAGTAGGTTTAGAGGCTGATCGAGGTGGAGGCGAGTAGAAGGCGTGCGGTGGCGAGGTGTGTTTGACGGGCGCAGTAGCACCTCTTTATAGGATGGCGAGGAGGGTGGAGGGTCGGCGGAAGAGGTAGCTGTTCGAATTGAAGCCATTCCCGCCGACGAAGGGTTTTGCATGTGTGGCCGTTGCATGCCCTGGGTTGTCACACGTCTGCGCAGAGGGTGGTTGCCAGTCCAATCTTCATCGAAGCCCATTATCCTCTGGCCTCCACAGGTACCGGGGAATGTGCAATGCTTAGCACCAGTTGACAACTTGGCAGTATAATTTTCAAAATTTCCACTTTCAACAGCAGTAAGACTCGGGACGTCGGCATACATAGCCTGAGCAGGGGTGTTGTAACTGCCGGTAGAAACGTTGTTGATCCCATTAAGCAACGTACTTCTCGCAGCTTCCTCCAAGGACGTTGATGGCACAGCCGTAGAACGGTGCACCGCACCGCTTATCAAGCTGCGGCGGAGCCCTGTCAGGTCACGTCGACCTGCACGACCTGCGGTGCCGCTTAACTCGACGTTGAGGTGGCGAGCGTCGTGGCGAGCATGCAGTAGCGCAGCACACACAGCGCCGGTGGGCTTGGGTGGCATAGTGATGGAAACTTGGAGCGGGCCAGCGGCCCAGAAGCCCACCAAAGCAATCTCAGCGGCCACGTCAGGCGAAGCAACCTCAAATTCAAACTTTCCCGCATCTGCCGGCCGGACATGGAAATCCTCCGGCGAGCCACCGAACCAGAAGTGCAACATCTTGGCGGCGAAAGGAACGGCAACAGAG
Source organism: Lolium perenne (assembly GCF_019359855.2). NCBI lineage: Eukaryota > Viridiplantae > Streptophyta > Magnoliopsida > Poales > Poaceae > Lolium > Lolium perenne. The sequence goes on from NC_067250.2 coordinate 29,383,943, forward strand.
ATACCAGCGGATTCAATGGACAGAAGTAGCAGAGTTGTTCGCTGAAGCATCGGATTGACTGCGCAGGTGGTACCACAGTGGTATCGTTCCAGCATGGCTGCCTCGAAGCGAGATCCGGGAGAAACCAGGGCGCGGTTGTGATTCATGGCTGAAGCGCGCTGTCCTATCGTGCGAGGTGTGTGACTATCTACATGCATGCAAGGAAAGGTAGGAGGCGTAGACTTAGCTGATGACGCATGGTCGAAGTTGCCTTTGGAGTAGCGCAGAGGGCGGCCAGCTTGACGGGGGTCCGGCCGGCCATGGGCGACAGGTAGAGTGTCCTCCGGCGCCGGCGCCGGCGCATCCGACGCGGGGAGGCGCTGGTTGGCCCGCAGGGGTTGCGGCAGTGCAGGCCAACCGCCATCAGGAGGCGGGGCGGCGCGGAATGGCGCCGCAGGGCGTCGTGGCAAGTCGTCCACGCCTGACGCCGCGGAGCACGGCAAGATGCATAACATCGGCGGTAGCGCGGAGTGGGCGCCTCCGGTAGAGGCCGTTGGTTGGATCTGACTTACCGGCGGTGAGTTGCCGTTGACCGGCGAGAGGTGGGTGGGCGTGTCGCTCTAGAGAATGTGTCGTCCCTGTTGCCGCTGTTGGTCGATGTAAATCACTCCTGAGAATCACCTAGGCGCTCACAATCCTACCTCCACCCACATTATCATTTTCCAATCAGTGAGATGGAGTTCAATACTCGGACATGAGTGCCGCGTCAGCGCACTCCATGCCGCCGACGCTCCCCTACTCATATACGGCCGCGTCTTCCTTGCCAGAATCGACCGATGCGAGCAGAAGATCCCGGCCGCCGCCGTGACGTACGACACTCTGAAATCTGGACACACGCATATTCATGCAGTACAACAGTAGACGGGAAAAACATGCACAAGATGATGGAGCGGGTCTGATTCATCCTCCGCGGAGACTTGGAATCGCCTACAAGTGGTCCTCCCGTGTGCGGCGGCTGATGCGGAGACCTGGTTAGGGCCTGAGAGATACTCCGTTCCATCGACAAGGAAAGGTAAGGGACGCTGACGCAGATCAGATGGCCTCCCGTGCAGCTCGGCCTCCGGGTGCGACATTATCGACGTTGCCCAGACCGGTTCCACCAAGACAGCCGCCTTCGTGCCCTCATGTCGTCTTACTTCGCCAGCATACCGCCGATCATCACGGTACCGACCCACGAGCGCACGCAGCAGATCGAGATGGAAACTGTGAAGTCCACGATGTACTTTGGTATCAGAGTGGGTAGAGGCCCAGCAAAACTCCTGGCTGCCCAATCCGCTCTCCTTCTGATGCCTTATCCTAGCAAAAGTCAGCGCCTAATTCTATTTTGGTAAGATATGCATCATTTTTTTTACCTTGCACTACATCAGGTATGCATTCTCACGGTTTGGTTTTAATTATCTCGCACCGGTATATGTTTTGTCAGACATTAAATCTCTATACAACTAGCTCGGTCCTCTATGATTTAAGACGTATGATACATGTCCTAACGGAAAAACATATGGTAATGAATCCTCCATATCCCAAAAAAAATATCTCAGATTTATCTTTCTTTTTTTGCAAAAAACTCAGATTTATTGTCTAAGACTAAAGTTACACTGAGCGATCATGTATGGTTACATGGCTGGGTTCATGTTATCTAAATTCGGATGTATTTAGACATTACCATTGTCTAAGACTAAAGTTACTCCGAGCGATCATGTATGGTTAGATGGGTTCAGGTGGATAAATTACAATATGTTACACTGAGCATCATGGATGATTAGACGGGTTCAGGTGGATAGTGTTAGCAGTACGGATATGAGGATTTTTTTTTCCGTTAGGCCAGACCGGTTAAAGGAATATGGCAAAGATCTTTTTAGTATTCATGTTGGTTAAGGAGGAAGTGACGGCCTCATGGGTAACCTAACCTCGGAGCATGGTAAACCTGATTGATTTCTATACACAAAAAGTTATCTCTTATCTTCCGGTGCAACGCACGGGCAAGTTTCCTAGTCATTTTCCAATCAGTGAGATGGAGTTCAATACTCGGACATGGGATGGGAGGATAGAGGCAAAGGAAGGCGAACTGATCAACTGAGCTTCTGTCCAATGCTGGAGTTCCTTGCCAGCAACTCTCAACTCTGAATCATCACTTAGTAAAATTGAGAACTTTGATGCACTTAAGTTCTTCACTACTGACAAAAACGATATTGCAACACAAATCATATCGCACAATCAGTTCCACCAAAAGGCACTTTGCAATCACCTTCACGCAACGGTAAAATCAATTGACAACACAAAATCGCCGTGATTCTCCTTTTTAACGAAAGATAACTTGCATAAGTAAATAAGGTTTATTCGCATATAATGTGACATCTACAAATGCTTTTGAAAACCTCTAGTAATACAAGTAAACCTCCACATGACCCATCAACTGAACCAAATGATTCATCTATAAATCAACAATTAAGATATTTGAAGGTTGCATTGAGTCAACAAAATTACCTTACAAATTTATAAGAATACGTAATAAATTCAAATATATTTCAAAAGAGATCTAAAATTTGATTAAAAATTACCTTGATGAAGTTAATGAAGCCGCATTTTGAAAAGAAAATATTGAGAAAACTGTATGTTCCACACTTGGCTTGTCCTCAACACTCACATCAGAACTCAGCTTTGTCTGGCGGATCCCTGCCTTGATGCTTTTCAAGACTTTCAATATTTATCATGATGTTCTTCTTCATATGGGGAATGCCAACATAAGTCCATTTTAAGCACCACATAAGATATCAAGAAAAAAATCAATGAAGATGATGTAGCTCCTGATCAAGAGGAAGCTTAGTGGTTAGAAACACAAAACTATACAGAATAAGGAAATGAAACAGCAATAACTCACATAGATATAACTCATGTTTAAAACAACATGGAATATACCATGTTTAAAATAAGCTCTATTATTTCTGCAAGGTAATAAAATGGGGAGATGAATAATAGCTTCATCTCAAACATGGAAATCAAATGTTTTATGTTGTCATGTAAACAGTATTGAGCATATCTCATTATAACACAAAGTTAGTTAGAGAAAACATTCATTAGGTAGTGATTGTATGAGCCATACTCGTGCTACATAGATGAATATGATTCAGCAATGATGAACTGAATGAAGCTATAATGAATCCTTAAGATGTCGATTAGGTATTAAAACGCATTCCCACAAGTAACATGATCTTTTGCTTATCGGATATGTCCATCCTACTACTCCGATCCCATGTGCCACCTCCTCTAGTGACTTGGGTCCAACTTAGATTCCCCCGCCACTGCTGCAATTGGCCTTACCCCGGTGGCGGTGGGCGCCATTGCCAAAGTTGATGGAGAAGATCCTCTAGTTGTTCCGTGAGGCGGAGCCCAAATGCTAGGGTGGCAGCACTCAGCTTAATATGCAATCTCAATGAACACAACTGTAAAAATATAAGAAGCCGACACATAACTTTCATTTTGCAAAATAATAATATTTTATTGAAAGAATATGAATACATATACGAACGTAACTGAACCTGAAAGAATATGATTGGATCATTGTTCTCGATAGACTTACTGAATGAACATCCCAATGCCTTTTTCCCCAACCAAATCATGGTCTCCCATTCTCTATTCTCCTTCCCTACATTGATGCTATTGCTTAGCTCCTGTGTCAGCCTTGCTGCATCGCAGCTGCTCTACCACGTCCTGCTTTGCTGCAGGCAGTTGGCATCACCATCACCTGTAGCACTGTCACTTATGTACCTTCAGTGAATGCAGTTTCCAGATTCAGATAGATTGTGTTACCAAGTAGGCGATAAAAAATCATCTCCCAGGTTGATGGAGGAAATAAGAATTGTATCGATTTCATCAATCCAGCACGGAAGACCACCACAAAATAATCACCACCAATCAGTTCTTTGTAAAACAACTTGATGTAAAAAAATGTAAAGGAGGCCTAGAGCCTTAGAGGATGCGGCCTCAATGCAGTTCTTGGAGGTTTTGGTGCGACCCTGGGGTTGGCTGCACCTATCGTGCTGCTGGCCGATCTGCTGCACCCGCATCTTGAGGATAGAGATCCTGGAGGCAGTGTGACAGTGAGGCCGCCAAGTGAAGATCTCATATTGGTCGGTGATGAGGAATTAGCAGCGTGTGCCAGCGGAGAAGGATTGCCGGCTCATCATTTACGTAACTGGAGAGTCCGTGACCATGGGGAGGTGGCTTGGTCCTTGAATGCGAGGCCGCGGCGGCTGAGGTACCCACGTTCGTGGGAGCAGGGATGGTGGCCGGGGCGCGGGTGTGCAGACTCGACATTAATTGGGGACATCGAGGCGGCGGGTGTGGCCAGGGAGCGCCTCGGCGGAGGCAGGCGCATCAATGGCGACGTCGAGGTGGCGGTCAGGGGAGGGAGCACATCAGAGGTGGGCACGTGGGCGACAGTTAAATGGCGCGGCGCATAGTTTAGCTCGGTCTAGTGAGCCTGGTTTATGTAATGTTTACTGTGATGTTTTCCCGGAGCATATTCGGGCAGTACTCTGTATTGATGTTCCTTAATCAATAAAGCGCCGAAGTTCTCTCTCAAAAAAAAGAGGTGGGCACGTGGGTGCTAGGAAAAAGCAAATCGGATCAGGGCAAGAAAATTGGCAGACGATTTTGTTTGCTCCACCCCGCTAATTCCGGCTTGAGAAGCGAAGCGCAACAACTTCCTAGGAGATGACAATGGCGATCTTTGTTTTAGGGACATATCGAGAGAATTGGTGGCAGGACATGCGTGGTAACCATATATCGTGATTGCGTTCCATGTGTTGCCCATTTGTTCTCTCCTGGAGTAGCTATTCCACTATTTCGCTAATAATACTCCTCGTTTACTTAACTGTAGGGATTTCATGATTAATAGGCCAAGTATACTTCCTTATTTGGTATGAGGATTTTTGGAAATTGATTGGCCGCTTAGGAGATAAGCCAAGTATACTTCCTTATCTGGTATGACGATTTTTGGAAATCGATTGGCGCTTAGGAGATTTTGATGCGAGTAGAGCACAGACGGTTAGATATCAAGCGGAAGGCGTTTAATACGATTAACGGCCAAGATGATCCTGATCTTTGACATCAAACATTTTTCACGACGTACCAACTCGAATATAATAGTAAAGATACCGCAGAATAGGTTTTTTTTTTTGAGAAAATTCGACCGCTCTCTATTAATCAGAAGTAATGTTCATAGAGATATAAAAACCCAGGGGTGGTACCAGATACCACACCCTTCGACCGACTTCACGGTCAACAGAGCTACGAGAAAGTCGATGTGCTTCTGTATTAGAAGCTCTACCCTCATGCCTAAACGCTGCCATACTGAACAGGCCAGCGCTTTCCTTTATTTCTTGGACAATTGCACAATACTCACCAGCATATGGTCTCTAAATGTTCTGGGCAACTTCCAAGCAGTCCGTTGCGATGCAGATTTTTTGCAGGCTCAAGTCTCGTGCTAACACTAAAGCCTCGCGACACACGAGAGCCTCCAGTGCGGCCGGGCTGCCCACATCCTGGATCACCATTGCCGAGGCCCCCATGAACAGCCCCGATTCATCCCTGCACACGACCACCACTGCACCTCCCTAGCCCGTCTTCGATGTGGCAGCATCCACATTGATCTTGGCATGGCCAGAGGGAGGTGTGGTCCATTTGGGGACTGGGGCCACAACCCCCTGACTCCCTTCCGATTTTGGCCTAGGAGCCAGTGTGAGGTCGTCCAGAAATCTGCGAACGAACAAAAACATTGATAGCGGACTCTGCTGCTCGCCGTCATGGATCAATCGGCGTCGAGCATACAAGATGGCCCAGAGAGTAGCTGTCATCTCCACAAACGCATCTTGACCTAGAGTTTCCATCATGACAAACATCCATTGTTTCGCTGAACTTTCCGTTGTCATTGACATATGTTGGGTAATATCTTCATTGACAAGCGCCCATACACATCGCGACATAGCACAATCGACTAGTGAGTGCCTCCAAGAGTCAGCAGCGCCACACACCATGCAATTGCTCATCTCTGCCATGTGGCGATGGTGTCGTACATCCCCAGTAGGTAGGGACGGTCAGTGACTTTATTAATGCGTCTTCATTGTCCTGGAACAAGCAGGCCCTTGAGGATTTTTTTTCCTCCCCATGGACGTGGAGGCCATTTGCAGAATTCCGCTGAGCTCACGTCGATTTGATGATAACTGGCGAGGCAGTACGAGCGAAACAGATGCCTCACGGTCCGTTCGGTCTACCTTCTACTTATCACAACAAAGCAGAGGCGAGAAGACTGGCTTGAGGGGAGATCGGCTGACTCTAATCAAGCAAGGGATGAAAAGTAGTGGAAAACGTTGTGGAAGGTACATGTGCCATCTAAACTGAGGTTGTTCTTGTGGCGTCTTGCCAGACAGTGATCGGAGGGTCATCTTTCTTGCATGCCAAAGGGCGGAGCATAAAATCTTGTGGGATCCAATTCTGATTCCATGCATGCCTACTCTCTCCGGTGCCAATTCATCGAATAAGACCTTGCTTCATTGCGTCCCTTCCCTCGATCATGGCACGCCAAACTTGCGAAGGTGAGACCCACAACTTGCTTCTAAGAAATCTGTCTCTGGAAAATAGACAGCTTTTAAGATCCTTGCACTCAGGGACTCCGGGTTCTGAAGGAGCCGCCATGCCTGATGTGCTAGCAGTGCAAGATTGAAGAGCTCGATGTCACGAAAGCCGAGGCCTCCAGAGTATTTCGGCGAGCACATGACCTCCCATGACACCCAATGTGTCTTCCTTCTCCCTCTCTTACGTCCCCACCAAAAATTTATGATGAGAGAAATGATATGAAGGCAACATACTGCGGAATAGGTGGAAGTCGAACCATGGAACATACTGCAGAATAGGTGGAAGTCGAACCGTGGAAACTTCCTCAAACCCATTGTTTTGGGACGGGCCACTTTGACAGTTCAGCTTGACGAGGTCACTTGGCCATGTGGGTTGGGTCATGCACACCGAACCTAAAAAGAAAATTCCATATTAGTCGGAAATAGAATTTCCATAGTTGCATCTGTTTCATTGGAAAGAGGCCATCCGTTTCTGTTTTCGCCAAAGGAAATTCTTTTCGGTTCCACAAAAAAAACATAATTCCGTTTTGTTTATGTATTCTCATGAAAAAGTCTTCCGCCTCGTTTTCATCCCTAGTAATAATTGTTTTGTCTTGGCCCTACATGGCATAGGTAATGAGAGGTAAAATCATCCAAAAATTAAATAGTACTACTAATTTGGTTCGCCCATCCAAAACATTCTCTTTTAAACAACGCCACTAGAAATAGAATCCAGGTCAAGGGCATTTAAACAGTTTAAACAAAATGTGGTTTATGCTCTCAGGCTACGGAAGCTGCAAACTAGTACTCCTACTCTTTATTGCGTGAGCTAGACCTTCCAGTTCACGATTCATCGATCGAAACTACTGGGGCTGAACTGAAACCAGTCACTTGGAAGCTGCGGCAGCAGCCCGGTAAGCCTGGATCTTCTTAGCGTACTCCACCGCGATGTCTCCATCCGGCAAGACCTCCTTCCCCACATCGCTTTCCTTGAACCGGTCCGCCCAGGCGGCCAGAACTGGAGTCCTGGCCGCGTCAATGACCACCACACCGAACATCTTGCGCATCGCGTCCAGCCAAAACAAATTGCATCCGACCGCGATGTCAAGGTACCCGACGGAGTCGCCGGAGAAGAAAGCCTTCCCGTTTGAGCACTGGGCCAGCGCCGCCTCCAATTGCTCGACCACCGCAGCCGTCTCGCTCATCTTCTTGGCCCTGTCCTCCTCCGTCTCCGCCCTCATAATGCCTATCCATGCCGGGAAGAACTGTGAGAACGACAAGCAATTATTAACGATCGGCTGCTGAAACATCAAAAGAAGAGGAGAGAATTTGGGAATAACGTTGCAAACCTTGTCATCGACGTAGGCGGCCCAGAAGCGACCGACGGCGCGGTCGTGGGGGTCGGCGGGGAGGATGGAGGGGCTCGAAGCAGCCAACGCCTCGTCGACGTACTGCACGATGGCTAGCGACTCGCAGATGGGCTTGCCGTTGTGGATGAGCACCGGCACCTTCTTGTGCACCGGGTTGTACTTGAGGAGGAGCTCGCCCTTGTTGAACAGGTCCTGCTCGATGTACTCATAGCTCACGCCCTTCAGATGCAGCGCCATGCGTACACGGACTACGAATGGGCTCACCACCATGCCCAGCAGCTTCAGATCTCCTTCGCCCGCCATGTTTCTTCTGCTTTACGATATCTTGCTCTTGCTATGTGCTCTTAATTATGTCCCAGACTTTTGGGGTTATACTTTTGAGCTTTATATATAGGGGCGAACTGATGGTTGTGAAGATTTTGCTACATACGAGGCTGCACAAGAACCACGAGGCTTGGCTGAAATAATAACAATTCTATCTTAAGCTACCTTGGAGCTGCAGAGCATCCTAGGGCGACCTTGTCTCTAATCTCAAGCGTCATCCGTGACGTCAAGTCACATATCCATGAGCCCACTACCCGAAGGTCCGGAAATAAACTCTTTGCCGCGGCGATTTTTTTTAAATAATACACTTTTCTTTATTAATTCCAGAAGTAATACTCCCTTTTAACTTTTTACAGGAATAATACACCGTTGGGCCTCGAACCCAATTTTTAAAATTCGGGGCAGACTACCCCAAGTATAGGAATTTTTTTTTTTTGAGAAACACAGTACAAACGCAGACGCTCACATACACGCGCATACACTCACCCCTATGAACGCACACACGCACACCCCTACCCCTATGAGCACCTCCGGAAGACTGAGCCGGCGGAATGGATCTTGAAATTGACGAAGTCACCACAGGCGCCTCGCTGTCGACGGGAATGTCGCCTCCCACTGAATGAATATTCCGCCTTTATGAGACACACAGATGTCAAACCTGGGGTTTGAACTCTGGTGGGCTGGGGGTACAACCATCCTCCTAACCACCCAACCTCAGGTTGGTTCTCCAAGTATAGGAATTTCGGGGCAGAGTAGCCCGATATATTTGAATCGGGGTATTTAAACCCAAGTATATGTTCTACCGTGCGTTGGAAAAAATTAAAGAAAACCAAAATAAGAAATCGGGGATGATGAACCCAATATTAGGGAATCAGGTTAGGCGAGCCCGATTTAATTAATTCAGGTCTAGTAAACCCGAATATATTGCAGCTCCATTTTTTTCTCCAGCCGTTCGCACTGTCGTGTTTCCCTCCAGGCCTTCTCGCCACTCCTTCCCGCCACCCTTCTCGCCACCATCTCCCGCCAATATTTTGTCGCCACCGCAGTCCCGCCATATTATCCCGCCACGCTCTCAAATTTTTGCCTATAAAAAGCAGGGATCGACACATTTCGCTGCACAGGTGCTTCTCCCCCTCTTTTTCCTGCCGTCTCACACTTAGCTACCATGAGCGTGCCGTGCTCTGACCAGGAGTCTAGGCCGACGAAGGCTAAGGCTGCAAGTTTGCCCCCGGGTGTGAGAGTGGAGCGGTGTTGGTGCGGCCGTCTTGCGAAGGTTAAGCAGGTGGTGGATTTCTAAAAATCAATATGGGGCATGGATATGTGAACATTCTTCCCTTGTATTACCCAGCGGTCCAATTGCGATCAGTTTGGCATGAAATTTTTCATGTGTGCGAACTATGAGCATGATCCACCCCGAAGTTCAGCTTCGTCGTCCACCAGGCCGCCGGTATGTTTTGACATAATTTTACTTAGGCATAAATATATTTATGAATGTGATTTAATGTTACTGTTTGTGTTGCAGTCTCCCCCGCCCCTATGCAAATGGTTTCACTGGATAGACACGGAGCAGCCGGATTGGGCGCGCCAGGAGGTTGAGGAGAAACACAGGCGTGCGTGGGCAACGTTCTTTGAGGAGGAGCGTCAGGAAAAGGCTCGTGCTAATGCTAAAGCAGAGCGAGAGAGGCAGATCCAAAAACTAAGGGCGGAACAAGCTCGAAATCACGAGGTGAATCAGAAGAGGATGGATAATGAGGCTGCATGTTGGTTTGCAGAGGAAGAGGTGCGCAGGGAGGCTCGTGAGGTGGAAAAGAAGTGACTAAGGGAAAGAGCTGCTGAGGCGCAAGCGGCAGAAGAACGAGGCGACAAGTCCGGAAAATGGCCACGGTGGACGCAGGAAAAGTAGTGTGATGTATCTTAATTTCAGTTTTAGTTTCGTTGTATCTTAAATTCCGTTGTAGTGATAAGCCGTATTTTAATTTCAGCTGTAATGTATCTCAATTTCAGTTGTAGTATTAATCTGAATTGAATTTGCCGCAAATATGTTGTGTCCGAAATTTTGGCTCAATTGTTTCCCGCAAAAATTCGCCGCCATTTTTTCCCGCCGGAATTACCCGCCATTTATTCCCGCCCAAATTTCCCGCCACTTTTTCCCACCCAATTTTCCCGCTCACATCTTCCCGCCGAAACTCATCCCTTCTAGCCTAAAAAACCCCACACTGTTTCCTTGTGTTTTAGTGTATTCTCTTAAGAAGATGGATCCCCCATATAAGAATTACCCCATCTTTTCAACGAATTCATGGCCAAACCTCTTCTAGACAGTGCCCGCTATGTGATGAGGGAGAGTAAGGTAGAGACATTCGAGGAGTTCATCAGTAGCGACGCCTTGCTCCGTAAGGTGGGTAGGGAATTTAAGACTTGGTCTTATGGATATCCAGTCAAGAAGATGCCTGCTCGCAGCCCACGTGAAATAAGGTGTGAGCTTATCAGGTTTAATGAGAAGTGGAAGACACTAACATGGAAGAATGAAGAAGATAGGAAAAGGAATTTGAAATGTCCAGCACGGTGGGCGGCTGAGAGTGAGGACGACGATGATATCTTTGAGCCTAGCAGCAAGGCAAAGAGAGCTGCATCGACGAAGGGCAAGAGTGCCAACTCCTCGAAGGGAAAGAGTGCTGCACCGTTAGTCGTCGACTCGAAGGACGACTTCGAGCCTAGCACGAAGGCGAAGAAAGCTGCTGCGTCGAAGGGCAAGAGTGCTGCACCGCCGGTCGTCGACTCGGACGACGACTTCGAGCCTAGCACCAAGGTCATGAAAGCTGCATCCTTGAAGGGCAAGGGCAAGGGTGTGCTATGTTCTTAGTGTTGTAGTTATCAGTAGTCATGGATCTTGCAGTATGTTGTAGCGTTGGTGTACCGTTCAATTTGTTAGTAGAGAGGTATGTTGCAGTAGTAAGTTGTATCTTAATTATCGCTTGAAGTTGAATTTGAAATGTTGCAATAATAATATGTCTCTCGTACATAGTAATGAGTCGTAGGAATAGTAGTTATACATGGTCCATACAAATAGTAGTCATACATGGTTCATACAAATAGTTCCAAGAAGAGGGGGTCGGATCCTCCTCGTTGTCATCTGAATTATCGGATCCATCAGATTGATCGAAGTCAACCTCATCATCCACTTCATCCTCGTCTTCCTCGTCCATCATATTTTCCATCTGCTCTTCTTCTTCATCCTCGCTATCAAGCTCGACACTACCATCGTGCCCACCAGCTGCATGGCTACTCTGTCCGGATTGGAAACTGATGCCTCCACCATCAGAACTTTGAATACTCTGGCATGGATGGAACCCACCCTCGCCTTCGTGGGAATTGACCTCCTTCGCCTCTGGAAGCATTAAGGCGATGGGGTGAGTTCCCCTGCGCTCGCACGCTTCTAACCAGTGCACCCACTAAGAGGTCCGCTCAATCGGCTTCATCCGCCAGAAAATTTGGGTACTTAAGCTTCTCCACAAAGCATGCACACCAACAGTGTATGCTTCGGGATTAAGCCCGAAATTCACGGTCAACCATTCCTTCAACTGACTAACTCGCCATATTTTTGGGTTTGACAAATGCAACTCCTCAAACTGAAACTCGCTCAGATCAGCTCCCATCGAAGTTGTTCGGACCGTGTCGTTACCGAAGTAGACAACGAATTTTACTCTATCTGACATATCTGCTCACCTATACAAATTACAGACTCGTCAAAAAAATATAGCACCTACAGTCCTAAATAAATATTTTCTACCGGTACCTATATCAGTAACTAATTTGCGAAACTAACGAACGCAACATGCATGATTATACCATCTAATATCAGGAACTAGGGTTTACCCTTGAAGCATGCCAAACACCTCCGTTAGCACCTCAGCTCCTCCACCACGCAGCAGCTGCACCATCACGCAGCTGCTGCACCAGCAGCAACACCACCATCACCACCAGCTCCTCCTCTACCATCACCACCACCACCACCTACTCCAACAACACCTCCACCAAAACGCCTCAAAAACTAACTCATCTATAGATCAGGTGATTCTACAACATTTGGTGGTCAAACTACAAAAAATGCCTGGACAAATCGCTCACAAATGAGAGAAAATGTTGCGAGAGCAAACAAGAGAGAGAGAGAGAGAAGAGATGAACTGTGAGCGAGGAGGAAGAAGAGAGCGTCGGCTCGGCCGAATTAAATAGTCGCCGCGATTCGGGGTCAGGGAACCCGATTCGCTCTCCTCGGGATTCCTCACACCGACAGCCGCTCCTACTGCCCAGCCGACATGCCGACACGGCCCGCGCGTGGTCGACAGGTTCCACTCGGGTTCTGCGACCCCGACTTTTGGCTGCAGGACGAGATTCCCTTTGACTCGGGTTTCTGAACCCCGGTATTTCAAATTCGGGTTGGTGGATCCTGATGGTGTATTATTCTTGTAAAAAGTGAAAAACGAATATTATTTCTAGAATTAATAAAGAAAAGTGTATTATTTAGAAAAATCGCCTTTGTCGCGTGTGGCCGTGTGTGGAAGACACCGCAAAGTCCATGCCGAACATGGCAAAGACCCGGCAACGACTCTTTGCCGTATATTTGTCACCTATGCATGTGTATTTTCCATGCGCTCGGCGCACGAAAGCACTTGACGGGTGCGAGGGATTTGATGGTGTTCACAACTTGCCAAGTGTATCCGTAAGACATAGTAGAGCTTGTTGCAGTAGACAGATGGGAAATCGTCGTGCTAAGGCCCCAAAAGACAAGCGCACAAGAGCAACAACCATCGTCAATGATGACAACCGTAGATCGGAAGAGACTGACCTGAAAGCACACAATCGAACACGAAAGATGACCGGATCACGGGAGATCCGCCAGACACACAACTCCATGCGCCCTTCACCGGCGCTAGATGCACCACTGAAGCGTGGATAGGACGGGGAGGACCTTATTTTGATTTCACGAAGTAGCCGCCGCCTCACCAACCCGAAGAAGACACCAAAAATAAACCAAACGAAGAACTGAAACCTTCCCGCCGGCGAGAGGCCGCGATCTGTCACGCTTCCAAGGCCCCAAGGCCACCGGAGGCGGACCGGCAGCGTCTCCGACGAGAGGAACGAAACCCTAGATAGGTTTTAGAGCCGCCTTGGTGTCTTGCTGTTTTCCTAGATGGGTTTTAGAGCCACCTAGATGGCCTCTAAAACCGGTTTATCCAAAACAAAATAAAAGCCGACTCAATATACATACCCTCTACGACTAGTCACAATGCATATACTACTACATGTTACTATCTCCACAATGAATGCATGGTATCATATACTAGTATCATAGTCTTCTTATATTAATTGATTTGTAGAATCTCAATGCAAATATATGTACAAGATTTACTTGATATTAAATTTTTCTAGTAGTATGTGTTATGATACGGTATATACCAATGATATCCTCTCTCTCATCCTTAATTACACTACCACATCAGCATTTTCCATGCATGAAATGCATGATACTACCTATAATATTTCTATTGCGGTAGTCTACTAAATTTAGAGATGGTTACAAGTAACCCAAATTATATTAGGTGCCTGCGCACTCTGGTGTCTTCCAAGGTGCCTGATGGCGTGTAACTCACACGTTCATTGGGAACCCCAAGAGGAACGTATGATGCGCACAGCAGCAAGTTTTCCCTCAGAAAGAAACCAAGGTTTATCGAACCAGGAGGAGCCAAGAAGCACGTTGAAGGTTGATGGCGGCGGGATGTAGTGCGGCGAGACACCAGGGATTCCGGCGCCAACGTGGAACCTGCACAACACAACCAAAGTACTTTGCCCCAACGAAACAGTGAGGTTGTCAATCTCACCGGCTTGCTATAACAAAGGATTAACCGTATTGTGTGGAAGATGATTGTTTGCAGAAAACAGTAAAACAAGTATTGCAGTAGATTGTATGCGATGTAAAGAATAGGACCGGGGTCCACAGTTCACTAGAGGTGTCTCTCCCATAAGATAAAAGCATGTTGGGTGAACAAATTACAGTCGGGCAATTGACAAATAGAGATGGCATAACAATGCACATACATGACATGATAAATATAGTGAGATTTAATTGGGCATTACGACAAAGTACATAGACCGCTATCCAGCATGCATCTATGCCTAAAAAGTCCACCTTCAGGTTATCATCCGAACCCCTTCCAGTATTAAGTTGCAAACAACAGACAATTGCATTAAGTATGGTGCGTAATGTAATCAATAACTACATCCTTAGACATAGCATCAATGTTTTATCCCTAGTGGCAACAGCACATCCACAACCATAGAACTTTCTGTCACTGTCCCAGATTCAATGGAGGCATGAACCCACTATCGAGCATAAATACTCCCTCTTGGAGTTAAGAGCAAAAACTTGGCCAGAGCCTCTACTAATAACGGAGAGCATGCAAGATCATAAACAACACATAGGTAATAACTTGATAATTAACATAACATAGTATTCTCTATCCATTGGATCCCGACAAACACAACATATAGTATTACAGATAGATGATCTTGATCATGTTAGGCAGCTCACAAGATCCAACAATGAAGCACAATGAGGAGAAGACAACCATCTAGCTACTGCTATGGACCCATAGTCCAGGGGTGAACTACTCACTCATCACTCCGGAGGCGACCATGGCGGTGAAGAGTCCTCCGGAGATGAATCCCCTCTCCGGCAGGGTGCCGGAGGAGATCTCCGTAATCCCGAGATGGGATTGGCGGCGGCGGCGTCTCGAAGGTTTTCCGTATCGTGGCTCTCGATGCCGGGGGTTTCGTGATGGAGGCTTTAAGTAGGCGGAAGGGCAGGTCAAGAGGCGGCACGAGGGCCCACACTACAGGCCGGCGCGGCCGGGGCTTGGGCCGCGCTGCCTGTGAGTCCGGCCACCTCGTGGCCCCACTTCGTCTCCTCTTCGGTCTTACGGAAGCTTCGTGGCAAAATAGGACCCCGGGCGTTGATTTCGTCCAATTCGAGAATATTTCTTTACTAGGATTTCTGAAACCAAAAACAGCAGAAACAAAGAATCGCACTTCGGCATCTTGTTAATAGGTTAGTTCCAGAAAATGCACGAATATGACATAAAGTGTGCATAAAACATGTAGATATCATCAATAATGTGGCATGGAACACAAGAAATTATCGATACGTCGGAGACGTATCAGCATCCCCAAGCTTAGTTACGCTCGTCCCGAGCGAGGTAAAAGCGATAACAAAGATAATTTCTGGAGTGACATGCCATCATAACCTTGATCATACTATTTGTAAACATATGTAATGAATGCAGCGATCAAAACAATGGTAATGACATGAGTAAACAAGTGAATCATAAAGCAAAGACTTTTCACGAATAGTACTTTCAAGACAAGCATCAATAAGTCTTGCATAAGAGTTAACTCATAAAGCAATAAATCAAAGTAAAGGTATCGAAGTAACACAAAGGAAGATTAAGTTTCAGCGGTTGCTTTCAACTTATAACATGTATATCTCATGGATAATCGTCAACATAGAGAAATATAATAAGTGCAATATGCAAGTATGTAGGAATCAATGCACAGTTCACACAAGTGTTTGCTTCTTGAGGTGGAGAGAAATAGGTGAACTGACTCAACATAAAAAGTAAAAGAAAGGTCCTTCAACAAGGAAAGCATCGATTGCTATATTTGTGCTAGAGCTTTTATTTTGAAAACATGAAACAATTTTGTCAACGGTAGTAATAAAGCATATGAGTTATGTAATTTATATCTTACAAGTTGCAAGCCTCATGCATAGTATACTAATAGTGCCCGCACCTTGTCCTAATTAGCTTGGACTACCGGATCATCGCAATACACATGTTTTAACCAAGTGGCACAATGGGGTACCTCCATGCCGCCTGTACAAAGGTCTAAGGAGAAAGCTCGCATTTTGGATTTCTCGCTTTTGATTATTCTCAACTTAGACATCCATACCGGGACAACATGGATAACAGATAATGGACTCCTCTTTAATGCATAAGCATGTGGCAACAATTATTATTCTCATATGAGATTGAGGATATATGTCCAAAACTGAAACTTCCACCATGAATCATGGCTTTAGTTAGCGGCCCAATGTTCTTCTCTAACAATATGTATGCTCCAACCATAAGGTGGTAGATCTCTCTTACTTCAGACAAGACGAACATGCATAGCAACTCACATGAAATTCAACAAAGAATAGTTGATGGCGTCCCCAGAAACATGGTTATCGCACAACAAGCAACTTAATAAGAGATAAAGTGCATAAGTACATATTCAATACCACAATAGTTTTTAAGCTATTTGTCCCATGAGCTATATATTGCAAAGGCGAATGATGGAATTTTAAAGGTAGCACTCAAGCAATTTACTTTGGAATGGCGGAGAAATACCATGTAGTAGGTAGGTATGGTGGACACAAATGGCATAGTGGTTGGCTCAAGGATTTTGGATGCATGAGAAGTATTCCCTCTCGATACAAGGTTTGGGCTAGCAAGGCTATTTGAAACAAACACAAGGATGAACCGGTGCAGCAAAACTCACATAAAAGACATATTGTAAACATTATAAGAATCTACACCGTCTTCCTTGTTGTTCAAAACTCAATACTAGAAATTATCTAGACTTTAGAGAAACCAAATATGCAAACCAAATTAGCAAGCTCTAGGTGTTTCTTCATTAATGGGTGCAAAGTATATGATGCAAGAGCTTAAACATGAGCACAACAATTGCCAAGTATCACATTATCCAAGACATTTTAGCAATTTACTACATGTATCATTTTCTAATTCCAACCATATAACAATTTAACGAAGAAGAAACTTCGCCATGAATACTATGAGTAAAGCCTAAGGACATACTTGTCCATATGCTACAGCGGAGCGTGTCTCTCTCCCATATAGTGAATGCTAGGATCCATTTTATTCAAATAAAACAAAAACAAAAACAAACCGACGCTCCAAGCAAAACACATAAGATGTGACGGAATAAAAATATAGTTTCAGGGGAGGAACCTGATAATGTTGTCGATGAAGAAGGGGATGCCTTGGGCATCCCCAAGCTTAGACGCTTGAGTCTTCTTAGAATATGCAGGGGTGAACCACCGGGGCATCCCCAAGCTTAGAGCTTTCACTCTCCTTGATCATATTGCATCATACTCCTCTCTTGATCCTTGAAAACTTCCTCCACACCAAACTTAGAACAACTCATTAGAGGGTTAATGCACAATAAAAATTAACATGTTCAGAGGTGACACAATCATTCTTAACACTTCTGGACATTGCATAAAGCTACTGGACATTAATGGATCAAAGAAATTCATCCAACATAGCAAAAGAGGCAATGCGAAATAAAAGGCAGAATCTGTCAAAACAGAACAGTTCATATTGACGAATTTTAAAATGGCACCAGACTTGCTCAAATGAAAATCCCCAAATTGAATGAAAGTTGCGTACATATCTGGGGATCACGCACGTAAATTGGCTTAATTTTCTGAGCTACCTACAGGGAGGCAGGTCGAAATTTGTGACAGCAAAGAAATCTGAAACTGCGCAGTAATCCAAATCTAGTATGAACTTTACTATCAAAGACTTTACTTGGCACAACGAAACACAAAACTAAGATAAGGAGAGGTTGCTACAGTAGTAAACAACTTCCAAGACACAAAATAAAAACAAAGTACTGTAGTAAAAACAATGGGTTGTCTCCCATAAGCGCTTTTCTTTAACGCCTTTCAGCTAGGCGCAGAAAGTGTGTATCAAGTATTATCAAGAGACGAAGCATCAACATCATAATTTGTTCTAATAATAGAATCATAAGGTAACTTCATTCTCTTTCTAGGGAAGTGTTCCATACCTTTCTTGAGAGGAAATTGATATTTAATATTACCTTCCTTCATATCTATAGTAGCACCAACGGTTCGAAGAAAAGGTCTTCCCAATATAATAGGGCAAGATGCATTGCATTCAATATCCAAGACAACAAAATCAACGGGGACAAGGTTATTGTTAACCATAATATGAACATTATCAACTCTCCCCAAAGGTTTCTTTTTAGCATTATCAGCGAGATTAACATCCAAATAACAATTTTTCAATGGTGGCAAGTCAAGCATATCATATACTTTCTTAGGCATAACAGAAATACTTGCACCAAGATCACATAAAGCATTACAATCAAAATCATTGACCCTTATTTTAATGATGGGTTCCCAACCATCCTCTAGCTTTCTAGGAATAGAAGTTTCAAGTTTTAGTTTCTCTTCTCGAGCTTTTATGAGAGCATTTGTAATATGTTTTGTGAAAGCCAAGTTTACAGCGCTAGCATTAGGACTCTTAGCAAGTTTTTGTAAGAACTTTATAACTTCAGAGATGTGGCAATCATCAAAATCTAAATCATTATGAGCTACAGCAATGGGATCATCATCCCCAAGGTTGGAAAAAATTTCAGCAGCTTTATCACAAGCAATTTCAGCAGTTTTAGCAATTTCAGGCAGTTTTGTACGCTTTGCACTAGGAGTAGAAACATTGCCAACACCAATTATTTTACCATTAATAGTAGGAGGTGCAGCAACATGTGAAGAATCAACATTACTTGTGGTGGTAATAGTCCAAACTTTAGCTACATTTTTCTCTTTAGCTAGTTTTTCATTTTCTTCTCTATCCCACTTAGCACGCAATTCAGCCATTAATCTTATATTCTCATTAATTCTAACTTGGATGGCATTTGCTGTAGTAACAATTTTATTTTCAATATCCCTATTAGGCATAACTTTCGATTTCAAAAGATCAACATCAGAGGCAAGACTATCAACCTTAGAAGCGAGAATATCAATTTTCTTGAGTTTTTCCTCAACAGATTTGTTAAAGGCAGTTTGTGTACTAATAAATTCTTTAAGCATAGCTTCAAGACCAGGGGGTACACTCCTATTATTGTTGTAAGAATTCCCATAAGAATTACCATAACCATTACCATTAGCAGAAGGATATGGCCTATAGTTATTACTAGAATTGCTCCGATAAGCATTGTTGTTGAAATTATTATTTTTAATGAAGTTTACATCAACATGTTCTTCTTGGGCAACCAATGAAGCTAACAGAACATTATTAGGATCAACATTAGTCCTATCATTCACAAGCATAGACATAATAGCATCAATCTTATCATTCAAGGAAGAGGATTCTTCAACAGAATTTACCTTCTTACCTTGTGGAGTTCTTTCCGTGTGCCATTCAGAGTAATTAATCATCATATTATCAAGGAGCTTTGTTGCTTCACCAAGAGTGATGGACATAAAGGTACCTCCAGCAGCTGAATCCAATAAATTCCGCGACGAAAAATTTAGTCCTGCATAGAAGGTTTGGATGATCATCCAAGTAGTCAGTCCATGTGTTGGGCAATTTTTAACCAAAGATTTCATTCTTTCCCAAGCTTGAGCAACATGTTCACTATCCAATTGTTTAAAATTCATTATGCTACTTCTCAAAGATATAATTTTAGCAGGGGGATAATATCTACCAATAAAAGCATCCTTGCATTTAGTCCAGGAATCAATACTATTCTTAGGCAGAGATAGCAACCAATCTTTAGCTCTTCCTCTTAATGAGAAAGGAAACAATTTCAATTTAATAATATCACCATCTACATCCTTATACTTTTGCATTTCACATAGTTCAACAAAATTATTAAGATGGGCAGCAGCATCATCAGAACTAACACCAGAAAATTGCTCTCTCATAACAAGATTCGAGGTGTTTAATTTCAAAGAATTCTGCTGTAGTAGCAGGTGGAGCAATAGGTGTGCATAGGAAATCATTATTATTTGTGGTTGTGAAGTCACACAACTTAGTATTTTCAGGAGTATTCATTTTAGCAATAGTAAATAAAGCAAACTAGATAAAGTAAATGCAAGTAACTAATTTTTTTGTGTTTTTGATATAGAGAACAAGGCAGTAAATAAAGTAAAGCTAGCAACTAATTTTTTTGTGTTTTGATATAATGCAGCAAACAAAGTAGTAAATAAAATAAAGCAAGACAAAAACAAAGTAAAGAGATTGGGAAGTGGAGACTCCCCTTGCAGCGTGTCTTGATCTCCCAGAAGCAACGAGCGCCGAGAAAAAAGAGCTTGATGGCGTGTAACTCACACGTTCGTTGGGAACCCCAAGAGGAAGGTATGATGCGCACGCAGCAAGTTTTCCCTCGTAAAGAAACCAAGGTTTATCGAACCAGGAGGAGCCAAGAAGCACGTTGAAGGTTGATGGCGGCGGGATGTAGTGCGGCGCAACACCGTGGATTCCGGCGCCAACGTGGAACCCGCACAACACAACCAAAGTACTTTGCCCCAACGAAACAAGTGAGGTTGTCAATCTCACCGGCTTGTCAGAACAAAGGATTAACCTTATTGTGTGGAAGATGATTGTTTGCAGAAAACAGTAAAACAAGTATTGCAGTAGATTGTATGCGATGTAAAGAATAGGACCGGGGTCCACAGTTCACTAGAGGTGTCTCTCCCATAAGATAAAAGCATGTTGGGTGAACAAATTACAGTCGGGCAATTGACAAATAGAGAGGGCATAACAATGCACATACATGACATGATAAATATAGTGAGATTTAATTGGGCATTACGACAAAGTACATAGACCGCTATCCAGCATGCATCTATGCCTAAAAAGTCCACCTTCAGATTATCATCCGAACCCCTTCCAGTATTAAGTTGCAAACAACAGACAATTGCATTAAGTATGGTGCGTAATGTAATCAATAACTACATCCTTAGACATAGCATCAATGTTTTATCCCTAGTGGCAACAGCACATCCACAACCTTAGAACTTTCTGTCACGGTCCCAGATTCAATGGAGGCATGAACCCACTATCGAGCATAAATACTCCCTCTTGGAGTTAAGAGCAAAAACTTGGCTCACAGCCTCTACTAATAACGGAGAGCATGCAAGATCATAAACAACACATAGGTAATAACTTGATAATTAACATAACATAGTATTCTCTATCCATCGGATCCCGACAAACACAACATATAGTATTACAGATAGATGATCTTGATCATGTTAGGCAGCTCACAAGATCCAACAATGAAGCACAATGAGGAGAAGACAACCATCTAGCTACTGCTATGGACCCATAGTCCAGGGGTTAACTACTCACTCATCACTCCGGAGGCGACCATGGCGGTGAAGAGTCCTCCGGGAGATGAATCCCCTCTCCGGCAGGGTGCCGGAGGAGATCTCCAGAATCCCCCGAGATGGGATTGGCGGCGGCGGCGTCTCAGTAAGGTTTTCCTTATCGTGGCTCTCGGTACTGGGGGTTTCGCGACGGAGGCTTTAAGTAGGCGGAAGGGCAGGTCAAGAGGCAGCACGAGGGGCCCACACTACAGGCCGGCGCGGCCAGGGCTTGGGCCGCGCCGCCCTGTAGTCTGGCCACCTCGTGGCCCCACTTCGTCTCCTCTTCGGTCTTCTGGAAGCTTCGTGGCAAAATAGGACCCTGGGCGTGCGTTGATTTCGTCCAATTCCGAGAATATTTCTTTACTAGGATTTCTGAAACCAAAAACAATGAAAACAAAGAATCGGCACTTCGGCATCTTGTTAATAGGTTAGTTCCAGAAAATGCACGAATATGACATAAAGTGTGCATAAAACATGTAGATATCATCAATAATGTGGCATGGAACACAAGAAATTATCGATACGTCAGAGACGTATCAGTGCCCCACGTGGGTGATGACCCACAAGTATAGGGGATCGCAACAGTCTTCGCGGGAAGTAAAACCCAATTTATTGATTCGACACAAGGGGAGACAAAGAATACTTGAAAGCCTTAACAGCGGAGTTGTCAATTCAGCTGCACCTGGAAACAGACTTGCTCGCAAGAGTTTATCGATAACAGTTTTATAGCGATAGCGTGATAGTGAAATAACAACAGCAGAGTAACAAAGACAGCAGTAGTGATTATAGTAAACAGCAGGATTAAAATACTGTAGGCACAGGGATGGATGAACGGGCGTTGCATGGATGAGAGAAACTCATGTAACAATCAAAGCAGGGGCATTTGCAGATAATAATAAAACGGTATCCAAGTACTAATCAATCAATAGGCATGTGTTCCATATATAGTCGTACGTGCTCGCAATGAGAAACTTGCACAACATCTTTTGTCCTATCAGCCGGTGGCAGCCGGGCCTCTAGGGAAACTACTGGATATTAAGGTACTCCTTTTAATAGAGTACCGGAGCAAAGCATTAACACTCCGTGAACACATGTGATCCTCACATCACCGCCTTCCCCTCCGGTTGTCCCAATTTCTGTCACTTTGGGGCCTCGGGTTCCGGACAGCAACATGTGTATACAACTTGCAGGTAAGATCATAAACAACGAATATCTTCATGAATCAATAACATGTTCAGATCTGAGATCATGGCACTCGGGCCCTAGTGACACGCATTAAGCATAACAAGTTGCAACAATATCATAAAAGTAACATCTACGGATACTAGGCACCATGCCCTAACAATCTTATGACTATTACATGACCAATCTCATCCAATCCCTACCATCCCCTTCAGCCTACAGCGGGGGAGTTACTCACACATGGATGGGGGAAACATGGCTGGTCGATGGAGAGGCGTCGGTGATGATGGCGGTGATGATCTCCTCCAATTCCCCATCCCGGCGAGGTGCCAGAACGGAGTTTCTGGTCCCGAGACGGAGTTTCGCGATGGTGGCGGCGTACTGGATGGTTTCTGGTGACTTCGACTTCCCCCCGTGCGTTTTTAGGTCGAAGGCAATAAGTAGTCCGAAGGAGGGCGTCGGGGGCCAGCCGAGGCCGCCACACACTAGGGCCACGCCGGCCTAGCGTGTGGGGCCCTCGGGCCCCCACCTGGCTTGCCCTTCTGGCTCCGCCAATATTCTGGGAAAATAGGACCTTCTGCATAAATTCTGAGGATTTTTCTGAAAGTTGGATTTCTGCACAAAAACGAGACACCAGAGCAGTTCTGCTGAAAACAACGTTAGTCCGTGTTAGTTGTATCCAAAATACACAAATTAGAGGCAAAACAATAGCAAAAGTGTTCGGGAAAGTAGATACGTTTTGGACGTATTAACTCCCCCCAAGCTTAGCTTATTGCTTGTCCTCAAGCAATTCAGTTAACAACTGAGTGCGATAAAAGAACTTTCACGAACACATTTGCTCATATGATGTAAATATTCTCATGATATGGCAAGTACTTAAGCAATTCATAATAAGATACATGCAAATAAAATCATCTAATAGCTATATCAATCATGGAAAAGGTACCAACAAATTAATAATAAGCATCATGAATCATGTCTATTAGCAGGATTGCAATGTTCATAAAAGGATATGATAAAGTGGTATCTCGCTTGCCCGTATTTGTACAGTAAAACATAAATGCTTGGGCACCTTTGAGGTTCATGAGAAGACTGGAAGTAAAGATTATCAAAGATAAAAGCATCAAAGTTATACCACAATTAATCACATTTTGGGACAAGCATATTATACTAATAATGACAGTTGCGCTCTCAAGAAAGTGCTCAAAGAAAGGATGGTGACTCAGCATAAAAGTAAAAGATTGGCCCTTCGCCGAGGGAAGCAGGGATTAACATGTGCTAGAGCTTTTCATTTTTTATAAAGACAGAAGTAAAATGGTTTTGAGAGGTGTTTGTTGTTGTCAACGAATGGTGATGGGTACTCTAACTACCTCATCAACCGGACTTCCAAGAGCGGCTCCCATGAAATTTTATTTTTGGGTGGCACTCCTTCCAACCTTGCTTTCACAAACCATGGCTAACCGAATCCTCGGGTGCCTGCCAACAATCTCATACCATGAAGGAGTGCCTTTTTATTTTAGTTTATTTAGATGACACTCCTCCCCACCTTTGCTTTCTCAAGCCATGGCTAACCGAATTCTCGGGTGCCGACCAACAATCACATACCATGGAGGAGTGTCTATTTGTAAATTTATGAAGGTTAGTTAATTGGGGCTGGGAACCCAGTTGCCAGCTCTTTTTGCAAAATTATTGGATAAGCGGATGTGCCACTAGTCCATTTGTGAAAGTCCGTCCGGAGTAAATGACAAGATTGAAAGATAAACACCACATACTTCCTCATGAGCTATAAAACATCAACACAAATTGAGAAGCTTTTTGAAGGTTTTAAAGGTAGCACATGAGAATTTACTTGGAATGGTTTGAAATGCCATGCATAGGTATTTATAGTGGACACTCTGGAATAACTTGGTATTTAGGGGTTTGGAAGCACGAGCAGCATTCCCGCTCAATTCAAGTGAAGGCTAGCAATAGACTGGGAAGCGACAATCAAGAGAGCAGTAACTGTCATAATCATGCTTGCGGCAAAATAAATTAACAGAGGCATAAAAGTGATACAAGAACTCTGAGGTGAAGTAAATCATCGAGGCTTAATTGACTTTTGTTCAGTCATATGCATGCGTGAGCATGTGCCAAGTTGATTGAAGTGGATTATTCAGAGGAGGATACCACAATGTCATATCTATCTATGAATAAAGCAATGCAAGCAAATATTTATGACATGCTACTCATATTAATAAATTGGAGCTAATCATGAGAGATTGTGAACTACTAGACTTTATTAATGGACATATACCTCACATGAACCAACTAAGCATGCTCACATGGATGAGTATATGTACAAAAATGAAAACAAATAGAGTTCATACCAGCCTCTCACCACAGTCGGATTTTTGTTGATCGTCATTATTGCCTTTCACTTGTGTAGCTTGAATAATATGGAACGAAAACCAAGCTCCAACCACCGAAGACCGCTGAACTCCATAATGAACTTTACAAAACCAAAGAAGAACAACAAATATTTTTGGTGTTTTCGGGTTAGAAACAAGAACAAAAGGAAACAGGCAAACAAAGCAAAATCTTTTTGGATTTTCTTATAGCAAACCAACGATAGCAAATAAAGCAAAATGAAAGCAAGAAACCAAGATAACAAATGGTAAAGAGAAACAACAGAAATATTTTTGGTCTTTTTGTGTTTTAGGAAAGAAACAAAGCAAAAACAAGAGAATGAAAACTAGAAGAAACACAGAAAAGCAGGATGACAGAAATCAGCCAAAACCTGACAGCAGTACAGAAATCGATTTTTACAAACATCTTCCGTTGCTCAGTTCGAAAAGTGTTCAACTAATGAAAGTTAGATAACAACCTGGGGAACATGCAAAAAAAATTGCAACTCAAAATAACGTTCTGGCTGTGCGCACGATTTTTTATAGTAACAGTCCAGAATCTGTTTTCAGGCAGCACTTCCCCAAATATCATCTCCCTCTCATTAGAAAACCACTCAAAGAAACTAAACAAGTATATACAAGTATCCAGCAACCATAATATGCAAAGAATGAGTGATGCCGGTATACCTCCCCCCAAGCTTAGGCTTTTGCCTAAGTGGAGATCAATCCCATGGTGCCCATGAAGTAGCACCTTCGTAGTACGACGAAGATGGATCATATTCCGGGTATGTGCTGGAAGAAGCACCCGGATACGTGACGGTGTAGTCATAAGAGGCCTCGGCGTCCACGGAGGCATGCTGCTGATGGAAGCCTTGTATCTTCAATTGCTCATCCACCTCCTCCTTAGAGCGCGACCATGGTTTCCTGTCAATACTGAACAAATCTGTCTGCGGCAAAAGGATCTCCCTCTCTTCCCCGTCAGCAAACAATATTCTATATACAATGTTATCTAAACTAAAGTCGGCCGTAACAAATTGGTGACTCTTCATAGCAGCAATATCGAGCCTCATAGGGGTTATTTTTACATCAGTAGGGTCAAGAGGAAGCTCTAAATATGCTAAAACGCGCGAAGCGATAATTCCTCCAAATATAGGCCCCTTGTTAGACAAGCGGCGAGCAACAAGAGCACCAAGATGATAAGGCGTGTCCCCAGTGAGTGCAGCAATTAAGAAACCAAGGTGATAGCTAGATATGTTACTAGTGTTCTCCCTACCAAGAATGCTAGTACCGATGTAATAAGCAAAATACTTAATGGCGGGGAGTTGAATGTTTCTTATCTTGCCACGTGATACGTCCCAAACGTATCTATAATTTCTTATGTTCCATGCCACATTATTGATGATATCTACATGTTTTATACACATTATATGTCGTATTTATGCATTTTCCGGCACTAACCTATTAACAAGATGCCGAAGAGCCAGTTGCTGTTTTCTGCTGTTTTTGGTTTCAGAAATCCTACAAAGGAAATATTCTCGGAATTGGACGAAATCAACGCCCAGGGTCCTATTTTTGCACGAAGCTTCCAGAAGACCGAAAGGGAAACGAAGTGAGGCGACGAGGCGGCGACACGCCAGGGCGGCGCAGCCCACCTCCTGGCCGCGCGGCCCTGTTGTGTGGGCCCCTCGCGTCGCCTCCTGACCTACCCTTCCGCCTACTTAAAGCCTCCATCGCGAAACCCCCAGTACCGAGAGCCACGATACGGAAAACCTTACTGAGACGCCGCCGCCGCCAATCCCATCTCGGGGGATTCTGGAGATCACCTCCGGCACCCTGCCGGAGAGGGGAATCATCTCCCGGAGGACTTGATGTCTACGCCCCCCTCCTTTTCCTGTAGACAGTGTTGGGCCTCCAAGAGCAGAGGTTTGTAGAACAGCAGCAAGTTTTCCCTTAAGTGGATCACCCAAGGTTTATCGAACTCAGGGAGGAAGAGGTCAAAGATATCCCTCTCATGCAACCCTGCAACCACAAAGCAAGAAGTCTCTTGTGTCCCCAACACACCTAATAGGTGCACTAGTTCGGCGAAGAGATAGTGAAATACAGGTGGTATAATTAAGTAGTAGCAACGGCACCAGAAAAGTGCTTTGCCCAGTGATAAGAACAAGCAGTAGTAACGCAGCAGTAGTAACACAGTGAAACAGTAAACAAGCAGCGATAGCAGTATTTAGGAACAAGGCCTAGGGATCAGACTTTCACTAGTGGACACTCTCAACTTTGATCACATAACAGAATAGATAAATGCATACTCTACACTCTTGTTGGATGATGAACACCATTGCGTAGGATTACACGAACCCTCAATGCCGGAGTTAACAAGCTCCACAATTCAATGTTCATATTTAAATAACCTTAGATTGCAAGATAGATCAACACAACCAAACCAAGTACTAACATAGCATGCACACTGTAACCTTCACACTATGAAAGGAGGAATAGATCGCATCAATACCATCATAGTAATAGTTAACTTCATAATCTACAAGAGATCACAATCATAGCATAAACCAAGTACTTCATGATGCACACACTGCCAACATTACATCATGGAGGAGGAATAGACTACTTTAATAACATCACTAGAGTAGCACATAGATGAATAGTGATACAAAACTCATATGAATCTCAATCATGTAAAGCAGCTCATGAGATTATTGTATTGAGGTACATGGGAGAGAGATTAACCACATAGCTACAGCGGAGCCCTCAGCCTCGGGGGTGAATTACTCCCTCCTCATCATGGAGGCAGCGATGGCGGTGAAGATGGCGGTGGAGACGGCGGAGGAGGAGCCTTCCGGGGGCACTTCCCCGTCCCGGCGGCGTGCCGGAACAGAGACTCCTGTCCCCCAGATCTTGGCTTCGCGATGGCGGCGGCTCTGGAAGGTTTCTCGTACCGTCGCTTTTTTCGTATCGAGGTTTTAGGTCGAGGGGCTTTATATAGGCGAAGAGGCGGCGTCAGAAGGTCAACATGGCGACGACACTATAGGGGGGCGCGAGCCCCCCCTTGGCCGCGCGGGCCTAGGGTTTGGTGGCCCTGTGCCCCCTCTCTGGCGGTTCTCGTGTGTTCTGGATGCTTCCGGGCAAAATAGGAACCTGGGCGTTGATTTCGTCCAATTCCGAGAATATTTCTTTACTAGGATTTCTGAAACCAAAAACAGCAGAAACAAAGAATCGGCACTTCGGCATCTTGTTAATAGGTTAGTTCCAGAAAACGCATAAATATGACATAAAATGTGCATATAACATGTAGAAATCATCAATAATGTGGCATGGAACATAAGAAATTATCGATACGTCGGAGACGTATCAGCATCCCCAAGCTTAGTTCCTGCTCATCCCGAGCAGGTAAACGATAAACAAAGATAATTTCTGGAGTGACATGCCATCATAACCTTGATCATACTATTGTAAACACATGTAATGAATGCAGCGATTCGAAACAATGTAAATGCAATGAGTAAACAATTGAATCATATAGCAAAGACTTTTCATGAATAGTACTTCAAGACAAGCATCAATAAGTCTTGCATAAAAGTTAACTCATAAAGCAATAATTCAAAGTAAAGGCATTGAAGCAACACATAGGAAGATTAAGTTTCAGCGGTTGCTTTCAACTTATAACATGTATATCTCATGGATATTGTCAACATAGAGTAATATAACAAATGCAATATGCAAGTATGTAGGAATCAATGCACAGTTCACACAAGTGTTTGCTTCTTGAGGTGGAGAGAAATAGGTGAACTGACTCAACAATAAAAGTAAAAGAATGGTCCTTCAAAGAGGAAAGCATCGATTGCTATATTTTTGCTAGAGCTTTGATTTTGAAAACAAGAAACAATTTTGTCAACGGTAGTAATAAATCATATGTATCATGTAAATTATATCTTACAAGTTGCAAGCCTCATGCATAGTATACTAATAGTGCCCGCACCTTGTCCTAATTAGCTTGGACTACCGGGATTATCACAATGCACATGTTTTAACCAAGTGTCACAAAGGGGTACCTCTATGCCGCCTGTACAAAGGTCTAAGGAGAAAGCTCGCATTGGATTTCTCGCTTTTGATTATTCTCAACTTAGACATCCATACCGGGACAACATAGACAACAGATAATGGACTCCTCTTTTATGCATAAGCATGTAGCAACAATTAATTTTCTCATTTGAGATTGAGGATATTTTTCCAAAACTGAAACTTCCACCATGGATCATGGCTTTAGTTAGCGGCCCAATGTTCTTTTCTAACAATATGCATGCTCTAACCATAAGGTGGTAGATCGCTCTTACTTCAGACAAGACGAACATGCATAGAAACTCACATGAAATTCAACAAAGAGTAGTTGATGGCGTCCCCAGTGAACATGGTTATCGCACAACAAGCAACTTAATAAGAGATAAAGTGCATAAGTACATATTCAATACCACAATAGTTTTTAAGCTATTTGTCCCATGAGCTATATATTGTAAAGGTGAAGAATGGAAATTTAAAGGTAGCACTCAAGCAATTTACTTTGGAATGGCGGAGAAATACCATGTAGTAGGTAGGTATGGTGGACACAAATGGCATAGTGGTTGGCTCAAGGATTTGGATGCATGAGAAGTATTCCCTCTCGATACAAGGCTTAGGCTAGCAAGGCTATTTGAAACAAACACAAGGATGAACCGGTGTAGCAAAACTCACATAAAAGACATATTGTAAACATTATACGACTCTACACCGTCTTCCTTGTTGTTCAAACTCAATACTAGAAATTATCTAGACCTTAGAGAGACCAATTATGCAAACCAAATTTTAGCAAGCTCTATGTATTTCTTCATTAATAAGTGCAAAGTATATGATGCAAGAGCTTAATCATGAGCACAACAATTGCCAAGTATCACATTATCCAA
The DNA here is from genome assembly GCF_019359855.2 of Lolium perenne. Lineage (NCBI taxonomy): Eukaryota > Viridiplantae > Streptophyta > Magnoliopsida > Poales > Poaceae > Lolium > Lolium perenne. The sequence goes on from NC_067250.2 coordinate 29,414,033, forward strand.
GACATTTTACAAATTACTACATGTATCATTTTCCAATTCCAACCATATAACAATTAACGAAGCAGTTTCAACCTTCGCCATGAAAATTAAAGGCTAAGAACACATGTGTTCATATGAACTAGCGGAGCGTGTCTCTCTCCCAAACAAGCATTTATTCAAACAAAAACAAAAACAAGAAACATACAGACGCTCCAAGTAAAGTACATAAGATGTGACCGAATAAAAATATAGTTTCAAGAGAAGGAACCTGATAATTTGTCGATGAAGAAGGGGATGCCTTGGGCATCCCCAAGCTTAGATGCTTGAGTCTTCTTGAAATATGCAGGGATGAACCACCGGGGCATCCCCAAGCTTAGACTTTTCACTCTTCTTGATCGTAGTATATCATCCTCCTCTCTTGACCCTTGAAAACTTCCTCCACACCAAACTCGAAACAAACTCATTAGAGGGTTACTGCATAATCAAAAACTCACATGTTCAGAGGTGACACAATCATTTTTAACACTTCTGGACATTGGTCAAAGCTACTGGAAGTTAATGGAACAAAGAAATCCATCCCACATAGCAAAAGAAGCAATGCGAAATAAAAGGCAGAATCTGTCAAAACAGAACAGTCCGTAAAGACGAATTTTATTGAGGCACCAGACTTGCTCAAATGAAAATGCTCAAATTGAATGAAAGTTGCGTACATATCTGAGGATCACTCACGTAAATTTGCATAATTTTCTGAGTTGCCTACAGAGAATTTTGCCCAGATTCGTGACAGCAAAGAAATCTGTTTCTGCGCAGTAATCCAAATCTAGTATGAACTTTTCTATCAACGACTTTACTTGGCACAACAAAACACTAAACTAAGATAAGGAGAGGTTGCTACAGTAGTAAACAACTTCCAAGACACAAATATAAAACAAAGTACTGTAGCAAAATAACACATGGGTTATCTCCCAAGAAGTTCTTTCTTTATAGCCATTAAGATGGGCTCAGCAGTTTTAATGATGCACTCGCAAGAAATAGTAGTTGAAGCAAAAGAGAGCATCAAGAGGCAAATTCAAAACACATTTAAGTCTAACATGCTTCCTATGCAAAGGAATCTTGTAAATAAACAAATTCAAGAAGCATAATGCAACAAGCATAGAAAAACTAGACAAGCTCAACTTCAAGATTTTAAGCATATAGAGAGGTGTTTTAGTAACATGAAAATTTTTACCACCATATTTTCCTCTCTCATAGTAACTTTCAGTAGTGTCATGAGAAAACTCAACAATATAACCATCACATAAAGCATTCTTATCATGAGTCTCATGCATAAAATTATTACTCTCCATATAAGCATAATCAATTTTATTAGTACTAGCGGGAGCAAATTCAACAAAGTAGCTATCATTATTATTCTCATCATCAAATATAGGAGGCATATTGTAATCATAATCAAATTCATCCTCCATAACAGGTGGTAACAAAAGACTACTATCATTATAATCATCATAAATAGGAGGCAAAGTATCATCAAAGTAAATTTTCTCCTCAATTCTTGGGGGACTAAAAAGATCAAGCTCATCAAAACCAGCTTCCCCAAGCTTAGAATTTTCCATAGCATTAGCAACAATAGTGTTCAAAGCATTCATATTAATAACATTCCCATTAGCATGCATATAAAGTTCCATGGGTTTTTTAATTCTCTCTTCAAACACAGCATGTCCTAATTCAAGATAAAGTTCATAAAGATCTCTCATATTTTTGTTGTTTTCCATTATGCCTAACTAGTGTAAACAAGAAACAAAAAGTTGCAATTGCAGGATCTAAAGGAAATAGCTTAGAGCACAAACACAATGGCGCCAGAAAAGTACTGTTACTTGGAACCGAAGTATGAGTGCCTTTTACCTTTCCTCCCCGGCAACGGCGCCAGAAAATAGCTTGATGTCTACGCCCCCCTCCTTTTCCTATAGACAGTGTTGGGCCTCCAAGAGCAGAGGTTTGTAGAACAGCAGCAAGTTTTCCCTTAAGTGGATCACCCAAGGTTTATCGAACTCAGGGAGGAAGAGGTCAAAGATATCCCTCTCATGCAACCCTGCAACCACAAAGCAAGAAGTCTCTTGTGTCCCCAACACACCTAATAGGTGCACTAGTTCGGCGAAGAGATAGTGAAATACAAGTGGTATAATTAAGTAGTAGCAACGGCACCAGAAAAGTGCTTTGCCCAGGACAGTAAACAAGCAGTAGTAACGCAGCAGTAGTAACGCAGTGAAACAGTAAACAAGCAGCGATAGCAGTATTTAGGAACAAGGCCTAGGGATCAGACTTTCACTAGTGGACACTCTCAACTTTGATCACATAATAGAATAGATAAATGCATACTCTACACTCTTGTTGGATGATGAACACCATTGCGTAGGATTACACGAACCCTCAATGCCGGAGTTAACAAGCTCCACAATTCAATGTTCATATTTAAATAACCTTAGAGTGCAAGATAGATCAACACAACCAAACCAAGTACTAACATAGCATGCACACCGTAACCTTCACACTATGAAAGGAGGAATAGATCGCATCAATACCATCATAGTAATAGTTAACTTCATAATCTACAAGAGATCACAATCATAGCATAAACCAAGTACTTCATGATGCACACACTGCCAACATTACATCATGGAGGAGGAATAGACTACTTTAATAACATCACTAGAGTAGCACATAGATGAATAGTGATACAAAACTCATATGAATCTCAATCATGTAAAGCAGCTCATGAGATTATTGTATTGAGGTACATGGGAGAGAGATTAACCACATAGCTACAGCGGAGCCCTCAGCCTCGGGGGTGAATTACTCCCTCCTCATCATGGAGGCAGCGATGGCGGTGAAGATGGCGGTGGAGACGGCGGAGGAGGAGCCTTCCGGGGGCACTTCCCCGTCCCGGCGGCGTGCCGGAACAGAGACTCCTGTCCCCCAGATCTTGGCTTCGCGATGGCGGCGGCTCTGGAAGGTTTCTCGTACCGTCGCTTTTTTCGTATCGAGGTTTTAGGTCGAGGGGCTTTATATAGGAGAAGAGGCGGCGTCAGAAGGTCAACATGGCGACGACACTATAGGGGGGCGCGGGCCCCCCCTGGCCGCGCCGGCCTAGGGTTTGGTGGCCCTGTGCCCCCTCTCTGGCGGTTCTCGTGTGTTCTGGATGCTTCCGGGCAAAATAGGAACCTGGGCGTTGATTTCGTCCAATTCCGAGAATATTTCTTTACTAGGATTTCTGAAACCAAAAACAGCAGAAAACAGCAACTGGCACTTCGGCATCTTGTTAATAGGTTAGTTCCAGAAAATGCAATAAATATGACATAAAATGTGCATATAACATGTAGAAATCATCAATAATGTGGCATGGAACATAAGAAATTATCGATACGTCGGAGACGTATCAGGACTCTTCACCGCCATGGTCGCCTCCGGAGTGATGAGTGAGTAGTTCACCCCTGGACTATGGGTCCATAGCAGTAGATAGATGGTCGTCTTCTCCTTATTTGCTTCATTGTTGGATCTTGTGAGCTGCCTAACATGATCAAGATCATCTATCTGTAATGCTATATGTTGTGTTTGTCGGGATCCGATGGATAGAGAATACTATGTTATGTTAATTATCAATCTATTACCTATGTGTTGTTTATGATCTTGCATGCTCTCCGTTATTAGTAGAGGCTCTGGCCAAGTTTTTGCAATTAACTCCAAGAGGGAGTATTTATGCTCGATAGTGGGTTCATGCCTCCATTAAATCTGGGACAGTGACAGAAAGTTCTAAGGTTGTGGATGTGCTGTTGCCACTAGGGATAAAACATTGATGCTATGTCCAAGGATGTAGTTGTTGATTACATTACGCACCATACTTAATGCAATTGTCTGTTGTTTGCAACTTAATACCGGAAGGGGTTCGGATGATAACCTGAAGGTGGACTTTTTAGGCATAGATGCATGCTGGATAGCGGTCTATGTACTTTGTCGTAATGCCCAATTAAATCTCACTATATTTATCATATCATGTATGTGCATTGTCATGCCCTCTCTATTTGTCAATTGCCCGACTGTAATTTGTTCACCCAACATGCTATTTATCTTATGGGAGAGACACCTCTAGTGAACTGTGGACCCCGGTCCTATTCTTTACATCGCATACAATCTACTGCAATTGTTCTTTACTGTTTTCTGCAAACAATCATCTTCCACTCAATACGGTTAATCCTTTGTTACAGCAAGCCGGTGAGATTGACAACCTCACTGTTTCGTTGGGGCAAAGTACTTTGGTTGTGTTGTGCAGGTTCCACGTTGGCGCCGGAATCACTGGTGTTGCGCCGCACTACATCCCTCCGCCATCAACCTTCAACGTGCTTCTTGGCTCCTCCTGGTTCGATAAACCTTGGTTTCTTTCTGAGGGAAAACTTACTGCTGTGCACATCACACCTTCCTCTTGGGGTTCCCAACGGACGTGTGTTTCACGCGCATCAAGACTGTTTTCTGGCGCCGTTGCCGGGGAGATCAAGACACGCTGCAAGGGGAGTCTCCACTTCCCAATCTCTTTACTTTGTTTTTTGTCTTGCTTTATTTTATTTACTACTTTGTTTGCTGCATTATATCAAAACACAAAAAAATTAGTTGCTAGCTTTACTTTATTTACTGTCTTGCACTCTATATCAAAAACACAAAAAAATTAGTTACTTGCATTTACTTTATTTACTTTTTGTTTATTTCATTATGCTTCATCCTAAGTTTACTATTGTTGATCGCCAAAACCCACCGGCAGGCAGCGGCCTGTCAACACGGTAGAGCCGGGAAGAGCCTAGAGCTGCGGCTGGCTGAGACCCCTCCGAGCGACGGCCCGCAATGCTCTTCTGGTCACACGCGGCGATGCGAAGTGCAAGGGCGTGCCACCTGACCTATACCTGGTCAGGAAGGTGATGGGGATGCCTCGCTTAGTTCCTGCATGGCATACACGTAAACATTAAATCAGAGCCTCGATCGGCTCTCAGTTATCTCGTGAATCGGCTCAAAGAGCCGATCCACCCATGATCCGTACGGGGTGCACGAATACTTGGTGATCCTGCTTGATCAAGATAAAGCTAATGAGATCTACGACGATTTAGGGTTTTCACCGCATAATCGGATCATCCTACTCCAGGTTGGGCCTCGCGGCCACGCACGGTGCTCGTAAGCCGATCCTAAACAAGGCCATACAACCAACGTGACATTGATCATCGGAACATCCTGTTTAGGACTTGCGAACGCCACCCTACGTGCCGCTGGATCCTCCCCCCCTTCGTAAGGCCTAACTATTGCAGATATTAAACTAATCCTTGCGGAGCAAGGAGCAATCGTAACGGATCAGATCTACTAGATGATGAACAAGCAGGGTGCCGCCCCCACGCCTGAGATAGGCGTGAGGGCGGCTAGACATGCGAGGGTTGCACTACGTAAGCATGTTTATACGAAGAGCTATGCTAACCCTAACACATCTATGATAACTACGTTGCCCGCCATCAAAGACGCTTCAGTACGGGCAACGCATGAACAACGTGGGGCTTGTGCTGCCTAGATCGCAAGATGCGATCTAGGCAGCATGTCGCTTACCTGATTGAAACCCTCGAGACGAAGGAGTTGGCGATGCGCCGAGATTGGTTTGTTTTTGGGGTGAACGTTGTGTTGTTGTTTATTCCATAAACCCTAGATACATATTTATAGTCCGGCGGACTTTCTAATTCGGACGTGCACCTAACCGTGCACGAGTAAAACTCTAACTTTTAATCTAAAGATACGATCCACTAAAATACAGATACAATGGGCAATTCAGCCCAACTTCGTGTATAAGGCCAATTCTTGTTTTTCCTTCCATGTATATCTTCAAGTCTTTCTCAATCGTGGACCACCTCTGACTTGGTCAAATTCTGGTGATAACACATGCCCCCCTGGTTTTGGAATTGGTAATTCCAAAATCACTCTGTTTTCCTTCGTCGGGTCATGTCGTGGCAGAACCGTCGCAGTATCTTTCATCATGATGCCCTGCCTCCTCAACTTCTCCGCGTGATTTGGCAGTTTTTTTTTTTCTTAGGCACCTCTTCCTCGGAAACTGCTGTGGCATTGAATTTCCACTATATCCCCTTTTATTTAACCGCTACGCACAGTTCTCCTCCGTATCTCCATCGCACTAGCACTCCAAAAGCCCTCCTGCCACCATGTCCTCTTCCTCCTCTGCTCCATCGGGTCCTTCCAGCCAGTCCTCTGCATCCCGTGAGCCGACGCCGGAGTACAATCCGGCAGAGGTCCATGCAGCGAACATCCGCCGCGCCATTGCGGCCGGGGAGGAGCCAGACCACGACTTCTCCATCTGGTCCGAGGACGACCAGTCCTCGACGGACGGGGAGAGCGACCTCCGCTTCCTCACCGTTGGGGCAACGGAGGAGGAGAGCGACGACGACAACTTCTCCTGCGACTTCACCTCTTCCGGTGAGGAGGAGGAGCAGGAAGAGGAGGAGGAGGACGACAACGAGAGCTCCTCCGACGAGCCGCCGGCCAAGCGGTTCTGCCCTTGGCCGGGCAATCTTAGCGACTTCGACAGCGACGAGGACGACGCTGACGAAGAGGATGAAGACAACGAGGACCCGGTCGGCGGCCATTGGAGCGACGACGAGCCCGCCGGGAGCAGCGCCGACAGCGGCGGCGACGGCGACGACGAGGGCAGTGATGGCCCGTAGATAGGACTTCTAGAATAGGGCCAGTAGTAGTAGATGGGGCAATGTATCCCCTAGTACTTCCTTTTGAGAGCAATCAGCTCTTTTATGTAAGAAATCTAATCAATGAAGAACTTTCCCCAATTTGATCTTGCCGATTTCCTTTGAGTTTAATTTAGCCGATTCCTCCTTCTACTGACCTTGCCGATTCGTCCCCTTTGCCAATGCGTAATGAGCCGATAGTACCACATCGGTCCTTTGAATTTCACCCTTCCCTTCCTCAACTGATGCAGGATCTTTCAGGAAAGCCTTTGAACTTTCTAACCAAACCCAATAATCCTCTTCAGTACTCATCATCGTGAAGAAGGTTGCAATGAAGGATCCGCCGATAGTATCCCCAATCGGCTCTTTAAACAGAGCAAAAGAGAGCACCCACCAGGCCTGCTGCCCCCCGAGCCTTACTCGAGGCGAGAATGTCAAAGAGAATGCGCCAAAGCCGATCCTTTTTCTTCCTCCGTCAGCCGATAATCTTTCGTCTCAGCTGAACTAGCCCCAAAGATTGAAAATCCTTGACAACGGGGTTCAGGAACCCGGATCGGCTCGAAGTAGCTGAAGAAGTTTCCATTGTTTTACTTACTCGAGGCAACAGAAGGTACCACCGTTGGCCTGGATCTGGTGGAGACTCGATAGACATTGCATAATTTCTACTAAAGTCGATGGTTGCGCATCGGCTGTCTTTCAATTCTAAAGTCGATGCCCTTGCATCGGCTGTAATTTTTTTCTTTTTTTCTTTTTACTGGCCGATTTTCTCCTATCAGCCCCCCAGTATTCATTGCACACATGTACCCCTGCATCTGTTCCAGTATTCAGGTGCCCCCCGAGCCGAATCTGTTAAAGAATGGCGGATATCGGCTCTGTAACTCGCACGTCGGCTCCTGATAGGGTCAAAGGTGAACACAAGCAGAACATGTGGTGAGGATAATTTTGGCCGATTGCTGGGATCGGCCTCCATAATGATTAGAGCGCTGACTGAAGGTTCTGTACTGTCCCTTCATAGACCTTTGGGGCCGATCACAAGGATCAGCCTCGTCAAGTTACACGTCGCTTTGCTTTGACTACATGGTCAGGCCGGTAGATAAAACCAGCTTAACCCTTCCCTTTGTCACATCGATGCGTTCGCAGTCGTCTAAGTTGATGCCTGAGAGGGGTTCTTGGCCTGCTGCTTCCCATGCGTTCATGCCAGCCGTTGAAACTTCAACTGAATCATCGGCCTGGACGACTTCTACCTCATCTCCATCCCACTGTATTATGCATTGGTGCATCGTGGAGGGAATACAGCAGTTGGCGTGGATCCAATCTCTTCCCAACAGCACAGCATAACTGCTCGTGCTATCGACGATGAAGAACGTTGTAGGGATAGTTTTCCTTCCTACGGTCAGATCCACGTTCAGAACTCCCTGTGCCTCAGACGCTTGGCCGTTGAAATCGCTCAATGTTACATTGGTCTTGATTAAATCCGAGCTAGAGCGTCCCAGCCGACGTAACATAGAATACGGCATGATGTTAACTGCCGCTCCGGTGTCTACCAGCATCTTGTTCACAGGCCTCCCATCGATATATCCTCGCAAATACAGGGCCTTCAGATGCCTGTAGCTCTTATCTTGTGGCTTCTCAAAGATAACCGGCCGTGGGCCGCAGTCAAGTTGTGCCACGGATGTCTCATCTAACCCTGGAGCACTGAACTCTGAAGGGAGGATGAACACCATGTTCGTGCCAGCCGATGTTTCATCATCGGCTCTCCTTTGTTTGGGGCGCCACTCCATTCTCCGTGGACGACCCTCTTCATTCAGGGCTCGCTGAACCTTTGCAGCCAGATCAGGCCGTGCCTTCCTTAGCGTATGCAAGTATAACCTTTCGGCTTCCTCCAGGCCGCGCAACCGCTGAACCCTGCGTTTCTGTGAACGGCTGAGTCCGTCAGGGCACCACCTTGGACGGTGGTACCTGTCTTCTTCTTCTTCTAGTCCCTCGTCTTCGGAATCTTCAAGATCTGCCCAACGAGGTGACTCAGCGCGTTTGCTTGGTGGTGGGAGAGGCCCTAAGCGCTCAAACACAGACACGTTGGCTGCCTCCTTCTTCTTCTTGTTGCATTACGGGCAATTGCCGATTGTGGGCAATCGGCTCATTCCTGAATCCCAGCGGTGTCCGAAGAAAGGGCAATCCCGATGTGCGGCGTTGTCTTCTTGCTCCCTTGGCCTGTCCGTGGCACGGCGCTCGTGCTCCTCCTCATCGCGATCCTGCCGACGATGTCTTCTGGCTTCTCTAGCCAGACGATCTCCTTCATCATCATAGTTGGACCGTCGGCGTTGGTCATACTGACTCACATATTTGTTGAGGAGGTGATCAGAGAGAGGTCGCTGATATCTTATGTTCTTCACTTCTCCCTCTGTGACGTAGCGCTTGCCATCATGATGGAGCCGATCGCGTGGAGCGGCCTCTTCTGTGTCCTTGCTATGAGAGCAGCTGCCCTCATCTCCATCTTTGCCAGAGTGGTTCCCAGGCCCTACCATGTTGACGCTGAACGTGGGACCTGGCTGGCAGCCCTCGGGGTAGATGACTTCTACCATATTAACGGCGGGGAAGGGCTGGGTGTCTACCTTCATGGCGTATTGGTTGAAAATTAAACGCCCCTTCTCTATCGCCGCTTGGATGTGCTGACGCCACACCCTGCAGTCGTTGGTGGCATGGGAAAGCGAGTTGTGGAATTTGCAGTACGGCTTTCCGTTTAGCTCTTGCGCCGTAGGGAACTTGAGACTTTCAGGAATCGTCAACTGTTTCTCCTTAAGCAGGAGGTCGAAGATTTGTTCAGTCTTGGTCACGTCAAAATCAAATCCCCTGGGCGGCCCTGGTGGCTTTACCCATTTGCAGGATACGGGAGTTCCTCCCCGAGTCCACTCAGCCACTGCTATTTCTTGGTCTCCCGCAGTCACTTCACCTTCCTCTGTATCGACCATGACTACTGCACGCTTGAACTTGTCTTGGTACAGGTCTGGGTGGCGCTGTTCATATGCTGATAGTTTCTGAACCATGTGCGCCAGCGAGGGATAATCTGCTTGGGAGGCCATGTCCTTGAGCTGTGTTGCAAGGCCAGCTACTGCCAGTTCGACTGCTTCCTTTTCAGTTATACGAACCGAATAACATCGGTTCCTAAGATTCCTGAAGCGCTGGATGTACTCTGTCACCGTCTCTCCGCGCTTCTGACGTAGTTGTGCTAGATCGGCAATGCTAGACTCGGAAGCTTCTGAATGGTATTGCGTATGGAACTGTTCTTCCAATTGCTTCCAAGACTGGATGGAGTTTGCCGGCAAAGAGGTATACCATCCAAAAGCCGATCCTGTGAGGGACTGTGAAAAGAGCCTCACGCGTAGCTGATCCGACACTGAAGCCGGTCCTAGTTGCGCCAAATATCGGCCGATGTGCTCGATGGAGCTGGAGCCATCCGATCCACTGAATTTGGAGAAGTCAGGGAGCCGATATTTAGGTGGCAGCGGGATCATCTCGTACTCGTCGGGGTACGGCTTGGAATAGCCGATTGCCCTCCTTTTCGGCATAATGCCGAACTGGTCTCTCGTATGGTACTGATCTGATCCACCGTCTTGGCTGCAGGAGATGTATTATGAAGATTCGCCGGGGTGGCGTACTTAGCCAGCCATGTTTGCTTTTCCAGCTCGAGCCAAGCTGCGGGAGCTGGGCTCGGGAGTTTCGTCGGGGTGGCGTGCTTAGTTAGCCACGTACGCTTCTCAAGCTACGTTGCCGACGTTCCTCCCGTTTGCGCCGGAGTCCCTGACGTTGTGGCCTGGTTTGAGAGTGGCCGATTGCCACAATCGCACATACGTGCATGCGTATCCTTGAGGGATCTCCTTGGGCGCCTCAGCCAAGAACTGGTAGTCACTAGGGTCACCACCGATCTTGTAAACGACGAATGCCGGTGTAGCCGGCACTTCAGCTGGTGCTGCCAACGCGTATGGCAGCGGTGGACGGGACTGGAGTGGCAACTCTCCTTGGTGCGTCCCGAGAGCTGGTCCTGACGGCGAGTACTGGTGGCTCATGATCTCCTGGATCACGCGCGAAGCGAGACGCTCCAACACGTTGACCAAGTTTTCAGAGTGGCGGTGTAGCGAGTGAGCCACCAAGTAGTTGATCTCCTGCCGAAGGGCCCTGGTGCGTTCCTCCGACGGGGCAGAGAGATCTATCCCATCGAGTGCACCTTGTGGTGAGAACCCCTTCCATCTGATGCCATGGGTACGGGTTCTCTGAAAAGAGCCGATGAGGTCGGCTTCGAGGGTGGCCTTGATCTCGTCATGTTTCTTCTTGAGCTCAGCAGGCAGCTCCTCGTAGGTGACTGGCGTGCCGTCCGCCGCCATCTCAGATGTAGATGGCGATGTGGTTGATGTAGATGATTGTCCCACCGGGCGTGCCAGAATGTGTTGATCGCCAAAACCCACCGGCGGGCAGCGGCCTGTCAACACGGTAGAGCCGGGAAGAGCCTAGAGCTGCGGCTGGCTGAGACCCCTCCGAGCGACGGCCCGCAATGCTCTTCTGGTCACACGCGGCGATGCGAAGTGCAAGGGCGTGCCACCTGACCTATACCTGGTCAGGAAGGTGATGGGGATGCCTCGCTTAGTTCCTGCATGGCATACACGTAAACATTAAATCAGAGCCTCGATCGGCTCTCAGGCTATCCTGTGAATCGGCTCAAAGAGCCGATCCACCCATGATCCGTACGGGGTGCACGAATACTTGGTGATCCTGCTTGATCAAGATAAAGCTAATGAGATCTACGACGATTTAGGGTTTTCACCGCATAATCGGATCATCCTACTCCAGGTTGGGCCTCGCGGCCACGCACGGTGCTCGTAAGCCGATCCTAAACAAGGCCATACAACCAACGTGACATTGATCATCGGAACATCCTGTTTAGGACTTGCGAACGCCACCCTACGTGCCGCTGGATCCTCCCCCCCTTCGTAAGGCCTAACTATTGCAGATATTAAACTAATCCTTGCGGAGCAAGGAGCAATCGTAACGGATCAGATCTACTAGATGATGAACAAGCAGGGTGCCGCCCCCACGCCTGAGATAGGCGTGAGGGCGGCTAGACATGCGAGGGTTGCACTACGTAAGCATGTTTATACGAAGAGCTATGCTAACCCTAACACATCTATGATAACTACGTTGCCCGCCATCAAAGACGCTTCAGTACGGGCAACGCATGAACAACGTGGGGCTTGTGCTGCCTAGGCAGCATGTCGCTTACCTGATTGAAACCCTCGAGACGAAGGAGTTGGCGATGCGCCGAGATTGGTTTGTTTTTGGGGTGAACGTTGTGTTGTTGTTTATTCCATAAACCCTAGATACATATTTATAGTCCGGCGGACTTTCTAATTCGGACGTGCACCTAACCGTGCACGAGTAAAACTCTAACTTTTAATCTAAAGATACGATCCACTAAAATACAGATACAATGGGCAATTCAGCCCAACTTCGTGTATAAGGCCAATTCTTGTTTTTCCTTCCATGTATATCTTCAAGTCTTTCTCAATCGTGGCCCACCTCTGACTTGGTCAAATTCTGGTGATAACAACTATGGAAAAGATACCGGTAGGACGAGGGTGTATCATTGGAAGAGATAATATAGAAGAATTTTTCACCCATGTTAGCATGGATGAAGATTTTGAAGATATACCATTATTAAAAACTGCTCCTACTTATGAAAGTGCTTCTGCCTGTTTAATACACATGTTGGAAACTAGATTTCTTAATCTTAATCCCATAATACAACATATGTTTCTTACACTTTCGGAGATGGAAATGGGAGAAAAGAGAAATTTTGTTTTAAAAGTCCTTGTTAGAGAATTTGAGGATATAGTTAAAGAAGCTAGAAAAGTTTTTATTAAGCATAAGAGGCTTGGTTTCTTTCCTAATTTTAAACAAATACTTGAAAAGATGGATATGGATAGAATTAAGTATACTAATAATGTTAATGATGGTAGAGAAATTAAGGCGCCAATACCTAGTAAGCTCCTAGGGATGCATGAAGCTTTGGAAAATAACTATGCTTGGCTTGTTCCTGAAAATTTGTTTGATGAGAATAGTAAGCCTAGGAGCAATGAGAGAGGAGTTACTTATATAGACCAGATACAATGCATTGTTGAGAAAACTCCCAACATCCCTGGTAATAATGTTGATGCTTCATCTCTTGATAACACTTGATATACACTTTCTGCGCCTAGCTGAAAGGCGTTAAAGAAAAGCGCTTATGGGAGACAACCCATGTTTTTACTACAGTACTTTGTTTTATATTTGAGTCTTGGAAGTTGTTTACTACTGTAGCAACCTCTCCTTATCATGTTTTTGTGCCAAGTAAAGTCTCTATGGTAAAGTTGATGCTAGATTTGGATTGCTGCACGTAAAGCTTGACATTCTTGTCATCACGAATTCGCGCGAAGTCTCGTAAAAAATCAAAAAATCTGCAAACTTATGTGCGTGATCCTCACAGATGTACCCAACTAGCATTAGATTTGAGTATTTTCCGTTTGAGCAAGTCTAGTGCCCCTTCCAGGTTCGTCTTCTGGACTGTTACATTTTTTGACAGATTCTGCCTTTTATTTCGCATTGCCTCTTTTGCTATGTTGGATGAATTTCTTTGATCCATTAATGTCCAGTAGCTTTGTGCAATGCCCAGAAGTATTAATAATGATTGTGTCACCTCTTAACATGTGAATTTTTGATTGTGCACTAACCCTCTAATGAGTTTGCTTGAAGTTTGGTGTGAAGGAAGTTTTCAAGGGTCAAGAGAGGAGTATGATATACTATGATCAAGAGGAGTGAAAGCTCTAAGCTTGGGGATGCCCCGGTGGTTCACCCCTGCATATTTTAAGAAGACTCAAGCGTCTAAGCTTGGGGATTCCCAAGGCATCCCCTTCTTCATCGACAACATCATCAGGTTCCTCCCCTGAAACTATATTTTTATTCAGTCACATCTTATGTACTTTGCTTGGAGCGTCTGTTTGTTTTTGTTTTTGTTTTTGTTTGAATAAAATGGATCCTAGCATTCACTGTGTGGGAGAGAGACACGCTCCGCTGTTGCATATGGACAAATATGTCCTTAGGCTTTACTCATAGTATTCATGGCGAAGGTTGAATCTTCTTCGTTAAATTGTTATATGGTTGGAATCGGGAAATGCTACATGTAGTAATTCTAAAATGTCTTGGATAATTTGATACTTGGCAATTGTTGTGCTCATGTTTAAGCTCTTGCATCATATACTTTGCACCCATTAATGAAGAAATACATAGAGCTTGCTAAAATTTGGTTTGCATATTTGGTCTCTCTAAAGTCAAGATAATTTCTAGTATTGAGTTTTGAACAACAAGGAAGACGGTGTAGAGTCTTATAATGTTTACAATGTGTCTTTTATGTGAGTTTTGCTGCACCGGTTCATCCTTGTGTTTGTTTCAAATAACCTTGCTAGCCTAAACCTTGTATCGAGAGGGAATACTTCTCATGCATCCAAAATCCTTGAGCCAACCACTATGCCATTTGTGTCCACCATACCTACCTACTACATGGTATTTCTCCGCCATTCCAAAGTAAATTGCTTGAGTGCTACCTTTAAATTTTCCATCATTCGCCTTTGCAATATATAGCTCATGGGACAAAATAGCCTTAAAAACTATTGTGGTATTGAATATGTACTTATGCACTTTACCTCTTATTAAGTTGCTTGTTGTGCGATAACCATGTTCCTGGGGACGCCATCAACTACTCTTTGTTGAATATCATGTGAGTTGCTATGCATGTCCATCTTGTCTGAAGTAAGGGAGATCTACCACTTAATGGTTAGAGCATGCATATTGTTAGAGAAGAACATTGGGCCGCTAACTAAAGCCATGAATCATGGTGGAAGTTTCAGTTTTGGACATAAAACCTCAATCTCATATGAGAACACTAATTGTTGCTACATGCTCATGCATTAAAGAGGAGTCCATTATCTGTTGTCCATGTTGTCCCGGTATGGATGTCTAAGTTGAGAATAATCAAAAGCGAGAAATCCAAAATGCGAGCTTTCTCCTTAGACCTTTGTACAGGCGGCAAGGAGGTACCCCTTTGTGACACTTGGTTAAAACATGTGTATTGCGATGATCCCGGTAGTCCAAGCTAATTAGGACAAGGTGCGGGCACTATTAGTACACTATGCATGAGGCTTGCAACTTGTAAGATATAATTTACATAACTCATATGCTTTATTACTACCGTTGACAAAATTGTTTCATGTTTTCAAAATAAAAGCTCTAGCACAAATATAGCAATCGATGCTTTCCTCTTTGAAGGACCTTTCTTTTAATTTTATGTTGAGTCAGTTCACCTATTTCTCTCCACCTCAAGAAGCAAACACTTGTGTGAACTGTGCATTGATTCCTACATACTTGCATATTGCACTTATTATATTACTTTACATTGACAATATCCATGAGATATACATGTTATAAGTTGAAAGCAACCGCTGAAACTTAATCTTCCTTTGTGTTGCTTCAATACCTTTACTTTGATTTATTGCTTTATGAGTTAACTCTTATGCAAGACTTATTGATGCTTGTCTTGAAGTACTATTCATAAAAAGTCTTTGCTTTATGATTCAGTTGTTTACTCATGTCATTACCATTGTTTTGATCGCTGCATTCATTACATATGCTTACAATAGTATGATCAAGGTTATGATGGCATGTCACTCCAGAAATTATCTTTGTTATCGTTTACCTACTCGAGGGCGAGTAGGAACTAAGCTTGGGGATGCTTGATACGTCCCAAACGTATCTATAATTTCTTATGTTCCATGCCACATTATTGATGATATCTACATGTTTTATACACATTATATGTCGTATTTATGCATTTTCCGGCACTAACCTATTAACAAGATGCCGAAGAGCCGATTCTTTGTTTTCTGCTGTTTTTGGTTTCAGAAATCCTACAAAGGAAATATTCTCGGAATTGGACGAAATCAACGCCCAGGGTCCTATTTTTGCACGAAGCTTCCAGAAGACCGAAAGGGAAACGAAGTGAGGCGACGAGGCGGCGACACGCCAGGGCGGCGCAGCCCACCTCCTGGCCGCGCGGCCCTGTTGTGTGGGCCCCTCGCGTCGCCTCCTGACCTACCCTTCCGCCTACTTAAAGCCTCCATCGCGAAACCCCCAGTACCGAGAGCCACGATACGGAAAACCTTACTGAGACGCCGCCGCCGCCAATCCCATCTCGGGGGATTCTGGAGATCACCTCCGGCACCCTGCCGGAGAGGGGAATCATCTCCCGGAGGACTCTTCACCGCCATGGTCGCCTCCGGAGTGATGAGTGAGTAGTTCACCCCTGGACTATGGGTCCATAGCAGTAGCTAGATGGTCATCTTCTCCTTATGTGCTTCATTGTTGGATCTTGTGAGCTGCCTAACATGATCAAGATCATCTATCTGTAATGCTATATGTTGTGTTTGTCGGGATCCGATGGATAGAGAATACTATGTTATGTTAATTATTAATCTATTACCTATGTGTTGTTTATGATCTTGCATGCTTGATGTCTACGTTCCCCCTCCTTTCCTGTAGACAGTGTTGGGCCTCCAAGAGCAGAGGTTTGTAGAACAGCAGCAAGTTTTCCCTTAAGTGGATCACCCAAGGTTTATCGAACTCAGGGAGGAAGAGGTCAAAGATATCCCTCTCATGCAACCCTGCAACCACAAAGCAAGAAGTCTCTTGTGTCCCCAACACACCTAATAGGTGCACTAGTTCGGCGAAGAGATAGTGAAATACAGGTGGTATGAATATATATGAGCAGTAGCAACGGTGCCAGAAAATAGCTTGCTGGCGTGTAGTTGATGGTGGTAGTATTGCAGCAGTAGTAACGCAGTAAAACAGTAAACAAGCAGTAGTAACGCAGCAGTAGTAAACAAGTAGCGATAGCAGTATTTAGGAGCAAGGCCTAGGGATTACACTTTCACTAGTGGACACTCTCAACATTGATCACATAACAGAATAGATAAATGCATACTCTACACTCTTGTTGGATGATGAACACATTGCGTAGGATTACACGAACCCTCAATGCCGGAGTTAACAAGCTCCACAATAATGCTCATGTTTAAGTAACCTTAAGTGTAAGATAGATCAACAGACTAAACCAAGTACTAACATAGCATGCACACTGTCACCTTCATGCATATGTAGGAGGAATAGATCACATCAATATTATCATAGCAATAGTTAACTTCGCAATCTACAAGAGATCATGATCATAGCATAAACCAAGTACTAACACGGTGCACACACTGTCACCTTTACACACGTGTAGGAGGAATAGGACTACTTTAATAACATTGCTAGAGTAGCACATAGATAAATTGTGATACAAACTCATATGAATCTCAATCATGTAAAGCAGCTCATGAGATTATTGTATTGAGGTACATGGGAGAGAGATGAACCACATAGCTACAGCGGAGCCCTCAGCCTCGGGGGTGGATTACTCCCTCCTCATCATGGAGGCAGCGATGGCGGTGAAGATGGCGGTGAAGACGGCGGTGGAGATGGCTCCGGGAGCAATTCCCCGTCCGGCAGGGTGCCGGAACAGAGAGTTCTGTCCCCCGAATTGGAGTTTCGCGATGGCGGCGGCGCCCCTGGAGTCTTTCTGGAGTTTCGTCAATTGGTACTGCGTTTTTAGGTCGAAAGGGCTTTTATAGGCGAAGAGGCGGCGCAGGGGGCACTGGGGGCGCCACACCCTAGGCCGGCGCGGCCTAGGCCTGGCCCGCGCCGCCATGTGGTGTGGTGGCCCCTGGCCCCTCTCCGACTCTTCTTCGGTGTTACGGACGCTTCCGGGAAAAATAGGAGGTTTGGCGTTGATTTCGTCCAATTCGAGAATATTGCCCAAACAGCCTTTACGGAACCAAAAACAGCAGAAAACAGAACTGCACTGTGGCATCTTGTTAATAGGTTAGTTCCGGAAAATGCATGAAAATGATATAAAGTGTGAACAAAACATGTTGGTATTGTCATAAAACAAGCATGGAACATCGGAAATTATAGATACGTTGGAGACGTATCAGCATCCCCAAGCTTAGTTCCTACTCGTCTCGAGTAGGTAAACGATAAACGATAATTTACGAGGTGACATGCTACCAACATAATCTTAATCATACCATTGTAAAGCATATGAGATGAATGCAGCGATTCGAAACAATGTAAATGCAATGAGTAAACAAGTGAATCATATAGCAAAGACTTTTCATGAATAGTACTTTCGAGACAAGCATCAATAAGTCTTGCATAAGAGTTACTCATAAAGCAATAAATTCATAGTAGAGACATTGAAGCAACACAATGGAAGATTAAGTTTCAGCGGTTGCTTTCAACTTGTAACATGTATATCTCATGGATAGTTGTCAATGCAAAGCAATATAACAAATGCAATAAGCAAGTATATAAGAATCAATGCACAGTTCACACAAATGTTTGCTTCTTGAGGTGGAGAAAGATAGGTGAACTGACTCAACAATAAAAGTAAAAGAATGGTCCTTCAAAGAGGAAAGCATCGATTGCTATATTTGTGCTAGAGCTTTTATTTTGAAAACATGAAACAATTTTGTCAACGGTAGTAATAAAGCATATGTATCATGTAAATTATATCTTACAAGTTGCAAGCCTCATGCATAGTATACTAATAGTGCCCGCACCTTGTCCTAATTAGCTTGGACTACCGGATCATCACAATGCACATGTTTTAACCAAGTGTCACAAAGGGGTACCTCTATGCTTTGTACAAAGGTCTAAGGAGAAAGCTCGCATTGGATTTCTCGCTATTGATTATTCTCAACTTAGACATCCATACCGGGACAACATAGACAACAGATAATGGACTCCTCTTTTATGCATAAGCATGTAACAACAATTAATAATTTTCTCATATGAGATTGAGGATATATGTCCAAAACTGAAACTTCCACCATGGATCATGGCTTTAGTTAGCGGCCCAATGTTCTTCTCTAACAATATGCATGCTTAACCATAGGGTGGTAGATCTCTCTTACTTCAGACAAGACGGACATGCATAGCAACTCACATGAAATTCAACAATGAAAAGTTGATGGCGTCCCCAGTGAACATGGTTATCGCACAACAAGCAACTTAATAAGAGATAAAGTGCATAATTACATATTCAATACCACAATAGTTTTTAAGCTATTTGTCCCATGAGCTATATATTGCAAAGGTGAATGATGGAATTTTAAAGGTAGCACTCAAGCAATTTACTTTGGAATGGCGGAAAATACCATGTAGTAGGTAGGTATGGTGGACACAAATGGCATAGTGTTGTTTGGCTCAAGGATTTGGATGCATGAGAAGTATTCCCTCTCGATACAAGGTTTAGGCTAGCAAGGCTTATTTGAAACAAACACAAGGATGAACCGGTGCAGCAAAACTCACATAAAAGACATATTGAAAACATTATAAGACTCTACACCGTCTTCCTTGTTGTTCAAACTCAAAACTAGAAATTATCTAGACCTTAGAGAAACCAAATATGCAAACCAAATTTTAGCATGCTCTATGTATTTCCTCACTAATGGGTGCAAGGTATATGATGCAAGAGCTTAAACAAGAGCACAACAATTGCCAAGTATCACATTATTCAAGACATCACACCAATTTCTACATGTAGCATTTTCCAATTCCAACCATATAATAATTTAACGAAGCAGTTTCAACCTTCGCCATGAATATTATGAGCTAAGAACACATGTGTTCATACGAACCAGCGGAGTGTGTCTCTCTCCCACACAAGCATTTATTCAAACACAAACAAAAACAAAAGCATACAGACGCTCCAAGTAAAGCACATAAGATGTGACCGAATAAAAATATAGTTTCAAGAGAAGGAACCTGATAATTTGTCGATGAAGAAGGGGATGCCTTGGGCATCCCCAAGCTTAGACGCTTGAGTCTTCTTGAAATATGCAGGGATGAACCACCGGGGCATCCCTAAGCTTAGAGCTTTCACTCTTCTTGATCATAGTATATCATCCTCCTTTCTTGACCCTTGAAAACTTCCTCCACACCAAACTCGAAACAACTCATTAGAGGGTTAGTGCACAATAAAAATTAACATATTCAGAGGTGACACAATCATTCTTAACACTTCTGGACATTGCATAATGCTACTGGACATTAGTGGATCAAAGAAATTCATCCAACATAGCAAAAGAGGCAATGCGAAATAAAAGGCAGAATCTGTCAAAACAGAACAGTTCGTATTGACGAATTTTAAAATGGCACCAGACTTGCTCAAATGAAAATGCTCAAATTGAATGAAAGTTGCGTACATATCTGAGGATCATGCACGTAAATTGGCTTAATTTTCTGAGCTACCTACAGGGAGGTGGACCCAGATTCGTGACAGAAAAGAAATCTGGAACTGCGCAGTAATCCAAATCTAGTACTTACTTTTCTATCAACGGCTTTACTTGGCACAACAAAACACAAAACTAAGATAAGGAGAGGTTGATACAGTAGTAAACAACTTCCAAGACACAAATATAAAACAAAGTACTGTAGCAAAATAACACATGGGTTATCTCCCAAGAAGTTCTTTCTTTATAGCCATTAAGATGGGCTCAGCAGTTTTAATAATCCATTCGCGGGAAATAGTATTTGAAGCAAAAGAGAGCTTCAAGAGGCAAATTCAAAACAAATTTAAGTCTAACATGCTTCCTATGAAGAGGAATCTTGTACACAAATGAATTCATGAAGAACAAAGTGACAAGCATAAGAGGATAAAACACGAGTAACTTCAAGATTCTCAACATAAAGAGGGGAAACTTAATATTATTAAGATGCATATAACCATATTTCCCTCTCTCATAATAACTTTCAGTAGCATCATTGATGAAATCCACAATATACCCATCACTTAAAACATTCTTATCATGGTTCATATGCATAGAAGTATCATTAATTTTGGCATAAGAAGAGTTATTCTCATTATTAGTAATTGGAGCAAGATTATTATCAAGAATTTGAACATGGTAAACAAGTTGCATATTAAAAGAATTGTTTTTGGTAATCCAATCATGACTATGACAAGTTTCATAAGGATAATTATAACCTATATCATAGCATTCTTTATAATAATCATCAAAGATCGGAGGCACAGTGTCATCATAAGAAATAGAATAGTTATCTTTCATAGTCGGTTTATCTATGACCATACCATCATTGTCATTAGAAGGAGATGTATCAAACACATAATGATCAGTAGCAAAAGGATTTTCAAACACCTCTTCCCCAAGCTTAGAGCTTTCTATATTATTATGGGAGGAAGCATGGATAGCACTGACACTATGGCAATTATTATCATCATTTTCAGAATTAGTTTCCCAGAGATTTGCAATATCAAAAGTAGTGTGTTCATTCAAATCATGATTGCTAATGTATGTAAAGGGCATAGGAAGATCATCGTATTCAGATTCATTATCACAATAATCATTAGGAGCAACATACTTACGGTTACCTAGCGTTATCTCATTCACGCGGGGATACGCCGTTACCTCTTTCTTTTTATTCTCCTTCTTCTTCTTCTTCTTCGTTCCCTTCTTCTTCTTCTTCTCTTCCTTCTCCTCGTTCCCTTCTTTAGGAGGAAGAGGCTTGAAGGGTGGCTCGTCCGCATAACCTGATTTACTTTCAGAAACAATAGAAGAAACTTGGGAGGATCCCTCCTTTTCATTAATTAGTTGAAAACACACAGCGGTCCTATCATATTTTGGCAAGGTGTCATCTTCTAAAATATTTTGTATGTAAGTATTTGTATGGCTATTATCAATGCAATAAGAAAAACACCCATGCAGGACATCATCAATATCAAGATCACTCATATGTAACAAAGAGATTTTTCTCGACAGTTCTTCACACCCCAAAAATAAAGTAAGTTCATCAATTTTTTTGTTGTTTTCCATTATGCCTAACTAGTGTAAACAAGAAACAAAAAGCTGCAATTGCAGGATCTAAAGGAAATAGCTTCGAGTACTTACAATGGCGGAAAATAGCTTAGTAGCCGAGATCCGGAGTGTGAGTACCTTTTACCTTTCCTCCCCGGCAACGGCGCCAGAAAAGTGCTTGATGTCTACGTTCCCCCTCCTTTCCTGTAGACAGTGTTGGGCCTCCAAGAGCAGAGGTTTGTAGAACAGCAGCAAGTTTTCCCTTAAGTGGATCACCCAAGGTTTATCGAACTCAGGGAGGAAGAGGTCAAAGATATCCCTCTCATGCAACCCTGCAACCACAAAGCAAGAAGTCTCTTGTGTCCCCAACACACCTAATAGGTGCACTAGTTCGGCGAAGAGATAATGAAATACAGGTGGTATGAATATATATGAGCAGTAGCAACGGTGCCAGAAAATAGCTTGCTGGCGTGTAGTTGATGGTGGTAGTATTGCAGCAGTAGTAACGCAGTAAAACAGTAAACAAGCAGTAGTAACGCAGCAGTAGTAAACAAGTAGCGATAGCAGTATTTAGGAGCAAGGCCTAGGGATTACACTTTCACTAGTGGACACTCTCAACATTGATCACATAACAGAATAGATAAATGCATACTCTACACTCTTGTTGGATGATGAACACATTGCGTAGGATTACACGAACCCTCAATGCCGGAGTTAACAAGCTCCACAATAATGCTCATGTTTAAGTAACCTTAAGTGTAAGATAGATCAACAGACTAAACCAAGTACTAACATAGCATGCACACTGTCACCTTCATGCATATGTAGGAGGAATAGATCACATCAATATTATCATAGCAATAGTTAACTTCGCAATCTACAAGAGATCATGATCATAGCATAAACCAAGTACTAACACGGTGCACACACTATCACCTTTACACACGTGTAGGAGGAATAGGACTACTTTAATAACATTGCTAGAGTAGCACATAGATAAATTGTGATACAAACTCATATGAATCTCAATCATGTAAAGCAGCTCATGAGATTATTGTATTGAGGTACATGGGAGAGAGATGAACCACATAGCTACAGCGGAGCCCTCAGCCTCGGGGGTGGATTACTCCCTCCTCATCATGGAGGCAGCGATGGCGGTGAAGATGGCGGTGAAGACGGCGGTGGAGATGGCTCCGGGAGCAATTCCCCGTCCGGCAGGGTGCCGGAACAGAGAGTTCTATCCCCCGAATTGGAGTTTCGCGATGGCGGCGGCGCCCCTAGAGTCTTTCTGGAGTTTCGTCAATTGGTACTGCGTTTTTAGGTCGAAAGGGCTTTTATAGGCGAAGAGGCGGCGCAGGGGGGCACCTGGGGGCGCCACACCCTAGGCCGGCGCGGCCTAGGCCTGGCCCGCGCCGCCATGTGGTGTGGTGGCCCCCTGGCCCCTCTCCGACTCTTCTTCGGTGTTACGGACGCTTAGGGAAAAATAGGAGGTTTGGCGTTGATTTCGTCCAATTCCGAGAATATTGCCCGAACAGCCTTTCTGGAACCAAAAACAGCAGAAAACAGGAACTGGCACTGTGGCATCTTGTTAATAGGTTAGTTCCGGAAAATGCATGAAAATGATATAAAGTGTGAACAAAACATGTTGGTATTGTCATAAAACAAGCATGGAACATCGGAAATTATAGATACGTTGGAGACGTATCAATGCTCTCCGTTATTAGTAGAGGCTCTGGCCAAGTTTTTGCTCTTAACTCCAAGAGGGAGTATTTATGCTCGATAGTGGGTTCATGCCTCCATTAAATCTGGGACAGTGACAGAAAGTTCTAAGGTTGTGGATGTGCTGTTGCCACTAGGGATAAAACATTGATGCTATGTCCAAGGATGTAGTTGTTGATTACATTACGCACCATACTTAATGCAATTGTCTGTTGTTTGCAACTTAATACCGGAAGGGGTTCGGATGATAACCTGAAGGTGGACTTTTTAGGCATAGATGCATGCTGGATAGCGGTCTATGTACTTTGTCGTAATGCCCAATTAAATCTCACTATATTTATCATATCATGTATGTGCATTGTCATGCCCTCTCTATTTGTCAATTGCCCGACTGTAATTTTTCACCCAACATGCTATTTATCTTATGGGAGAGACACCTCTAGTGAACTGTGGACCCCGGTCCTATTCTTTACATCGCATACAATCTACTGCAATTGTTCTTTACTGTTTTCTGCAAACAATCATCTTCCACACAATACGGTTAATCCTTTGTTACAGCAAGCCGGTGAGATTGACAACCTCACTGTTTCGTTGGGGCAAAGTACTTTGGTTGTGTTGTGCAGGTTCCACGTTGGCGCCGGAATCACTAGTGTTGCGCCGCACTACATCCCTCCGCCATCAACCTTCAACGTGCTTCTTGGCTCCTCCTGGTTCGATAAACCTTGGTTTCTTTCTCAGGGAAAACTTACTGCTGTGCACATCACACCTTCCTCTTGGGGTTCCCAACGGACGTGTGTTTCACGCGCATCACCACGCTGAATGGTGCGACAATCATCATTGGTAATCCCTCGATAGAGCTCCAGCAATTCCTTGGGGTTATCCTCGATCTTCCTTGCTGTACCTACAGGGGCAATACCCAATGCAGCACAAAAAATTTCCAACTTCATAGTAATAGGTTTACCATAGATCTTGAATGAAACTGTCGGGTGAAAGTGCTTATTGTTGAACTTGAAGCTCTCCACAAAGATTTTAGTGAGCGTGTAGTATTGCTCACTCTCATCTCCCACATAGGTGGTTAAGCCTGCCTTACCGACAAGGGTCAAGAAATCATCCAACAAACCTGCATTTCTCAAAAAGTCATAACATGGGAAGGATGAAGCATTAGGGACTCCATTGTCCTCTTCGGGTGCGAAGCTTGGTGCGATGAGGTCCTCATTATAGGATTGCCTGAATCGGGTGGATGACCTCGAGGGCCTCCCTGTGCTTGTTGTCTCTCTTTCAAACACTTCTCCAAAGTTATAATTATCCATCTTCCTTTTCTGAAATTTTTCAACAAACATTATAAAATTTGATTTGGTGACATATAATTGAGGGAAACTACCATAGGAACTTGCTAGAGTACACTAACCATGCATCAAAACTAGTTTCTACCACTTAGAACAAGCATGCAAGCTCACTAAACATGTTACCTACAGCAGCAAAATATTCAAGATATACTCCACTAAACAAAATTCTATTTGGATAATCGGAGGAGTCACATACCGGAGAGCAAATGTGCCAAATTTCGGACAGAAATCTGGGCTGAGCAAAGAGATCGAGAAATCTGGAACTCTTGAGCAAAAACGCGAGTGAGAGGAACCTGGTGCGAGTTTTTTCGGGAGAGAGAAGAAAGTGGGAGGAAGAGATGATGAAGTGGGGCAAGGAGGGGCCCACACAACAGGGTGGCGTGCCCCCCTTGCTGGCCGCTCCGGCCTGTGGGGTGCCACCCTGGGGTGCCCCACTGGTTATCCCCAGGTGTTCCCAGGTGCCTCATCGAAAAATAGGACTACTGGTATAATTTTTGTGAATTTTTTTAAAAACTTTGAAAAATGCACATTTCTGGGTGTTAAATTTATTCTTACTGGGCAGAAAAAGATTTTGAAATCTCTAATTAACTAAAGAACTTTGCAAAACAAAAGTGCTACAGCAAGTAGATCAAGTGGAGGAAGAAAGAAATGTTGTTTAGCTCTTCTATGCATATAAAATGTATTTGTTAACAAGGTTGATCAAGTCTTGCCACCAAATAATTTTACATGTCATAAGAAGAAATAAACCTCAAATCAATGATATTACCTTATATTGTATTGATACGGATCCAATCATAATAGTTTGATATCCCTCTTTGAGATCATATATAGGACAATCAATAACTCCCACTTTGACGGTTCTTGAACTGGAAATTGTATTAACTCCACATATTTTATCAGTCTTCTTGGGGAAATAGACAGTATGTTCCTTGTCATCAACATTAAAAGTAACTTTTCCTTTATTGCAATCAATAACAGCCCCTGCAGTATTAAGAAAGGGTCTCCCAAGAATAATGGACATATTATCATCTTCAGGCATTTCCAATACAACAAAATCAGTTAATATCAAGCAGTTTTGAGTAACTTGAACAGGAACATCCTCACATACACCAACAGGAATAGCAGTAGATTTATCAGCCATTTGCAAAGATATATCAGTCGGTATCAACTTATCTAAATAAAGTCTCTTATAAAGAGAAAAAGGCATAACACTAACTCCCGCTCCCAAATCACATAGAGCAGTTCTAACATAATTATTCTTGATGGAACAAGGAATAGTCGGTATACCTGGGTCGCCAAGCTTCTTTGGAACCTTGCCATTGAAAGAGTAATTAGCAAGCATAGTGGAAATCTCCTCATTAGGAATTTTCCTTTTGTTAGTGACAATATCTTTCATATACTTTTAATAAGGAGGCAATTTAATAGCATCAGTCAAAGGGATTTGCAAGAATAAAGGTTTCATCCAATCACATAATTAATTATAGTGTTCTTCTTCCTTTGATTTTAGTTTCTTAGCAGGAAAAGGCATTTGCTTTTGAACCCAAGGTTCTCTTTCATTACCATGTTTCTCAGCAATGAAATCTTCTTTAGTATACTTTTTATTTTTAGCATGCTTTTCAGGTTCTTCTTCAACCTCTTCTTTATCAGGAGTATCATTCTTATCATTATCTTTATCATGTTCATTACCACTTTCAGTTTCAGCATCAGATATAGAAATACTATTAGGATCATTAACAGGTTCAGAGGATTCTACAACATTCTTATGTTTCTTTTTCTTTTTTTTAGATGGAGCACTAGTTTTAGTTCGTTGAGAATCTTGTTCAACTCTTTTGGGATGTCCCTCGGGATATAGAGGATCCTGGGTAGAAACACCACCTCTAGTTGTTACTTCATAAGCATGTTTTTCTTTAGAATTATTTTCCAACAAGTCATTTTGCACTTTAGTGAGTTGATCAATTTGAGTTTGAACCATATGAAAGTGTTTAACAAGCATCTTAACATCATTGGAGGTTCTCTCCACAATACCATGCAATTCACTAATAGCTCGAGAATTTTCCATTAAATGATTCTCTACTCTCATATTAAAATTTTCTTGCTTAACAATATAATTATCAAACTCATCTAAGCATTGTGCAGGAGGTTTTGAATACGGAATATCTTCCCTAGTAAAGCGTTGAAGAGAGTGTACCTCAATCATGGATGAAGGGGGAGTTATCTTACATAAATCTTCTATAGGAGGTAAATTCTTCACGTCTTCAGGTTTAATACCCTTCTCTTTAAGAGACTTCTTGGCTTCCCTCATATCTTCATCATTTAATTTAATCATACCCCTCTTCTTCAATATCGGTGTCGGGGTTGGTTCAGGTGTAGACCAATCATCATGATTCCGGCCTATTTTAGCCAATAATTCTTCAGCGTCGTCTGGAGTTCTTTTCCTGAAAACACAACCAGCACAACTGTCCAGGTATGCCCTAGACTCAATGGTTAGTCCACTATAGAATATATCAAGTAAATCATGCTTTTCCAAATCATGTTCAGGCCGAGCTCTAATAAGAGAGCAAAATCTCGCCCAAGCCTCAGGCAATTTCTCTCCATCTTCCTGGTCAAAATTATAAATTCTCTGCAAAGCAATATGTTGAGCACTAGCAGGAAAGTATTTCCGGAAGAAAACATCAAGCAATTCTTTTGGACTATTAATAGAATCAGGTGGCAAACTATTATACCAAGTTTTAGCGTCATCCTTTAATGAGAATGGAAATATTTTAGCAACAAAGTAAGTACGCTTCTTAACATCATCAGAAAACAAGCTACTCAGAGTAGATAACTCAATCATGTGTTCAACAGCACTTTCTTTTTCAGTACCACAAAAGGGTGTTTTCTCAACAATAGCTATATGAGATAGATCAAGAGAAAAATCATAATGTTTATCCTTAATGTTTATAGGAGATGTGGCAAATTTAGGATCAGGAGATAGTTTATATCTAACAGTATGTTCTGCAAGCAACTTTTTAATTTTTCTTGCATCAGTAGTAGCATTGCATTTTTCAATAAAATCATCATCAAGTTCCACATAATCTTCATCAAGATCATCACTAGAGTATTCAACAGACTCAGGTGAATTAACAGGTGTAGCAGCATTTTCATTAGGAGTTTCAGTATTTTCAATTTGTCTAGACCTAGCAATTGTAGCATCTAGAAAAGATCCTAACGAACCATCATTATCAAGCACAGCAGAAGCATCATCAAAATTATAAGAGGAGTTTTCAGATTCAGCAGAAGTACCAGCATTTGAAGCTTGTGGTGGTGAAACAAGTTTACTTATCACAGATGGTGAATCAAGAGCAGCAGAGGTACTCAGAGTTGTACCTTTTCTTGTAGTGGATGGTAATATGGCGACCTTAGTATCGCGAGGTTTACCCATGATGGAGAATTTGCAGCGAACAATATCAATCCAAGTGAACTTCCAAATAAAGCTATGCTCCCCGGCAACGGCGCCAGAAAATAGTCTTGATGACCCACAAGTATAGGGGATCGCAACAGTCTTCGCGAGAAGTAAAACCCAATTTATTGATTCGACACAAGGGGAGACAAAGAATACTTGAAAGCCTTAACAGCGGAGTTGTCAATTCAGCTGCACCTGGAAACAGACTTGCTCGCAAGAGTTTATCAGTAGTAACAGTTTTATAGCAGTAGTGAAATAACAGCAGCAGAGTAACAAAGACAGCAGTAGTGATTATAGTAAACAGCAGGATTAAAATACTGTAGGCACAGGGATGGATGAACGGGCGTTGCATGGATGAGAGAAACTCATGTAACAATCAAAGCAGGGGCATTTGCAGATAATAATAAAACGGTATCCAAGTACTAATCAATCAATAGGCATGTGTTCCATATATAGTCGTACGTGCTCGCAATGAGAAACTTGCACAACATCTTTTGTCCTACCAGCCGGTGGCAGCCGGGCCTCTAGGGAAACTACTGGATATTAAGGTACTCCTTTTAATAGAGTACCGGAGCAAAGCATTAACACTCCGTGAACACATGTGATCCTCACATCACCGCCTTCCCCTCCGGTTGTCCCAATTTCTGTCACTTTGGGGCCTCGGGTTCCGGACAACAACATGTGTATACAACTTGCAGGTAAGATCATAAACAACGAATATCTTCATGAATCAATAACATGTTCAGATCTGAGATCATGGCACTCGGGCCCTAGTGACACGCATTAAGCATAACAAGTTGCAACAATATCATAAAAGTAACATCTACGGATACTAGGCACCATGCCCTAACAATCTTATGACTATTACATGACCAATCTCATCCAATCCCTACCATCCCCTTCAGCCTGCAGCGGGGGAGTTACTCACACATGGATGGGGGAAACATGGCTGGTCGATGGAGAGGCGTCGGTGATGATGGCGGTGATGATCTCCTCCAATTCCCCGTCCCGGTGAGGTGGCAGAACGGAGTTTCTGGTCCCGAGACGGAGTTTCGCGATGGTGGCGGCGTACTGGATGGTCTCTGGCGACTTCGACTTCCCCCCGTGCGTTTTTAGGTCGAAGGCAATAAGTAGTCCGAAGGAGGGCGTCGGGGGCCAGCCGAGGCCGCCACACACTAGGGCCGCACACCCCCTCCTGGGCCGCGCCGGCCTAGCGTGTGGGGCCCTCGGGCCCCCACCTGGCTTGCCCTTCTGGCTCCGCCAATATTCTGGGAAAATAGGACCTTCTGCATAAATTCCGAGGATTTTCCTGAAAGTTGGATTTCTGCACAAAAACGAGACACCAGAGCAGTTCTGCTGAAAACAGCGTTAGTCCGTGTTAGTTGTATCCAAAATATACAAATTAGAGGCAAAACAATAGCAAAAAGTGTTCGGGAAAGTAGATACGTTTTGGACGTATCAGTGGGACAGACACACGGAACCTTATCACGTCATTTCGTTCCGCTCCCATTGCCTCACCGCTTCCCCTGAGGGCTGAGGCCGCCTCTGATTCCCCGCCGCCGGGAGGACGTCCACCTCCACGCGCGTTGCAGGCCCCGTCCCCATGGCGCGCCGCCAGGAGGATGCCCATCTCCACGCGCATGCGACGCCAGTAAGCCCACCTCCACCGCGTTGCAGGACCTGTCTCTAGTAATTTGAGTATGGAGGCGTCCAATATAGTTTTGGCTGCCTCGAATAAGACGAGTCGACGCGTGCATGACCGTCCCAGTTCACCCTCGTGTGCCACGTCTGCAGAATATGCTCGAATTGGCTTGCAATATCTGGCAAAAAAAACCCACTCCGCTGCTCCACTCCCTTGCAAACCATCGCTCGGCCAGTGAGTGACCTCAAGATATGGATCGATCAAGCCAGGACAACTACGATCACTGGTAGAAAAAAGGTCTTTAGTCCCGGTTCACAACGGGCTTTAGTCCCGGTTGTGCAACCGGGACTAAAGGGTCGCGACTAAAGCCACCGCGACTAAAGGTCCGTCCACGTGGGCGGCTAGCGTGCGCCTGGGCGAAGGACCTTCAGTCCCGGTTTGTGTCCCCAACCGGGACTAAAGGCTATTTCGTTAATTTTTTTTTAATTCATTTGGGTTTCTAATTTTTTTTCACTCCATTTTTTTTCTATTTTTTCCAGAATTTCTATTATTTCAGTTATTTGCATAGCTTAGTCTCTATCTCTAACTACACTTATCTCTAGTCAAATTACTTACTCGTGGTCAAACTTTCCGCTCGGTCACCCATCCTCCCACTACTCCACCTCTAGCACGCTTAACTTCCGAGTTCCATTCCGTCCCGCATCCAAGTGCTACGCGCACATGTATGTGATACTAGTATCATATCAATCCTACTAACATGTTGGTCGATGTCACATTTTTTTATTGTTTGAATTTCAAATAATTTTTTTCATAAACAAAAATAATGATGTAATAATAATCGTGAATAAATAAATAAACATTAACTTTTTAATTTTTATTATTTTTAATTTTTTAATTTTTTAATTTTTTTTTGCCAAACCTAAAACCTAAAAATTTGAAAATCTAAAAATTGGGTAAAAGTAATAGTAATCTTTATGCTGGATGCAATTATTAATTTTATTTTTTTGAAAAATTTTAAAATATAAAATCCATAATTTATAGCAAAAACTAAAATCTTCCTGCTTTCGTATTTTCATTTGGAATTTTGAGAATCTAAAAATTGGCTAACCGGGTAAACCCCGGTGAATTCTTATGTAATTTTTTCCCAGGATTTTTTTGATATATTATACGTTTTTTTCCGACGTCGTATGCAAAAGTTGTTGCGGTTTTACCATTTTTTAAACTTTTTTTGCAAAAAAGTAAAAATTCGAATTTCTTAATTTCTCCGAATAGTAGGTTGCATAACATACAAGAATCTGAAAACAATTTTTTTTTAATTTTCTATCATTTTCTTTTGTATTTTACAAACCAAAAAAGGCGATCCCCGTGGGGGGGGGGGGGGGTGCAGGGTGCGTGGGAGTAAAAAAACTCAGAAAAACCTTTAGTCCGGGTTGGGGACACCAACCGGGACTAAAGGGGTACCCTTTAGTCGCGGTTGGTGTCCCCAACCGGGACTAAAGGTTTTTCCGCCGGCCGCATCCCTCCATAGCCCTTTAGTCCCGGTTGGTGTTACCAACCGCGACTAAAGGGGTACCCTTTCGTTTCGGATGGAGCATTAGTCGCGGGTCGCCTCCCGAACCGCGACTAAAGCCCCTTTAGTCGCGGTTCGAATATTTCCGGGACTAATGGGGGTGGACGGAAGCCTCTTTTTCTACTAGTGGATATTGCACCGAAAATCTCACTAGCGCTTTGGATGCAACTCCTATGATGACCTATGCATAGAGCATGTAATGGCAGTAAAAGAAGAGTGTGTGAAAGTAGTCAAGTATGTCAATACCGCCCTTCTTCCCAAAACGAAGAACAACACAATATTGGGGGAACGAGCCGGAAGGAGGCATGTCTAAGAAAGCTAAAATCTTCTCAGGATATTCATCCCCAAGGACGGACCCATTCAATCTCGAAGATAGGGTTGGTAAGCTTGATTACAACCAGAGTAAAGAGTCTACACATCGCGGTAATGTGCATGAATCATCTTGGCAAACTTGAGCACAGATATGAGATTAATGCTATGTGCAATTTTTTGCTAATCATATGAACAAGAACTGCTGAACACTATGCAGAAATAACCGCCAGATCGTTTATCTTGAACAATGCAACAAGACTCTTCGGGAAGCACTCGTTACACATGATCTCTATCTTATTCAAATTTCGCCAACCCGCGGTCCGAAATATTTGACCTTCGCTCCCTTATTTTTCAAGCTAGAAGTATTCTTAATACCTTGTAGTCTTTCTTATATTTCAGTAGTTTTATTTCTAGCAATATTTAGATATTTTCATGTAGTAGTTTGCATCATTATCATCGTCATCTCTTTTTATAAGGGGATGAACTTCATCCTTTCAGCTAAGAGCCAATATTCTAAATGAAGAATTGAGTGTGTGATTACTTTTATTTAGTGTGAGGATTAAGTTGAGAACTAATTCACTTGCATGATTATAATGTTCTGGGGACTTTCATACTCTTACGTTTATTTATCAAACAAAGAATTGAAAAGTTAAACTTTTGAGGTCAATACTCTTCTTCAAGTGAGTACAAGTTGAGGTAGAACACACTCGAATCAAAAAATAATGAATTAGTTCATGACTAACTTTGAAGATGAAATCTCGTCCTTGATCTCTTTTATGCCATCTCATATGTTGTTTGAAAGCATGTCTAGTTCTTAGCACAATTCTTTGAAGAGAAATAAAATAGAAAGGAATGAGAAAGAAGAGAAAGAATGAAAAAGAAAGAGGAAGAAAAGCAAGGCAAAATTGCCATGAATAAATAGACATGCCAATAGTGGGAGAGACTGAAAGTGAGCGTTCAAGGTTTCAAATTCATGGAAGTTATGTGTGGTTCTAAAAAGGTTTGATGGAGCTTCATCATGCTTACATGGTTGAACTATATGAACCATGCTACAATTTTATCGAATAACAGTTCTCCTATAAAAAGGTGTGGAAGCCTCTTAAACATTTTGACTTATATGTGAGAGGTAGAACTCAATATTAGTTCGACATTTTATAAAGTAATTACTCGCTGCTTTGCTCTCATTTGTTTTATCGACTCGCATTTCATGAACTGGTTGACCTTGTTTACTCAAGTTGCTACTTTGCTCAGGGATGAGCAAGATTCTAAGCCTAAGTAGTGTTAGGATTTTCGTATTTTACACCGTTAGCACAGACCTATTCTATTTGTATCACATGATCTTGGAAATAAAGAGGAGGATTTGCAACCAATGCATAAGTGGCCATATCTGGTCGAAATAATGATGATTTGAAGTATTAAATACCTTCCAACAACAATCCACACCAGGCCAAGGCAAAAATTTGCGAAGAGGCATTCACAGAAGACTTAACAACATGTGTTACAGTCAAACCCATCTGTGCCATTTGACCATACCACCTAGCGTTGACACCGCCTCGTAAAATATATTCACCCCGTGAAGACAGATCTTGGAGGTGAGACACAGAGACACCAGAAAACACTGAAACCTGAGCTCTGGGAGGGATCCGAAGGGGGAACTCGCCAAAGGGGACCCATCACCGCGACTGCTTGGATCATTGGAGGCCAATGCATTATCGACATCATCATTATCATTGGTCATCTCGTTGTAATCCTTAAACTTGAGTTGGATTCATATTTGCATTCATTCGATCCCCCATTTTCCACTAGTAGATTCATGATGATGTTATTTGCCTCTATGTGTGAGTATAAAATGAAATAACATTTATTGAATATCTAATAATTATGAAGTATGTTGGTTCTTATCAATGATGTTGTGTGTTGTCGACCACGTAATATTTTTGTAAGAGACCGTTAGTAAGAATTATCATTGTATATAGTTGGCGGTACGTGGGAGCACATGTGACAACAATCCATTGCCTCTGTCAATCATGTATATATGACAATTACAAGAACTAGTACCTATGACCATGACCATGGGGAGACCCTTAATTATTGGACATGTGCGACATGCGATGGAATAAGGTAGTGGTCATGAGGGATGTGGAACAGTGCTTCTCGGAGCATCCATTTAAGGAACCTCGCCCCACACATACATATATAAAAGACAAGATTGATATCCCCCGAGAATGTTTTACCCTTATTGAGTTTCAGTTATTTTACTATCATTCACACAATCTCGTTTACTTTATTTTATTTTATTTACTTTGTTCACAACTTTTTTAAAACAATTACTTTTATTCTTGCTTTGGATTTAAAGATAACTTACAAGTACTTTTAAGTGAAGGTAACAAGAGGCAATAAAACCCTAGCAATAAGCTCTACCAAGGATTCGATACTCTTAGTTTGAAAACTAGCTACACGCGTTCCGTGACCTTGCAGACATCAATAGGCCAGACTTAGTCCGACCGGCCAGACTCGTCTGTCCAGGCCATCCATTCTCGCCAGCGGGAAAAGTTGTTGTGTGTTTCTCAACGGTTAGAATTCATGGGGGTGAGGGGGTGGGGATATTTAAGGGCTCTTATTCCCCAAACTTCCACAATTTCTTGAATTTTTTTTGTCCTCCATTATTGACCCTCTTGATCTTCCTTTCTCCCCAATCCCCCCATGATTCTTGCACCTATTTGAGAGGAAAGAGAGAGTATATCTAGATCTACAATTCTACCAATCAAAATCTCCTCTTTGTGAGGGAATATCTAGATCTAGATCTTGGAGAAATTTGATGTTCTCCTCTTTTGTTCTTACTCTCTTATTCCGTAATATATTTTGTAGTTTTGTTGGAATTTTAGAGTGAGAGAGTTGCCGTTGCATTTTGTGCATCAAGTTGAGTTCTCCGTGGTGATACGTCGAGGTGAAAGTTTGTGAATATTTCCTTCGGGTGCTTGTACTCGGAGCTTGTCCCTTTTGGGTCTTTGAACTTCAGATTGCTTTGTGATTTTGTTGTGTTCTTGGGGCCTCCAATTAAGTTGTGAATATACCGCAAGTGTGAGGCCTCCGTGGAGATCTCTTGGGAGCCTCCATTAATCTGTGGATATTGCCCCGATCTTGTACATGTTGGTGACCTACCTGTAGGGCCCCTTAGTGGATCGAGAACTTCCCTTTTCGTGGAAGGCTCGAGGAGAATATAGTGAGGCCTTCTTAGCATTTGGGATGCTTTGGCCTCCACAATACTACAATAAAGAGTAGCACTCGCAAGAGTGTGAACTTCGGGATACATTATCATCTTCGCGTGCCTCGGCTATTTTTATACCCGAGCTCTTTCCTTATGCACTTTATTTTGTGATAGCCTTCGTGCTTGAAGTTATTTATCTTACTATCACATAATTGCCTGTCTTCCTTAGCATAAGTTGTTGGTGCACATAGGTGACCCGTAGTATATATAGGTTGTATGCTTGAGAAATTCAACGCTATCTTGATTATAAGTTTGTTCAAGCCAATTCGTAAAAGTTTTAAACCGCATATTTGATACGTCTCAAACGTATCTATAATTTTTGATGCTCCATGCTTGTTTTACACCAATTCATACGTGTTTTGTTTACATTTTGTTGCAGATTTACATGGTTTCTGGCACTAACCTATTAACAAGATGCCACAGTACCAGTTCCTTGTTTTCTGCTATTTTTGTATTTCAGAAAAGTTGTGCAGGAAATATTCTCGAAATTGGACGAAACAAAAGCCGAAGTCAATATTTTACCGAAACGAAGACGAAGTCCGGAGGGGGGACGAAGAGGCGCACCAGGGCGCCCACACCACCCCTAGGCGTGGCCTAGGGCTGGCCCATACCTAGGGCAGGTGTGGGGCCCGCAGGCGCCCCACCGACCTGGATCCTCCGCCTATTTATACATCTTCTTGGGAAAACCCTGGATACCTGAGCCTCCATCCATGAAAAGTTCCGTCGCGGCCGCCATCGCCGAACCCATCTCGGTGGGTTCTTAAGCTCTTCCCGGCACCCTGCCGGAGGGGGAAATCATCGCCGGATGAATCTACATCGCCATGCCCACCTCCGAAGTGATGCGTGAGTAGTTCATCCCTAGACTATGGGTCCATAGCAGTAGTAGATGGTTGTCTTCTCCACTTTGTGCTTCATGTATCGATCTTGTGAGCTGCCCTACATGATCAAGATCATCTTTATGTAATCCTCTATGTTTGGTTTGCTGGGATCCAATGAATACTATGTTAAGATTCTTTATATATTCATGTCATATGTTATTTGTGATCTTGCATGCTCTCCGTTGCTAGTAGAAAATTTGGCCAAGTGGACACTTGTGACTCCAAGAGGGGGTATTTATGCTCGATAGTAGGTTCATGCCTCTAGTTTCCTGGGAGATTGACTTTATAACTTCTAAGGTTGTAGATGTGCTGTTTCTACTAAGGATAACCCAACAATGTTTTATCTGAGGGTAACTCTATTGTTTACTTTACACACATTGTTTAATGTGATAATCTGTTGCTTGCAACTTTATACTGAAAGGGGTGCGGACGCTAACCTGAAGGTGGATTATTAGTCATAGACGTAGTTGGATTACGGTCTATGTATTATGTTGTAATGCCTAATACCAAATTATCATAGTAATCATCTTGTCATGTATCGATCGATATTCTGTCAATTGCCCAGCTGTAATTTGTTCAACCAACATGCTATTTTCTTTATGGAGAGACACCTCTAGTGAACTATGGGCCCCGGTCCTAATTCCTTTCACTACAAGAAAAGTTGCCATGGCCGACGAAATTGAAGTCGCGCCGTGGTTGCTGGTGTACCATGGCCGACGATTTTTGGTCTCTCCGTTGTGCATGTCAAAACGTTTTTTTTCTCGTTTTTGAGGCCACCTAGCCCGACGAAAACGGCCAAAACGTGGCGTATGGTGGCCCGGGACGTGGTGCATCTCGAAATCGCGGGTTCGCCGGCCGAGTCAACGCAAATCCGCACCGCC
The DNA here is from genome assembly GCF_019359855.2 of Lolium perenne. Taxonomy (NCBI): domain Eukaryota; kingdom Viridiplantae; phylum Streptophyta; class Magnoliopsida; order Poales; family Poaceae; genus Lolium; species Lolium perenne. Next base: position 29,450,836 of record NC_067250.2, read on the forward strand.
GAGGGATGTAGGGCCCAGATGGCAGCCTCTCTGGCATTGTTTTTTTCTCGATCGCGCCATCTCGTTCAACGCTCTCCGATCGAGCCGTTTACGATGCAGGATCATGGGTCCCGCATGTCATCCTCTATGAACCAAAATTCTTTCTATTCTTGGATTTTTTTGACACCTGTTTTTCGGGCTACTTCCTTTTTCTTTTGATCCCTTGCCGCCTTGGAAACGTTGAGACCGCTGCTGCTAAATGGGACCCGCATGTCATCCTCTATGTGCAATCAACTTTCTTTTCTTGGAGTTTTTTTTGGCACCTCATATTTGGTCACTTGCCTTTTTCTTTCGATCCCCTGCCGCCTCTCAAACGGTGATACCGCTGCTGCTAAATGGGACCCGCATGGCATCCTCTATGTACTATAAAACTTTCTTTTCTTGAATTATTTTTGGCTCCTCATATTTGGTCACTTGCCTTTTTCTTTCGATCCCCTGCCGCCTCTCAAACGGTGATACCGCTGCTGCTAAATGGGACCCGCATGTCATCCTCTATGTACTATAAAACTTTCTTTCTTGAATTATTTTTGGCTCCTGATATTTGGTCACTTGCCTTTTTCTTTCGATCCCGTGCAGCCTCTCAAACGGTGATACCGCTGCTGCTAAATGGGACCCGCATGTCATCCTCTATGTACTATAAAACTTTCTTTTCTTGAATTATTTTTGGCTCCTCATATTTGGTCACTTGCCTTTTTCTTTCAATCTCATGCCACGTTTGAAACGTTGAGAAACCTGCTGGCTCATGGGACCCGCATGTCATCCTCTATGTGCTATAAAAGTTTATTTTCTTGGATTTTTTTTCACCCTCTGATTTTTGGCTATTTCCTTTTTCTTTTGATCCCCTGCCGCCTTGGAAACGTTGAGTAAGCTGCTGACTCATGGGACCCGCATGTCATCCTCTATGTACTATAAAACTTTCTTTTCTTGAATTATTTTTGGATCCTGATATTTGGTCACTTGCCTTTTTCTTTCGATCTCATGCCACGTTTGAAACGTTGAGGAACCTGCAGGGTCATGGGACCCGCATGTCATCCTCTATGTACTATAAAAGTTCATTTTCTTGGTTTTTTTTCACCCTCTGATTTTTGGCTATTTCCTTTTTATTTTGATCCCCTGCTGCCTTTGAAACGTTGAGGACTCTGCTGGCTCATAGGTCCCACATGTCAGCCTCTATGTACAATCAAGTTTCTTTTCTTGAATTATTTTTGGATCCTGATATTTCGTCACTTGCCTTTTTCTTTCGAACTCATGCCACGTTTGAAACGTTGAGGAACCTGCTGGCTCATGGGACCCGCATGTCATCCTCTATGTACAATAAAACTTTCTTTTCTTGGATTTTTTTGGCACCTGATATTTGGTCACTTGCCTTTTTCTTTCGATCTCATGCCGCCTTTGAAACGTTGACTAAGCTGCTGGCTCATGGGTCCCACATGTCATCCTCTACGACAATAAAAGTTTTCTTTCTTGGAATTATTTCTGACCCCTAATTTATGGCTATTTGCCTTTTTCTTTTGATCTCCTGCCCCCTCTGAAACGATGAGGACGCTGTTGGCAGGTCCGTCCCACATGTCAACCTCTATGAACAATAAAAGTTTCCTTTGATGGATTTATTTTGAACCCCTAATCAATTTCTGGATATTTCCTTTTTTTCTTTTGATCCCCTGCCACCTTGAAATCGCTGAGGATGCTGCTGCCTCATGGGTCCCGCATGTCATCCTCTCAGAACGGTAAATGTTTCTTTTCTTGGATTTTGTTGACCAAACGATTTTTGGCTTATTTTTTCTTTCGATCTCCTGCAGCCTTTAAAACGTTGAGGACGCTGCTGGCTCACGGGTCCCACATGTCAGCCTCTGTGAACAATAAACGCTGAGGATGCTGCTGCCTCATGGGTCCCGCATGTCATCCTCTTAGAACGAAAATGTTTCTTTTCTTGGATTTTTTACCAATAGATTTTTGGTTTATTTTTTCTTTCCATCCCCTGCCGCCTTTAAAATGTTGCCGACGCTGCTGGCTCATGGGTCCCCGATGTCAGCCTCCCCGTACAACAAACATGTGATATCTTGATTATTTTGCAGACAATAAACAGTGTATTGCGCTCTGAGCTATTTCAAACGGATAAAATAAATCTTTATTTTTACATAAACAAACTTATATGTTGAATATCCTTGTTTTTTTTGTTTTTGCGAAGCATAGGACTTTCCTGTTTTTTTAGAAAATTCCGAACTTTCCTGTTTTGGAGTGGGCTGAAATTGTACGAGTCAAAAGGCCAAGCAGGATAGTTCGAAGGCCAAGATGTCCAGATGCAGCCCAATTGAAATCTTTCTTCTTGGATTTTTTTACACCCCCTGATTTCTGGCTACTTCATTTTTCTTTTGGTCCTCTGCCGCCTTGGAAACGTTGAGACCGTTGCTGCAAAATGGGACCCGCATGTCATCCTCTATGTACAATAAAATTTCTTTTCTTGGATTATTTTTGGCACTCATGGGTCCCGCATGTCATCCTCTATGAACCAAAATTCTTTCTATTCTTGGATTTTTTTGACCCCCTGATTTCTGGCTACTTCCTTTTTCTTTTGATCCCTTGCCGCCTTGGAAACGTTGAGACCGCTGCTGCTAAATGGGACCCGCATGTCATCCTCTATGTACTATAAAACTTTCTTTTCTTGAATTATTTTTGGCTCCTCATATTTGGTCACTTGCCTTTTTCTTTCGATCTCATGTCACGTTTGAAACGTTGAGGAACCTGCTGGCTTATGGGACCCGCATGTCATCCTCTATGTACTATAAAAGTTCATTTTCTTGGTTTTTTTTTCACCCTCTGATTTTTGGCTATTTCCTTTTTCTTTTGATCCCCTGCCGCCTTTGAAACGTTGAGGACTCTGCTGGCTCATAGGTCCCACATGTCAGCCTCTATGTACAATCAAATTTCTTTTCTTGAATTATTTTTGGATCCTGATATTTGGTCACTTGCCTTTTTCTTTCGATCTCATGCCACGTTTGAAACGATGAGGAACCTGCTGGCTCATGGGACCCGCATGTCATCCTCTATGTCCATCAACTTTCTTTTCTAGGATTTTTTTGGCACCCTAATTTCTGGCTACTTTCTTTTTTCTTTTGATCTCAAGTCGCATTTGAAACATTGGGACCGCTGCTGCAAAATGGGACCCGCATGTCATCCTGTATGTACAATAAAAGTTTCTTTTCTTGGATTATTTTCCACCCTCTGATTTTTGGTTACTTGCCTTTTTCTTTCGATCTCATGCCTTGAGAGGTTGAGGAACCTGGTGGCTCATGGGACCCGCATGTTATCCTCTATGTGCTATAAAAGTTTATTTTCTTGATTTTTTTTCACCCTCTGAATTTTGGCTATTTCCTTTTTCTTTTGATCCCCTGCAGCCTTTGAAACGTTGAGTAAGCCGCTGACTCATGGGACCCGCATGTCATCCTCTATGTACAATCAACTTTCTTTTTCTTTTGATCTCAAGCCGCATTTGAAACATTGAGACCGCTGCTGCTAAATGGGACCCGCATGTCATCCTCTATGTAAAATAAAGTTTATTTTCTTGGATTATCTTTGGCTCCTGATATTTTGTCACTTGCCTTTTTCTTTCGATCTCATGCCGCCTTTGAGACGTTGAGTAAGCTGCTGGCTCATGGGTCCCGCATGTCATCCTCTACGAACAATAAAAGTTTCCTTTCTTGGAGTTATTTTTGACCCCTAATTTCTGGTTATTTGCATTTTTCTTTTGATCTCCTGCCCACTTTGAAACGATGAGGACGCTGTTGGCAGGTCGGTCCCACATGTCATCCTCTATGAACAATAAAAGTTTCCTTTGATGGATTATTTTGAACCCCTAATTAATTTCTGGATATTTCCTTTTTTTCTTTTGATCCCCTGCCGCCTTGGAATAGTTGAGGATGCTGCTGCCTCATGGGTCCCGCATGTCATCCTCTCAGAACGGTAAATGTTTCTTTTTCTTGGATTTTGTTTACCAAATGATTTTTGGCTTATTTTTTCTTTCGATCTCCTGCCGCCTTTAAAACGTTGAGGACGCTGCTGGCTCACGGGTCCCACATGTCAGCCTCTATGAACAATAAACGCTGAGGATGCTGCTGCCTCATGGGTCCCGCATGTCATCCTCTCAGTACGAAAATGTTTCTTTTCTTGGATTTTTTACCAACATATTTCTGGTATATTTTTGCTTTCCATCCCCTGCCGCCTTTAAAATGTTGACGACGCTGCTGGCTCATGGGTCCACGATGTCAGCCTCCCCGTACAAGAAACATGTGATATCTTGATTATTTTGCAGACAATAAACAGTGTATTGCGCTCTGAGCTATTGCAAACGGATAAATTAAATATTTATTTTTACATAAACAAACTTATATGTTGAATCTCCTTATTTTTTGTTTTTGCGAAGCATAGGACTTTCCTGTTTTTTTTAGAAAAATCCGAACTTTCCTGTTTTGGAGTGGACTGAAATTGTACGAGTCAAAAGGCCCAGCAGGATAGTTCGAAGGCCCAGATGGCCAGATGCATTCCAATTGAAATCTTTCTTTTCTTGGATTTTTTTCACCCCCTGATTTCTGGCTACTTCATTTTTCTTTTGGTCCTGTGCCGCCTTAGAAACGTTGAGACCGCTGCTGCAAAATGGGACCCGCATGTCATCCTCTATGTACAATAAAATTTCTTTTCTTGGATTATTTTTGGCTCCTGATATTTGGTCACTTGCCTTTTTCTTTCGATCCTGTGCAGCCTCTCAAACGGTGATACCGCTGCTGCTAAATGGGACCCGCATGTCATTCTCTATGTACAATCAAGTTTCTTTTCTTGAATATTTTTGGCTCCTGATATTTGGTCACTTGCCTTTTTCTTGCGATCTCATGCCACGTTTGAAACATTGAGGAACCTGCACGCTCATGGGACCCGCATGTCATCCTCTATGTACTATAAAAGTTCATTTTCTTGGTTTTTTTCACACTCTGATTTTTGGCTATTTCCTTTTTCTTTTGATCCCCTGCCGCCTTTAAAACGTTGAGGACTCTGCTGGCTCATAGGTCCCACATGTCAGCCTGTATGAACGATAAAGCTTTCCTTTCTTGGAGTTTTTTTTTACCCCTAATTTCTAGCTACTTTCTTTTTCTTTTGATCTCAAGCCGCATGTCAAACATTGAGACCGCTGCTGCAAAATGGGACCCGCATGTCATCCTCTATGTACAATAAATCTTAGATTGTTTTTGGCACCTCATATTTGGTCACTTGACTTTTTCTTTCGATCTCATGCCGCCTTTTGAAATGTTGAGTAAGCTGCTGGCTCATGGGTCCCGCATGTCATCCTCTACGAACAATTAAAGTTTCCTTTCTTGGAGTTATTTTTGACCCCTAATTTCTGGCTATTTGCCTTTTTCTTTTGATCCCCTGCCCCCTTTGAAACGTTGAGGACTCTATTGGCAGGTCGGTCCCACATGTCATCCTCTATGAACAATAAAAGTTTCCTTTGGTGGATTTATTTTTGACCCCTAATTAATTTCTGGCTATTTCCTTTTTTTTCTTTTGATCCCCTGCCGCCTTGGAAACGTTGAGGATGCTGCTGCCTCATGGGTCCCGCATGTCATCTTCTTAGAATGATAAATGTTTTCTTTTCTTGGATTTTTTTACCAACTGATTTTTTTATATTTTCGATCCCCTACCGCCTTTGAAACGTTGACGACACTGCTGGCTCATGGGTCCCGCATGTCAGCCTCCCCGTACAAAAAACATGTGATATCTTGATTTTTTTGCAGACAATAAACAGTGTATTTCGCTCTGAGCTATTGCAACGGATAAATTAAATCTTTATTTTTACAACTTATATGTTGAATCTCCTTGTTTTTTGTTTTTGCGAAGCATAGGACTTTCCTGTTTTTTTTGAGAAAAATCCGAACTTTCATGTTTTGGAGTGGCCTGAAATTGTACGAGTCAAAAGGCCTAGCAGGATAGTTCGAAGGCCCAGATGTCCAGATGCAGCCCAATTGAAATCTTTCTTTTCTTGGATTTTTTTCACCCCTGATTTCTGGCTACTTCATTTTTCTTTTGGTCCTGTGCCGCCTTGAAAACGCTGAGACTGCTGCCGCAAAATGGGACCCGCGTGTCATCCTCTATGTACAATAATGTTTCTATTCTTGGATTATTTTTGGCTCCTGATATTTGGTCACTTACCTTTTTCTTTCGATCTCATGCCACGTTTGAAACGTTGAGGAAGCTGCTGGCTCATGGGACCCGCATGTCATCCTCTATGTACAATAAAAGTTTAATTTCTTGGATTTTTTTTCACCCTCTGATTTTTGGCTATTTCCTTTTTCTTTTGATCCCTTGCCGCCTTTGAAACGTTGAGTAAGCTGCTGGCTCATAGGTCCCACATGTCAGCCTGTATGAACCATAAAGCTTTCCTTTCTTGGAGTTTTTTACCCCCTAATTTCTTTTTTCTTTTGATCTCAAGCCGCATTTGAAACGTTGGGACCGCTGCTGCAAAATGGGACCCGCTGATACGTCCAATTTGCATCACTATTTTATATCATAATTTGCTGTTATTCATTGATATATTTCATATTGGGACACAATACTTATGTTATTTCATCTATTTTGCATGTTTCATCATTATTGGAGGATCGAACACCGGAGCCAGGATTCTCGGAAAAAGCACCGTCGTAACGCAATATTTCGGAAGATCAACTCACGGAAGGAAATTATACCAAAATCCTATTTTTCAAGATGACGAAGGAAGCCGAAGGGGGAGCCAGGAGCAGCCAGGTGGGCCCACACCCTAGGGCGGCGCGCCCAAGCCCTGGCCGCGCCGGCCCGTGGTCCGGGGGCCCACGACCCTTTTCGCCTCCTTTTCTTCGCCAAACCCTTCGTCCCGAAGACCTAAGCCACAGAGGGTACCTCGCGAAGAGTTACAGCCGCCTCTGCGGGGCGGAGAACACCAGAGAGAAAAGAGCTCTCCGGCGGGCAGGAATCCGCTGGGGAAATTCCCTCCGGGAGGGGGAAATCGACGCCATCGTCACCGTCATCGAGCTGGACATCATCGCCATCACCATCATCATCTCCACCATCATCACCGCCGTCATCACCGCTGGACACCGTCACCGCCGTAGCAATTTGGGTTTGATCTTGATTGTTTGATAGGGGAAACTCTCCCGGTATCGATTTCTACTTGTTGTTGATGCTATTGAGTGAAACCATTGAACCAAGTTTATGTTCAGATTGTTATTCATCATCATATCACCTCTGATCATGTTCCATATGATGTCTCGTGAGTAGTTCGTTTAGTTCTTGAGGACATGGGTGAAGTCTAAATGTTAGTAGTGAACTATGGTTGAGTAATATTCAATGGTGTGATATTTAAGTTGTGGTGTTATTCTTCTAGTGGTGTCATGTGAACGTCGACTACATGACACTTCACCATTTATGGGCCTAGGGGAATGCATCTTGTATTCGTTTGCTAATTGCGGGGTTGCCGGAGTGACAGAAACCTAAACCCCCGTTGGTATATCGATGCGGAGGGATCGCGAGGATCTCGAGTTTAAGGCTGTGGTTAGATTTATTCTTAATTACTTTCTTGTAGTTGCGGATGCTTGCAAGGGGTATAATCACAAGTATGTATTAGTCCTAGGAAGGGCGGTACATTAGCATAGGTTCACCCACACAACACTTATCACAACAATGAAGATTATTTAGCCGTATGTAGCGAAAGCACTAGACTAAAATCCCGTGTGTCCTCGAGAACGCTTGGTCATTATAAGTAAACAAACCGGCTTGTCCTTTGTGCTAAAAAGGATTGGGCCACTCGCTGCAATTATTACTCTCGCACTTTACATACTCGTACTTTATTCAACTGTTACATCAAAACCCCCTGAATACTTGTCTGTGAGCATTTACAGTGAATCCTTCATCGAAACTGCTTGTCAACACCTTCTGCTCCTCGTTGGGATCGACATTCTTACTTATCGAAGATACTACGATACACCCCCTATACTTGTGGGTCATCAAGACTATTTTTAAGCGCCGTTGCCGGGAGTGAAGCGCTATTGGTAAGTGGAATTGGTAAGGAAAACCTTTCTTGTTGTGCTGATTTTATTTCTGCTTTGCTGCTATAAGTCATTATGGAGAGATCTTCTCTTCATTTTCTATTTGGGAAATCTACTACTACCGCAACGGTAGTGGATGAAGCGCCAGTGAGGAAGTGATACCATATAAAATACCTATGAAAATTATTGAACGTGTTATGGATAACCGCTATGAAGGGGATGGAACTGTCCATCCTGGTGATCATTTACTGTTTTTGCATGAATTATGCGGGTTATTCAAATGTGCAGGTATTGCTATGGATGAAGTGAGGAAGAAACTATTCTCTTTATCGCTGTCCGGTAAGGCGGCGCATTGGTATAAATTCTTTGGATAATGGGGATTCTCTTGAATGGAATGATATTGTGCCCCGGTTTTATTCTAAGTTCTATCCTCCAAGTGAAATTCATAAGGATCGGAATCGCATATATAATTTTTGGCCTCATGATGGAGAGAGTATTGCCCAAGCTTGGGGAGATTGAAGTCTTTAATGCTCAAATGCCCCATTCATGAGCTTCCTGGTAATGTTATTATTGATAATTTCTACGCAAGACTTTCTTTTCAAGACAAGACCTTGTGGATACTTCTTGTTTTGGATCATTTACACGCAACAAGGAAGAGTTTAAAAGGGACCTTCTTGATCGAATCCAAGAAAATACCGAAGGTTGGGAGAACGACAAGGATAGAGAATCGGGTATAATTTATGATTATAAATGCATTGAAGCTTTTATGGATCTTGATAAATTTCGTAATATGAGTGCTACATATGGTCTTGATTCTCAAGTTGCCGTAAATCTTTATAAAGCTTTTGCCTCTCATTATGAATTGCCAAAGAAGAATTTTGATAAGTATCATGAACCGTATAAAGATAAAATTGATTCATCTATTAATAAATGTGTAGTGGTTGAAACTGCTGATAATGTTATTCCTGAAGCTTATATTGAAAAAACTCCTTTCCCTGCTAAAATGAAAGAGTATTCTGTTATAAATAGTGCGGTTCATAAAAGTGAAAAGAAACCTGTAGAACCTGAAGAACAAATAAAAATTGAACCTCTTTGTTGCAATAGTTAAAGATCTTGTGACTGAAAATGTGGAGGATGGTCATATTATTTTCTGTGAAGATGCTTCTAATATTGTTTCACATCCTAATAAACCCAAACAAGCTAGTGTTCCTATGATGTCTGTTAGAATTGGTGATCATTGCTATTATGGATTATGTGATATTGGTGCAAGTGTTAGTGCTATTCCGTATGAGCTTTACACGGAGATTATGCACGAAATTGATTCTTGTGAACTTGAAGATATTGATGTGGTTATTCAGCTGGCTAATAGAGAAACTATTTCTCCAATTGGTATTGTTCGAGATGTGGAAGTTTTATGCGGTAAGATTAAATATCCTGCTGACTTTTTGGTACTTGGTTCTGCTGCTAGTGATTATTGTCCTATTATTTTTGGTAGACCTTTTCTAAATACTTGTGGAGCTATTATAGATTGCAAGAAAGAGAAAATTTTGACTAAATTTGCTGGTGAATCTTATGAGTTTAACTTCTCTAAATTTACTAAAACTCCTTATAAAGCTGATTTGCCTAGTAATGATATTAAAATGGAGCAATGTGCATCTATTGTTCTTGTTCCTAATAATCCTTTGCAGCAACATTTGGAGGATAGCGAGAGCGAAATTTTTAGGAAAGAAAGAGATGAGCTTGAGGAAATTTTTCTTCGCCAACCTATTCTCAAGCATGATTTACCGGTGGAAGATTTGGGTACAACACCGCCACCAAAGGAAAATCCTGTTTTTGATTTAAAGCCTTTACCTGATAATCTTAAATATGCTCATATTGATGATAAGAAAATATATCCTGTTATTATTAGTTCTAAGCTTTCAGAGATTGAGGAAGAAAGGTTATTGGAAATATTGAAGAAGCATCGAGGCGCTATTGGTTACACTCTTGATGATTTGAAGGGGATTTCTCCTTCTATTTGCCAACATGCTATTAATATGGAAGATGATGCAAAGCCTGTTGTTGAACCTCAGCGTCGTCTAATTCCTAAGATGAAGGAAGTGGTAAGGAATGAGGTATTACGGCTCCTTGAAGCTGGTATTATATATCCTATTGCTGATAGTAGATGGGTTAGTCCCAGTGCTGCGTTCCCAAGAAAGGAGGTATGACTGTTGTGCCTAATGATAATGATGAGCTCATTCCTCAAAGAGTAGTTGTAGGGTATAGAATGTGCATTGATTTTCGAAAAGTTAATAAAGTTACTAAAAAGGATCATTACCCTTTACCATTTATTGATCAAATGCTAGAAAGATTGTCTAAAAATACTCATTTTTGCTTTCTTGATGGTTATTCTGGGTTTTCACAAATTGCTGTTAAAGCTAAAGATCAAGAGAAAACCACTTTTACTTGTCCCTATGGAACTTATGCTTATAGACGCATGCCTTTTGGTTTATGTAATGCTCCTGCTACTTTTCAAAGATGCATGTCTGCTATTTTTCATGGTTTTTGTGAAAGTATTGTAGAGGTATTCATGGATGATTTTTCCGTCTATGGGAATTCTTTTGATAGTTGCTTGCGAAACCTTGATAAAGTTTTGCAGAGATGTGAAGAAACTAACCTTGTTCTTAATTGGGAGAAATGCCACTTTATGGTTAATGAAGGAATTGTATTGGGACATAAAACTTCTGAGAGAGGTATTGAAGTTGATAGAGCTAAAGTTGAAGCAATTGAGAAGATGCCCTATCCGAGGGACGTTAAAGGTATTCGTAGTGTTCTTGGTCATGCTGGGTTTTATAGGAGATTTATTAAAGATTTCTCCAAGATTTCAAAACCTCTTACTAATCTTCTTCAAAAAGATGTACCATTTGTTTTTGATGATGATTGTAAGGAAGCTTTTGAAACTCTTAAGAAAGCCTTAACAACTGCTCCTATAGTTGAACCTCCTGATTGGAACTTACCCTTTGAAATTATGTGTGATGCTAGTGATTTTGTTGTAGGCGCTGTTCTTGGACAGCGGGTAGATAAAAAACTGAATGTTATTCATTATGCTAGTAAAACTCTTGATGCTGCTCAGAGAAATTATGCTACAACTGAAAAAGAATTATTAGCTGTAGTCTTTGCTTGTGATAAATTTAGATCTTATATTGTTGATTCAAAAGTTACTATTCATACTGATCATGCTGCAATTAGATACCTAATGACGAAGAAAGATGCTAAGCCTAGGCTTATTAGATGGGTGCTTCTTTTGCAAGAATTTGATCTACATATTGTAGACAGGAAAGGTGCTGATAATCCTGTTGCTGATAATTTGTCTAGATTGGAAAATATTGCTTATGATCCTGTTCCTGTTAATGATAGTTTTCCAAATGAACAATTGGCTGTAATAAAGGTGAACTCACGAGACAGTCCTTGGTATGCTGATTATGCTAACTTTATTGTTTCCAAGTACTTGCCTCCAACCTTTTCAGCTCAGCAAAGGAGGAAATTCTTTTATGATTTGAGGCATTATTTCTGGGATGACCCACACTTATATAAAGAAGGAGTGGATGGTATTATGCGAAGATGTGTTCCCGAATATGAACAACAGGAGATATTGAGTAAATGTCATGGTAGTGCTTATGGAGGACATCACGCCGGAGAAAGAACCGCGCAAAAGGTTCTACAATCAGGTTTTTATTGGCCAACTCTCTTCAAAGATGCGAGAAAGTTTATTTTATCTTGTGATGAATGCCAAAGGGTTGGTAATATTTCCAGACGCAATGAAATGCCTATGAATTATACTCTTGTTATTGAACCGTTTGATTGTTGGGGATTTGACTTCATGGGACCTTTTCCGTCTTCAGAAGGTAACACTCATATACTCGTTGCTGTTGATTATGTTACTAAATGGGTGGAAGCTATACCTACAAAAAGTGCTGATGGTGAGACCTCTTTAAGAATGCTCTTAGAAATTATTTTTCCTAGATTTGGAGTACCTAGATATATTATGACCGATGGAGGTTCTCACTTTATTCATGGAGGTTTTAGAAAAACTCTTGCTAGGTATGGTATTAATCATAGAATTGCTTCTGCTTATCATCCTCAAACTAGTGGTCAAGTAGAATTATCAAATAGAGAGATTAAATCTATCTTGCAAAAGACTGTTAATAAAACCAGAAAGAATTGGGCTAGTAAATTGAAGGATGCACTTTGGGCTTATAGAACTGCTTATAAAAATCCCATGGGAATGTCACCTTATAAAATGGTTTATGGGAAAGCTTGTCATTTACCTTTAGAACTAGAGCACAAAGCTTATTGGGCTGTTAGAGAATTAAATAAAGATCCTAAACTTGCCGGTGATAAGAGATTGTTGCAATTGAGTTCTCTAGATGAATGGAGAAGTGAAGCTTATGAAAATGCTAAACTCTTTAAAGAGAAAGTTAAAAAATGGCATGACAGGAGGATTATCAAAAGAGAATTTAATATTGGGGATAAAGTCCTATTGTATCGGTCTCGTCTCAGATTCTTTGCAGGGAAATTACTCTCGAAATGGGAAGGACCATATGTTGTCGAGGAGGTGTATCGTTCAGGAGCAATCAAAATTAGCTCTCTCCAAGGCAATGCTACGCAAGTGGTGAATGGACAAAGACTCAAGCATTATATCTCGGGTGATTCTTATAATTTTGATGTTGATATTATTCAAGTGGAAACACCGGAGGATTTCATCAAAGGGCAAATTGACAATCCGCCAGAACTCGACTTTGAATAGGTAACGATCGGTAATGAAAAGTACGCAATTTACTTTCCGAACTATATTTTTGCTGTTTTTGGAAAATATGAGAAATTACGAGTTCGAAACGGAGTGGAAAGGACGCACGAGGGCGCGGCACCATAGGCCGGCGCGGCCAAGCCTGGGCCCGCGCCGCCCTATGGTTTGGCCGCCCCGTCGCCCCTTTCCGACTCTGGTTCGATCTGGTACTTTCCGTATGTCGTGAAAAATTTTGCTATATAATCCCCCGGACCCCTGGAGGTCCGTATATCGTGTTTTCGACGTGTTTTGTTTCGAGCTGTTTCTGCCAGGATCTGTTTTCAGTCTAGAAGCACCATGGTTTCCAAGAACAAGGGCAAGGAGTTTCCGGATGAAGATGATCGAGATCTTGGGTGGAAAGAGGAAGACAAGGACGTCAAGAAAGAAGATGAAGAAGAGGAGGAAGACTCGCACGCACACCCGCGTGCTACCATCGCAAGCATCAAGGTGGTGGACAACCCTTTTAGTGCAAACAAGAGCGCAAGAATTCGCACTGGAGGAGCAGTCCCACGTCACTACCTAGCTCCGAAAACATCTCCATCAGGCACTCATCACCCCTTCCACAATCTAATTTTCAATAATCAAATTGAAGGGACTCCCAAGGCGGCATTGCCTAGCCAGTGGGATATAGATCGCTCTAACACTGCAGGAGAGAAGGAGCCTGAGGCTGAAGAGTGGGGAAATAACTCCAGGAGCTGGGACTCGCCATCAGATAGACTCTTTAACCGCGTCGAGCACAACTCAGAGATGATTCGCAATCTCATACACAGGATTGACGAGCTTCAGGAGTTTATTGAGAAGCTTGTCAGGAATTCATCACCACCATCGCCAAAGGAGTAATTCATCATCGGTATTGGCATCCCCTTGGTTTGTTCCAAGCTTGGGGGAGTGCCGCGGTATCACATTATCACTACCTTTTACTTTTATTGTCAAGTAGTATCATATCATGAGTAGGGAAGTTATCATATAAGATGGGTTGCGTTTGGAAGTATCTCTCCTTTAGTTGGTTATCTATGTATCCCTTGGTGTGAGTTATCGTTATGGAATATTAATGAGAAGTCTTATCATTTACATATTGCACATCTTATTTTAGTTTGCAATCTCTACTATATGATTCACCTTGTTGTTAGTATTGGTATCACTTTGGGAGCATTGAATAAATCTATTTGGTTTTGGCAAACTTAGCATTGGTCAATAGCAACAACACTTTGAGGTTTAAATAGAAAAGAGAAATACATGTAGATGTTTCATTGTCTTTCTTGTTAGCTCATAGCTTATTATTCTGAAGTTAAAATTGTTTGTACTTACAAGGAAGATGCATGATTGTTTCTATCACATGTATATTTGTTTGTTTCCCTCGACTCTTATGCTTGCTAATTAACCTTGCTAGCCAAAGACCTGTACTGAGAGGGAATACTTCTCGTGCATCCAAACCTTAACCCAAACCTATGCCATTTGTGTCCACCATACCTACCTACTACATGGTATTTTCTGCCATTCCAAGTAAATACTTCATGTGCTACCTTTAAACAATTCAAAACTTAGTATCTCTTATTTGTGTTAATGTTTCATAGCTCATGAGGAAGTATGTGGTGTTTTATCTTTCAATCTTGTTGGGCAACTTCCACCAATGGACTAGTGGCTTCATCCGCTTATCCAATAATTTTGCAAAAAGAGCTGGCAATGGGATTCCCAGTCCCAAATTAATCAAACTAAATAGACACTCCTCCATGGTATGTGATTGATGGACGGCACCCGAAGGATTCGGTTAGCCATGGCTTGTGTAAGCAAAGGTTGGGGGAGTGTCATCATCATAATAAAACAAAGTAAAAAGGCACTCCTTCATGGTATGAGATTGTTGGCAGGCACCCGAGGATTCGGTTAGCCATGGTTTGTGAAAGAAAGGTTGGAAGGAGTGCCACACAAAATGAAAATAATATGGGAGCCGCTCTTAGGAGGTTGTCCGGCAAGGGGTTAGAGTACCCGCTACCGATCGTTGACAACAACAAACACCTCTCAAAATGTTACTTTTATTATCTTTATATGATTGCAAAACTGAAAAAGCTCTAGCACATGATTTAATCCCTGCTTCCCTCTGCGAAGGGCCTGTCTTTTACTTTATGTTGAGTCAGTAAACCTATTTCTCTCCATCTCAAGCAAGCATTTGAGTAGTTGTGATCAAACCATTATATTGTGATTTGCTACATCATGTCTTTTATTCTTCCTTGTTTAGTACAAGTTTTATCTGAATGAATATAGCTTTGCAAGTTATCAATGATCATGAGAAGACCATTATGATTGAGTATGCAAGTTGTGCCTTATAAACTTTAACATGAGAGCGCTGCTCAATGAGATAAATATAATCTGTTAATTGTTCTCTGACCAAGAACGAAGTTTGCCATCACCAATTATGATTTCTCATGCACCTTTACTTGTGATTAACCTATACTTGTTTCAATATGAGTTATAAGAGGTTGTCTACTATAATGTCCTGTGTGAATGAATATGATGCTTCTTGTCCGTATTTTATTTATCGACTCTTCACTCCATAAACATGTGGTCATGTCTATCGAGCTCAGTTTCGCTTGGGGACAAGCGAAGTCTAAGCTTGGGGGGAGTTGATACGTCCAATTTGCATCACTATTTTATATCATAATTTGCTGTTATTCATTGATATATTTCATATTGGGACACAATACTTATGTTATTTCATCTATTTTGCATGTTTCATCATTATTGGAGGATCGAACACCGGAGCCGTGGATTCTCGCTGGAAAAAGCACCGTCGTAACGCAATATTTCGGAAGATCAACTCGAAGGAAATTATACCAAAAATCCTATTTTTCAAGATGACGAAGGAAGCCAGAAGGGGGAGCCAGGAGCAGCCAGGGTGGGCCCACACCCTAGGGCGGCGCGGCCCAAGCCCTGGCCGCGCCGGCCTGTGGTCTGGGGGGCCCACGACCCTTTTCGCCTCCTTTTCTTCGCCAAACCCTTCGTCCCGAAGACCTAAGCCACGTAGGGTACCTCGCGAAGAGTTACACCGCCTCTGCGGGGCGGAGAACACCAGAGAGAAAAGAGCTCTCCGGCGGGCAGGAATCCGCTGGGGAAATTCCCTCCGGGAGGGGGAAATCGACGCCATCGTCACCGTCATCGAGCTGGACATCATCGCCATCACCATCATCATCATCATCTCCACCATCATCACCGCCGTCATCACCGCTGGACACCGTCACCGCCGTAGCAATTTGGGTTTGATCTTGATTGTTTGATAGGGGAAACTCTCCCGGTATCGATTTCTACTTGTTGTTGATGCTATTGAGTGAAACCATTGAACCAAGTTTATGTTCAGATTGTTATTCATCATCATATCACCTCTGATCATGTTCCATATGATGTCTCGTGAGTAGTTCGTTTAGTTCTTGAGGACATGGGTGAAGTCTAAATGTTAGTAGTGAACTATGGTTGAGTAATATTCAATGGTGTGATATTTAAGTTGTGGTGTTATTCTTCTAGTGGTGTCATGTGAACGTCGACTACATGACACTTCACCATTTATGGGCCTAGGGGAATGCATCTTGTATTCGTTTGCTAATTGCGGGGTTGCCGGAGTGACAGAAACCTAAACCCCCGTTGGTATATCGATGCAGGAGGGATCGCAGGATCTCAGAGTTTAAGGCTGTGGTTAGATTTATTCTTAATTACTTTCTTGTAGTTGCGGATGCTTGCAAGGGGTATAATCACAAGTATGTATTAGTCCTAGGAAGGGCGGTACATTAGCATAGGTTCACCCACACAACACTTATCACAACAATGAAGATTATTTAGCCGTATGTAGCGAAAGCACTAGACTAAAATCCCGTGTGTCCTCGAGAACGCTTGGTCATTATAAGTAAACAAACCGGCTTGTCCTTTGTGCTAAAAAGGATTGGGCCACTCGCTGCAATTATTACTCTCGCACTTTACATACTCGTACTTTATTCAACTGTTACATCAAAACCCCCTGAATACTTGTCTGTGAGCATTTACAGTGAATCCTTCATCGAAACTGCTTGTCAACACCTTCTGCTCCTCGTTGGGATCGACATTCTTACTTATCGAAGATACTACGATACACCCCCTATACTTGTGGGTCATCACCCGCATGTCATCCTCTATGTACAATCTAGTTTCTTTTCTTGGATTATTTTTGGCTCCTGATATTTGGTCACTTGCCTTTTTCTTTCGATCTCATGCAGCCTCTGAAACGTTGAGGAAGCTGCTGGCTCATGGGACCCACATGTCATCCTCTGTACTATAAAAGTTTCTTTTCTTGGATTTTTTTCACCCTCTTATTTTTGGCTATTTCCTTTTTCTTTTGATCCCCTGCCGCCTTGGAAACGTTGAGTAAGCTGCAAAATGGGACCCGCATGCCATCCTCTATGTACAATCAACTTTCTTTTCTTGGAGATTTTTTTTACCCCCTAATTTCTGGCTACTCTTTTTCTTTTTATCTCAAGCCGCATTTGAAACGTTGACACCGCTGCTGCAAAATGGGACCCGCATGTCATCTTTTATGTACAATAGAGTTTCTTTTCTTGGATTATTTTTGGCTCCTGAATCCTGATATTTGGTCTCTTGTCTTTTTCTTTCGATCTCATGCCGCCTTTGAAACGTTGAGGAAGCTGCTAGCGCATGGGTCCCGCATGTCATCCTCTATGAACAATAAAAGTTTCCTTTCTTGGAGTTATTTTTGACCGCTAATTTCTGGCTACTTCCTTTTTCTTTTGATCCCCTGCCGCCTTGGAAACGTTGTGTAAGCTGCTGACATAAGGGGCCCGCATATCATCCTCTATGTACAATCAACTTGCAAGATCTTGGAGAGCTTGTATAAGTGGGACCCATATGTCATCCTCTATGTACAGTAAAAGTTTCTTTTCTTGGATTATTTTTTGCTCCTGATATTTGGTCACTTTCCTTTTTCTTTCGATCTCATGACGCCCCTGAAACGTTGAGTAAGGTGCTGGCTCATGGGACCCGCATGTCATCCTCTATGTACAATAAAGTTTCTTTTCTTAGATTTTTTTTACCCCCTAATTTTTGGTCACTTGCCTTTTTCTTTCGTTCATATGCCGCCTTTGAAATTGAGGTCGCAGGTGGCTCATGGGTCCCACATGTCAGCATCTATGAACAATAAACCATTCCTTTGTTGGAATTATTTTTTACCCCTAATTTCTGGCTATTTGCCTTTTTCTTTTGATCCCCTGCTGATGTCTACGCCCCCTCCTTTTCCTGTAGACAGTGTTGGGCCTCCAAGAGCAGAGGTGTGTAGAACAACAGCAAGTTTTCCCTTAAGTGGATCACCCAAGGTTTATCGAACTCAGGGAGGAAGAGGTCAAAGATATCCCTCTCATGCAACCCTGCAACCACAAAGCAAGAAGTCTCTTGTGTCCCCAACACACCTAATAGGTGCACTAGTTCGGCGAAGAGATAGTGAAATACAGGTGGTATGAATATATAGTAGCAGTAGCAACGGCACCAGAAAAGTGCTTTGCCCAGACAAGAAACAAGCGATAGTAACGCAGCAGTAGTAACGCAAAGAAACGATAAACAAGCAGCGATAGCGATATTTAGGAACAAGGCCTAGGGATCATACTTTCACTAGTGGACACTCTCAACATTGATCGCATAATAAATAACTCTTTCTCATATGTGCTACATACACTCTTTTGTTGGATGATGAACACATTGCGTAGGATTACACGAACCCTCAATGCCGGAGTTAACAAGCTCCACAATTCAATGTTCATATTTAAATAACCTTAGAGCATAATAGATCATTGCAAAATAAACCAAGAACTAACATAGTGCACACACTGTCCACATTACACTATGAAGGAGGAATAGATCACATCAATACTATCATAATGATAATTAACTCCACAATCTACAAGAGATCATGATCATAGCCTACGACAAGAACCACATGGTGCACACACTAGTCACCTTTACACCATGCAGGAGGAATAGACTACTTTAATAACATCACATGAGTAGCACACAACTAGTAGCGATACAAAGCTCATCATATGGATCTCAATCATGTAAAGCAGCTCATGAGATCATTGTATTGAAGTACATAGGAGAGAGATTAACCACATAGCTACCGGTACAGCCCCGAGCCACGATGGAGAACTACTCCCTCCTCATGGGAGCAGTAGCGGTGATGAAGATGGCGGTGGAGATGGCAGTGGTGTCGATGGAGAAGCCTTCTGGGGGCACTTCCCCGTCCCGGCGGCGTGCCGGAACAGAGACTCCTGTCCCCCAGATCTTGGCTTCGTGATGGCGCCGGCTCTGGAAGGTTTCTGTGGGTTTCGTCGATCGTAATAGGGTTTTCGCGACGGAGGCTTTAAATAGGCGGAAGGGCAGCTGATGGCGTGTATTTCACACGTTCGTTGGGCAACCCCAAGAGGAAGGTATGATGCGCACAACAGCAAGTTTTCCCTCAGAAAGAAACCAAGGTTTATCGAACCAGGAGGAGCCAAGAAGCACGTTGAAGGTTGATGGCGGCGGGATGTAGTGCGGCGCAACACCAGAGATTCCGGCGCCAACGTGGAACCTGCACAACACAACCAAAGTACTTTGCCCCAACGAAACAGTGAGGTTGTCAATCTCACCGGCTTGCTGTAACAAAGGATTAACCGTATTGTGTGGAAGATGATTGTTTGCGTAAAACAAGAGAACAAGATTGCAAGAGATTGTATTTCAGTAAAGAGAATTGGACCGGGGTCCACAGTTCACTAGAGGTGTCTCTCCCATAAGATGAACAGCATGTTGGGTGAACAAATTACAGTTGGGCAATTGACAAATAAAGAGAGCATGACCATGCACATACATATCATGATGAGTATAGTGAGATTTAATTGGGCATTACGACAAAGTACATAGACCGTCATCCAACTGCATCTATGCCTAAAAAGTCCACCTTCAGGTTATCATCCGAACCCCTTCCAGTATTAAGTTGCTAACAACAGACAATTGCATTAAGTATTGCGCGTAATGTAACTAGTGACTACATCCTTGAACATAGCACTAATGTTTTATCCCTAGTGGCAACAAAGCACATCCATAACCTTAGTGGTTCTTGTCACTCCTCCGTATTCACGTAGGCATGAACCCACTATCGAGCATAAATACTCCCTCTTGGAGTTACTAGCATCAACTTGGCCAGAGCATCTACTAATAACGGAGAGCATGCAAGATCATAAACAACACATAAGCATAGCTTTGATAATCAACATAACAAGTATTCTCTATTCATCGGATCCCAACAAACGCAACATATAGAATTACGATAGATGATCGTGATCATGTTAGGCAGCTCACAAGATCCGACAATGATAGCACAATGGGGAGAAGACAACCATCTAGCTACTGCTATGGACCCATAGTCCAGGGGTAGACTACTCACACATCACACCGGAGGCGACCATGGCGGCGTAGAGTCCTCCGGGAGATGATTCCCCTCTCCGGCAGGGTGCCGGAGGCGATCTCTGGATCCCCCGAGATGGGATCGGCGGCGGCGGCGTCTCCGGGAAGGTTTTCCGTATCGTGGTTCTCGGTGCCGGGGTTTCGTCACGGAGACTTTTTATAGGCGGAAGGGCTGGTCAAGAGGCGGCACGGGGGCCCCACACCACAGGGCCGCGCGGCCAAGGGGGGGGCCGCGCCGCCCTAGGGTGTGGCCCCTCCGTGGCCCCTCTTCGTCTCTCCTTCGGACTTCTGGAAGCTTCGTGGGAAAATAGGCCCCTGGGCTTTGATTTCGTCCAATTCCGAGAATATTTCCTTACTAGGATTTCTGAAACCAAAAACAGCAGAAAACAAAGAATCGGCACTTCGGCATCTTGTTAATAGGTTAGTTCCAGAAAATGCACGAATATGACATAAAGTGTGCATAAAACATGTAGATAACATCAATAATGTGGCATGGAACATAAGAAATTATCGATACGTCGGAGACGTATCAGCAGCCTCGGAGGGGGCCTGGGGCCACCACACCATAGGGCGGCGCGGCCCCCCCTCTGGCCGCGCCAGGGTGTAGTGTGGGGCCCCCAGGGCTTCCCTCTGGCGGCTCTCGGGTGTTCTGGATGCTTCCGGTGAAAATAGGAACCTGGGAGTTGATTTCGTCCAATTCCGAGAATATTTCATTACTAGGATTTCTAAAACCAAAAACAGCAGAAAACAGGAACTGGCACTTCGGCATCTTGTTAATAGGTTAGTTCTAGAAAATGCACGAATATGACATATAGTGTGCATAAAACATGTAGATATCATCAATAATGTGGCATGGAACATAAGAAATTATCGATACGTCGGAGACGTATCAGCATCCCCAAGCTTAGTTTCTGCTCGTCCCGAGCAGGTAAACGATAAAAAAGATAATTTCTGAAGTGACATGCCATCATAAACTTGATCATATTGTAAACATATGTAATGAATGCAGCGATCAAAACAATGTACATGACATGAGTAAACAAGTGAATCATAAAGCAAAGACTTTTCATGAATAGCACTTCAAGACAAGCATCAATAAGTCTTGCATAAGAGTTAACTCATAAAGCAATAAATCAAAGTAAAGGTATTGAAGCAACACAAAGGAAGATTAAGTTTCAGCGGTTGCTTTCAACTTATAACATGTATATCTCATGGATAATCGTCAACATAGAGTAATATAATAAGATTTGAGGATAAGCATATAACAACAATTAATAATTTTCTCATTTGAGATTTGAGGATTGTTGTCCAAAACTGAAACTTCCACCATGGAACATGGCTTTAGTTAGCGGCCCAATGTTCTTCTCTAACATATGCATGCTTAACCCTATGGTGGTAGATCTCTCTTACTTCAGACAAGACGAACATGCATAGCAACTCACATGATATTCAACAAAGAGTAGTTGATGGCGTCCCCAGTAAACATGGTTATCGCACAACAAGCAACTTAATAAGAGATAAAGTGCATAATTACATATTCAATACCACAATAGTTTAAAGCTATTTGTCCCATGAGCTATATATTGCAAAGGTGAATGATGGAATTTTAAAGGTAGCACTCAAGCAATTTACTTTGGAATGGCGGAAAATACCATGTAATAGGTAGGTATGGTGGACACAAATGGCATAGTGGTTGGCTCAAGTATTTTGGATGCATGAGAAGTATTCCCTCTCGATACAAGGTTTAGGCTAGCAAGGCTTATTTGAAACAAACACAAGGATGAATCGGTGCAGCAAAACTCACATAAAAGACATATTGAAAACATTATAAGACTCTACACCGTCTTCCTTGTTGTTCAAACTCAATACTAGAAATTATCTAGACCTTAGAGAAACCAAATATGCAAACCAAATTTTAACATGCTCTATGTATTTCTTCATTAATGGGTGCAAAGCATATGATGCAAGAGCTTAATCATGAGCACAACAATTGCCAAGTATCACATTACCCAAGACATTTATAGCAATTACTACATGTATCATTTTCCAATTCCAACCATATAACAATTTAACGAAGGAGAAACTTCGCCATGAATACTATGAGTAGAAACCAAGGACATACTTGTCCATATGCTACAGCGGAGCGTGTCTCTCTCCCATAAAGTGAATGCTAGGATCCATTTATTCAAACAAAAACAAAAAACAAAAACAAACCGACGCTCCAAGAAAAAGCACATAAGATGTGATGGAATAAAAATATAGTTTCAGGGGAGGAACCTGATAATGTTGTCGATGAAGAAGGGGATGCCTTGGGCATCCCCAAGCTTAGACGCTTGAGTCTTCTTGATATATGCAGGGGTGAACCACCGGGTGCATCCCCAAGCTTAGAGCTTTCACTCTCCTTGATCATGTTGCATCATACTCCTCTCTTGATCCTTGAAAACTTCCTCCACACCAAACTCGAAACAACTCATTAGAGGGTTAGTGCACATTATAAATTGACATATTCAGAGGTGACACAATCATTCTTAACACTTCTGGACATTGCATAATGCTACTGGACATTAGTGGATCAAAGAAATTCATCCAACATAGCGAAAGAGGCAATGCGAAATAAAAGGCAGAATCTGTCAAAACAGAACAGTTCGTATTGACGAATTTTAAAATGGCACCAGACTTGCTCAAATGAAAATGCTCAAATTGAATGAAAGTTGCGTACATATCTGAGGATCATGCACGTAAATTGGCTTAATTTTCTGAGTTAGCTACAGGGAGGTGGACCCAGATTCGTGACAGCAAAGAAATCTGGAACTGTGCAGTAATCCAAATCTAGTACTTACTTTTCTATCAACGGCTTAACTTGGCACAACAAAACACAAAACTAAGATAAGGAGAGGTTGCTAAAGTAGTAAACAACTTCCAAGACACAAAATAAAAACAAAGTACTGTAGGTAAAAACATGGGTTGTCTCCCATAAGCGCTTTTC
Source organism: Lolium perenne (assembly GCF_019359855.2). Taxonomy (NCBI): domain Eukaryota; kingdom Viridiplantae; phylum Streptophyta; class Magnoliopsida; order Poales; family Poaceae; genus Lolium; species Lolium perenne. The sequence continues at coordinate 29,474,219 of NC_067250.2, forward strand.
TTTAACGCCTTTCAGCTAGGCGCAGAAAGTGTGTATCAAGTATTATCAAGAGATGAAGTGTCAACATCATAATTTGTTCTCATAATAGAATCAAAAGGTACCTTCATTCTCTTTCTAGGGAAGTGTTCCATACCTTTCTTGAAAGGAAATTGATATTTTATATTACCTTCCTTCATATCAATGATAGCACCAACAGTTCGAAGAAAAGGTCTTCCCAATATAATGGGGCAAGATGCATTGTATTCAATATCCAAGACAACAAAATCAACGGGAACCAGGTTATTGTTAATGGTAATGCGAACATTATCAACTTTACCCAAAGGTTTCTTTGTAGAATGATCAGCAAGATTAACATCCAAATAACAATTTTTCAGCGGTGGCAAGTCAAGCATATTATAAATTTTCTTAGGCATAACAGAGATACTTGCACCAAGATCACATAAAGCATTACAATCAAAATCTTTAATCTTCATCTTAATAATGGGCTCCCAACCATCCTCTAACTTTTTAGGAATAGAGGCTTCACGCTCTAGTTTCTCTTCTCTAGCTTTTATGAGAGCATTTGTAATATGATGCGTGAAAGCCAAATTTATAGCACTAGCATTAGGACTTTTAGCAAGTTTTTGCAAGAACTTTATAACTTCAGAGATGTGGCAATCATCAAAATTCAAACCATTATAATCTAAAGCAATGGGATCATCATCCCCAATGTTGGAAAAAATTTCAGCAGCTTTATCACAAGCAGTTTCAGCAGTTTTAGCAGTTTCAGGCAGTTTTTCGCGCTTTGCATTCGAAGTGGAAACATTGCTAACACCAATTCTTTTATTAGTATGAGTAGGAGGTGCAGCAACATGTGTAGCATTAGCATTAGTAGTGGTGGTAATAGTCCAAACTTTAGCTATATTCTTCTCTTTAGCTAGTTTTTCATTTTCTTCTCTATCCCACCTAGCACGCAGTTCAGCCATTAATCTTATATTCTCATTAATTCTAACTTGAATGGCATTTGCTGTAGTAGTAATTTTATTATGATGATTCTCATTAGGCAAAACTTTTGATTTCAAAAGATCAACATCAGCAGCAAGACTATCGACTTTAGAAGCAAGTATATCAATTTTCCCAAGCTTTTCTTCAACAGATTTGTTAAAAGCAGTTTGTGTACTAATAAATTCCTTAAGCATGGCTTCAAGTCCAGGGGGTGAACTCCTATTATTGTTGTAAGAATTCCCATAAGAATTACCATAGCCGTTGCCATTATTATAAGGATATGGCCTATAGTTGTTACTAGAATTGTTCTGGTAAGCATTGTTGTTGAAATTATTATTTTTAATGAAGTTTACATCAACATGTTCTTCTTGTGCAACCAATGAAGCTAATGGAACATTATTAGGATCAATATTAGTCCTATCATTCACAAGCATAGACATAATAGCATCAATCTTATCACTCAAGGAAGAGGTTTCTTCGACAAAATTTACCTTCTTACCTTGTGGAGCTCTTTCCGTGTGCCATTCAGAGTAGTTGATCATCATATTATCAAGAAGCTTTGTTGCTTCACCAAGAGTGATGGACATAAAGGTACCTCCAGCAGCTGAATCCAATAAATTCCGTGAAGAAAAATTTAGTCCTGCATAGAAGGTTTGGATGATCATCCAAGTAGTCAGTCCATGGGTTGGGCAATTTTTAACCAGAGATTTCATTCTTTCCCAAGCTTGAGCAACATGTTCAGTATCTAATTGTTTAAAATTCATTATGCTACTCCTCAAAGATATAATTTTAGCAGGAGGATAATATCTACCAATAAAAGCATCCTTGCATTTAGTCCATGAATCGATACTATTCTTAGGCGAGAGATAGCAACCAATCTTTAGCTCTTCCTCTTAATGAGAAAGGGAACAATTTTAGTTTAATAATATCACCATCTACATCTTTATACTTTTGCATTTCACATAGTTCAACAAAATTATTAAGATGGGCAGCAGCATCATCAGAACTAACACTGAAAATTGCTCTCGCATAACAAGATTGATAAAGCAGGTTTAATTTCAAAGAATTCTGCTGTAGTAGCAGGTGGAGCAATAGGTGTGCATAAGAAATCATTATTATTTGTGGTTGTGAAGTCACACAACTTAGTGTTTTCAGCGTTGGCCATTTTAGCAACAGTAAATAAAGCAAACTAGATAAAGTAAATGCAAGTAAACTAATTTTTTTTGTGTTTTTGATATAGCAAACAAGATAACAAGTAAAGTAAAACTAGCAACTAATTTTTTTGTATTTTGATTTAGTGCAGCAAACAAAGTAGTAAATAAAACTAAGCAAGACAAAAACAAAGTAAAGAGATTGAGAAGTGGAGACTCCCCTTGCAGCGTGTCTTGATCTCCCGGCAACGGCGCCAGAAAATATGCTTGATGGCGTGTATTTCACACGTTCGTTGGGCAACCCCAAGAGGAAGGTATGATGCGCACAGCAGCAAGTTTTCCCTCAGAAAGAAACCAAGGTTTATCGAACCAGGAGGAGCCAAGAAGCACGTTGAAGGTTGATGGCGGCGGGATGTAGTGCGGCGCAACACCAGAGATTCCGGCGCCAACGTGGAACCTGCACAACACAACCAAAGTACTTTGCCCCAACGAAACAGTGAGGTTGTCAATCTCACCGGCTTGCTGTAACAAAGGATTAACCGTATTGTGTGGAAGATGATTGTTTGCAGAAAACAAGAGAACAAGATTGCAAGTAGATTGTATTTCAAGAAAGAGAATTGGACCGGGGTCCACAGTTCACTAGAGGTGTCTCTCCCATAAGACGAACAGCATGTTGGGTGAACAAATTACAGTTGGGCAATTGACAAATAAAGAGAGCATGACCATGCACATACATATCATGATGAGTATAGTGAGATTTAATTGGGCATTACGACAAAGTACATAGACCGTCATCCAACTGCATCTATGCCTAAAAAGTCCACCTTCAGGTTATCATCCGAACCCCTTCCAGTATTAAGTTGCTAACAACAGACAATTGCATTAAGTATTGCGCGTAATGTAACTAGTGACTACATCCTTGAACATAGCACTAATGTTTTATCCCTAGTGGCAACAGCACATCCATAACCTTAGTGGTTCTTGTCACTCCTCCAAATTCACAGAGGCAGGAACCCACGATCGAGCATAACGCCTCCCTCATGGAGTTACTAGCAGCTACCTCGCGAGAGAAAGTACTAAGAACCGAGAGCACGCAAGATCATAACCAACACATAAGCATAGCTATGATAATCAACATAACAAGTATTCTCTATTCATCGGATCCCAACAAACGCAACATATAGAATTACAGATAGATGATCTTGATCATGTTAGGCAGCTCACAAGATCCGACAATGATAGCACAATGGGGAGAAGACAACCATCTAGCTACTGCTATGGACCCATAGTCCAGGGGTAGACTACTCACACATCACACCGGAGGTGACCATGGCGGCGTAGAGTCCTCCGGGAGATGATTCCCCTCTCCGGCAGGGTGCCGGAGGCGATCTCCTGGATCCCCCGAGATGGGATCGGCGGCGGCGGCGTCTCTGGAAGGTTTTCCGTATCGTGGTTCTCGGTACTGGGGTTTTCGTCACGGAGACTTTTTATAGGCGGAAGGGCAGGTCAAGAGGCGGCACGGGGGCCCCACACCACAGGGCCGCGCGGCCAAGGGGGGGCCGCGCCGCCCTAGGGTGTGGCCCCTCCGTGGCCCCTCTTCGTCTCTCCTTCGGACTTCTGGAAGCTTCGTGGGAAAATAGGCCCCTGGGCTTTGATTTCGTCCAATTCCGAGAATATTTCCTTACTAGGATTTCTGAAACCAAAAACAGCAGAAACAAAGAATCGGCACTTCGGCATCTTGTTAATAGGTTAGTTCCAGAAAATGCACGAATATGACATAAAGTGTGCATAAAACATGTAGATAACATCAATAATGTGGCATGGAACATAAGAAATTATCGATACGTCGGAGACGTATCAGCAGCCTCGGAGGGGGCCTGGGGCCACCACACCATAGGGCGGCGCGGCCCCCCCTCTGGCCGCGCCAGGGTGTAGTGTGGGGCCCCCAGGGCTTCCCTCTGGCGGCTCTCGGGTGTTCTGGATGCTTCCGGTGAAAATAGGAACCTGGGCATTGATTTCGTCCAATTCCGAGAATATTTCATTACTAGGATTTCTAAAACCAAAAACAGCAGAAAACAGGAACTGGCACTTCGGCATCTTGTTAATAGGTTAGTTCTAGAAAATGCACGAATATGACATATAGTGTGCATAAAACATGTAGATATCATCAATAATGTGGCATGGAACATAAGAAATTATCGATACGTCGGAGACGTATCAGCATCCCCAAGCTTAGTTTCTGCTCGTCCCGAGCAGGTAAACGATAAAAAAGATAATTTCTGAAGTGACATGCCATCATAAACTTGATCATATTGTAAACATATGTAATGAATGCAGCGATCAAAACAATGTATATGACATGAGTAAACAAGTGAATCATAAAGCAAAGACTTTTCATGAATAGCACTTCAAGACAAGCATCAATAAGTCTTGCATAAGAGTTAACTCATAAAGCAATAAATCAAAGTAAAGGTATTGAAGCAACACAAAGGAAGATTAAGTTTCAGCGGTTGCTTTCAACTTATAACATGTATATCTCATGGATAATCGTCAACATAGAGTAATATAATAAGTGCAATATGCAAGTATGTAGGAATCAATGCATAGTTCACACAAGTGTTTGCTTCTTGAGGTGGAGAGAAATAGGTGAACTGACTCAACATTAAAGTAAAAAAGAATGGTCCTTCAAAGAGGAAAGCATCGATTGCTATATTTGTGCTAGAGCTTTTATTTTGAAAACATGAAACAATTTTGTCAACGGTAGTAATAAAGCATATGAGTTATGTAAATTATATCTTACAAGTTGCAAGCCTCATGCATAGTATACTAATAGTGCCCGCACCTTGTCCTAATTAGCTTGGACTACCGGATCATCGCAATACACATGTTTTAACCAAGTGTCACAATGGGGTACCTCCATGCCGCCTGTACAAAGGTCTAAGGAGAAAGCTCGCATTTTGGATTTCTCGCTTTTGATTATTCTCAACTTAGACATCCATACCGGGACAACATGGACAACAGATAATGGACTCCTCTTTAATGCGTAAGCATGTGGCAACAATTATTATTCTCATATGAGATTGAGGATATATGTCCAAAACTAAAACTTCCACCATGAATCATGGCTTTAGTTAGCGGCCCAATGTTCTTCTCTAACAATATGTATGCTCCAACCATAAGGTGGTAGATCGCTCTTACTTCAGACAAGACGAACATGCATAGCAACTCACATGATATTCAACAAAGAATAGTTGATGGCGTCCCCAGAAACATGGTTATCGCACAACAAGCAACTTAATAAGAGATAAAGTGCATAAGTACATATTCAATACCACAATAGTTTTTAAGCTATTTGTCCCATGAGCTATATATTGCAAAGGCGAATGATGGAATTTTAAAGGTAGCACTCAAGCAATTTACTTTGGAATGGCGGAGAAATACCATGTAGTAGGTAGGTATGGTGGACACAAATGGCATAGTGGTTGGCTCAAGGATTTTGGATGCATGAGAAGTATTCCCTCTCGATACAAGGTTTGGGCTAGCAAGGCTATTTGAAACAAACACAAGGATGAACCGGTACAGCAAAACTCACATAAAAGACATATTGAAAACATTATAAGACTCTACACCGTCTTCCTTGTCTTTCAAACTCAATACTAGAAATTATCTAGACTTTAGAGAGACCAAATATGCAAACCAAATTTTAGCATGCTCTATGTATTTTTAATGGGTGCAAAGTATATGATGCAAGAGCTTAAACATGAGCACAACAATTGCCAAGTATCAAATTATTCAAGACATTTTAGAATTACTACATGTATCATTTTCCAATTCCAACCATATAACAATTTAACGAAGAAGAAACTTCGCCATGAATACTATGAGTAAAGCCTAAGGACATACTTATCCATATGCTACAGCGGAGCGTGTCTCTCTCCCACACAATGAATGCTAGGATCCATTTATTCAAACAAAAACAAAAACAAGAAACATACAGACGCTCCAAGTAAAGTACATAAGATGTGACCGAATAAAAATATAGTTTCAAGAGAAGGAACCTGATAATTTGTCGATGAAGAAGGGGATGCCCAAGGCATCCCCAAGCTTAGATGCTTGAGTCTTCTTGAAATATGCAGGGATGAACCACCGGGGCATCCCCAAGCTTAGACTTTTCACTCTTCTTGATCGTAGTATATCATCCTCCTCTCTTGACCCTTGAAAACTTCCTCCACACCAAACTCGAAACAAACTCATTAGAGGGTTAGTGCATAATCAAAATTCACATGTTCAGAGGTGACACAATCATTCTTAACACTTCTGGACATTGTCCAAAGCTACTGGAAGTTAATGGAACAAAGAAATCCATCCCACATAGCAAAAGAGGCAATGCGAAATAAAAGGCAGAATCTGTCAAAACAGAACAGTCCGTAAAGACGAATTTTAAAATGGTACCAGACTTGCTCAGATGAAAATGCCCAAACTGAATGAAAGTTGCGTACATATCTGAGGATCACTCACGTAAATTGGCATAATTTTCTGAGTTACCTACAGAGAATTAGGCCCAGATTCGTGACAGCAAAGAAATCTGTTTCTGTGCAGTAATCCAAATCTAGTATGAACCTTACCATCAACGACTTTACTTGGCACAACAAAACACAAAACTAGGATAAGGAGAGGTTGCTACAGTAGTAAACAACTTCCAAGACACAAATATAAAACAAAGTACTGTAGCAAAATAACACATGGGTTATCTCCCAAGAAGTTCTTTCTTTATAGCCATTAAGATGGGCTCAGCAGTTTTAATGATGCACTCGCAACAAATAGTATTTGAAGCAAAAGAGAGCATCAAGAGGCAAATTCAAAACACATTTAAGTCTAACATGCTTCCTATGCATAGGAATCTTGTAAATAAACAAGTTCATGAAGAGCAAAGTAACAAGCATAGGAAGATAAAACAAGTATAGCTTCAAAAATTTCAGCACATAGAGAGGTGTTTTAGTAACATGAAAATTTCTACAACCATATTTTCCTCTCTCATAATAACTTTCAGTAGCATCATGAGAAAACTCAACAATATAACTATCACATAAAGCATTCTTATCATGAGTCTCATGCATAAAATTATTACTCTCCACATAAGCATAATAAATTTTATTAGTTGTTATGGGAGCAAATTCAACAAAGTAGCTATCATTATTATTCTCATCAAGTGTTGGAGGCATAGTATAATCACAACAAAATTTACTCTCCATAGTAGGTGGCACCAAAAGACCACTATCATTATAATCATCATATATGGGAGGCAAAGTATCATCAAAGAAAATTTTCTCCTCAATGCTTGGGGGACTAAAAAGATCATGAAAACCAGCTTCCCCAAGCTTAGAACTTTCTATATCATTATCAACAATGGTGTTCAAAGCGTTCATACTAATATTACTACCAGCATGCAAATAAGATTCCATAGGTTTTTTAATTTTCGCATCAAACAATCCATGTTTTAAATCAGGAAATAGAATAAGAAGCTCATTCTTGTCCATTATGCCAAACTAGTGTAAACAAGAAACAAAAAGATGCAATTGCAGGATCTAAAGGAAATAGCTTCGAGTACTTACAACGGCGAAAATAGCTTAGTAGCCGAGATCCGGAGTGTGAGTACCTTTTACCTTTCCTCCCCGGCAACGGCGCCAGAAAATAGCTTGATGTCTACGCCCTCCTTTTCCCCGTAGACACTGTTGGGCCTCCAAGAGCAGAGGTTTGTAGAACAACAGCAAGTTTTCCCTTAAGTGGATCACCCAAGGTTTATCGAACTCAGGGAGGAAGAGGTCAAAGATATCCCTCTCATGCAACCCTGCAACCACAAAGCAAGAAGTCTCTTGTGTCCCCAACACACCTAATAGGTGCACTAGTTCGGCGAAGAGATAGTGAAATACAGGTGGTATGAATATATAGTAGCAGTAGCAACGGCACCAGAAAAGTGCTTTGCCCAGGACAGTAAACAAGCAGTAGTAACGCAGCAGTAGTAACGCAAAGAAACAAAGAAACAAGCAGCGATAGCAGTATTTAGGAACAAGGCCTAGGGATCATACTTTCACTAGTGGACACTCTCAACATTGATCGCATAATAAATAATTCTTTCTCATATGTGCTACATACACTCTTTTGTTGGATGATGAACACATTGCGTAGGATTACACGAACCCTCAATGCCGGAGTTAACAAGCTCCACAATTCAATGTTCATATTTAAATAACCTTAGAGCATAATAGATCATTGCAAAATAAACCAAGAACTAACATAGTGCACACACTGTCCACATTACACTATGAAGGAGTAATAGATCACATCAATACTATCATAATGATAATTAACTCCACAATCTACAAGAGATCATGATCATAGCCTACGACAAGAACCACATGGTGCACACACTAGTCACCTTTACACCATGCAGGAGGAATAGACTACTTTAATAACATCACATGAGTAGCACACAACTAGTAGCGATACAAAGCTCATCATATGGATCTCAATCATGTAAAGCAGCTCATGAGATCATTGTATTGAAGTACATAGGAGAGAGATTAACCACATAGCTACCGGTACAGCCCCGAGCCTCGATGGAGAACTACTCCCTCCTCATGGGAGCAGCAGCGGTGATGAAGATGGCGGTGGAGATGGCAGCGGTGTAGATGGAGAAGCCTTCCGGGGGCACTTCCCCGTCCCGGCGGCGTGCCGGAACAGAGACTCCTGTCCCCCAGATCTTGGCTTCGCGATGGCGGCGGCTCTGGAAGGTTTCTGTGGGTTTCGTCGATCGTAATAGGGTTTTCGCGACGGAGGCTTTAAATAGGCGGAAGGGCAGCCTCGGAGGGGGCCTGGGGCCACCACACCATAGGGCGGCGCGGCCCCCCCTCTGGTCGCGCCAGGGTGTAGTGTGGGGGCCCCAGGGCTTTCCTCTGGCGGCTCTCGGGTGTTCTGGATGCTTCCGGTGAAAATAGGAACCTGGGCGTTGATTTCGTCCAATTCCGAGAATATTTCGGTACTAGGATTTCTGAAACCAAAAACAGCAGAAAACAGGAACTGGCACTTCGGCATCTTGTTAATAGGTTAGTTCTAGAAAATGCACGAATATGACATATAGTGTGCATAAAACATGTAGATATCATCAATAATGTGGCATGGAACATAAGAAATTATCGATACGTCGGAGACGTATCACCTGCCCCCTTTGAAACGCTGCTGGCAGGTCGGTCCCACATGTCACCCTCTATGAAGAATAAAAGTTTCCTTTTTTGGATTTATTTTTGACCCATAATTTTTGGCTATTTGCCTTTTTCTTCTGATCCCTGCCGACTTCGAAATGATGAGGATGCTGCTGGCAGATCGGTCCCACAGGTCAGCCTCTATGAACTATAAATGTTTCCTTTCTACGATTTATTTTTTACCCCTATTTTCGGGCTACTTGCCTTTTTCTTTGAAACATTGGGGACACTACTATCTCATGGGTCCCACGTGGCATCCTCTCTGAACGATAAACCTTCATTTCTTGTTAACGACAGGTTTATCAGTATTATTTTTGCAGACTAATACAAGCTCTTTCGCTCCAAGATCTTGCAAGTTGATAGATAAATCATGGAATTATCAGGATATGTTTTAAATTTCAAATCCACTTTATGAATTTTTAAGAATACCGTTATCCATGTGGGTATGGAGCGATCATGGATTTTCATATTGGGCATGAGCAGTTTCAAAAATTGGAACCCAATAATTCAAAATAAATAAAAACAACTTTTATGTAGAATCTCCGTGTTTTTTTTTCCAATCATAGGATCTGTGTTTCATTAGAAAAGGGACGAAATTGCATGAGCAGAAAGGCCCATTTGTAGTTATTGGGCTTCGACAGCCGGAGCAACTAGACCGATAACAATTACCATGTAGATGTTCGTTGGCAACCCAAAAGTGAAATATTGGGCCCAACAGGGGAACGTTGAACAGTACTTTTTCTATTGGGAAGGTGGTACATGGGGTTATCCTGACAAAAAAAAATGGAACATGGGTTACTGAAGGTTGCCCATTTGTGCCTAATATGTTTGTCAGCAGGAGCTTTACCTTCCGCCGCCGCCGCTCCGCTTCCGCATCCGCCGCCATGGTCGAGCTAGCGGTACGACGGCGTCTCGAGCTCGGGGTAGCGCAGCGTCCGCGCGCGCCCCAAATTAAGTACCTATTAAGCGGAGATACGTACCGGCGACGAGCACATCGGCCTCGCGATGGCACCTACGATAGGCTCGGCTGGCCTTGGGGCATTTACCCCTAGCCTCTTCCACGCTCAAGTTTTAGAAATGTTTCTGGCTCTGGTCAACACTGGATCAAATTTGTCAACATGACCATTTTTATGGAGTAGCAACGAGTTGAATCTCTCAAAACTCTTTAAGTTCTGCAATATAACGACTAATTGGTACTACCTTATACAAAATGATTACATATCCTTATTTTGGAAGCAAGCAATCACACACTTATAGTTTGCTAGTCAGCTGCATGTAACGTTAAATATCGGCAATTATAATGAATAAACCTGTAATTTTCACTTAAAATGCATTAAGGAGCATCAAATTTGACAAATCAAACCATGTCTTACTGAAAATTGACATGTCTTTCTCATGCAGAAATGTAAAATTATCCATGCATGTGCGTTTATACAGGTTAAGTTTTGCACGTATTATTTTTTGTAACTTTTCTGACTACCTTCAAAGCTCCAATCCTTCTTCATCATCTTTGTTGTACCGCACTGATGCAAGTGAATGCGAGCTGCTCGCGTACGCGACTTCGTGTCCGATATGTGTACTATGCCTTCTCCATCTAGTGCTAGTTACGCCTCTGTGCTAATTAATTCTATCCCAGTGCCTACATCCAGCACAAACCTCTGTCATTGCAGCTGTGACTCACCTCGACCATTGGAGCCCAATCACAAGAGCGAGCTCAGTCTCAACCAGAGAGGCATGTGTCTCATGGTTAGCTATCTACAACTTGCTGTCTTACTAAAACCGTGCCTATCATAGAGATCACCTCGCTGGTGTAGCAATGGCTGCAAGTAGCTGCTAGCATGAGCGAAGGGGATAAGGAAGAAAATATTAAAAAAATGGGGTGGGGCCAACAAGCAGGAAAGCTATCTATAGCTTTATGGATGTTTCTGGAAATGGGTAGAAAATAGTAGATGACACTGTAGCAGCGAATCCCAGAGACCAAGGCCGTTGGATGATGTCTAATGAACGGCAGAACTGTGTTCAAGAAAAAAATGGCAGAACAAAATAGGCAAAATTAGCTTGAATTTTGATATAAATCTTGGGCATTTTCCCTCGAACATGATGCACTACTACTACTGTACTCAACTTTGGGTAGTCTCTGGACTAGTCTCCCTCGTCCACCAATTATTATTATACTAGTGCGGAAAGTTGAGGGGAGTCCCTAGTCCCGAGCACTTCGCCCACTTCCCCTGGCCTCATCCCAGAGATCTCACACCAACCACCTCACCGTCGACTAGCCGCCGCCTACACCCTCCGAAGAATCCCCAATGGCGGCGACGCCCCTACTAGAGCGCTCCTCACGCGAGCGCATCATCGAGTCTGGCCCACATGTCTTCCGTGCCTGCCGTGTGTCGGCAAGCACGACCGACTTCTCCGTCGGCGAGCCGCCGGCCGTGGGCGAGGGCGAGGTGTCCCCGTACACTATGACAGTGCACATCTTCTTCTCGAGGACGTACGAGCTCAGGAGGATGGCCGGCCCCCTCCCTGCCCCACTGGATGAGGACGATATCACCACTACACCCTGCGAAGAGGTGGTGCTGGATCTTGGCTTGCCTCCGAGGGAGCTGCGTAGTGGGGGCTATGTCGTGCGAACTATGCGCGAGATTCTTGCCCGTGTATGGCCGCTCAAGAACCTGAACCTCACGGAGGAGGAGTGGGACATCATCATGCCTTACGATGTTATGCACCTGATGTGGCAGCAGGCGTGTCGTCGGGTCGGCGGCCTCCACTTCGACCTCACCCTTAGAGTGGACCACCGGCTCATCGTCAACTTGCCGGTGCTGCAAGACAGTTGGGTCCTAGTTGCGCCAGAGGACGGCCACTGCAGCATATGCATGTTGGGGCTATCGCGGCGCACAACGGTGCGTCTCCGGGGATGCAAACACCCGTTCCATAGGAAGTGCATTTTCTCCTGGTTTGTAACGAACGCCAGCTGCCCTATCTGCCACGATAAAGTGCTGACCCATCTTATTTTCGATTTGTAGCATAGTATGAATAAAAACCCTGTATGATAGGGATGCCATGCCAATTTGAATCCTATGTCAAGAGAAATTCTATTTGATTGTGGTTGTAAGATATTTTGCATTAGTTTGATCTATTATCATTCTATTTTCCTATGGGATATGACCCTATGAATCAAACAGCCTGGGATTACTTCCACACAATTAAGTTTGACCAACTTTTAGTAGGACAACAAACATAAATAATTAGTCATCATGGGATTACAATCCAACAGATAATTGTCTTCAGGACTCATACGTTTTCCAAATAGAAAATCAAAACAAATCATGGTTCTTCATCTCATAGCATGATACAGAGACAAGAGTCTAATCATCATCATCATCATCATCATCATCACCTCCGTCTTCATTCTGATATTCGTGCATGGTCTCATCCTGCTCGTCGTGTCCATTCTCCTCCTGAGATTCACCAGGTAGCTTCAGTTTATCCATCTCTTTGTCGACTATACTAACCTCAACAGTGAAATCTACTTCTCCATCATGTGCAGGGATACCTGTATCCAACGAGGTTTCATCAATGTCAGCAACTTTAGTTTGCCTAGAACCAGCGAAATCATCTTGCTGGGCACCAATTATTGGATCTGTATTCTCATCCAAATCATATATGTTCCTTGCCACAAACTTTTGCACATACTGCCATCCTTTTCTAGATCTGTCTTCCAAGAAAAGTACCTTGGCCGCTTGAGGTACCAAAATATAAGGATCATCCTTGTACCACTGAGCAATAGTATTGACTGATATGAAATACCCATCATTTCTGGCACCTTTGCCCTTGTTTGGATCTTGGTTGTACCAGTAACACTTAAATAGAACCACAGATCGGACAGTAACCTTATCACTATAGAACAACTGAATAACCTCTTCTATGTGACCATAATGGTCAAATGACTCTGATCTCTTCTTTACGGTTGTCAAGTGATCTCCACTGGTTGTGATGCCACTATTTCGTGTCTTCAAATGTTGTTCACGCTCATAGGAGCTGTAATGGACACCATTGGCATTGCAAGCTGCAGCTACCAACACCCTCTTATCTGGACCACGTGATAGGACAAGGAGATCAGCACTAACAGCGCCTGGATTCTCCGCATGGAGTTTCGAGATCTACGATTACAAAATAGACAAGAGGTCATCTTATGTGAAAACACATAGACAAGTCAGAGTGCAATTGAACATCTTACATGTTTCTCAAACCAGTCCTGAAACCCACTCCCACATGCCGATAGCTTTCCATTCGTTTCCATGTACAACCTGCAAAACATAGCCAAGTCAGCTGAATATATTTCATTTTGATACAATTTCATAGTATATGCGAGGAACTGAGGATTTCGTGTGCATAGTACTCACTTAACATATTCATCAGCCTCTGCAGCATTATTCAGCACATACCAAGACAATTTGTTCAAATTCAGACTGCTCTAATGTTTTTTCGGTCCTCTTTCCTATTAGCTCAACACCATGATTAAAAACAGATCCTCCAACTTCCAAAATTCTGCGACCCCGGTTGAATCTGGTCTCAATATCAGGAATATATCTTGATGCAAATGTATATGCTTCAGCAGCAATATACGCCACTGCAATGCAAGCCTCCGGTCTAGCTTTGTTCCTAATTGTATTCTTGAAAGTGCACAGTCGACGTTCTATAGGGTACATCCATCCATACTGTACCGGACCTCTTAAAAGTGCCTCATCGGGTAGATGAACAGCCAAATGCACCATCACATCAAAGAACGCTGGAGGATATATCAGCTCCAGCTTGCACAGGATTACTGCTATGTCCACCTTAAGACGTAGTACAACAGCTCTGCTTAGAGTTTTACTACATATTTCCCTAAAGAACCTTCCCACCTCTGCAATCACGTTGTACATATTTGGCTTCACTAAATCTTTAATGCCAATAGCTAAAAGCCTTTGCAGCAGGATGTGACAATCATGAGTTTTCAACCCTTGGAGCTTGTTTCCTTCAGCATTGAGACAATTTGCAATGTTGGAAGCAAATCCGAACGGGAACATCACACCTCGGAGGTACTCACAAAATAATCTCCTTTTAGGCATCGGCAATGTGAATTCCGCGCTTCGAAATTTATAATGTTTTTCCTTGCCTTTGTTCACTTTGTCATTACGATCCAGTTGCAAGTGCCTGTTAACATTCAATGTTGCACAATCAATCCTAGAATTTGAGCTATCTTTTGTCTTGGATGGAATGTTGAGTAATGTGCCGACAATGCTGTCACATATATTTTTCTCCATGTGCATGATATCAATATTATGCCGAATCTTCTTACCAGCCCAATACGGCAAGTCCCAAAGAGTGGCCCTGCGCTTATAAAATATTCTCGGTCTATCATTTTCCATTTCCTTCCTCTTGGTACATGCTGCTATTTCACCTCCCATCTTCCTTTGTTAGCTGCTAGACTCAGTTCATCTACTCTCTTCTTCCTTTTTCTACCTGCTACTACTGCTGCTGCATCTTCTGTATTCTTCTCTGCTGTGGCGGCTGGTGGTTTTCCTGGTTTAACATTTCTGACCGCTTCTAGGTGCGCCTCCAACTCGTGACTCGTAAAGTGCTGCGGTTCAGTCTTTGCACAGGCCTGATCACCAATAAATTGCAATTTTTACTATTTTTTCGGAAACTGTGACCTATTGGAAGGAAACGGCGATGGCCCATATAGCATATCTTGTTTATTATCCTCACTGCCAGCTGATCTGTATCACAGTGAACAAATGCATTATAACCTGATGTTACTCTGCCTGACATAGTGCCCAAAGCTGGATAATCATGGGTGCAATACGATGACAAAGAAAGACGTAATAGAAAATTTTGTTCTTTAGGTTGACACACATCCCGTGTAGGGACACCCTCCCATAATATTTGCAAGTCTCTAATAAGAGGCTGCATGAACACATCAAAATCCTTCCCAGGAGATTTGGGACCGGGGATGAGTAAGGCCATCATACAGTTCGACTGATCGGTGCATGTCCAGGGAGCCTGGTTGTAAGGTGTAACTAGTACTGGCCACATGCTATACGAGTTGCTCATGTTGCCAAATGGGTTGAATCCATCTGTAGCAAGGCCAAGTCTCAGGTTCCTTGGATCTGCAGCAAAATCTGGATGATCCAGGTCGAATTGCTTCCATTCATCGCCATCAGCAGGATGCCTCAGTAAATCAGGGTCGGGCGTGAGAATCTCTTTGTGCCATCTTGTTTCCCGAGATGTTTGTTCTGAAGCAAACAACCTCTGCAATCTTTGTACAAGTGGAAAGTATCTCAGAACCTTCCAAGGAATCTTTTTCTTACGACCAGCTCCATCATGTTTCCATCTTGATTCTTTACATACTGGACATTCATCGAGGTCATTATACTCCATCCAAAACAAAGGCACGCTATTTTTGCAAAAATCAATCTTCTCATATCCAAGTCCCAGTACCTTGATGTACTGCTTCACCTCATAAAAGGATTTTGGCAGTCCAGCCCCAGGGAGTGCATCGCTGTATGTCTTCGCAACTGCATTGAAGGCTTTATTGGTAATCCCTTGGTATGACTTGTCATGAAGTAATTTCACAATTAATTCGAATCTTGACACAACAGAACCAGGGGCCACTAAGCGCTTAGCATCTTCTATCAGGTCATGGAAAAGAGGCTTTTTGTGATAACCATGGGGCTGTTGGCTTGCATATGGATACAGATCCCGTAACAAATTAGCAGTAGCCTCATCCTGGACGAGATCTTCAGGCTGATAACCATCAGAATAAAGAGGATCAATAATATCAGGCTGATCATAGTGTTCACCATGGTTAATCCACCTGATATATGTCTGGTCCATCCCATAAACGAATAAATGATCTGAGACTACATGTTGAGGCTTGGACCCAATATTCAAACATACGCGGCATGGACAAATCACTTCCTTTGTTGTGTCGCCGTCAGTAAAATCACTAACTTGCTTCATGAAGTCTTCAATACCACTCAAATATGTTGGTGTGTTTAATGAGTGAAATAATATCCAAGTTCTGTCCATCTGTTGAGGGAATAGATGGTCAAAGAAGCGATAAGCTATTTCAACAAACAGGTCACCTACGAATGTAAGCAAACATACCTGAGCAAACAGGTCGAATATAAAACTATAAATGCTACATTATTTGAGCCGATTTCAGCAAATGAACTGAGTGCAAAACTACAGCTACCTAGCGAACAGATTTTTTTTAGGCTGACCATTGGGTTTCCCTACTTTGTATTTGTTTTTCTTTTTATTAATAAAAAGAGGGAAATATGTACAAAAGTTGCTGGAGCAGCAACTAAAAGGATCATAGATCCCAAACAGCAAAATATATATAGTGTTCTACCCATGATATGATTTCCTCTTTGCCTTATGAACAAGGAGAGCAATTTCATCCTTGAATCTCTTGTGCCATCTGTCAATGCTTGTGGGGGGGGGGCGAACAGATATATCGAAAGCAATACAATACCATCACATTCTTTCTTATTTTTTGCCGTAATTCCGCCGATCTATTAGCAGTGCAAAGAAGTCAAAAGTAATTAGATTACAAACAGGTCCATAGACCACCAGGCCGTACCTGAGAATACGGAGGGCCTGAGCAAAACAAGAAATAGAGGACCTCAACATGATCATTGGCAACTAAAATGATTTTATATATACTACTCACTCCATTTCAATAAACAATGCACCCTTGTTTTTCGTATTTTATCTTCAAAAAAATATTAATCTATATCTCTCTATTTAAAAATGATGTTTCAATTTTATGTAGATATACATGTATTTAGATGAGTTTAGTTTGCAGATACATGCAAGTTTTGATGAAGTTGAAACATATTTTTCAGGACGAAGTATATAATTTTTTTTTGATATAAAACTGGTATCATTAGAAAGTATTTTCCATCACGATTCTAACAATGCTGCTTATGTATTATATGATCGTGATATTGTTGTCCTATTTATTTGGTCAAGGTTCACATTGAAATGTGGTAAAATAAATTAAAAGAAGTGCATCGTGTGAAAAAGCAATCTAAGAATTCAAAATTGCTAATTGTTAGTCGAAACATGACATCTTTCAAAAATGAATCTTCAATTAGTACTTCATAAAAATCATTGAGACAAAATATTAATATTCATTGGAAGACTAACTGAATTAGCTGCACTCGCGATGAAAGAGAAAGAGAATATACGGGTAAGAGCAAGTACAATAAGGTACAGTCTTTTTGTTTGTTTGTTTGGGTTGCTCATCAAGCTTATCGCTCGATACAATAAGTTACAGTCAGCGGGAGTGGTGTTTTGGAACATGGGTGCATAGTGGGTGGTATCATGGAGTACTATCATAGATATGCTATATTTATTATAGTGGAGTATTGAAAATGGCATAGAAGGGGATATTGAGAATTGAGAGTGGCATAAACACAACTTCAGTTTTTTTAATGGCATAAACACAACTTGTGAATTGAGGAGTGGCATAGAACCAATTAACCGTTGTTTCAATAACAGCCATCAAAAGCCGATCGAACGCACGAGAATGGATCCAAAATTTACCCATTTTTAGTTTCACGAGAAAATTTTAAACTTAA
Source organism: Lolium perenne (assembly GCF_019359855.2). Classification (NCBI taxonomy): domain Eukaryota; kingdom Viridiplantae; phylum Streptophyta; class Magnoliopsida; order Poales; family Poaceae; genus Lolium; species Lolium perenne. The sequence goes on from NC_067250.2 coordinate 29,492,246, forward strand.
AATTCGTACTGCCTAGAAGTATTTGAAACAAAAATCCAGTAAATCTTATATGTTGGGTTATGCATTCTGGGGGAGTTTCATCAGATTCAGCCATATTGTTTATCAATAAACCTCATTTTATGTTTTACAACCAACTTTAAACTTAAAATTCAAACTGTCCAGAAAAAAGAATAACATTCCAGTAAATCTTATATATTTCTTCACGCATTCAGGAAAGATTGGTCGGATTCAAATAAATAGTTTGGGAATAAACATTGTTTTAGTCTGGAAACGACTTATTGTAGAGTGATTTTTGGTTGGATACATTCATGTGCGTTCGATTGGCTTTGGATGGCTGATATTGAACCAAAGTCAACGCTGGACTTCTAACCTGAACGTCACTGGAGCTGCGTCAAAAGTCCAGCCATGACTTTGTCTCAATAATAGCCATCAAAAGCCGATCGAACGCACAGGAATGGATCCAACCAAAAATCACTCAACCGCTGGAATTTTGACCTGAAAGTCACTGAAGTTGTGTCCATACTTTCCCAACAGGTTGCGTATGAATGTAAACCAACATATCTGAGCAAACAGGTCGAATATAAAACTATATAACTAAATGCCACGTTATTTGAGCCGATTTCAGCAAACCAACTGAGGTCTATTTTTTTTAGGCTGGACAGTGGTTTCCTCGCTGTGTATTTATCACTGTAATAAAAAAGAGGGAAAGGTTACTGGAGAGCAGCAACTAAAAGGATCATAGATCCCAAACAGCAAAATCTAGCTAAAAAAGTTCTACCCATGATGATAAGCCATGATATGATTTCCTCTTTGCCTTACAAACAAGGAGAGCCATTTCATCCTTGAATCTCTTGCGTCTTCTGTAAATGCTTGGGGGCGAACAGATCAATCGAAAGCAATATAATACCAACAATTTTTTTCTTCTTTTTGGCCGTAAATCCACCGATGTATTAGCAAAGGTAAAGAACCCAGAAGTAATAAGATTACAAACAGGTCCATAGAGGACTGGCACCAAGCGACGACTACAGACATTGGGCAATGGTGAGCAGTACAGTGTACAGTACGAATGAATTCGAGCAAATAGGTAAAGCGGAAAACAATGTCAAACAAACACATCGAGAGGAAAACAATATCAACCGATCGATTCGAACGAACTAACGAACTTATAAGGGCTGGGCGACGGCGACTGACTTCGATTGAGCTATAATGAACCGTACTTGCCCAGGCCTGAAGATAGCATGCATACCATGAGGATCTACCAGCTGACCGCGCCTGCCGGTGCGGCTGGAGAAGAACGGCGCCACCAGCAGTCGCCGGCTGACGCGGCTGATAGACAGCGTGGGGAAGTTTTGGTGCGCGGCCTGGTTCACCGAGGGTGTGTCTAGAGAAGAACAGGGCGCCGAAGGAGGTGTCTAGAGAAGAACAAGGTGGGCTGGGTGTTGGGTTAAAGGGCGAGCGTTCGAAATATTGGGCGCGCGTTCGAAAGTTTAGGTGCGCGACGGAGGTGTCTGCTGGTGAAAATTTCCCCGTCCTCTTCTTCTTTTTTTTTTCTTTTGAGAACACAGTACAACACAGACGCTCACAAACACGCACGTACAAACACCCCTATGAACGCACGCACGCACACCCTACCCCTATGAGCACCTCCGAGGACCTGAGCCGGCATATCTTGAGGTTGACGAAGTCACCACTGGCGCCTCCTCTTCTTTTTTGGGCTAATCTATTTATCTACTGGAGTATAATATCTATCTGTACCTCTATCTATCTACATGTTTTTTTATTTTTTTATTCTATACATGAGTTTTTGAATTTGAATTTTTTCACTCTGTCAGCCTTCCGGCCAATGCTCATCTGAAGTAATTGAAGCCGTTGATTTGTAGCTTAAAGGTGCTATCTACCGCTCATCATACAAGGACTCTTCAGATCTAACGGCTGTGAATGCACGGATTCGTCACCCATGCTTCCCCTTGGACTGGCGATGCTGAAAGAAAGCCTGAAACACTGGAACCCTCTAGATACTTCGGAGTACCTCACTGCTCCACATTATTAAACAGGCCTTTTCCGACATGGGAAGTCAAAAGTTGGGGGCTCCATCCAGTACATATGAATGCTCGCTAGCTGCATGGTCTAGAAGCAGACTAGAGTAAATCATCAATTCATCAAATCAATTGGTGTATATTTTTTTAGGAGCTAAGACGCCGGCACTAACCATTTTCAAGCGTTTAAATTCCTCCTACCTGAAAAATGATTCTTTAGATTGACATCAACAAGAGAACTCTTTTAGAAAGAGTGAGAGAAAGGGAGATATGATTGCATACACTATTCTTAGAAGGGAAATCATGTACTTGTTCATGGAGAGATACAAGTATATCGACTATCTACACTACAATTTTGAAATAAAATAAAAAAATTGCAAATGTCTATTCTAACTAGATATGTTGATATTTCTAAATAGTACCAAAGCAATACTTATTCTAAGCTGGGCACTCAACTTCTGAAATGCGCGAGTATTCATAGGTCGATTTTTTTACGTTATTATTATTATTACTAGGCAGCACATGTGTTTGCCCGTCCAGTGAAACTCTTTCATTTCATTTTTCTTTTCCGCAAGGTCGGGAGTCGGAGGAAGAGGGATCAGACGGGAGGAGACGAAGGGAGAGCAGTCACGGGGCCCCACTTATTTATGGTGTCTATCCTTTTTCTGGTGATGTTGACTATTGTGCAGGGTTGTCAGTGCGCAGCGCAGGGGGGTGCGAGCGAGCGAGAAAGGCCGAGAATGAGAGAGATGTTTTTTTTAGAGGGACAACCGAACGATCCTGAAGGACCCAGATTTCCAATACGCATCAGAGCGCAGTTTACAGCAGGACACAAAATATGGAGGAAATTACGTCTAAATCCCTAAGATTTACATGGTAGACCCAGGCTGAAAGCAAGAAATGCGATCGGGTCCTTAACAGCCACCTTTCGGATTGATCCTCGTCGCAGCCGGGGACGAACCACTTGGCGCGACCAAATCTCCATGGCTACAGAGCCTGCACACCATGGCCTACGAGCTGAGCTAGAAACGACCTGCCAAAACCGGCAGCCAACGGAGGTGGATGATACGTCTCCAACGTATCGATAATTTCTTATGTTCCATGCCACATTATTGATGTTATCTACATGTTTTATGCACACTTTATGTCATATTCGTGCATTTTCTGGAACTAACCTATTAACAAGATGCCGAAAGGCCGATTCTGTTTTCTGCTGTTTTTGGTTCCAGAAAGGCTGTTCGGGCAATATTCTCGGAATTGGACGAAATCAACGCCAAACCTCCTATTTTTCCCGGAAGGCTCCAGAACACCGAAGAAGAGTCGGAGAGGGGCCAGGGGGCCACCACACCACATGGCGGCGCGGGCCAGACCCTGGCCGCGCCGGCCTAGGGTGTGGCGCCCCCAGGCGCCCCCCTGCGCCGCCTCTTCGCCTATAAAACCCCTTTCGACCTAAAAACGCAGTACCAATTGACGAAACTCCAGAAAGACTCCAGGGGCGCCGCCGCCATCGCGAAACTCCAATTCGGGGGACAGAACTCTCTGTTCCGGCACCCTGCCGGACGGGGAATTGCCCCCGGAGCCATCTCCACCGCCGTCTTCACCGCCATCTTCACCGCCATCGCTGCCTCCATGATGAGGAGGGAGTAATCCACCCCCGAGGCTGAGGGCTCCGCTGTAGCTATGTGGTTCATCTCTCTCCCATGTACCTCAATACAATAATCTCATGAGCTGCTTTACATGATTGAGATTCATATGAGTTTTGTATCACTACTATCTATGTGCTACTCTAGCAATGTTATTAAAGTAGTTCTATTCCTCCTGCACGTGTGTAAAGGTGACAGTGTGTGCACCGTGTTAGTACTTGGTTTATGCTATGATCATGATCTCTTGTAGATTGCGAAGTTAACTATTGCTATGATAATATTGATGTGATCTATTCCTCCTACATATGCATGAAGGTGACAGTATGCATGCTATGTTAGTACTTGGTTTAGTCCTTTGATCTATCTTACACTATAAGGTTACTTAAACATGAGCATTATTGTGGAGCTTGTTAACTCCGGCATTGAGGGTTCGTGTAATCCTACGCAATGTGTTCATCATCCAACAAAAGTGTAGAGTATGCATTTATCTATTCTGTTATGTGATCAATGTTGAGAGTGTCCACTAGTGAAAGTGTAATCCCTAGGCCTTGTTCCTAAATACTGCTGCGTTACTACTGCTTGTTTACTGTTTTACTGCGTTACTACTGCTGCAATACTACCACCATCAACTACACGCCAGCAAGCTATTTTCTGGCATCGTTGCTACTGCTCATACTTATTCATACCACCTGTATTTCACTATCTCTTCGCCGAACTAGTGCACCTATTAGGTGTGTTGGGGACACAAGAGACTTCTTGCTTTGTGGTTGCAGGGTTGCATGAGAGGGATATCTTTGACCTCTTCCTCCCTGAGTTCGATAAACCTTGGGTGATCCACTTAAGGGAAAACTTGCTGCTGTTCTACAAACCTCTGCTCTTGGAGGCCCAACACTGTCTACAGGAAAGGAGGGGGAACGTAGACATCAGTGGATAATTGGAGAGAGAGAGAGAGAGTTGATGCCTCTCTCTTGACAAAGAAGATGGCTGGGAGTTTGCCTACCTAGCGTACGTAACTTGTGCTCACTGAAGTGTGGGACCTCACGCATGGGAACCACACGTAAGTGACAGACTTGTTGCTCTAATAACTTGGGTGATTATTATACTGTATTAGTACATAGTTTCCTATGGATCCTTCTTAGTCACTCCTAAATGAAGCTCTTGAGAGGGTTTTTGAAATTTCCATATTTGAAACCAAAAACCACTTCTCTTCATGCTTGACTTCATAAGACAGAGTTTAGGGTTATGGGGTAGATACATGATTTTTCTGGTTTGAGTATGTCTAGATCGACCTTGTTTATCAACTTGAATGCTTACTATATGACATACGAAGACTATGTGCTTTGGTTTTTCATTTTTTGATTTTTTTTTGATTTTTTATACCCATTTGAATCTTGGTCAAATCATAGGTTTGACCAAGATTTAAACAAGTTAAAAACATGAGTATGAAAAACTAAGCCTCTATCCATTTTAGTCACTCCAAAATGAAGCTCTTGGGAGGGTTTTTGAAATTTCCATGTTTGAAACCAAAAACCACTTCTCTTCATGCTTGACTTCATAAGACAGAGTTTAGGGTTAGGGGGTAGATACATTATTTTTCTGGTTTGAATATGTCTAGGCCTTGTTTATCAACTTAATTGAATGCTTACTATATGACATAATTAAGAAGACTATGTGCCTTGGTTTTTCATGTATTTTGATTTATTTTGAATTTTTATGCCCATTTGAATCTTGGTTAAATCCTAGGTTCGACCATTATTTAAACAAGTTTAAAACATGAATGTGAAAAATTAAGCATCTATACTTCTTAGTCACTCCAAAATGTAGCTCTTGTGAGGGTTTTTGAAATTTCCATGCTTGAAACCAAAAACCACTTCTCTTCATGCTTGACTTCATAAGACAAAGTTTAGGGTTAGGGATAAATACATGATTTTTCTGGTTTGAATATGTCTAGACCTTGTTTATCTACTTAATTGAATGCTTACTATATGACATGAGAAGACTATGTGCTTTGGTTTTTCATTTTATTGTTTTTTTAATTTTATGCCCATTTGAATCTTGGTCAAATCCTAGGTTTGTCCATGATTTAAACAAGTTTAAAACATGAATATGAAAAATTAAGGATATATTCTTCTTAGTCACTCCAAAATGAAGCTCTTGGGAGGGTTTTTAAAATTTCCATGTTTGAAACCAAAAACCACTTCTCTTCATGCATATGCTTGACTTCATAAGACAGAGTTTAGGGTTAGGGGTAGATATATACATGATTTTCTAGTTTGAATATGTCTAGACCTTGTTTATCAACTTGAATGCTCTTACTATATATATGACATAAGAATACTATGTCCTTTGTTTTTTCATTGTTTTATTTTTTTCTGAAATTTTATGCCCATTTGAATCTTTTGGTCAAATCCTAGGTTTGACCAAGATTTAAACAAGTTTAAAACATGAAAATGATAAGGGAAACCTCCATACTTCTTAGTCACTCTAAAATCAACTTAATTGAATGCTTACTATATGACATAAAAAGACTATGTGCCTTGTTTTTCATTCATTTTGAATTATTTTGAATTTTTATGCCTATTTGAATCTTGGTAAAATCCTAGGTTTGACCAGTTTAAATCATGAATATGAAAAATTAAGCATCTATCCTTCTTAGTCACTCTCCAAAATGTAGCTCTTGGGGGGGGGTTAAAATTTCCATGTTTGAAACCAAAAACCACTTCTCTTCATGCATGCTTGACTTCATAAGACAGAGTTTAGGGTTAGGGGGAGATATATACATAATTTTTTCTGGTTTGAATATGTCTAGACCTTGTTTATCAACTTTAATGCTTACTATATGACATAAGAATGCTATGTGCTTTGGTTTTTTATTTTTCTATTTTTTTTGAATTTTATACCCATATATTTGAATCTTTGTGAAATCCTAGGTTTGACCAGGATTTAAACAAGTTTAGAACATGAAAATGAAAAGGTAAGCCTGGATCCTTCTTAATTAGTCACACTGTAAAATGAAGCTTTTGGGAGGTTCTTGAAATTTCCATGTTTGAAACCCAAAACCACATCTCTTCATGATTGACTTCATAAGACAGAGTTTAGGGTTAGGGGTAGATATATACATGATTTTCCTGGTTTGAATATGTCTAGACCTTGTTTATCAACTTAGTCAACTGCTTAATATATATATGACATAAGAAGACTACGTGCCTTGGTTTTTCATTTTTTGATTTTTTTAAAATTCTTATGCCCATTTGAATCTTGGTCAAATCCTAGGTTTAATTAACCATGGTTTAAACAAATTTAAATCATGAATATAAAAATTAAGCATATATCCTTCTTAGTCACTCCAAAATGTAAATCTTGGGAGGGTTCTTGAAATTTGCATGTTTGAAACCAAAAACCACTTCTCTTCATGCATGCTTGACTTCATAAGACAGATTTTAGGGTTAGGGGTAGATATATACATGATTTTTCTGGTTTGAATATGTCTAGACCTTGTTTATCAACTTGAATGCTTACTATATGACATAACAAGACTATATGCTTTTGTTTTTCATTTTTCTGTTTTTTTAATTTTATGCCCGTTTGAATCTTTTGGTCAAATCTTAGCTAGGTTTGACCAATATTTAAACAAGTTTGAGACATGAAAATGAAAAGGGAAGCCTGCATCCTTCTTTTAGTCACTCTAAAATGAATTTTTAAGAGGTTTTTGAAATTTCCATGTTTGAAACCCAAAACCACTTCTCTTCATGATTGACTTCATAAGACAGAGTTTAGGGTTAGGGGTAGATATATACATCATTTTTTCTAGTTTGAATATATGTCTAGACCTTGTTTATCAACTTTAATGCTTACTATATATATGACATATAAGAATGCTATGTCCTTTGTTTTTTCATTATTTTGATTTTTTTTGAAATTTTATGCCCATTTGAATCTTTTGGTCAAATCCTAGGTTTGACCAAGATTTAAACAAGTTTAAAACATGAAAATGAAAAGGGAAGCCTGCATCCTTCTTAGTCACTCTAAAATCAACTTAATTGAGAATTCTTACTATATGACATAAGAAGACAATGTGCCTTGGTTTTTCATTTTTTTTTAAATTCTTATGCCCATTTGAATCTTGGTCAAATCCTAGGTTTGACCATGGTTTAAACAAATTTAAATCATAAATATAAAAAGGGATTTCTATTTTCGTGCCCCTGGTTCCTTAGTTGTGCTCAGTTTTCCCCAGCCTCTTAACTTTTCCTCAGTTTTCTCCTCCCTCTAGTTTGAAACCCCTCGGACGGGAGGGTTGCTGTCAGGCCAGAGGCCTTACCGTTACCGTTCTGACGGGTGGGGCTGCACAGATCGAGGTGGGGCTGCACAGAGGGCAGTTCCTCTCTGACCGTCTCGTGCTGACGGGTAGCCATCCATTTGTCGCTGACGCGTGGGCCGTTTTATTTCCTGATTATATACACGGTGCTGCCAATGACAAATGGGGCCGCTCTATAGGGCTACCGCAGCCAATGACCAGTGGGGTCGTCTATTTTTCAAGAAAATACATATATAACCGCTCTGTGTGGCTGCCGCAGCCAATGACCAGTGGGGTCGTCTATTTTTCAGGAAAAGACATATATTACCGCTCTGTGGGGCTGCCGCAGCCAATGACCAGTGGGGTCTTCTATTTATTTAGAGAAAATTATATATTCCCGCTCTGTGGGGCCTCCGCAGCCAATGACCGCTGGGGTCGTCTATTTATTTAGAGAATATCATATAGAGCCGCTCTGTGGGGCCGCTCTGTAGGTGCCTATTTTCGCAGCTTAATCTAAAGTGAATCTTATGCTAAACATGGTGCTTCCCGACGGTGACCTAGCAGTGGCGGCGGGCATAGCCGTTCTGACCATGCCGATATCGGCATCGTTTGGAGGCTGTGGTGCTCGAATCATGGTGGAAATTGCGATATAATTTTTTAAATGCATAATATATAGCTAGATCTCTAAATCGATGCATATGAAGCTACATATATATTCTTGGTCATAATTCCCTTATCTAAAGGGGATGGATGCATGGCTTCACATCGTCGTCGCTTTCATCGTCAGTATCTTCGTCGTCCGAGTAGTAGTACATGTAATATTAATAGAGTCCATTTATTGCCTAATTCTTTCATGGAAAAATTTAGGTGGAATTTTCATGAAAGATGTCTATGGCTATCATAGTGTCTGGTATTATGCACTGGCAGATCAGATGCAAGTGCAACCTGCAGGGTGGTAATTTTTGTTTTATTTGCAAAATAGCAAATTTTCACCATATGTGTTGGCACCATGGTTATTAGTTATTAGCTCCGCCACTGATATTATGCAATAGTAACATAGTCTGGAAACGAAACGGAGGGCGAAATACATGTAGCCCCCATAATTAATCACATGCATCGTATATGTGGGAACGCGGACGTACCTTCTTGACCAAAGGATCTTCATAGACGATGATGAAGAACTCCTCTATGATCAATGGCAGTGTTGACGGTGGTGGTGGCAATGATGATAATCCACATGGAAGCCATGACAATGGATCAAGTGTATGTGAACGAAGAAGAGAGAGGCAAAACCTATTGACACAAGGGATGGCCGTTGTGGGTGTTTATAAGGGAGAGATGACCGTTGTAGGGGTTTACACAATAAATTAAGGAGGAGGTGACCGTTGTGGCCTTGTGGGGGTTTACACAATAAATTAAGGCTAGTCATAGTGCATAGTATCATATTGTTGTATCCTGCATATGGTATTTTCCTATGATACTATCACTATAGTGGGTGGTATTATAGGGTAATATCATAATCTTCTAAATTTATTGTTTTGTAGAATCTCAATACAAAATGTGTGTACAAGATCTATTTAGATACTAGCACTATGGCCAGCCTAAGGAGGATATGATCGTTGTGGGGGTAGTCATCTAGGTTTTGTGTTTTGTCAAACTTCCCTTTAAACTTTGACCACATATATATAGGAAAAAGTAGTAGCATTTATGACACTAATTTAGTATCCCGAGATCCCTTCAAATGGTAATTCATGATAGTTTATCATTTTGCCGTAATGGCTACAAGAAATGGGTGATTGTTCATCATTTTACCGTGAAAAGTAATGCCTAAAAGAAATGGTAATTCATGATAGTTTATCATTTTACCGTAATGGCTACAAGAAATCGGTGATTGTTCATCATTTTTTGTGTGGAAAGTAATGGCTACAAGAAATGGGTGATGGTGTATCATTTTTTGCGTGGAAAGTAATGGCTACAATAAATTGGTGATGGTGTATCATTTTTTGCGTGAAAAGTAATGGCTACAACAAATGGGTGATGGTGTATCATTTTTTGCGTGAAAAGTACAAATCGGTGATGGTTTATCATTTTTTGCGTGAAAAATAATACCTAAAAGAGTTTATAATTTATCTCGTGAAAAATAATGCAGAAAACCAAACTTTAGCGTACTGGGTAACCGCCCTTTAGCATACGTACATAGAGGGTGGAAGCTAACCGCCGACAGAGAGAGAGAGAGAGGATGGTGGCCCCGACTAGAGAGAGATAGGGGTTATCCTGCCCGTTAAATCATACGATCAACGGTCGGCGGGCACGATCCGCGTGACATGGGCTAGACCAATTAGGGCAATGTTGGGCGTCTGTGAGAATTTGTGAAGGGAGAGGGCAAAACTGAGTAGTATCAAGAAACCAAGGGCAAGTGAGTAGTAAACAGACTAAGGAATTCAAATATGAGATTTAAAAAATGAAAAATGCGTGTTTTGTACAATGAAACCCATCTTGGCCTACCTCAAACTATTTGCAATACAAATATACATGAGTGTGAAAATTATGGCCTCATTCAGACAAAGTATGTTTTGGGGAAAGCTGTTTTGGGTAGGGCTTATTGTGGAAAACCATGCACCTTCATAGCTACTAGGTGATTTGAGAAGTGGCAATTTGTGGTAAAACTTGATTTATCTACGATTTATCTATGACTTGAGAAGTGGCAACTTGTGGTAAAGACTCCATGAGTAAGTGCCACTCTTTTTCGTAATTTTTTGCACATTAAATAACTCATTTAACTGGTTAATCCCATTTGTTGACTCTCTGTTGACCAGCCACTTGAGGGTAAAACTGAGTATATTGCACTAGCCAGTATTAGCACCCAAGGGGAAAACTGAGCACACAAAAAATGCTAGTATATGACTCGAGGGTATACCTGAGTATATCTAAATTTCCAAGGTTAGACTCGAGGACGTGTTGCGGTGCAGAAGTGGAAGACGTGCCATTGTTGACGCGTGTCGCGGTGCAAACGTGCACTAGTGGACTCGTGTCGCATTTAGGACGCGTAAGCCCCTCTCTCCCTCCCTCTGCACACAGTACGTCTCATTCTCGCTCACGCACGAAACCACGCCTCTCACGTCCCATCAACTTCTCCAAATCGAAGGAAAAACCCCAACCGCCGTACGAGCCCTGCCGGCGATGGAGAAGAAGAATGCGCCGGCGGCCATCGCCCCCGAGCCCGTCGCCTCCGAGCCCGTCGCATCCGAGCCCGTCGCCGCCGAGCCCGTCGCATCTGAGCCCGTCGCATCCGAGCCCGTCGCTGCCGAGCCCGTCGCCTCTGAGCCCGTCGCCGCCGAGCCCGTCGCCTCCAAGCCGTCGCCGCCGAGCCCGTCGCCGCCGAGCCCGTCGCCGCCGAGCCCGTCGCCTCCGAGGGCGGCGCATTCTGCGCGGCGCCTCCGTGAGCTGGGCCTCTCTCGTGGGTGACGGACCACTTCACAAGATCGGCGAATGCTTGCGGCGAATGAGGAGTACGTGGACGCCTACTCGCTATGAGGCAAGTCTGTAGAAATTGGCGCTCAGGTTTACACAGCCTGACGTGCACCTGCACGAATGGATCATGGTAGACCACGCCCTTCCACGCGCCGCTGAGTTCACCTTCCTCCAACTCGGCACATCCCGCTACGTCACCATAGATCTATCGGAAGTTCGTGCAAGGTTCAAATTCCTCCAAATTCCTCCATATCTATAGGGTTAATATATTCTTATTTTCAATCTTAGTGTTGAATGTTATCTTCATCAATATACGTTAGATCCTACTTCGTCGGCTTTTGCCGTGGTGTCAGCGTGCTTGCCCAGAAAGAACCCGCCGCACAAGATACGGCTTCGAACCCACTCACAAAGGCATCGAACACTATGTTTGAGGCGCAGATGCCATCTGTTTTTGTGAATTCAGTCGCTGTGATCAAATCCCCGACTATGGTCTTAGTTTGCTCACATTACCCGAACGAAATTAGTTGGGTCGATGAGAGCACTCCAACTAAGGATATATATGAAGATTGGGGAGATGGTAGTTTTTCGATGGAGAACCATAGTTTGCGTTGCATTACCCCGTTCAATGGTGAACTCGTATGCAATAGCTGTGGATAATTTTGAGTCCGGAAGAATAGTGTGCACCAATGTACAGTTGCAGCAGCGCGAGCACTGTCAAGATGGAGACACTAATTTCATTTCCACAACTTGGAAATGACAAGTTCTATCTTGTGAAGTCGGATGGTGATCTGCTGCTTGTGTTGTTGGACAACATGCTTTTGGAGGACCAACCATTGGTGTACCGTGTGGACACTCAGAGCCGCTCTCTCCATCCGGTCAGTAACATTGGCAGTCATGCCTTCTTCGTGCATTATATCCGGTGTATCTCCATCGACACCACAGTGCACCCGACACTTCTACCTGGCTGCATCTACTACGCCGATTTGGGTTATATCAGAGAGTACATTCATGATACAAAGGCCTGGGATGAGTGGCCACGATATGTGAATAGAATGGGAAACTACGGTCTGAGAAATGAACACAGGCCATACCGTCTGGAGGATGTATTGGTCGCATACTGCAGACGGAAGGAGTTCAATGAATATTTCCTTGGGATAATGCACGGATGGGACGACAAAGAAATATATGAGCAATGAGGAATCTTCTAGCTGGCCATACATTGCGTGCGTCTTGTATTTTTTTTCATCTTAGTTTGTCGTGAACATTAACAATGTTATTGGCTGCTTTTGGCTACTGTATGCAGTTTATGTATTATACGTTTTCTGATTATGCTGCTGTGAATTTATCATATACTAGCTTCTAGATTTGCTGCCATATTGGGCAAAAAACGAGGGTCAAAAGGCAGAAATAGAGAAGCTTCTCTAGATTTGATACTAATTTGGTGAAAAAGACAGAGAGAGAAAGAGGGGAAAAGGTGCTCTTAAAAGGGAAAATGCCAATTTGGGCCGAGAGAGACAAAACTGAGCTCCTGCTCACGTGCAACCAAACGCTATCTCGTCCTGTCCCACGCGGTCCCTTTCTACCAGCTCCACGCGACGAGGGCCCACACGACGCGGCCCCACACGTCAGCACAGCACGGAACGGTCAACTTAACGGGAATCCTGCCGTCTGAGCTGCTTCTGCGGGTTTCAAACAAGGACTTGGGGAAAAGTGAGGAAAAACTAAGGGGCTGGGGAAAACTGAGCACAACTAAGGAACCGAGGGCACGAAAATAGAAATCCCATATAAAAATTAAGAATATATCCTTCTTAGTCACTCCAAAATGTAAATCTTGGGAGGGTTCTTGAAATTTCCATGTATGAAACCAAAAACCACTTCTCTTCATGCATGCTTGACTTCATAAGACAGAGTTTAGGGTTAGGGGTAGATATATACATGATTTTTCTTGTTTGAATATGTCTAGACCTTGTTTATCAACTTGAATGCTTACTATATGACATAAGAAAACCATGTGTTTTCGTTTTTCATTTTTCTGATTTTATTTTTATTTTTGATGCCCATTTGAATCTTGGTCAAATCCTAGGTTTGACCAAGATTTAAACAAGTTTAAAACATGAAAATGAAAAGGGAAGCATGTATCTTCTTAGTCACTCTAAATGAAGTTTTTGGGAGGTTTTTGAAATTTCCATCTTTGAAACCCAAAACCACTTCTCTTCATGATTGACTTCATAAGACATAATTTAGGGTTAGGGGTAGATACATGATTTGTATGGTTTGAATATGTCTAGACCTTGTTTATCAACATTAATGCGTACTATATGACATAAGAAGACTATGTGCTTTGGTTTTTCATTTTTCTGTTTTTTTTTAATTTTCCGCCCATTTGAATCTCTGTCAAATCCTAGCAGGTTAGACCAAGATTTAGACAAGTTTAACACGTGAAAACAAATAAGTAAGCATGGATCCTTCTTAGTCACTCTAAAATGAAGCTTTTGGGATGTTCTTGAAATTTCCATGTTTGAAACCCAAAACGACTTATCTACATGCATGCTTGACTTAAGACATAGTTTAGCTAGGGTTAGGGGGTAGATACATGATTTTCCTGGTTTGAATATGTCTAGACCTTGTTTATCAACTTAGTTGAATGCTTACTACATGACATAAGAAGACTATGTGCCTTGGTTTTTCATTTTTTGATTTTTTTTAAATTCTTATGCCCATTTGAATCTTGGTCAAATCCTAGGTTTGACCATATGGTTTTAACAAATTTAAATCATGAATATAAAAATTAAGGATCTATCCTTCTTAGTCACTCCAAAATGTAAATCTTGGGAGGGTTCTTGAAATTTGCATGTTTGAAACCAAAAACCACTTCTCTTCATGCATGCTTGACTTCATAAGACAGAGTTTATGGTTAGGGGTAGATATATACATGATTTTCTGGTTTGAATATGTTTAGACCTTGTTTATCAACTTGAATGCTTACTATATATATGACATATAAGAATGCTATGTCCTTTGTTTTTTCATTCTTTTGATTTTTTTCTGAAATTTTATGCCCATTTGAATCTTTTGGTCAAATCCTAGGTTTGACCAAGATTTAAACAAGTTTAAAACATGAAAATGAAAAGGGAAGCCTGCATCCTTCTTAGTCACTATAAAATCAACTTAATTGAGAATGCTTACTATATGAATCCATAGGAAACTTTGTTCTAATGCACTATAATAATCAACCGAGTTTTTACACCAACAGGTATGTCACTTACGTGTGGTGCCCATTGATGCGCGTGAAACACACGTCCGTTGGGAACCCCAAGAGGAAGGTGTGATGTGCACAACAGTAAGTTTTCCCTCAGAAAGAAACCACGGTTTATCGAACCAGGAGGAGCCAAGAAACACGTTGAAGGTTGATGGCGGAGGGATGTAGTGCGGCGCAACACCAGGGATTCCGGCGCCAACGTGGAACCTGCACAACACAAACAAAGTACTTTGCCCCAACGAAACAGTGAGGTTGTCAATCTCACCGGCTTGCTGTAACAAAGGATTAACCGTATTGTGTGGAAGATGATTGTTTGCAGAAAACAGTAAAGCAAGTATTGCAGTAGATTGTATGCGATGTAAAGAATAGGACCGGGGTCCACAGTTCACTAGAGGTGTCTCTCCTATAAGATAAATAGCATGTTGGGTGAACAAATTATAGTCGGGCAATTGACAAATAAAGATGGCATGACAATGCACATACATGATATGATAAATATAGTGAGATTTAATTGGGCATTACGACAAAGTACATAGACCGCTATCCAGCATGCATCTATGCCTAAAAAGTCCACCTTCAGGTTATCATCCGAACCCCTTCCGGTATTAAGTTGCAAACAACAGACAATTGCATTAAGTATGGTGCGTAATGTAATCAACAACTACATCCTTGGACATAGCATCAATGTTTTATCCCTAGTGGCAATAGCACATCCACAACCTTAGAACTTTCTCATCCGTCCCAGATTTAATGGAGGCATGAACCCACTATCGAGCATAAATACTCCCTCTTGGAGTTAAGAGCAAAAACTTGGCCAGAGCCTCTACTAATAACGGAGAGCATGCAAGATCATAAACAACACATAGGTAATAGATTGATAATTAACATAACATAGTATTCTCTATCCATCGGATCCCGACAAACACAACATATAGCATTACAGATAGATGATCTTGATCATGTTAGGCAGCTCACAAGATCCAACAATGAAGCACATAAGGAGAAGACGACCATCTAGCTACTGCTATGGACCCATAGCCCAGGGGTGAACTACTCACTCATCACTCCGGAGGCGACCATGGCGGTGAAGAGTCCTCCGGGAGATAATTCCCCTCTCCGGCATGGTGCCGGAGGCGATCTCCTGAATCCCCCGAGATGGGATTGGCGGCGGCGGCGTCTCTGGAAGGTTTTCCGTATCGTGGCTCTCGGTACTGGGGGTTTCGCGACGGAGGCTTTAAGTAGGCGGAAGGGCAGGTCAAAGGGCGTCACGGGGGACCCACACAGCAGGGCCGCGTGGCCAGGGCCCAGGCCGCGCCGCCCTGGCGTGTCGTCGCCCCGTGGCCCCACTTCGTCTTCTCTTCGGTCTTCTGGAAGCTTCGTGGCAAAATAGGACCCTGGGCATTGATTTTTTCCAATTCCGAGAATATTTCCTTTGTAGGATTTCTGAAACCAAAAACAGCAGAAAACAACAGCTGGCTCTTCGGCATCTTGTTAATAGGTTAGTGCCGGAAAATGCATAAATACGACATATAATGTGTATAAAACATGTAGATATCATCAATAATGTGGCATGGAACATAAGAAATTATCGATACGTCGGAGACGTATCAGCATCCCCAAGCTTAGTTCCTGCTCGTCCCGAGCAGGTAAACGATAACAAAGATAATTTCTGGAGTGACATGCCATCATAACCTTGATCATACTATTGTAAGCATATGTAATGAATGCAGCGATCAAAACAATGGTAATGACATGAGTAAACAAATGAATCATAAAGCAAAGACTTTTCATGAATAGTACTTCAAGACAAGCATCAATAAGTCTTGCATAAGAGTTAACTCATAAAGCAATAAATCAAAGTAAAGGTATTGAAGCAACACAAAGGAAGATTAAGTTTCAGCGGTTGCTTTCAACTTATAACATGTATATCTCATGGATATTGTCAATGTAAAGTAATATAATAAGTGCAATATGCAAGTATGTAGGAATCAATGCACAGTTCACACAAGTGTTTGCTTCTTGAGGTGGAGAGAGATAGGTGAACTGACTCAACATAAAAGTAAAAGAAAGGTCCTTCAAAGAGAAAAGCATCGATTGCTATATTTGTGCTAGAGCTTTGGTTTTGAAAACATGAAACAATTTTGTCAACGGTAGTAATAAAGCATATGAGTTATGTAAATTATATCTTACAAGTTGCAAGCCTCATGCATAGTGTACTAATAGTGCCCGCACCTTGTCCTAATTAGCTTGGACTACCGGGATCATCGCAATACACATGTTTTAACCAAGTGTCACAAAGGGGTACCTCCATGCCGCCTGTACAAAAGTCTAAGGAGAAAGCTCGCATTTTGGATTTCTCGCTTTTGATTATTCTCAACTTAGACATCCATACCGGGACAACATGGACAACAGATAATGGACTCCTATTTAATGCATAAGCATGTAGCAACAATTAGTGTTCTCATATGAGATTGAGGATATATGTCCAAAACTGAAACTTCCACCATGATTCATGGCTTTAGTTAGCGGCCCAATGTTCTTCTCTAACAATATGCATGCTCTAACTATTAAGTGGTAGATCTCCCTTACTTCAGACAAGACGGACATGCATAGCAACTCACATGATATTCAACAAAGAGTAGTTGATGGCGTCCCCGGGGAACATGGTTATCGCACAACAAGCAACTTAATAAGAGGTAAAGTGCATAAGTACATATTCAATACCACAATAGTTTTTAAGGCTATTTTGTCCCATGAGCTATATATTGCAAAGGCGAATCATGGAAATTTAAAGGTAGCACTCAAGCAATTTACTTTGGAATGGCGGAGAAATACCATGTAGTAGGTAGGTATGGTGGACACAAATGGCATAGTGGTTGGCTCAAGGATTTTGGATGCATGAGAAGTATTCCCTCTTGATACAAGGTTTAGGCTAGCAAGGTTATTTGAAACAAACACAAGGATGAACCGGTGCAGCAAAACTCACATAAAAGACACATTGTAAACATTATAAGACTCTACACCGTCTTCCTTGTTGTTCAAAACTCAATACTAGAAATTATCTAGACTTTAGAGAGACCAAATATGCAAACCAAATTTTAGCAAGCTCTATGTATTTCTTCATTAATGGGTGCAAAGTATATGATGCAAGAGCTTAAACATGAGCACAACAATTGCCAAGTATCAAATTATCCAAGACATTTTAGAACTACTACATGTAGCATTTCCCGATTCCAACCATATAACAATTTAACGAAGAAGATTCAACCTTCGCCATGAATACTATGAGTAAAGCCTAAGGACATATTTGTCCATATGCAACAGCGGAGCGTGTCTCTCTCCCACACAATGAATGCTAGGATCCATTTTATTCAAATAAAAACAAAAACAAAAACAAACAGACGCTCCAAGCAAAGCACATAAGATGTGACTGAATAAAAATATAGTTTCAGGGGAGGAACCTGATGATGTTGTCGATGAAGAAGGGGATGCCTTGGGCATCCCCAAGCTTAGACGCTTGAGTCTTCTTAAAATATGCAGGGGTGAACCACCGGGGCATCCCCAAGCTTAGAGCCTTCACTCCTCTTGATCATAGTATATCATACTCCTCTCTTGACCCTTGAAAACTTCCTTCACACCAAACTTCAAGCAAACTCATTAGAGGGTTAGTGCACAATCAAAAATTCACATGTTCAGAGGTGACACAATCATTATTAATACTTCTGGACATTGCACAAAGCTACTGTACATTAATGGATCAAAGAAATTCATCCAACATAGCAAAAGAGGCAATGCGAAATAAAAGGCAGAATCTGTCAAAAACAGAACAGTCCGTAAAGACGAACCTGGAAGGGGCACTTAACTTGCTCAAACGGAAAAACTCAAAACTAATGAAAGTTGCGTACGTATCTGTGGATCACGCACGTAAATTTGTAGATTTTTTTGATTTTTTTACAGAGATTTATGCGCGAATTCGTGACAGACAGCAATGCTGTTTCTGTGCAGCAATCCAAATCTAGCATCAACTTTACCATAGAGACTTTACTTGGCACAAAAACATGATAAGGAGAGGTTGCTACAGTAGTAAACAACTTCCAAGACTTAAATATAAAACAAAAGTGCTGTAGTAAAATAAACACATGGGTTATCTCCCAAGAAGTTCTTTCTTTATAGCCATTAAGATGGGCTCAGTAATTTCAATGATACTCTCGCAAGAAATAAGAGTTGAAGAAAAATAGAAGAAAATAAGAAACACTTTTAAGTCTAACCCACTTCCTCTGAAAAGGAATCTTGTACACAAATAAATTCATGAAGAACAAAGTGACAAGCATAGAAAGGCAACACAAGCGCAACTTCAAGATTCTCAACATAAAGAGAGAAAACTTAATATTATTAAGATGCATATAACCATGTTTCCCTCTCTCATAATAACTTTCAGTAGCATCATGAACAAACTCAACAATATAAGTATCACATAAAACATTCTTGTCATGAGCCACATGCATAAACTTATTACTCTCCACATAAGCATAATCAATTTTATTAGTTGTAGTGGGAGCAAATTCAATAAGATAGCTAACATTATTATTCTCATCACCATAATCATCATATGTAGGAGGTATATTGTAATCATAATTAATTTTCTCCTCAATAGTAGGTGGACTAAAAATATCATATTCATCATTGCAAACATCATATATAGGAGGTAAAGTATCATCAAAGTAAAATTTCTCCTCCATGCTTGGGGGATTAAAATATCACAACTAGCTTCCCCAAGCTTAAATTCTTCCATAGCATTAGCAACAATGGTGTTCAAAGCATTTATACAAATAACATTACTATTAGCATGCATATAAAGTTCCATAGGTTTTTTAATTTTCTCTTCAAACACCTCATGTCCTAACTCAAGATAAATACTATAAAGATCTCTAATTTTTTTGTTGTTTTCCATTAAGCCTAACTAGTGAAAATAAAAACAAGTACAGGACTAGACATGATAACAAAATAAATTAAATGCAAGTAACTAATTTTTTTGTGTTTTTGATATAGAGAACAAGAGAGTAAACAAAGTAAAGCTAGCAACTAATTTTTTTGTGTTTTGATATGATGCAACAAACAAAGTAGTAAATAAAATAAAGCAAGACAAAAACAAAGTAAAGAGATTGGATTGTGGAGACTCCCCTTGCAGCGTGTCTTGATCTCCCCGGCAACGGCGCCAGAAAACAGCCTTGATGCGCGTGAAACACACGTCCGTTGGGAACCCCAAGAGGAAGGTGTGATGTGCACAGCAGTAAGTTTTCCCTCAGAAAGAAACCAAGGTTTATCGAACCAGGAGGAGCCAAGAAGCACGTTGAAGGTTGATGGCGGAGGGATGTAGTGCGGCGCAACACCAAGGATTCCGGCGCCAACGTGGAACCTGCACAACACAACCAAAGTACTTTGCCCCAACGAAACAGTGAGGTTGTCAATCTCACCGGCTTGCTGTAACAAAGGATTAACCGTATTGTGTGGAAGATGATTGTTTGTAGAAAACAGTAAAGCAAGTATTGTAGTAGATTGTATGCGATGTAAAGAATAGGACCGGGGTCCACAGTTCACTAGAGGTGTCTCTCCCATAAGATAAATAGCATGTTGGGTGAACAAATTACAGTTGGGCAATTGACAAATAAAGAGGGCATGACAATGCACATACATGATATGATAAATATAGTGAGATTTAATTGGGCATTACGACAAAGTACATAGACCGCTATCCAGCATGCATCTATGCCTAAAAAGTCCACCTTCAGGTTATCATCCGAACCCCTTCCGGTATTAAGTTGCAAACAACAGACAATTGCATTAAGTATGGTGCGTAATGTAATCAACAACTACATCCTTGGACATAGCATCAATGTTTTATCCCTAGTGGCAACAGCACATCCACAACCTTAGAACTTTCTGTCACTGTCCCAGATTTAATGGAGGCATGAACCCACTATCGAGCATAAATACTCCCTCTTGGAGTTAAGAGCAAAAACTTGGCCAGAGCCTCTACTAATAACGGAGAGCATGCAAGATCATAAACAACACATAGGTAATAGATTGATAATTAACATAACATAGTATTCTCTATCCATCGGATCCCGACAAACACAACATATAGCATTACAGATAGATGATCTTGATCATGTTAGGCAGCTCACAAGATCCAACAATGAAGCACATAAGGAGAAGACGACCATCTAGCTACTGCTATGGACCCATAGCCCAGGGGTGAACTACTCACTCATCACTCCGGAGGCGACCATGGCGGTGAAGAGTCCTCCGGGAGATAATTCCCCTCTCCGGCATGGTGCCGGAGGCGATCTCCTGAATCCCCCGAGATGGGATTGGCGGCGGCGGCGTCTCTGGAAGGTTTTCCGTATCGTGGCTCTCGGTACTGGGGGTTTCGCGACGGAGGCTTTAAGTAGGCGGAAGGGCAGGTCAAAGGGCGTCACGGGGGACCCACACAGCAGGGCCGCGCGGCCAGGGCCCAGGCCGCGCCGCCCTGGCGTGTCGTCGCCCCGTGGCCCCACTTCGTCTTCTCTTCGGTCTTCTGGAAGCTTCGTGGCAAAATAGGACCCTGGGCGTTGATTTTTTCCAATTCCGAGAATATTTCCTTTGTAGGATTTCTGAAACCAAAAACAGCAGAAAACAACAGCTGGCTCTTCGGCATCTTGTTAATAGGTTAGTGCCGGAAAATGCATAAATACGACATATAATGTGTATAAAACATGTAGATATCATCAATAATGTGGCATGGAACATAAGAAATTATCGATACGTCGGAGACGTATCAGCATCCCCAAGCTTAGTTCCTGCTCGTCTTAGCAGTAAACGATAACAAAGATAATTTCTGGAGTGACATGCCATCATAACCTTGATCATACTATTGTAAGCATATGTAATGAATGCAGCGATCAAAACAATGGTAATGACATGAGTAAACAAATGAATCATAAAGCAAAGACTTTTCATGAATAGTACTTCAAGACAAGCATCAATAAGTCTTGCATAAGAGTTAACTCATAAAGCAATAAATCAAAGTAAAGGTATTGAAGCAACACAAAGGAAGATTAAGTTTCAGCGGTTGCTTTCAACTTATAACATGTATATCTCATGGATATTGTCAATGTAAAGTAATATAATAAGTGCAATATGCAAGTATGTAGGAATCAATGCACAGTTCACACAAGTGTTTGCTTCTTGAGGTGGAGAGAGATAGGTGAACTGACTCAACATAAAAGTAAAAGAAAGGTCCTTCAAAGAGAAAAGCATCGATTGCTATATTTGTGCTAGAGCTTTGGTTTTGAAAACATGAAACAATTTTGTCAACAGTAGTAATAAAGCATATGAGTTATGTAAATTATATCTTACAAGTTGCAAGCCTCATGCATAGTGTACTAATAGTGCCCGCACCTTGTCCTAATTAGCTTGGACTACCGGGATCATCGCAATACACATGTTTTAACCAAGTGTCACAAAGGGGTACCTCCATGCCGCCTGTACAAAAGTCTAAGGAGAAAGCTCGCATTTTGGATTTCTCGCTTTTGATTATTCTCAACTTAGACATCCATACCGGGACAACATGGACAACAGATAATGGACTCCTATTTAATGCATAAGCATGTAGCAACAATTAGTGTTCTCATATGAGATTGAGGATATATGTCCAAAACTGAAACTTCCACCATGATTCATGGCTTTAGTTAGCGGCCCAATGTTCTTCTCTAACAATATGCATGCTCTAACTATTAAGTGGTAGATCTCCCTTACTTCAGACAAGACGGACATGCATAGCAACTCACATGATATTCAACAAAGAGTAGTTGATGGCGTCCCCAGGAACATGGTTATCGCACAACAAGCAACTTAATAAGAGGTAAAGTGCATAAGTACATATTCAATACCACAATAGTTTTTAAGGCTATTTTGTCCCATGAGCTATATATTGCAAAGGCGAATGATGGAAATTTAAAGGTAGCACTCAAGCAATTTACTTTGGAATGGCGGAGAAATACCATGTAGTAGGTAGGTATGGTGGACACAAATGGCATAGTGGTTGGCTCAAGGATTTTGGATGCATGAGAAGTATTCCCTCTTGATACAAGGTTTAGGCTAGCAAGGTTATTTGAAACAAACACAAGGATGAACCGGTGCAGCAAAACTCACATAAAAGACACATTGTAAACATTATAAGACTCTACACCGTCTTCCTTGTTGTTCAAAACTCAATACTAGAAATTATCTAGACTTTAGAGAGACCAAATATGCAAACCAAATTTTAGCAAGCTCTATGTATTTCTTCATTAATGGGTGCAAAGTATATGATGCAAGAGCTTAAACATGAGCACAACAATTGCCAAGTATCAAATTATCCAAGACATTTTAGAACTACTACATGTAGCATTTCCCGATTCCAACCATATAACAATTTAACGAAGAAGATTCAACCTTCGCCATGAATACTATGAGTAAAGCCTAAGGACATATTTGTCCATATGCAACAGCGGAGCGTGTCTCTCTCCCACACAATGAATGCTAGGATCCATTTTATTCAAACAAAAACAAAAACAAAAACAAACAGACGCTCCAAGCAAAGCACATAAGATGTGACTGAATAAAAATATAGTTTCAGGGGAGGAACCTGATGATGTTGTCGATGAAGAAGGGGATGCCTTGGGCATCCCCAAGCTTAGACGCTTGAGTCTTCTTAAAATATGCAGGGGTGAACCACTGGGGCATCCCCAAGCTTAGAGCTTTCACTCCTCTTGATCATAGTATATCATACTCCTCTCTTGACCCTTGAAAACTTCCTTCACACCAAACTTCAAGCAAACTCATTAGAGGGTTAGTGCACAATCAAAAATTCACATGTTTAGAGGTGACACAATCATTATTAATACTTCTGGACATTGCACAAAGCTACTGTACATTAATGGATCAAAGAAATTCATCCAACATAGCAAAAGAGGCAATGCGAAATAAAAGGCAGAATCTGTCAAAAACAGAACAGTCCGTAAAGACGAACCTGGAAGGGGCACTTAACTTGCTCAAACGGAAAAACACAAAACTAATGAAAGTTGCGTACGTATCTGTGGATCACGCACGTAAATTTGCAGATTTTTTTGATTTTTTTACAGAGATTTATGCGCGAATTCGTGACAGACAGCAATGCTGTTTCTGTGCAGCAATCCAAATCTAGCATCAACTTTACCATAGAGACTTTACTTGGCACAAAAACATGATAAGGAGAGGTTGCTACAGTAGTAAACAACTTCCAAGACTTAAATATAAAACAAAAGTGCTGTAGTAAAATAAACACATGGGTTATCTCCCAAGAAGTTCTTTCTTTATAGCCATTAAGATGGGCTCAGTAATTTCAATGATACTCTCGCAAGAAATAAGAGTTGAAGAAAAATAGAAGAAAATAAGAAACACTTTTAAGTCTAACCCACTTCCTATGGAAAGGAATCTTGTACACAAATAAATTCATGAAGAACAAAGTGACAAGCATAGAAAGGCAACACAAGCGCAACTTCAAGATTCTCAACATAAAGAGAGAAAACTTAATATTATTAAGATGCATATAACCATGTTTCCCTCTCTCATAATAACTTTCAGTAGCATCATGAACAAACTCAACAATATAAGTATCACATAAAACATTCTTGTCATGAGCCACATGCATAAACTTATTACTCTCCACATAAGCATAATCAATTTTATTAGTTGTAGTGGGAGCAAATTCAATAAGATAGCTAACATTATTATTCTCATCACCATAATCATCATATGTAGGAGGTATATTGTAATCATAATTAATTTTCTCCTCAATAGTAGGTGGACTAAAAATATCATATTCATCATTGCAAACATCATATATAGGAGGTAAAGTATCATCAAAGTAAAATTTCTCCTCCATGCTTGGGGGATTAAAATATCACAACTAGCTTCCCCAAGCTTAAATTCTTCCATAGCATTAGCAACAATGGTGTTCAAAGCATTTATACAAATAACATTACCATTAGCATGCATATAAAGTTCCATAGGTTTTTTAATTTTCTCTTCAAACACCTCATGTCCTAACTCAAGATAAATACTATAAAGATCTCTAATTTTTTTGTTGTTTTCCATTAAGCCTAACTAGTGAAAATAAAAACAAGTACAGGACTAGACATGATAACAAAATAAATTAAATGCAAGTAACTAATTTTTTTGTGTTTTTGATATAGAGAACAAGAGAGTAAACAAAGTAAAGCTAGCAACTAATTTTTTTGTGTTTTGATATGATGCAACAAACAAAGTAGTAAATAAAATAAAGCAAGACAAAAACAAAGTAAAGAGATTGGATTGTGGAGACTCCCCTTGCAGCGTGTCTTGATCTCCCCGGCAACAGCGCCAGAAAACAGCCTTGATGCGCGTGAAACACACGTCCGTTGGGAACCCCAAGAGGAAGGTGTGATGTGCACAGCAGTAAGTTTTCCCTCAGAAAGAAACCAAGGTTTATCGAACCAGGAGGAGCCAAGAAGCACGTTGAAGGTTGATGGCGGAGGGATGTAGTGCGGCGCAACACCAAGGATTCCGGCGCCAACGTGGAACCTGCACAACACAACCAAAGTACTTTGCCCCAACGAAACAGTGAGGTTGTCAATCTCACCGGCTTGCTGTAACAAAGGATTAACCGTATTGTGTGGAAGATGATTGTTTGCAGAAAACAGTAAAGCAAGTATTGCAGTAGATTGTATGCGATGTAAAGAATAGGACCGGGGTCCACAGTTCACTAGAGGTGTCTCTCCCATAAGATAAATAGCATGTTGGGTGAACAAATTACAGTTGGGCAATTGACAAATAAAGAGGGCATGACAATGCACATACATGATATGATAAATATAGTGAGATTTAATTGGGCATTACGACAAAGTACATAGACCGCTATCCAGCATGCATCTATGCCTAAAAAGTCCACCTTCAGGTTATCATCCGAACCCCTTCCGGTATTAAGTTGCAAACAACAGACAATTGCATTAAGTATGGTGCGTAATGTAATCAACAACTACATCCTTGGACATAGCATCAATGTTTTATCCCTAGTGGCAACATCACATCCACAACCTTAGAACTTTCTGTCACTGTCCCAGATTTAATGGAGGCATGAACCCACTATCGAGCATAAATACTCCCTCTTGGAGTTAAGAGCAAAAACTTGGCCAGAGCCTCTACTAATAATGGAGAGCATGCAAGATCATAAACAACACATAGGTAATAGATTGATAATTAACATAACATAGTATTCTCTATCCATCGGATCCCGACAAACACAACATATAGCATTACAGATAGATGATCTTGATCATGTTAGGCAGCTCACAAGATCCAACAATAAAGCACATAAGGAGAAGACGACCATCTAGCTACTGCTATGGACCCATAGTCCAGGGGTGAACTACTCACTCATCACTCCGGAGGCGACCATGGCGGTGAAGAGTCCTCCGGGAGATGATTCCCCTCTCCGGCAGGGTGCCGGAGGCGATCTCCTGAATCCCCCGAGATGGGATTGGCGGCGGCGGCGTCTCTGGAAGGTTTTCCGTATCGTGGCTCTCGGTATTGGGGGTTTCGCGACGGAGGCTTTAAGTAGGCGGAAGGGCAAGTCAAAGGGCGTCACGGGGGACCCACACAGCAGGGCCGCGCGGCCAGGGCCCAGGCCGCGCCGCCCTGGCGTGTCGTCGCCCCGTGGCCCCACTTCGCCTTCTCTTCGGTCTTCTGGAAGCTTCGTGGCAAAATAGGACCCTGGGCGTTGATTTCGTCCAATTCCGAGAATATTTCCTTTGTAGAATTTCTGAAACCAAAAACAGCAGAAAACAGCAGCTGGCTCTTCGACATCTTGTTAATAGGTTAGTGCCCGAAAATGCATAAATACGACATATAATGTGTATAAAACATGTAGATATCATCAATAATGTGGCATGGAACATAAGAAATTATCGATACGTCGGAGACGTATCACCCATGCGTGAGGTCCCGCACTTCAGTGACCACAAGTCACGTGCAATAGGTACGCAAACTTCGAGCCATTTTCTTTGTCAAGAGAAGACGCATCAGGATGCGTATTGGAAGTCTCTGGGTCCTTCAGGATCCTTCGGTTGTCCCTCTCACAAAAAGAACAAATCTCTCTCATTCTCGGCCTCGCTCGACTCGCTCGCTCGCTCGCACCTCCTGCTCACTGACAAAACGTGCACAACAGTCAACATCATCACCCGAAAAAGGGAGACACCATAATGCACTCCCTTCTTCTCTCCTTCCGAGTGATCCCTCTTCCTCCGAGTTTCACTCGACGGGCACACACATATGTGCTGCATAGTAATAATAAAAAGGTACTCCGTAGAAAAATCGACCTACGAATCTATAATTAAATAGGTTAAACTAGGGTTTTCCCAGTACTACAGATCAAGGTTAAAAAAAACCAACTACGGGGTTCGAACAACCCCATTTCTAATCAAAGATTTTTTTCGACGTCATCCAAATGGCCTCAAACTATAGCATGGGCGGATCCAGACTATAGCCAAGGGGGGCAGCTGCCCCCACTCAATTTTCTGAAATCTTGTAATATGTTAAGCTAAAGGCTGGTTTGCCCGCACTTAGAAATGATATTTGCATCACTTATCATATGTTTGCCCATTTGAATCTTGTCAAATCCTACATTTGACCAAGATAATTTAAACAAGTTTAAAACATGAGAATGAAAAGGGAAGCTTGTATCCTTCTTAGTCACTCTAAAATGAAGGTTTGGGAGGTTTTTGAAATTTCCATGTTTGAAACCCAAAACCACTTCTCTTCATGCTTGACTTCATAAACATGAAAATGAAGACTATTTGCTAACGGAGGGAGTAAGCACTCTTGCTATAAAAAGTACCAAACGATGCATACCAAAATGATTTTTTAGAGGAATACTAGTTCAGATTATTTAATTTTATATTAGCAGGCCAAAATCGAACCCCGAAGTTGCATTTTATGAAATTGATCCATAGTACTGGGCAGAACCCTAGTTTAACTTATTTAATAATAGATTCGTAGGTCGATTTTTTACGTTAATATTATTATTATTACTAGGCAGCACATGTGTTTGCCCGTCCAGTGAAACTCTTTCATTTCATTTTTCTTTTCCGCAAGGTCGAGAGTCGGAGGAAGATGGATCACACGGGAGGAGACGAAGGGAGA
This sequence comes from Lolium perenne, assembly GCF_019359855.2. NCBI lineage: Eukaryota > Viridiplantae > Streptophyta > Magnoliopsida > Poales > Poaceae > Lolium > Lolium perenne. The sequence continues at coordinate 29,520,188 of NC_067250.2, forward strand.
GCATCCACGGGGCCCCACTTATTTATGGTGCCTATATTTTTTCGGGTGATGCTGACTGTTGTGCAGAGTTGTCAGTGCGCAGGGGGTGCGAGCGAGCGAGGCCGAGAATGAGAGAGATGTTTTTTTTAGAGGGACAACCGAACGATCCTGAAGGACCCAGATTTCCAATACGCATCAGAGCAAAGTTTACAGCAGGACACAAAATAAACAGGAAATTACGTCTAAATCCCTAAGATTTACATGGTAGACCCCAGGCTGAAAGCAAGAAATGCGATCGGGTCCTTAACAGCCACCGTCCGGATTGATCCTCGTCGTAGCCGGGCACGAACAACTTGGCGCGACCAAATCGCCATGGCTACAGAGCCTGCACACCATGGCCTCCGAGCTGAGCTAAAAACGCCCTGCCAAAACCGGCAGCCAACGGAGGTGGATAATTGGAGAGATGGAGAGACAGAGAGAGTCTTGATGCCTCTCTCTTGACAAAGAAGATGGCTGGGAGTTTGCCTACCTAGCGTACGTGACTTGTGCTCACTGAAGTGTGGGACCTCACGCATGGGAACCACACGTAAGTGACAGACTTGTGCTTTGGTTTTTCATTTTTTGATTTTTTTTTATTTTTTGTACCCATTTGAATCTTGATCAAATCATAGGTTTGACCAAGATTTAAACAAGTTAATAACATGAGTATGAAAAACTAAGCCTCTATCCATTTTAGTCACTCCAAAATGAAGCTCTTGGGAGGGTTTTTGAAATTTCCATGTTTGAAACCAAAAACCACTTCTCTTCATGCTTGACTTCATAAGACAGAGTTTAGGGTTAGGGGGTAGATACATGATTTTTCTGGTTTGAATATGTCTAGACCTTGTTTATCAACTTAATTGAATGCTTACTATATGACATAATTAAGAAGACTATGTGCCTTGGTTTTTCATGTATTTTGATTTATTTTGAATTTTTATGCCCATTTGAATCTTGGTTAAATCCTAGGTTCGACCATGATTTAAACAAGTTTAAAACACGAATGTGAAAAATTAAGCATCTATACTTCTTAGTCACTCCAAAATGTAGCTCTTGGGAGGGTTTTTGAAATTTCCATGCTTGAAACCAAAAACCACTTCTCTTCATGCTTGACTTCATAAAACAAAGTTTAGGGTTAGGGGTAAATACATGATTTTTCTGGTTTGAATATGTCTAGACCTTGTTTATCTACTTAATTGAATGCTTACTATATGACATGAGAAGACTATGTGCATTGGTTTTTCATTTTATTGTTTTTTATTTATTTTATGCCCATTTGAATCTTGGTCAAATCCTAGGTTTGACCATGATTTAAACAAGTTTAAAACATGAATATGAAAAATTAAGGATATATCCTTCTTAGTCACTCCAAAATGAAGCTCTTGGGAGGGTTTTTGAAATTTCCATGTTTGAAACCAAAAACCACTTCTCTTCATGCATATGCTTGACTTCATAAGACAGAGTTTAGGGTTAGGGGTAGATATATACATGATTTTCTAGTTTGAATATGTCTAGACCTTGTTTATCAACTTTTGAATGCTCTTACTATATATATGACATAAGAATACTATGTCCTTTGTTTTTTCATTCTTTTATTTTTTTCTGAAATTTTATGCCCATTTGAATCTTTTGGTCAAATCCTAGGTTTGACCAAGATTTAAACAAGTTTAAAACATGAAAATGATAAGGGAAACCTCCATCCTTCTTAGTCACTCTAAAATCAACTTAATTGAATGCTTACTATATGACATAAAAAGACTATGTGCCTTGTTTTTCATTCATTTTGAATTATTTTGAATTTTTATGCCTATTTGAATCTTGGTAAAATCCTAGGTTTGACCAGTTTAAATCATGAATATGAAAAATTAAGCATCTATCCTTCTTAGTCACTCTCCAAAATGTAGCTCTTGGGGGGTTAAAATTTCCATGTTTGAAACCAAAAACCACTTCTCTTCATGCATGCTTGACTTCATAAGACAAAGTTTAGGGTTAGGGGGAGATATATACATAATTTTTTCTAGTTTGAATATGTCTAGACCTTGTTTATCAACTTTAATGCTTACTATATGACATAAGAATGCTATGTGCTTTGGTTTTTTATTTTTCTATTTTTTTGAATTTTATACCCATATATTTGAATCTTTGTGAAATCCTAGGTTTGACCAGGATTTAAACAAGTTTAGAACATGAAAATGAAAAGGTAAGCCTGGATCCTTCTTAATTAGTCACACTCTAAAATGAAGCTTTTGGGAGGTTCTTGAAATTTCCATGTTTGAAACCCAAAACCACATCTCTTCATGATTGACTTCATAAGACAGAGTTTAGGGTTAGGGGTAGATATATACATGATTTTCCTGGTTTGAATATGTCTAGACCTTGTTTATCAACTTAGTCGACTGCTTAATATATATATGACATAAGAAGACTACGTGCCTTGGTTTTTCATTTTTTGATTTTTTTAAAATTCTTATGCCCATTTGAATCTTGGTCAAATCCTAGGTTTAATTAACCATGGTTTAAACAAATTTAAATCATGAATATAAAAATTAAGCATATATCCTTCTTAGTCACTCCAAAATGTAAATCTTGGGAGGGTTCTTGAAATTTGCATGTTTGAAACCAAAAACCACTTCTCTTCATGCATGCTTGACTTCATAAGACAGATTTTAGGGTTAGGGGTAGATATATACATGATTTTTCTGGTTTGAATATGTCTAGACCTTGTTTATCAACTTGAATGCTTACTATATGACATAAGAAGACTATATGCTTTTGTTTTTCATTTTTCTGTTTTTTTAATTTTATGCATGTTTGAATCTTTTGGTCAAATCTTAGCTAGGTTTGACCAATATTTAAACAAGTTTAAGACATGAAAATGAAAAGGGAAGTCTGCATCCTTCTTTTAGTCACTCTAAAATGAATTTTTTAAGAGGTTTTTGAAATTTCCATGTTTGAAACCCAAAACCACTTCTCTTCATGATTGACTTCATAAGACAGAGTTTAGGGTTAGGGGTAGATAAATACATGATTTTTTCTGGTTTGAATATGTCTAGACCTTGTTTATCAACTTTAATGCTTACTATATATATGACATATAAGAATGCTATGTCCTTTGTTTTTTCATTCTTTTGATTTTTTTTGAAATTTTATGCCCATTTGAATCTTTTGGTCAAATCCTAGGTTTGACTAAGATTTAAACAAGTTTAAAACATGAAAATGAAAAGGGAAGCCTGCATCCTTCTTAGTCACTCTAAAATCAACTTAATTGAGAATGCTTACTATATGACATTAGAAGACTATGTGCCTTGGTTTTTCATTTTTTGATTTTTTTAAAATTCTTATGCCCATTTGAATCTTGGTCAAATCCTAGGTTTGACCATGGTTTAAACAAATTTAAATCATAAATATAAAAATTAAGCTTCTTAGTCACTCCAAAATGTAAATCTTGGGAGGGTTCTTGAAATTTCCATGTTTGAAACCAAAAACCACTTCTCTTCATGCATGCTTGACTTCATAAGACAGAGTTTAGGGTTAGGGGTAGATATATACATGATTTTTCTGGTTTGAATATGTCTAGACCTTGTTTATCAACTTGAATGCTTACTATATGACATAAGAAAACCATGTGTTTTCGTTTTTCATTTTTCTGATTTTATTTTTATTTTTGATGCCCATTTGAATCTTGGTCAAATCCTAGGTTTGACCAAGATTTAAACAAGTTTAAAACATGAAATTGAAAAGGGAAGCATGTATCTTCTTAGTCACTCTAAATGAAGTTTTTTGGAGGTTTTTGAAATTTCCATCTTTGAAACCCAAAACCACTTCTCTTCATGATTGACTTCATAAGACATAGTTTAGGGTTAGGGGTAGATACATGATTTGTATGGTTTGAATATGTCTAGACCTTGTTTATCAACTTTAATGCGTACTATATGACATAAGAAGACTATGTGCTTTGGTTTTTCATTTTTCTGTTTTTTTAATTTTCCGCCCATTTGAATCTCTGTCAAATCCTAGCAGGTTAGACCAAGATTTAGACAAGTTTAACACGTGAAAACAAATAAGTAAACATGGATCCTTCTTAGTCACTCTAAAATGAAGCTTTTGGGATGTTCTTGAAATTTCCATGTTTGAAACCCAAAACGACTTATCTACATGCATGCTTGACTTAAGACATAGTTTAGCTAGGGTTAGGGGGTAGATACATGATTTTCCTGGTTTGAATATGTCTAGACCTTGTTTATCAACTTAGTTGAATGCTTACTATATGACATAAGAAGACTATGTGCCTTGGTTTTTCATTTTTTTGATTTTTTTTAAATTCTTATGCCCATTTGAATCTTGGTCAAATCCTAGGTTTGACCATATGGTTTTATCAAATTTAAATCATGAATATAAAAATTAAACATCTATCCTTCTTAATCACTCCAAAATGTAAATCTTGGGAGGGTTCTTGAAATTTGCATGTTTGAAACCAAAAACCACTTCTCTTCATGCATGCTTGACTTCATAAGACAGAGTTTATGGTTAGGGGTAGATATATACATGATTTTCTGGTTTGAATATGTTTAGACCTTGTTTATCAACTTGAATGCTTACTATATATATGACATATAAGAATGTTGTGTCCTTTGTTTTTTTCATTCTTTTGATTTTTTCTGAAATTTTATGCCCATTTGAATCTTTTGGTCAAATCCTAGGTTTGAGCAAGATTTAAACAAGTTTAAAACATGAAAATGAAAAGGGAAGCCTGCATCCTTCTTAGTCACTATAAAATCAACTTAATTGAGAATGCTTACTATATGAATCCATAGGAAACTTTGTTCTAATAAACTATAATAATCAACCGAGTTTTTACACCAACAGGTATGTCACTTACGTGTGGTGCCCATGCGTGAGGTCCCGCACTTCAGTGACCACAAGTCACGTGCAATAGGTACGCAAACTCCCAGCCATTTTCTTTGTCAAGAGAAGACGCATCAGGATGCGTATTGGAAGTCTCTGGGTCCTTCAGGATCCTTCGGTTGTCCCTCTCACAAAAAGAACAAATCTCTCTCATTCTCGGCCTCGCTCGACTCGCTCGCTCGCTCGCACCTCCTGCTCACTGACAAAACCTGCACAACAGTCAACATCATCACCCGAAAAAGGAAGACACCATAATGCACTCCCTTCTTCTCTCCTTCCGAGTGATCCCTCTTCCTCCGAGTTTCACTCGACGGGCAAACACATATGTGCTGCATAGTAATAATAAAAAGGTACTCCGTAGAAAAATCGACCTACGAATCTATAATTAAATAGGTTAAACTAGGGTTTTCCCAGTACTATAGATCAAGGTTAAAAAAACCAACTACGGGGTTCGAACAACCCCATTTCTAATCAAAGATTTTTTTCGACGTCATCCAAATGGCCTCAAACTATAGCATGGGCGGATCCAGACTATAGCCAAGGGGGGCAGCTGCCCCCACTCAATTTTCTGAAATCTTGTAATATGTTAAGCTAAAGGCTGGTTTGCCCGCACTTAGAAATGATATTTGCATCACTTATCATATGTTTGCCCATTTGAATCTTGTCAAATCCTAGATTTGACCAAGATAATTTAAACAAGTTTAAAACATGAGAATGAAAAGGGAAGCTTGTATCCTTCTTAGTCACTCTAAAATGAAGTTTTGGGAGGTTTTTGAAATTTCCATGTTTGAAACCCAAAACCACTTCTCTTCATGCTTGACTTCATAAACATGAAAATGAAGACTATTTGCTAACGGAGGGAGTAAGCACTCTTGCTATCAAAAGTACCAAACGATGCATACCAAAATGATTTTTTAGAGGAATACTAGTTCAGATTATTTAATTTTATATTAGCAGGCCAAAATCGAACCCCGTAGTTGCATTTTCTGAAATTGATCCGTAGTACTGGGCAGAACCCTAGTTTAACTTATTTAATAATAGATTCGTAGGTCGATTTTTTTACGTTATTATTATTATTATTACTAGGAAGCATGCCCGTGCGTTGCAACGGGAAAGAAAAATAACTTTTATGCACATAATCACCCAAGTATAATATACATGCATGCCTCACATAATTGCCAAAAGAGGTTAAAGTTCAAATATGAATTCAAATATATATTTAAAATATCTGAAAATTAGAATTTATGGTACTACCGGACAAAGAAATTAATTATGAACATAGGCTTGCAAAATTTTAGGGTTTTGGGACAGGGTTGACGTGGAAAATTCTGGTGCACCCGATTGTTGTGGTGAAGGCCTCTGGTGGCGACGCATATTGGCGTGGTGGTGCTGATGAGCTGCTACTCCTAGAACCTAGTGCGGTTGTTTCTTGAAGCAAACACCGTGCTCACACCATTGGCCATCCTAGAGGTGGACGCCGTGTCGTCTTGATGGAACCAAGGATGTGTTTACGCTCGTGCATGATGCATGTCTGGAGGCATCGCTACATGGGGATGGCTGCTACCATGTGGTTGTGTATACCGATGACGAGCCGAGCACTTTGTGGGGAACTGCTGGATGTGCCGCTGCTCGCTGTCAGCCGCTAGGCGCCTGCCTTGTCGACCCGTGATGAGCCAGGTGTGAGGCCGCACCTTTCATCGACTGCCCCGTGCAGACCTACTCGGCCCCACACATGTGCTCGTGCTCGATACGGAGCACTGTTGTCAGCAATGTTGCGCTTTCCTCGCTGCTGTCTGCTGAGTTGCCGCCCTCGCAAGCGGTCCACACGGCCTAGTATCTGGACGCCATGGTCAGGCGGGCGCCGCCTCTAAGGGCATGAGCAATGGAGGCAGCTGTCCAACTAGGCTTGGATAAAACTTTTGACATATGCATGCCATGTTATGGTCCCATTAATATGTCTTTCTCTCAAAAGCTGATTTCGTTTTTCTCTTTCTCTCTCACTTTTTCCACTTTATGGCTGAAGAGGTTGCCTCCTGATGAAGAGGCTGCCTCCTCATCCGAACCTACTTTGGACCACCCGAACCTAGTTAAAGGTGTGAGGCAACACCCCTAGGGCTATGCATTGGGCATGCCCTAATTGCCGCACTACCAAGCCGATCCTGAGGTGTCATCCGCACATCCCACAATATAATTCATTTTGCCGCAGGTTAAACTGTAGGAGACAGTACAAGTATTGCACTAATTCATTTTCCCTATGAGCCTAGAACTTCGTATGGATAACTCGTCCAGGTCGCGAGAGTTTACATCCAACGGATGTTTCATGAAAGAGGTGACATCGGGAGAAACGTGATATCCATTGAGCTTGTATAAACTGAACAAGTGGGGGTCTTGATTCCCAAAAAAATCGCATATTCATCCTCCACTCGAACCCGATCTAGAAAAAAAATGTTTTTTTTTTCAACTTCTCCGGATCATATGATGTAGCAGATCGACAGCGAGGGACTACGAGCACCAGCTGGGTCACCTGCTCAACGCCTCGACCTGCTCGGTACTCAATTCCAATGAGGCAGCTGCTCTCCAGTCAGACGTCAACCTTGGGGCTGGCTTGGTTACGGTCGCACACTTCAAACAAATTTGTCAGGCAAAATCTTGACGCTGCAGCTCTGCTCGTGTGCCTTGGCCGGTTATAGCTCCATCGTCCAGCTGCGACACCTGCGGAGGAACTCGCGTCTGAGCTGAGCAGCGAACGCTGAGGCGGCGACAGCAGCCGCACTTCACTCAGCCGACGAGCACTCCGCCGCTCGTCGCCGAGATCCTTTCCGCCGAGCAGCGGAGCAGGCCTTTTGCATCCGCGCGCCGCACGCATCAAGTTTTCCTCTTGACCAAGCCTGTCTCCAGCACTCGGCTGGTGCGAGTCGTCCAAAGTCCTTCGTACGCCAAGCCATCCGGACGAACGAAAAAACTCAGGAGCTCGCCGCCCTCGACTGGACCGTGTTGTCCATGGACGACCTCTTCCCGGCTTGTTTATCCCTTCCTCTGTCTACGACTCGGGACGGCGCATACTTGGATGTGGGATTGGACCGTACACGTGCGCTCCACGGCCATGGCCTTGACCGCCAGGCCGTGCGCCAACCGCCCCTCCTCCCCGTCCGGCATCCGTGGCAGCGATGCCCGAGCGCGTGATTCCAGCGTAGCAGCTGCCCTACCTAGAGATCGGTCGAGGAATCCGTCACCTATATGTATGTGCTTTTGGCTTGATCAACATGCAATGGAGTCAATATCGACCACGCCATTACCGCGTGTTTTATTAGAGTTCAGTTTGGAATCTTCTTATTTTCTTTAGACAGTTTTTGGAATCCTCTTCTTCTGTTGAACGAAACGGAACGCGGGCACGTACGCAGGGAACGCAGTCAGGTACGAGGCCTAAAGTACTACGGATGAAAGCGCATATTGATCAGTTGAGTTGGACTACTACTCCTATACGATGGTTTCCTAGCCTTGCTTTTACTGGGACACGGTCTTTTGGATGCCATCGTTTGGGGCAAAGCGGAGGCCAAACTCTAGCGATGGCAGGACTCTGATGTCCTTGAGCGTTGCATCTAGGGAACTTAACTTGGCACATTTGTTTTCCTCTTACGTGTAGAAAGCGGAGGCCGAACTCCAACGATGGTAGGACTCTTTTCTTTTTTAAAGCAGCTATGGCAGCGATGGCAGGACTCTTCAGGGAACTCGAACATACGGACTTCTTTTATTTTTTTGTACCGATGCGTTTCCTTGATGGAATAACTTACCGGTGGCAGGCTAAATAATTTAGACAAAACTTTGAGGCAAAAACAGACGGACCAACAAGAAACCTTATTTTCTTTATTATTAGGTATAGATTACTAGGCAGCACATGTGTTTGCCCGTCCAGTGAAACTCTTTCATTTCATTTTTCTTTTCTGCAAGGTCGGGAGTCGGAGGAAGATGGATCACACGGGAGGAGACGAAGGGAGAGCAGTCACGGGGCCCCACTTATTTATGGTGCCTATATTTTTTCGGGTGATGCTGACTGTTGTGTAGGGTTGTCAGTGCGCAGGGGGTGCGAGCGAGCGAGGCCGAGAATGAGAGAGATGTTTTTTTAGAGGGACAACCGAACGATCCTGAAGGACCCAGATTTCCAATACGCATCAGAGCACAGTTTATAGCAGGACACAAAATAAACAGGAAATTACGTCTAAATCCCTAAGATTTACATGATAGACCCCAGGCTGAAAGCAAGAAATGCGATCGGGTCCTTAACAGCCACCGTCCGGATTGATCCTCGTCGCATCCGGGCACGAACAACTTGGCGCGACCAAATCGCCATGGCTACAGAGCCTGCACACCATGGCCTCCGAGCTGAGCTAGAAACGTCCTGCCAAAACCGGCAGCCAACGGAGGTGGATAATTGGAGAGATGGAGAGACAGAGAGAGTCTTGATGCCTCTCTCTTGACAAAGAAGATGGCTGGGAGTTTGCCTACCTAGCGTACGTGACTTGTGCTCACTGAAGTGTGGGACCTCACGCATGGGAACCACACGTAAGTGACAGACTTGTTGCTCTAATAACTCGGGTGATTATTATATTGTATTAGTACATAGTTTCCTATGGATCCTTCTTAATCACTCCAAAATGAAGCTTTTGGGAGGTTTTTGAAATTTCCATGTTTGAAACCAAAAACGACTTCTCTTCATGCATGCTTGACTTCATAAGACAGAGTTTAGCTAGGGTTTTAGGGGTAGATATATACATGATTTTCTGGTTTGAATATGTCTAGACCTTGTTTATCAACTTGAATGCTTACTATATATATATGACATATAAGAATGCTATGTCCTTTGTTTTTTCATTCTTTTGATTTTCTTCTGAATTTTTATGCCCATTTGAATCTTTTGGTCAAATCCTAGGTTTGACCAAGATTTAAACAAGTTTAAAACATGAGAATGAAAAGGGAAGCTTGTATCCTTCTTAGTCACTCTAAATGAAGTTTTTGGGAGGTTTTTGAAATTACCATGTTTGAAACCCAAAACCACTCCTCTTCATGCTTGACTTCATAAGACAAAGTTTAGGGTTAGGGGTAGATACATGATTTTGTATGGTTTGAATATGTCTAGATCTTGTTTATCAACTTGAATGCTTACTATATATATGACGTACATATAAGAATGCTATGTCCTTTGTTTTTTCATTCTTTTGATTTTCTTCTGAATTTTTATGCCCATTTAAATCTTTTGGTCAAATCCTAGGTTTGACCAAGATTTAAACAAGTTTAAAACATGAAAATGAAAAGGGAAGCTTGTATCCTTCTTAGTCACTCTAAAATGAAGTTTCCATGTTTGAACATCTACTGGAGTATGTGTGAACATGTATGCACTATGTGTGCTATATATAACTAGTATGTCTTTCAAATTTGAACCATATTTGAATAAGTTTGAAATATTTGAAATGGGGCTTTTGGCTTAAACGTTCGAAACCCGAAACGATTTCTCTTCATGCGAGATTTCATAAGACCGAGTTTAGGCCTGGTTAGGGGGTAGATACATGATTTGTCTGGTTTAAATATGTCTAAACCTTGTTTATCAACTTGAATGCTTACTATATGACATCATAAGACTATGTGCTTTTGTTTTTCATTTTTCTAATTTTTTTCTGAATTTTATGCCCATTTGAATCTTGGTCAAATCCTAGGTACACGTTTGACCAAGATTTAAACAAGTTTCAAACATGAAAATTTCCATGTTTGAAACCCAAAACCACTTCTCTTCATGATTGATCGACTTCATAAGACATAGTTTAGGGTTAGGGGTAGATATATACATGATTTTTCTGGTTTGAGTATGTCTAGACCTTGTTTATCAACTTGAATGCTTACTATATATGACATAAGAAGACTATATGCTTTTGTTTTTCATTTTTCTGTTTTTTTAATTTTATGCCCGTTTGAATCTTTTGGTCAAATCTTAGCTAGGTTTGACCAATATTTAAACAAGTTTAAGACATGAAAATGAAAAGGGAAGCCTGCATCCTTCTTTTAGTCACTCTAAAATGAATTTTTTAAGAGGTTTTTGAAATTTCCATGTTTGAAACCCAAAACCACTTCTCTTCATGCTTGACTTCATAAGACAGAGTTTATGGTTAGGGGTAGATACATGATTTTGTATGGTTTGAATATGTCTAGACCTTGTTTATTAACTTGAATGCTTACTATATATATGACATATAAGAATGTTATGTCCTTTGTTTTTTCATTCTTTTGATTTTCTTCTGAATTTTTATGCCCATTTGAATCTTTTGGTCAAATCCTAGGTTTGACCAAGATTTAAACAAGTTTAAAACATGAAAATGAAAAGGGAAGCTTGTATCCTTCTTAGTCACTCTAAAATGAAGTTTCCATGTTTGAACATCTACTCGAGTATGTGTGAACATGTATGCATGATACGTCCCCGACGTATCCATAATTTATGTCGTTCCATGCTTGTTTTATGACAATACTTACATGTTTTGCTTGCACTTTATGATGATTTCATGCATTTTCCGGAACTAACCTATTAACGAGATGCCACAGTGCCAGTTCCTGTTTTCTGCTGTTTTTGGTTCCAGAAAGGCTGTTCGGGCAATATTCTCGGAATTGGACGAAATCAACGCCAAACCTCCTATTTTTCCCGGAAGGCTCCAGAACACCGAAGAAGAGTCGGAGAGGGGCCAGGGGGCCACCACACCACATGGCGGCGCGGGCCAGACCCTGGCCGGGCCGGCCTAGGGTGTGGCGCCCCCAGGTGCCCCCCCGCGCCGCCTCTTCGCCTATAAAATCCCTTTCGACCTAAAAACGCAGTACCAATTGACGAAACTCCAGAAAAGTTACTGTGGCGCCGCCGCCATCGCGAAACTCCAATTCGGGGGACAGAAGTCTCTGTCCCGGCACCCTGCCGGGACGGGGAAGTGCCCCCGAAAGCCATCTCCATCGACGCCACCGCCTCCATCATGCTCCGTGAGTAGTTCCCCCATGGACTACGGGTTCTAGCAGTAGCTATGTCGGTATACTCTCCCCCATGTACTTCAATACAATGGTCTCATGAGCTGCCTTACATGATTGAGATTCATCTGATGTAATCGGTGTTGTGTTTGTTGGGATCCGATGGATGATACATTATGATTAGTCTATCTATAAAGTTTGTGAAGTTATTGTTGCTGCAATCTTGTTATGCTTAATGCTTGTCACTAGGGCCCGAGTGGCATGATCTTAGATTTGAGCTCTATACTTATTGCTTAGATTGTATCTACAAGTTGTATGCACATGTCACTGTCCGGAACCAATGGCCCCAGTGACGAAATCGGGACAACCAGAGGGGATGGTAGTGATGTGAGGATCACATTTTTTCACGGTGTGTTAATGATTTTCTCCGGTACTCTATTAAAAGGAGTAAATTAATATCCAGTAGTTTCCCTTGAGGCCCTGCCACCGGCTGGTAGGACAAAAGATGTTGTGCAAGTTTCTCATTGCGAGCACGTACGACTATATACGGAAAACATGCCTACATAATTAATAAGCCTGATGTTCTATCTTAATGCTTTGATTCCTATCAATTGCCCAACTGTAATTTGTTCACCCAACACTTGTCACTTATTGGAGAGTTACCACTAGTGTAGATAGCTGGGAACCCCGGTCCATCTCTCATCATTATATACTTGTTCTATATGTCATTGGAAGTAGTATCAACTATCTTCTGGTGCCATTGCTCTCATATTGCTATTACTGCTGATGTGTTACTGTTACTATTGCTCTCATATTACTGCTACTTTCACATCACCCCTGTTACTAGTGCTTTTCCAGGTGCAGCTGAATTGACAACTCAGTTGTTAAGGCTTATAAGTATTCTTTACCTCCCCTTGTGTCGAATCAATAAATTTGGGTTTTACTTCCCTCGAAGACTGTTGCGATCCCCTATACTTGTGGGTCATCAAGACTATTTTCTGGCGCCGTTGCCGGGGAGGCATAGCTCTACTCATAAGTTCACCTGGGGAGTACACTCTACCTCTCTCTCTCTGTTTTATTTTATTTTGTTTTGCTTAGTTTACTTTTGTCTAGTTTATTTGTGCTTAGTTTATTTCTGTCTAGTATTATTTTGCGTAGTTTACTTTTGCTTAGTTTATTTTTGTCTTGTTTTATTTGTCTCATATACCCAAAAATCCATAAAAATTTGAAAAACCAAAAAATTAAAAACTGCTGTTATGGGAGAACCTACAACCTACTTGGAGCTTATAGAATGTTATAATAATTATAGAGAATCAAGAACTGGTAAAATAATGAGTGCTATGATAGAGAAATTAAATACAATTGCTAGAATCTTGCTTAGACACCATGATATAAACTGTTGCTCTCAACAGGATGCTAAACATCTTAAATTTCAATGTGGCTTTAGTGAGGAATTTTTTATTGAGAACTATAACCAGAATTGCTATATTCATTATGGGTTCGAAGAGGTAGAACAATTTGTCTTATTTATGGGAGCCTCCGAGATAGAATCCTTCATGGTTGAGAATTATGAAACTTTTGCTATTTGTAAGGACCTTAAAGATTATGTCTCTACTATCCTTAATTCGTGCATAGAATGCTACAGTAGGAATCCTTATATCCTTGATTATAAAGAGAGACACATTAATGCACAAGAATGCACTCACAATTTGCAGGAACCGGTGGAAGAAGAAACTGATGAACCTGAAAGCTCATTGGATGAAAAAGAAGAAGAGAGCGATGAACAAAAGGAGGAAGAATGGATTAGCTACCCATGCCAACCTTCTAATGAGAGTAACTCTTTATCTCTTACATTATTTGATTGTCCTCCATGCTTACCGAAAGAGGTTGAATGTTATGTTCATGTGGATTCTCTTGAAATAGTACCTATGAGTAATACTTGTGAGAATAATTATGCTACCGTTATATATGATAATCCATGCTACTTTGATAAATCTTATGATAATGCTTTGTTTGTGCCTGATGTCGAAATGCATGGTACTAAAGAATTTTGCTTGGCAAATGTTTATGATAAAGCTCTAGATGATGGTCCTATGTTACTTGATAATATTAATTGTACTACTAATGAAAATGGGATTGGAGAGTTCTTTACTTTATCTATGAGTCCCATATCACTTGAGATTGATCAATCATCTTGTTATATTATTAATAAAAGTAAGTTTGAAAGTTTTAATTCCACTATTCTTGAACTTGATAAAAATTATGTGTTTGGAAATCATGGAAAGTATGCTGCATGTGATAGTTATATTGTTGAGTTTATTCATGAAGCTACTGAGAATTATTATGAGAGAGGAAAATATGGTTGTAGAAATTTGCATGGTACTAAAACACCTCTCTATGTGCTTAAAATTTTGAAGTTACACTTGTTCTATCTTCCTATGCTTGTTACTTTGCTTTTCATGAACTTGTTTATTTACAAGATTCCTTTGCATAGGAAGCATGTTAGGCTTAAATGTGTTTTGAATTTGCCTCTTGATGCTCTCTTTTGCTTCAAATACTATTTCTTGCGAGTGCATCATTAAAACTGCTGAGCCCATCTTAATGGCTATAAAGAAAGCAACTTCTTGGGAGATAACCCATGTGTTATTTTGCTACAGTACTTTGTTTTATATTTGTGTCTTGGAAGTTGTTTACTACTGTAGCAACCGCTCCTTATCTTAGTTTTGTGTTTTGTTGTGCCAAGTGAAGCCTCTAATCGAAGGTTGATGCTAGATTTGGATTTCTGCGCAGAAACAGATTTCTATCTGTCACGAATCTGGGTCTAATTCTCTGTAGGAAACTCAGAAAATTATGCCAATTTACGTGCGTGTTCCTCAGATAAGTACGCAACTTTCATTAGTTTTGAGTTTTCTGATTTGAGCAACGGAAGTATTTTATTAAAATTCGTCTTTACTGGCTGTTCTGTTTTGGCAGATTCTGTCTCTGTTTTTTGCATTGTCTCTTGTGGACTTTAAGCGAGGTTTTCTAGACGTAGAGAGTTGTAGCTGATGTTTTATTGAGTTCTTGCAATGTGCCACTACAGGACCAAGGTGGATTCAAATTTTTTGAGTACTAACCCCTCTAATGAAGTTTATGAGAAGTTTGTTGTGAAGGAAGTTTTCAAGGGTCAAGAGAGGAGGATGATATATGATCAAGAAGAGTGAAAAGTCTAAGCTTGGGGATGCCCCCGTGGTTCATCCCTGCATATTTCAAGAAGACTCAAGTGTCTAAGCTTGGGGATGCCCAAGGCATCCCCTTCTTCATCAACTTATCAGGTTTCCTCCCCTGAAACTATATTTTTATTCGGTCACATCATATGTGCTTTACTTGGAGCGTCTGTGTTCTTTTATTTTTGTTTGTGTTTGAATAAATTCGGATCCTAGCAATCCTTGTTTGGGAGAGAGACACGCTCCGCTTTTTCATATGAACACTTGTGTTCTTCGTTTTACTTTTAATGTTCAATGATAAAAGTTGGAAGCTACAATACTTATGGTTATTTGGTTGGAAACAGAAAATGCCTCATATGTTTTGGATAATTTGACACTTGGCAATTGTTTTGAGCTCTCAAGTAGATCATGATTAAAGTTTTTTTTCATGTAGTTTAAACCTATTAATGGAGAACTACCGTAGAGCTTGTTGAAATTGGTTTGCATAATTGATCTCTCTTAAGGTCTAGATATTTTCTGGTAAAAGTGTTTGAGCAACAAGGAAGACAGTGTAGAGTATTATAATGCTTGCAATATGTTCTTATGTAAGTTTTGCTGTACCGGTTCATACTTGTGTTTGCTTCAAATAGCCTTGCTAGCCTAAACCTTGTACTGAGAGGGAATGCTTCTCGTGCATCCAAATCCTTGAGCCAACCACTATGCCATTTGTGTCCACCATACCTACCTACTATGTGGTATTTCCTGCCATTCCAAAGTAAATTGCTTGAGTGCTACCTTTAAACAATTCAAAATGCTTCTCAATTTGTGTTAATGTTTTATAGCTCATGAGGAAGTATGTGGTGTTTATCTTTCAATCTTGTTGGGCAACTTTCACCAATGGACTAGTGGCTTCATCCGCTTATCCAATAATTTTGCAAAAAGAGCTGGCAATGGGATTCCCAGTCCCAAATTAATTAACCTAAATAGACACTCCTCCATGGTATGTGATTGTTGGACGGCACCCGAAGGATTCGGTTAGCCATGGCTTGTGTAAGCAAAGGTTGGGAGGAGTGTCATCATAATAAAACTAAAATAAAAAGGCACTCCTTCATGGTATGAGATTGTTGGCAGGCACCCGAGGATTCGGTTAGCCATGGTTTGTGAAAGAAAGGTTGGAAGGAGTGCCACCCAAAAATAAAAATAAAATGGGAGCCGCTCTTTGAAGGTTTGTCTGGCAAGGGGGTTAGAGTACCCGCTACCATTCGTTGACAACAACAAACACCTCTCAAAACTTTACTTTTTATGCTCTCTCTATGTTTTCAAAATAAAAGCTCTAGCACAAACATAGCAATCGATGCTTCCCTCGTAGAAGGGCCTTTCTTTTACTTTATGTTGAGTCAGTTTACCTACTTCCTTCCATCTTAGAAGCAAACACTTGTGTCAACTGTGCACTGATTCTTACATACTTGCATATTTGCATTCATCATATTACTCTATGTTGACAATATCCATGAGATATACATGTTGAAAGTTGAAAGCAACCGCTGAAACTTATATCTTCCTTTGTGTTGCTTCGATGCCTTTACTTTGAATATAATGCTTTATGAGTTAACTCTTGTGCAAGACTTTTGATGCTTGTCTCGAAAGTATTATTCATGAAAAGTTTTGCTATATGTTATCTATTTGTTAGCAACTATAGATCATTGCCTTGAGTCACTTCATTCATTTCATATGCTTTGTAATAGTATGATCAAGGTTATGTAAGTAGCATGTCACTACAGAAATTATTCTTTTTATCGTTTACCTGCTCGGGATGAGCAGGAACTAAGCTTGGGGATGCTGATACGTCCCCGACGTATCCATAATTTATGTCATTCCATGCTTGTTTTATGACAATACTTACATGTTTTGCTTGCACTTTATGATGATTTCTTGCATTTTCCGGAACTAACCTATTAACGAGATGCCACAGTGCCAGTTCCTGTTTTCTGCTGTTTTTGGTTCCAGAAAGGCTGTTCGGGCAATATTCTCGGAATTGGACGAAATCAACGCCAAACCTCCTATTTTTCCCGGAAGGCTCCAGAACACCGAAGAAGAGTCGGAGAGGGGCCAGGGGGCCACCACACCACATGGCGGCGCGGGCCAGACCCTGGCCGCGCCGGCCTAGGGTGTGGCACCCCCAGGTGCCCCCCTGCGCCGCCTCTTCGCCTATAAAATCCCTTTCGACCTAAAAACGCAGTACCAATTGACGAAACTCCAGAAAAGTTACTGTGGCGCCGCCGCCATCGCGAAACTCCAATTCGGGGGACAGAAGTCTCTGTCCCGGCACCCTGCCGGGACGGGGAAGTGCCCCCGGAAGCCATCTCCATCGACGCCACCGCCTCCATCATGCTCCGTGAGTAGTTCCCCCATGGACTACGGGTTCTAGCAGTAGCTATGTCGGTATACTCTCCCCCATGTACTTCAATACAATGGTCTCATGAGCTGCCTTACATGATTGAGATTCATCTGATGTAATCGGTGTTGTGTTTGTTGGGATCCGATGGATGACACATTATGATTAGTCTATCTATAAAGTTTGTGAAGTTATTGTTGCTGCAATCTTGTTATGCTTAATGCTTGTCACTAGGGCCCGAGTGGCATGATCTTAGATTTGAGCTCTATACTTATTGCTTAGATTGTATCTACAAGTTGTATGCACATGTCACTGTCCGGAACGAATGGCCCCGAAGTGACAGAAATCGGGACAACCGGAGGGGATGGTAGTGATGTGAGGATCACATGTTTTCACGGTGTGTTAATGCTTTGCTCCGGTACTCTATTAAAAGGAGTACCTTAATATCCAGTAGTTTCCCTTGAGGCCCGGCTGCCACCGGCTGGTAGGACAAAAGATGTTGTGCAAGTTTCTCATTGCGAGAACGTACGACTATATACGGAAAACATGCCTACATAATTAATAAGCCTGATGTTCTATCTTAATGCTTTGATTCCTATCAATTGCCCAACTGTAATTTGTTCACCCAACACTTGTCACTTATTGGAGAGTTACCACTAGTGTAGATAGCTGGGAACCCCGGTCCATCTCTCATCATTATATACTTGTTCTATATGTCATTGGAAGTAGTATCAACTATCTTCTGGTGCCATTGCTCTCATATTGCTATTACTGCTGCTGTGTTACTGTTACTATTGCTCTCATATTACTGCTACTTTCACATTACCCCTGTTACTAGTGCTTTTCCAGGTGCAGCTGAATTGACAACTGAGTTGTTAAGGCTTATAAGTATTCTTTACCTCCCCTTGTGTCGAATCAATAAATTTGGGTTTTACTTCCCTCGAAGACTGTTGCGATCCCCTATACTTGTGGGTCATCAATGCACTATGTGTGCTATAACTAGTATGTCTTTCAAATTTGAACCACATTTGAATAAGTTTGAAATATTTGAAATGGGGCTTTTGGCTTAAACGTTCGAAACCCAAAACGATTTCTCTTCATGCTAGATTTCATAAGACCGAGTTTAGGGTTAGGGGGTAGATACATGATTTGTGTGGTTTGAATATGTCTAAACCTTGTTTATCAACTTGAATGCTTACTATATGACATCATAAGACTATGTGCTTTTGTTTTTCATTTTTCTAATTTTTTTCTGAATTTTATGCCCATTTGAATCTTGGTCAAATCCTAGGTACGTTTGACCAAGATTTAAACAAGTTTCAAACATGAAAATTTCCATGATTGAAACCCAAAACCACTTCTCTTCATGATTGACTTCATAAGACATAGTTTAGGGTTTTAGGGGTAGATATATACATGATTTTCTGGTTTGAATATGTCTAGACCTTGTTTATCAACTTGAATGCCTACTATATATATCATATAAGAATGCTATGTCCTTTGTTTTTTCATTCTTTTGATTTTCTTCTGAATTTTTATGCCCATTTGAATCTTTTGGTCAAATCCTAGGTTTGACCAAGATTTAAACAAGTTTAAAACATGAGAATGAAAAGGGAAGCTTGTATCCTTCTTAGTCACTCTAAAATGAAGTTTTTGGGAGGTTTTTGAAATTACCATGTTTGAAACCCAAAACCACTTCTCTTCATGCTTGACTTCATAAGACAGAGTTTAGGGTTAGGGGTAGATACATGATTTTGTATGGTTTGAATATGTCTAGACCTTGTTTATCAACTTGAATGCTTACTATATATATGACATATAAGAATGTTATGTCCTTTGTTTTTTCATTCTTTTGATTTTCTTCTGAATTTTTATACCCATTTGAATCTTTTGGTCAAATCCTAGGTTTGACCAAGATTTAAACAAGTTTAAAACATGAAAATGAAAAGGGAAGCTTGTATCCTTCTTAGTCACTCTAAAATGAAGTTTCCATGTTTGAACATCTACTGCAGTATGTGTGAACATGTATGCACTATGTGTGCTATAACTAGTATGTCTTTCAAATTTGAAACACATTTGAATAAGTTTGAAATATTTGAAATGGGTCTTTTGGCTTAAACGTTCGAAACCCAAAATGATTTCTCTTCATGCTATATTTCATAAGACCGAGTTTAGGCCTGGTTAGGGGGTAGATACATGATTTGTCTGGTTTGAATATGTCTAAACCTTGTTTATCAACTTGAATGCTTACTATATGACATCATAAGACTATGTGCTTTTGTTTTTCATTTTTCTAATTTCTTTCTGAATTTTATGCCCATTTGAATCTTGGTCAAATCCTAGGTACACGTTTGACCAAGATTTAAACAAGTTTCAAACATGAAAATTTGCATGTTTGAAACCCAAAACCACTTCTCTTCATGATTGATCGACTTCATAAGACATAGTTTAGGGTTAGGGGTAGATATATACATGATTTTTCTGGTTTGAGTATGTCTAGACCTTGTTTATCAACTTGAATGCTTACTATATGACATAAGAACACTATATGCTTTTGTTTTTCATTTTTCTGTTTTTTAAATTTTATGCCCGTTTGAATCTTTTGGTCAAATCTTAGCTAGGTTTGACCAATATTTAAACAAGTTTAAGACATGAAAATGAAAAGGGAAGCCTGCATCCTTCTTTTAGTCACTCTAAAATGAATTTTTTAAGAGGTTTTTTGAAATTTCCATGTTTGAAACCAAAAACCACTTCTCTTCATGCTTGACTTCATAAGACAGAGTTTAGGGTTAGGGGTAGATATATACATGATTTTTTCTGGTTTGAATATGTCTAGACCTTGTTTATCAACTTTAATGCTTACTATATATGACATATAAGAATGCTATGTCCTTTGTTTTTTCATTCTTTTGATTTTTTCTGAAATTTTATGCCCATTTGAATCTTTTGGTCAAATCCTAGGTTTGACCAAGATTTAAACAAGTTTAAAACATGAAAATGAAAAGGGAAGCCTGCATCCTTCTTAGTCACTATAAAATCAACTTAATTGAGAATGCTTACTATATGAATCCATAGTAAACTTTGTTCTAATGCACTATAATAATCAACCGAGTTTTTACACCAACAGGTATGTCACTTACGTGTGGTGCCCATGCGTGAGGTCCCGCACTTCAGTGACCACAAGTCACGTGCAATAGGTACGCAAACTCCCAGCCATTTTCTTTGTCAAGAGAAGATGCATCAGGATGCGTATTGGAAGTCTCTGGGTCCTTCAGGATCCTTCGGTTGTCCCTCTCACAAAAAGAACAAATCTCTCTCATTCTCGGCCTCGCTCGACTCGCTCGCTCGCTCGCTCGCACCTCCTGCTCACTGACAAAACCTGCACAACAGTCAACATCATCACCCGAAAAAGGGAGACACCACAATATGCACTCCCTTCTTCTCTCCTTCCGAGTGATCCCTCTTCCTCCGAGTTTCACTCGACGGGCAAACACATATGTGCTGCATAGTAATAATAAAAAGGTACTCCGTAGAAAAATCGACCTACGAATCTATAATTAAATAGGTTAAACTAGGGTTTTCCCAGTACTACAGATCAAGGTTAAAAAAAACCAACTACGGGGTTCGAACAACCCCATTTCTAATCAAAGATTTTTTTCGACGTCATCCAAATGGCCTCAAACTATAGCATGGGTGGATCCAGACTATAGCCAAGGGGGGCAGCTGCCCCCACTCAATTTTCTGAAATCTTGTAATATGTTAAGCTAAAGGCTGGTTTGCCCGCACTTAGAAATGATATTTGCATCACTTATCATATGTTTGCCCATTTGAATCTTGTCAAATCCTAGATTTGACCAAGATAATTTAAACAAGTTTAAAACATGAGAATGAAAAGGGAACTTGTATCCTTCTTAGTCACTCTAAAAGGAAGTTTTGGGAGGTTTTTGAAATTTCCATGTTTGAAACCCAAAACCACTTCTCTTCATGCTTGACTTCATAAGACAGAGTTTAGGGATAGCGGTAGATACATGATTTTGTATGGTTTGAATATGTCTAGACCTTGTTTATCAACTTGAATGCTTACTATATATATGACACATAAGAATGTTATGTCCTTTGTTTTTTCATTCTTTTGATTTTCTTCTGAATTTTTATGCCCATTTGAATCTTTTGGTCAAATCCTAGGTTTGACCAAGATTTAAACAAGTTTAAAACATGAAAATTAAAAGGGAAGCTTGTATCCTTCTTAGTCACTCTAAAATGAAGTTTCCATGTTTGAACATTGATACGTCCCAAACGTATCTATAATTTCTTATGTTCCATGCCACATTATTGATGATATCTATATGTTTTATACACATTATATGTCGTATTTATGCATTTTCCGGCACTAACCTATTAACAAGATGCCGAAGAGCTAGTTGCTGTTTTCTGCTGTTTTTGGTTTCAGAAATCCTACAAAGGAAATATTCTCGGAATTGGACGAAATCAACGCCCAGGGTCCTATTTTTGCACGAAGCTTCCAGAAGACCGAGGGGGAAAGGAAGTGGGGCCACGAGGCGCCGCCACACTAGGGCGGCGCGGCCCAGGCCTTGGCCGCGCGGCCCTAGCATGTGGGGCCCTCGTGTGGCCCCCCGCGTTGCCCTTCCGCCTACTTAAAGCCTTCGTCGCGAAACCCCCAGGACCGAGAGCCACGATACGGAAAACCTTACTGAGACGCCACCGCCGCCAATCCCATCTCGGGGGATTCTGGAGATCACCTCCGGCACCCTGCCGGAGAGGGGAATCATCTCCCGGAGGACTCTTCACCGCCATGGTCGCCTCCGGAGTGATGAGTGAGTAGTTCACCCCTGGACTATGGGTCCATAGCAGTAGCTAGATGGTTGTCTTCTCCTTATGTGCTTCATTGTTGGATCTTGTGAGCTGCCTAACATGATCAAGATCATCTATCTGTAATGCTATATGTTGTGTTTGTCGGGATCCGATGGATAGAGAATACTATGTTATGTTAATTATCAATCTATTACCTATGTGTTGTTTATGATCTTGCATGCTCTCCGTTATTAGTAGAGGCTCTGACCAAGTTTTTGCTCTTAACTCCAAGAGGGAGTATTTATGCTCGATAGTGGGTTCATGCCTCCATTAAATGCAGGACAAAGGTGAGAAAGTTCTAAGGTTGTGGATGTGCTGTTGCCACTAGGGATAAAACATTGATGCTATGTCCAAGGATGTAGTTGTTGATTACATTACGCACCATACTTAATGCAATTGTCTGTTGTTTGCAACTTAATACCGGAAGGGGTTCGGATGATAACCTGAAGGTGGACTTTTTAGGCATAGATGCATGCTGGATAGCGGTCTATGTACTTTGTCGTAATGCCCAATTAAATCTCACTATATTTATCATATCATGTATGTGCATTGTCATGCCCTCTCTATTTGTCAATTGCCCGACTGTAATTTGTTCACCCAACATGCTATTTATCTTATGGGAGAGACACCTCTAGTGAACTGTGGACCCCGGTCCTATTCTTTACATCGCATACAATCTACTGCAATTGTTCTTTACTGTTTTCTGCAAACAATCATCTTCCACACAATACAGTTAATCCTTTGTTACAGCAAGCCGGTGAGATTGACAACCTCACTGTTTATTTGGGGCAAAGTACTTTGGTTGTGTTGTGCAGGTTCCACGTTGGCGCCGGAACCACTGGTGTTGCGCCGCACTACATCCCTCCGCCATCAACCTTCAACGTGCTTCTTGGCTCCTCCTGGTTCGAAACCTTGGTTTCTTTCTGAGGGAAAACTTACTGCTGTGCACATCACACCTTCCTCTTGGGGTTCCCAACGGACGTGTGTTTCACGCGCATCAAGAATGTTTTCTGGCGCCGTTGCCGGGGAGATCAAGACACGCTGCAAGGGGAGTCTCCACAATCCAATCTCTTTACTTTGTTTTTTTCTTGCTTTATTTTATTTACTACTTTGTTTGCTGCATTTAAACAAAACACAAAAAAAATTAGTTGCTAGCTTTACTTTATTTACTATCTTGTTCTCTATATCAAAAAAACAAAAACAAAATTAGTTACTTACATTTAATTTATTTTGTTATCATGTCTAGTCCTGTACTTGTTTTTATTTTCACTAGTTAGGCTTAATGGAAAACAACAAAAAAATTAGAGATCTTTATAGTATTTATCTTGAGTTAGGACATGAGGTGTTTGAAGAGAAAATTAAAAAACCTATGGAACTTTATATGCATGCTAATGGTAATGTTATTTGTATAAATGCTTTGAACACCATTGTTGCTAATGCTATGGAAGAATTTAAGCTTGGGGAAGCTAGTTGTGATATTTTTAATCCCCCAAGCATGGAGGAGAAATTTTACTTTGATGATACTTTACCTCCTATATATGATGTTTGCAATGATGAATATGATATTTTCAGTCCACCTACTATTGAGGAGAAAATTAATTATGATTACAATATACCTCCTACATATGATGATTATGGTGATGAGAATAATAATGATAGCTATCTTATTGAATTTGCTCCCACTACAACTAATAAAATTGATTATGCTTATGTGGAGAGTAATAAGTTTATGCATGTGGCTCATGACAAGAATGTTTTATGTGATACTTATATTGTTGAGTTTGTTCACGATGCTACTGAAAGTTATTATGAGAGAGGGAAACATGGTTATATGCATCTTAATAATATTAAGTTTCCCCTCTTTATGTTGAGAATCTTGAAGTTGCGCTTGTGTTGCCTTTCTATGCTTGTCGCTTTGTTCTTCATGAATTTATTTGTGTACAAGATTCCTTTTCATAGGAAGTGGGTTAGACTTAAAAGTGTTTCTTATTTTCTTCTCTTTTGCTTCAACTCTTATTTCTTGCGAGAGTATCATTGAAATTACTGAGCCCATCTTAATGGCTATAAAGAAAGAACTTCTTGGGACATAACCCATGTGTTTATTTTACTACAGTACTTTATTTTATATTTGAGTCTTGGAAGTTGTTTATTACTGTAGCAACCTCTCCTTATCATGTTTTTGTGCCAAGTAAAGTCTCTATGGTAAAGTTGATGCTAGATTTGGATTGCTGCACAGAAACAGCATTGCTGTCTGTCACGAATTCGCGCAGAAGTCTCTGTAAAAAAATCTGCAAATTTACGTGCGTGATCCTCAGATATGTACGCAACTTTCATTAGTTTTGAGTTTTTCCGTTTGAGCAAGTTAAGTGCCCCTTCCAGGTTCGTCTTTACGGACTGTTCTGTTTTTGACAGATTCTGCCTTTTATTTCGCATTGCCTCTTTTGCTATGTTGGATGAATTTCTTTGATCCATTAATGTCCAGTAGCTTTGTGCAATGTCCAGAAGTATTAATAATGATTGTGTCACCTCTGAACATGTGAATTTTTGATTGTGCACTAACCCTCTAATGAGTTTGCTTGAAGTTTGGTGTGAAGGAAGTTTTCAAGGGTCAAGAGAGGAGTATGATATACTATGATCAAGAGGAGTGAAAGCTCTAAGCTTGGGGATGCCCCGGTGGTTCACCCCTGCATATTTTAAGAAGACTCAAGCGTCTAAGCTTGGGGATGCCCAAGGCATCCCCTTCTTCATCGACAACATCATCAGGTTCCTCCCCTGAAACTATATTTTTATTCAGTCACATCTTATGTGCTTTGCTTGGAGCGTCTTTTTGTTTTTGTTTTTGTTTTTGTTTTTGTTTAAATAAAATGGATCCTAGCATTCATTGTGTGGGAGAGAGACACGCTCCGCTGTTGCATATGGACAAATATGTCCTTAGGCTTTACTCATAGTATTCATGGCAAAGGTTGAATCTTCTTCGTTAAATTGTTATATGGTTGGAATCGGGGAATGCTACATGTAGTAATTCTAAAATGTCTTGGATAATTTGATACTTGGCAATTGTTGTGCTCATGTTTAAGATCTTGCATCATATACTTTGCACCCATTAATGAAGAAATACATAGAGCTTGCTAAAATTTGGTTTGCATATTTGGTCTCTCTAAAGTCTAGATAATTTCTAGTATTGAGTTTTGAACAACAAGGAAGACGGTGTAGAGTCTTATAATGTTTACAATGTGTCTTTTATGTGAGTTTTGCTGCACCGGTTCATCCTTGTGTTTGTTTCAAATAACCTTGCTAGCCTAAACCTTGTATCGAGAGGGAATACTTCTCATGCATCCAAAATCCTTGAGCCAACCACTATGCCATTTGTGTCCACCATACCTACCTACTACATGGTATTTCTCCGCCATTCCAAAGTAAATTGCTTGAGTGCTACCTTTAAAATTCCATCATTCGCCTTTGCAATATATAGCTCATGGGACAAAATAGCCTTAAAAACTATTGTGGTATTGAATATGTACTTATGCACTTTATCTCTTATTAAGTTGCTTGTTGTGCGATAACCATGTTCCTGGGGACGCCATCAACTACTCTTTGTTTAATATCATGTGAGTTGCTATGCATGTCCGTCTTGTCTGAAGTAAGGGAGATCTACCACTTAATGGTTAGAGCATGCATATTGTTAGAGAAGAACATTGGGCCGCTAACTAAAGCCATGAATCATGGTGGAAGTTTCAGTTTTGGACATATATCCTCAATCTCATATGAGAACACTAATTGTTGCTACATGCTTATGCATTAAAGAGGAGTCCATTATCTGTAGTCCATGTTGTCCCGGTATGGATGTCTAAGTTGAGAATAATCAAAAGCGAGAAATCCAAAATGCGAGCTTTCTCCTTAGACCTTTGTACAGGCGGCATGGATGTACCCCTTTGTGACACTTGGTTAAAACATGTGTATTGCGATGATCCCGGTAGTCCAAGCTAATTAGGACAAGGTGCGGGCACTATTAGTACACTATGCATGAGGCTTGCAACTTGTAAGATATAATTTACATAACTCATATGCTTTATTACTACCGTTGACAAAATTGTTTCATGTTTTCAAAATAAAAGCTCTTGCACAAATATAGCAATCGATGCTTTCCTCTTTGAAGGACCTTTCTTTTACTTTTATGTTGAGTCAGTTCACCTATTTCTCTCCACCTCAAGAAGCAAACACTTGTGTGAACTGTGCATTGATTCCTACATACTTGCATATTGCACTTGTTATACTACTCTACATTGACAATATCCATGAGATGTACATGTTATAAGTTGAAAGCAACCGCTGAAACTTAATCTTCCTTTGTGTTGCTTCAATACCTTTACTTTGATTTATTGCTTTATGAGTTAACTCTTATGCAAGACTTATTGATGCTTGTCTTGAAGTACTATTCATGAAAAGTCTTTGCTTTATGATTCATTTGTTTACTCATGTTATTACCATTGTTTTGATTGCTGCATTCATTACATATGCTTACAATAGTATGATCAAGGTTATGATGGCATGTCACTCCAGAAATTATCTTTGTTATCGTTTACCTGCTCGGGACGAGCAGGAACTAAGCTTGGGGATGCTTGATACGTCCCAAACGTATCTATAATTTCTTATGTTCCATGCCACATTATTGATGATATCTACATGTTTTATACACATTATATGTCGTATTTATGCATTTTCCAGCACTAACCTATTAACAAGATGCCGAAGAGCCAGTTGCTGTTTTCTGCTGTTTTTGGTTTCAGAAATCCTACAAAGGAAATATTCTCGGAATTGGACGAAATCAATGCCCAGGGTCCTATTTTTGCACGAAGCTTCCAGAAGACCGAGGGGGAAAGGAAGTGGGGCCACGAGGCGCCGCCACACTAGGGCGGCGCGGCCCAGGCCTTGGCTGCGCGGCCCTAGCGTGTGGGGCCCTCGTGTGGCCCCCCGCGTTGCCCTTCCGCCTACTTAAAGCCTTCGTCGCGAAACCCCCAGGACCGAGAGCCACGATACGGAAAACCTTACTGAGACGCCGCCGCCGCCAATCCCATCTCGGGGGATTCTGGAGATCACCTCCGGCACCCTGCCGGAGAGGGGAATCATCTCCCGGAGGACTCTTCACCGCCATGGTCGCCTCCGGAGTGATGAGTGAGTAGTTCGCCCCTGGACTATGGGTCCATAGCAGTAGCTAGATGGTCGTCTTCTCCTTATGTGCTTCATTGTTGGATCTTGTGAGCTGCCTAACATGATCAAGATCATCTATCTGTAATGCTATATGTTGTGTTTGTCGGGATCCGATGGATAGAGAATACTATGTTATGTTAATTATCAATCTATTACCTATGTGTTGTTTATGATCTTGCATGCTCTCCGTTATTAGTAGAGGCTCTGGCCAAGTTTTTGCTCTTAACTCCAAGAGGGAGTATTTATGCTCGATAGTGGGTTCATGCCTCCATTAAATCTGGGACAGTGACAGAAAGTTCTAAGGTTGTGGATGTGCTATTGCCACTAGGGATAAAACATTGATGCTATGTCCAAGGATGTAGTTGTTGATTACATTACGCACCATACTTAATGCAATTGTCTGTTGTTTGCAACTTAATACCGGAAGGGGTTCGGATGATAACCTGAAGGTGGACTTTTTAGGCATAGATGCATGCTGGATAGCGGTCTATGTACTTTGTCGTAATGCCCAATTAAATCTCACTATATTTATCATATCATGTATGTGGATTGTCATGCCCTCTCTATTTGTCAATTGCCCGACTGTAATTTGTTCACCCAACATGCTATTTATCTTATGGGAGAGACACCTCTAGTGAACTGTGGACCCCGGTCCTATTCTTTACATCGCATACAATCTACTGCAATTGTTCTTTACTGTTTTCTGCAAACAATCATCTTCCACACAATACGGTTAATCCTTTGTTACAGCAAGCCGGTGAGATTGACAACCTCACTGTTTAGTTGGGGCAAAGTACTTTGGTTGTGTTGTGCAGGTTCCACGTTGGCGCCGGAATCACTGGTGTTGCGCCGCACTACATCCCTCCGTCATCAACCTTCAACGTGCTTCTTGGCTCCTCCTGGTTCGATAAACCTTGGTTTCTTTCTGAGGGAAAACTTACTGCTGTGCACATCACACCTTCCTCTTGGGGTTCCCAACGGACGTGTGTTTCACGCGCATCAAGAATGTTTTCTGGCGCCGTTGCCGGGGAGATCAAGACACGCTGCAAGGGGAGTCTCCACAATCCAATCTCTTTACTTTGTTTTTTTCTTGCTTTATTTTATTTACTACTTTGTTTGCTGCATTTAAACAAAACACAAAAAAAATTTAGTTGCTAGCTTTACTTTATTTACTATCTTGTTCTCTATATCAAAAAAACAAAAAAAAAATTAGTTACTTACATTTAATTTATTTTGTTATCATGTCTAGTCCTGTACTTGTTTTTATTTTCACTAGTTAGGCTTAATGGAAAACAACAAAAAAATTAGAGATCTTTATAGTATTTATCTTGAGTTAGGACATGAGGTGTTTGAAGAGAAAATTAAAAAACCTATGGAACTTTATATGCATGCTAATGGTAATGTTATTTGTATAAATGCTTTGAACACCATTGTTGCTAATGCTATGGAAGAATTTAAGCTTGGGGAAGCTAGTTGTGATATTTTTAATCCCCCAAGCATGGAGGAGAAATTTTACTTTGATGATACTTTACCTCCTATATATGATGTTTGCAATGATGAATATGATATTTTCAGTCCACCTACTATTGAGGAGAAAATTAATTATGATTACAATATACCTCCTACATATGATGATTATGGTGATGAGAATAATAATGATAGCTATCTTATTGAATTTGCTCCCACTACAACTAATAAAATTGATTATGCTTATGTGGAGAGTAATAAGTTTATGCATGTGGCTCATGACAAGAATGTTTTATGTGATACTTATATTGTTGAGTTTGTTCATGATTGTACTGAAAGTTATTATGAGAGAGGGAAACATGGTTATATGCATCTTAATAATATTAAGTTTCCCCTCTTTATGTTGAGAATCTTGAAGTTGCGCTTGTGTTGCCTTTCTATGCTTGTCACTTTGTTCTTCATGAATTTATTTGTGTACAAGATTCCTTTTCATAGGAAGTGGGTTAGACTTAAAAGTGTTTCTTATTTTCTTCTCTTTTGCTTCAACTCTTATTTCTTGCGAGAGTATCATTGAAATTACTGAGCCCATCTTAATGGCTATAAAGAAAGAACTTCTTGGGAGATAACCCATGTGTTTATTTTACTACAGTACTTTATTTTATATTTGAGTCTTGGAAGTTGTTTATTACTGTAGCAACCTCTCCTTATCATGTTTTTGTGCCAAGTAAAGTCTCTATGGTAAAGTTGATGCTAGATTTGGATTGCTGCACAGAAACAGCATTGTTGTCTGTCACGAATTCGCGCAGAAGTCTCTGTAAAAAAATCTGCAAATTTACGTGCGTGATCCTCAGATATGTACGCAACTTTCATTAGTTTTGAGTTTTTCCGTTTGAGCAAGTTAAGTGCCCCTTCCAGGTTCGTCTTTACGGACTGTTCTGTTTTTGACAGATTCTGCCTTTTATTTCGCATTGCCTCTTTTGCTATGTTCGATGAATTTCTTTGATCCATTAATGTCCAGTAGCTTTGTGCAATATCCAGAAGTATTAATAATGATTGTGTCACCTCTGAACATGTGAATTTTTGATTGTGCACTAACCCTCTAATGAGTTTGCTTG
This sequence comes from Lolium perenne, assembly GCF_019359855.2. Taxonomy (NCBI): domain Eukaryota; kingdom Viridiplantae; phylum Streptophyta; class Magnoliopsida; order Poales; family Poaceae; genus Lolium; species Lolium perenne. The sequence goes on from NC_067250.2 coordinate 29,550,346, forward strand.
AAGTTTGGTGTGAAGGAAGTTTTCAAGGGTCAAGAGAGGAGTATGATATACTATGATCAAGAGGAGTGAAAGCTCTAAGCTTGGGGATGCGCCGGTGGTTCACCCCTGCATATTTTAAGAAGACTCAAGCGTCTAAGCCTCCCCTTCTTCATCGACAACATCATCAGGTTCCTCCCCTGAAACTATATTTTTATTCAGTCACATCTTATGTGCTTTGCTTGGAGCGTCTTTTTGTTTTTGTTTTTGTTTTTGTTTGAATAAAATGGATCCTAGCATTCATTGTGTGGGAGAGAGACACGCTCCGCTGTTGCATATGGACAAATATGTCCTTAGGCTTTACTCATAGTATTCATGGCAAAGGTTGAATCTTCTTCGTTAAATTGTTATATGGTTGGAATCGGGGAATGCTACATGTAGTAATTCTAAAATGTCTTGGATAATTTGATACTTGGCAATTGTTGTGCTCATGTTTAAGCTCTTGCATCATATACTTTGCACCCATTAATGAAGAAATACATAGAGCTTGCTAAAATTTGGTTTGCATATTTGGTCTCTCTAAAGTCTAGATAATTTCTAGTATTGAGTTTTGAACAACAAGGAAGACGGTGTAGAGTCTTATAATGTTTACAATGTGTCTTTTATGTGAGTTTTGCTGCACCGGTTCATCCTTGTGTTTGTTTCAAATAACCTTGCTAGCTTAAACCTTGTATCGAGAGGGAATACTTCTCATGCATCCAAAATCCTTGAGCCAACCACTATGCCATTTGTGTCCACCATACCTACCTACTACATGGTATTTCTCTGCCATTCCAAAGTAAATTGCTTGAGTGCTACCTTTAAAATTCCATCATTCGCCTTTGCAATATATAGCTCATGGGACAAAATAGCCTTAAAAACTATTGTGGTATTTAATATGTACTTATGCACTTTATCTCTTATTAAGTTGCTTGTTGTGCGATAACCATGTTCCTGGGGACGCCATCAACTACTCATTGTTTAATATCATGTGAGTTGCTATGCATGTCCGTCTTGTCTGAAGTAAGGGAGATCTACCACTTAATGGTTAGAGCATGCATATTGTTAGAGAAGAACATTGGGCCGCTAACTAAAGCCATGAATCATGGTGGAAGTTTCAGTTTTGGACATATATCCTCAATCTCATATGAGAACACTAATTGTTGCTACATGCTTATGCATTAAAGAGGAGTCCATTATCTGTAGTCCATGTTGTCCCGGTATGGATGTCTAAGTTGAGAATAATCAAAAGCGAGAAATCCAAAATGCGAGCTTTCTCCTTAGACCTTTGTACAGGCGGCATGGATGTACCCCTTTGTGACACTTGGTTAAAACATGTGTATTGCGATGATCCCGGTAGTCCAAGCTAATTAGGACAAGGTGCGGGCACTATTAGTACACTATGCATGAGGCTTGCAACTTGTAAGATATAATTTACATAACTCATATGCTTTATTACTACCGTTGACAAAATTGTTTCATGGTTTCAAAATAAAAGCTCTTGCACAAATATAGCAATCGATGCTTTCCTCTTTGAAGGACCTTTCTTTTAATTTTATGTTGTGTCAGTTCACCTATTTCTCTCCACCTCAAGAAGCAAACACTTGTGTGAACTGTGCATTGATTCCTACATACTTGCATATTGCACTTGTTATACTACTCTACATTGACAATATCCATGAGATGTACATGTTATAAGTTGAAAGCAACCGCTGAAACTTAATCTTCCTTTGTGTTGCTTCAATACCTTTACTTTGATTTATTGCTTTATGAGTTAACTCTTATGCAAGACTTATTGATGCTTGTCTTGAAGTACTATTCATGAAAAGTCTTTGCTTTATGATTCATTTGTTTACTCATGTCATTACCATTGTTTTGATCGCTGCATTCATTACATATGCTTACAATAGTATGATCAAGGTTATGATGGCATGTCACTCCAGAAATTATCTTTGTTATCGTTTACCTGCTCGGGACGAGCAGGAACTAAGCTTGGGGATGCTTGATACGTCCCAAACGTATCTATAATTTCTTATGTTCCATGCCACATTATTGATGATATCTACATGTTTTATACACATTATATGTCGTATTTATGCATTTTCCGGCACTAACCTATTAACAAGATGCCGAAGAGCCAGTTGCTGTTTTCTGCTGTTTTTGGTTTCAGAAATCCTACAAAGGAAATATTCTCGGAATTGGACGAAATCAACGCCCAGGGTCCTATTTTTGCACGAAGCTTCCAGAAGACCGAGGGGGAAAGGAAGTGGGGCCACGAGGCGCCGCCACACTAGGGTGGCGCGGCCCAGGCCTTGGCTGCGCGGCCCTAGCGTGTGGGGCCCTCGTGTGGCCCCCCGCGTTGCCCTTCCGCCTACTTAAAGCCTTCGTCGCGAAACCCCCAGTACCGAGAGCCACGATACGGAAAACCTTACTGAGACGCCGCCGCCGCCAATCCCATCTCGGGGGATTCTGGAGATCACCTCCGGCACCCTGCCGGAGAGGGGAATCATCTCCCGGAGGACTCTTCACCGCCATGGTCGCCTCCGGAGTGATGAGTGAGTAGTTCACCCCTGGACTATGGGTCCATAGCAGTAGCTAGATGGTCGTCTTCTCCTTATGTGCTTCATTGTTGGATCTTGTGAGCTGCCTAACATGATCAAGATCATCTATCTGTAATGCTATATGTTGTGTTTGTCGGGATCCGATGGATAGAGAATACTATGTTATGTTAATTATCAATCTATTACCTATGTGTTGTTTATGATCTTGCATGCTCTCCGTTATTAGTAGAGGCTCTGGCCAAGTTTTTGCTCTTAACTCCAAGAGGGAGTATTTATGCTCGATAGTGGGTTCATGCCTCCATTAAATGCAGGACAGTGTGATGAAAGTTCTAAGGTTGTGGATGTGCTGTTGCCACTAGGGATAAAACATTGATGCTATGTCCAAGGATGTAGTTGTTGATTACATTACGCACCATACTTAATGCAATTGTCTGTTGTTTGCAACTTAATACCGGAAGGGGTTCGGATGATAACCTGAAGGTGGACTTTTTAGGCATAGATGCATGCTGGATAGCGGTCTATGTACTTTGTCGTAATGCCCAATTAAATCTCACTATATTTATCATATCATGTATGTGCATTGTCATGCCCTCTCTATTTGTCAATTGCCCGACTGTAATTTGTTCACCCAACATGCTATTTATCTTATGGGAGAGACACCTCTAGTGAACTGTGGACCCCGGTCCTATTCTTTACATCGCATACAATCTACTGCAATTGTTCTTTACTGTTTTCTGCAAACAATCATCTTCCACACAATACGGTTAATCCTTTGTTACAGCAAGCCGGTGAGATTGACAACCTCACTATTTAGTTGGGGCAAAGTACTTTGGTTGTGTTGTACAGGTTCCACGTTGGCGCCGGAATCACTGGTGTTGCGCCGCACTACATCCCTCCGCCATCAACCTTCAACGTGCTTCTTGGCTCCTCCTGGTTCGATAAACCTTGGTTTCTTTCTGAGGGAAAACTTACTGTTGTGCACATCACACCTTCCTCTTGGGGTTCCCAATGGACGTGTGTTTCACGCGCATCAAGAATGTTTTCTGGCGCCGTTGCCGGGGAGATCAAGACACACTGCAAGGGGAGTCTCCACAATCCAATCTCTTTACTTTGTTTTTTTCTTGCTTTATTTTATTTACTACTTTGTTTGCTGCATTTAAACAAAACACAAAAAAAATTAGTTGCTAGCTTTACTTTATTTACTATCTTGTTCTCTATATCAAAAAAACAAAAAAAAAATTAGTTACTTACATTTAATTTATTTTGTTATCATGTCTAGTCCTGTACTTGTTTTTATTTTCACTAGTTAGGCTTAATGGAAAACAACAAAAAAATTAGAGATCTTTATAGTATTTATCTTGAGTTAGGACATGAGGTGTTTGAAGAGAAAATTAAAAAACCTATGGAACTTTATATGCATGCTAATGGTAATGTTATTTGTATAAATGCTTTGAACACCATTGTTGCTAATGCTATGGAAGAATTTAAGCTTGGGGAAGCTAGTTGTGATATTTTTAATCCCCCAAGCATGGAGGAGAAATTTTACTTTGATGATACTTTACCTCCTATATATGATGTTTGCAATGATGAATATGATATTTTCAGTCCACCTACTATTGAGGAGAAAATTAATTATGATTACAATATACCTCCTACATATGATGATTATGGTGATGAGAATAATAATGATAGCTATCTTATTGAATTTGCTCCCACTACAACTAATAAAATTGATTATGCTTATGTGGAGAGTAATAAGTTTATGCATGTGGCTCATGACAAGAATGTTTTATGTGATACTTATATTGTTGAGTTTGTTCATGATGCTACTGAAAGTTATTATGAGAGAGGGAAACATGGTTATATGCATCTTAATAATATTAAGTTTCCCCTCTTTATGTTGAGAATCTTGAAGTTGCGCTTGTGTTGCCTTTCTATGCTTGTCACTTTGTTCTTCATGAATTTATTTGTGTACAAGATTCCTTTTCATAGGAAGTGGGTTAGACTTAAAAGTGTTTCTTATTTTCTTCTCTTTTGCTTCAACTCTTATTTCTTGCGAGAGTATCATTGAAATTACTGAGCCCATCTTAATGGCTATAAAGAAAGAACTTCTTGGGAGATAACCCATGTGTTTATTTTACTACAGTACTTTATTTTATATTTGAGTCTTGGAAGTTGTTTATTACTGTAGCAACCTCTCCTTATCATGTTTTTGTGCCAAGTAAAGTCTCTATGGTAAAGTTGATGCTAGATTTGGATTGCTGCACAGAAACAGCATTGCTGTCTGTCACGAAATCGCGCAGAAGTCTCTGTAAAAAAATCTGCAAATTTACGTGCGTGATCCTCAGATATGTACGCAACTTTCATTAGTTTTGAGTTTTTCCGTTTGAGCAAGTTAAGTGCCCCTTCCAGGTTCGTCTTTACGGACTGTTCTGTTTTTGACAGATTCTGCCTTTTATTTCGCATTGCCTCTTTTGCTATGTTGGATGAATTTCTTTGATCCATTAATGTCCAGTAGCTTTGTGCAATGTCCAGAAGTATTAATAATGATTGTGTCACCTCTGAACATGTGAATTTTTGATTGTGCACTAACCCTCTAATGAGTTTGCTTGAAGTTTGGTGTGAAGGAAGTTTTCAAGGGTCAAGAGAGGAGTATGATATACTATGATCAAGAGGAGTGAAAGCTCTAAGCTTGGGGATGCCCCGGTGGTTCACCCCTGCATATTTTAAGAAGACTCAAGCGTCTAAGCTTGGGGATGCCCAAGGCATCCCCTTCTTCATCGACAACATCATCAGGTTCCTCCCCTGAAACTATATTTTTATTCAGTCACATCTTATGTGCTTTGCTTGGAGCGTCTTTTTGTTTTTGTTTTTGTTTTTGTTTGAATAAAATGGATCCTAGCATTCATTGTGTGGGAGAGAGACACGCTGCGCTGTTGCATATGGACAAATATGTCCTTAGGCTTTACTCATAGTATTCATGGCAAAGGTTGAACCTTCTTCGTTAAATTGTTATATGGTTGGAATCGGGGAATGCTACATGTAGTAATTCTAAAATGTCTTGGATAATTTGATACTTGGCTATTGTTGTGCTCATGTTTAAGCTCTTGCATCATATACTTTGCACCCATTAATGAAGAAATACATAGAGCTTGCTAAAATTTGGTTTGCATATTTGGTCTCTCTAAAGTCTAGATAATTTCTAGTATTGAGTTTTGAACAACAAGGAAGACGGTGTAGAGTCTTATAATGTTTACAATGTGTCTTTTATGTGAGTTTTGCTGCACCGGTTCATCCTTGTGTTTGTTTCAAATAACCTTGCTAGCCTAAACCTTGTATCGAGAGGGAATACTTCTCATGCATCCAAAATCCTTGAGCCAACCACTATGCCATTTGTGTCCACCATACCTACCTACTACATGTTATTTCTCCGCCATTCCAAAGTAAATTACTTGAGTGCTACCTTTAAAATTCCATCATTCGCCTTTGCAATATATAGCTCATGGGACAAAATAGCCTTAAAAACTATTGTGGTATTGAATATGTACTTATGCACTTTATCTCTTATTAAGTTGCTTGTTGTGCGATAACCATGTTCCTGGGGACGCCATCAACTACTCTTTGTTTAATATCATGTTAGTTGCTATGCATGTCCGTCTTGTCTGAAGTAAGGGAGATCTACCACTTAATGGTTAGAGCATGCATATTGTTAGAGAAGAACATTGGGCCGCTAACTAAAGCCATGAATCATGGTGGAAGTTTCAGTTTTGGACATATATCCTCAATCTCATATGAGAACACTAATTGTTGCTACCTGCTTATGCATTAAAGAGGAGTCCATTATCTGTAGTCCATGTTGTCCCGGTATGGATGTCTAAGTTGAGAATAATCAAAAGCGAGAAATCCAAAATGCGAGCTTTCTCCTTAGACCTTTGTACAGGCGGCATGGATGTACCCCTTTGTGACACTTGGTTAAAACATGTGTATTGCGATGATCCCGGTAGTCCAAGCTACTTAGGACAAGGTGCGGGCACTATTAGTACACTATGCATGAGGCTTGCAACTTGTAAGATATAATTTACATAACTCATATGCTTTATTACTACCGTTGACAAAATTGTTTCATGTTTTCAAAATAAAAGCTCTTACACAAATATAGCAATCGATGCTTTCCTCTTTGAAGGACCTTTCTTTTACTTTTATGTTGAGTCAGTTCACCTATTTCTCTCCACCTCAAGAAGCAAACACTTGTGTGAACTGTGCATTGATTCCTACATACTTGCATATTGCACTTGTTATACTACTCTACATTGACAATATCCATGAGATGTACATGTTATAAGTTGAAAGCAACCGCTGAAACTTAATCTTCCTTTGTGTTGCTTCAATACCTTTACTTTGATTTATTGCTTTATGAGTTAACTCTTATGCAAGACTTATTGATGCTTGTCTTGAAGTACTATTCATGAAAAGTCTTTGCTTTATGATTCATTTGTTTACTCATGTTATTACCATTGTTTTGATCGCTGCATTCATTACATATGCTTACAATAGTATGATCAAGGTTATGATGGCATGTCACTCCAGAAATTATCTTTGTTATCGTTTACCTGCTCGGGACGAGCAGGAACTAAGCTTGGGGATGCTTGATACGTCCCAAACGTATCTATAATTTCTTATGTTCCATGCCACATTATTGATGATATCTACATGTTTTATACACATTATATGTCGTATTTATGCATTTTCCGGCACTAACCTATTAACAAGATGCCGAAGAGCCGTTCTTTGTTTTCTGCTGTTTTTGGTTTCAGAAATCCTACAAAGGAAATATTCTCGGAATTGGACGAAATCAATGCCCAGGGTCCTATTTTTGCACGAAGCTTCCAGAAGACCGAGGGGGAAAGGAAGTGGGGCCACGAGGCGCCGCCACACTAGGGTGGCGCGGCCCAGGCCTTGGCTGCGCGGCCCTAGCGTGTGGGGCCCTCGTGTGGCCCCCCGCGTTGCCCTTCCGCCTACTTAAAGCCTTCGTCGCGAAACCCCCAGGACCGAGAGCCACGATACGGAAAACCTTACTGAGACGCCGCCGCCGCCAATCCCATCTCGGGGGATTCCGGAGATCACCTCCGGCACCCTGCCGGAGAGGGGAATCATCTCCCGGAGGACTCTTCACCACCATGGTCGCCTCCGGAGTGATGAGTGAGTAGTTCACCCCTGGACTATGGGTCCATAGCAGTAGCTAGATGGTCGTCTTCTCCTTATGTGCTTCATTGTTGGATCTTGTGAGCTGCCTAACATGATCAAGATCATCTATCTGTAATGCTATATGTTGTGTTTGTCGGGATCCGATGGATAGAGAATACTATGTTATGTTAATTATCAATCTATTACCTATGTGTTGTTTATGATCTTGCATGCTCTCCGTTATTAGTAGAGGCTCTGGCCAAGTTTTTGCTCTTAACTCCAAGAGGGAGTATTTATGCTCGATAGTGGGTTCATGCCTCCATTAAATCTGGGACAGTGACAGAAAGTTCTAAGGTTGTGGATGTGCTGTTGCCACTAGGGATAAAACATTGATGCTATGTCCAAGGATGTAGTTGTTGATTACATTACGCACCATACTTAATGCAATTGTCTGTTGTTTGCAACTTAATACCGGAAGGGGTTCGGATGATAACCTGAAGGTGGACTTTTTAGGCATAGATGCATGCTGGATAGCGGTCTATGTACTTTGTCGTAATGCCCAATTAAATATCACTATATTTATCATATCATGTATGTGCATTGTCATGCCCTCTCTATTTGTCAATTGCCCGACTGTAATTTGTTCTCCCAACAAGCTATTTATCTTATGGGAGAGACACCTCTAGTGAACTGTGGACCCCGGTCCTATTCTTTACATCGCATACAATCTACTGCAATTGTTCTTTACTGTTTTCTGCAAACAATCATCTTCCACACAGTACGGTTAATCCTTTGTTACAGCAAGCCGGTGAGATTGACAACCTCACTGTTTCGTTGGGGCAAAGTACTTTGGTTGTGTTGTGCAGGTTCCACGTTGGCGCCGGAATCATTGGTGTTGCGCCGCACTACATCCCTCCGCCATCAACCTTCAACGTGCTTCTTGGCTCCTCCTGGTTCGATAAACCTTGGTTTCTTTCTGAGGGAAAACTTACTGCTGTGCACATCACACCTTCCTCTTGGGGTTCCCAACGGACGTCTGTTTCACGCGCATCAAACATTTACTGCAGTATGTGTGAACATGTATGCTCTATGTGTGCTATAACTAGTATGTCTTTCAAATTTGAACCACATTTGAATAAGTTTGAAATATTTGAAGTGGGGCTTTTGGCTTAAACGTTCGAAACCCAAAACGATTTCTCTTCATGCTAGATTTCATAAGACCGAGTTTAGGGTTAGGGGGTAGATACATGATTTGTCTGGTTTGAATATGTCTAAACCTTGTTTATCAACTTGAATGCTTACTATATGACATCATAAGACTATGTGCTTTTGTTTTTCATTTTTCTAATTTTTTTCTGAATTTTATGCCCATTTGAATCTTGGTCAAATCCTAGGTACGTTTGACCAAGATTTAAACAAGTTTCAAACATGAAAATTTCCATGTTTGAAACCCAAAACCACTTCTCTTCATGATTGACTTCATAAGACATAGTTTAGGGTTTTAGGGGTAGATATATACATGATTTTCTGGTTTGAATATGTCTAGACCTTGTTTATCAACTTGAATGCTTACTATATATATATGACATATAAGAATGCTATGTCCTTTGTTTTTTCATTCTTTTGATTTTCTTCTGAATTTTTATGCCCATTTGAATCTTTCGGTCAAATCCTAGGTTTGACCAAGATTTAAACAAGTTTAAAACATGAGAATGAGAAGGGAAGCTTGTATCCTTCTTAGTCACTCTAAAATGAAGTTTTTGGGAGGTTTTTGAAATTACCATGTTTGAAACCCAAAACCACTTCTCTTCATGCTTGAGTTCATAAGACAGAGTTTAGGGTTAGGGGTAGATACATGATTTTGTATGGTTTGAATATGTCTAGACCTTGTTTATCAACTTGAATGCTTACTATATATATGACATATAAGAATGTTATGTCCTTTGTTTTTTCATTCTTTTGATTTTCTTCTAAATTTTTATGCCCATTTGAATCTTTTGGTCAAATCCTAGATTTGACCAAGATTTAAACAAGTTTAAAACATGAAAATGAAAAGGGAAGCTTGTATCCTTCTTAGTCACTCTAAAATGAAGTTTCCATGTTTGAACATCTACTGCAGTATGTGTGAACATGTATGCACTATGTGTGCTATAACTAGTATGTCTTTCAAATTTGAACCACATTTGAATAAGTTTGAAATATTTGAAATGGGGCTTTTGGCTTAAACGTTCGAAACCCAAAACGATTTCTCTTCATGCTAGATTTCATAAGACCGAGTTTAGGCCTGGTTAGGGGGTAGATACATGATTTGTGTGGTTTGAATATGTCTAAACCTTGTTTATCAACTTGAATGCTTACTATATGACATCATAAGACTATGTGCTTTTGTTTTTCATTTTTCTAATTTTTTCTAAATTTTATGCCCATTTGAATCTTGGTCAAATCCTAGGTACACGTTTGACCAAGATTTAAACAAGTTTCAAACATGAAAATTTGCATGTTTGAAACCCAAAACCACTTCTCTTCATGATTGATCGACTTCATAAGACATAGTTTAGGGTTAGGGGTAGATATATACATGATTTTTCTGGTTTGAGTATGTCTAGACCTTGTTTATCAACTTGAATGCTTACTATATGACATAAGAAGACTATATGCTTTTGTTTTTCATTTTCCTGTTTTCTTTATTTTATGCCCGTTTGAATCTTTTGGTCAAATCTTAGCTAGGTTTGACCAATATTTAAACAAGTTTAAGACATGAAAATGAAAAGGGAAGCCTGCATCCTTCTTTTAGTCACTCTAAAATGAATTTTTAAGAGGTTTTTTGAAATTTCCATGTTTGAAACCCAAAACCACTTCTCTTCATGATTGACTTCATAAGACAGAGTTTAGGGTTAGGGGTAGATATATACATGATTTTTTCTAGTTTGAATATGTCTAGACCTTGTTTATCAACTTTAATGCTTACTATATATATGACATATAAGAATGCTATGTCCTTTGTTTTTTCAGTCTTTTGATTTTTTCTGAAATTTTATGCCCATTTGAATCTTTTGGTCAAATCCTAGGTTTGACCAAGATTTAAACAAGTTTAAAACATGAAAATGAAAAGGGAAGCCTGCATCCTTCTTAGTCACTATAAAATCTACTTAATTGAGAATGCTTACTATATGACATAATAAGACTATTTGCCTTGGTTTTTCATTTTTTGATTTTTTTAAAATTCTTATGCCCATTTGAATCTTGGTCAAATCCTAGGTTTGACCATGGTTTAAACAAATTGAAATCATGAATATAAAAATTAAGCATATATCCTTCTTAGTCACTCCAAAATGTAAATCTTGGGAGGGTTCTTGAAATTTCCATGTTTGAAACCAAAAACCACTTCTCTTCATGCATGCTTGACTTCATAAGACATAGTTTAGTGTTAGGGGTAGATATATACATGATTTTCTAGTTTGAATATGTTTAGACCTTGTTTATCAACTTGAATGCTTACTATATATATGACATATAAGAATGCTATGTCCTTTGTTTTTTCATTCTTTTGATTTTTTTCTGAAATTTTATGCCCATTTGAATCTTTTGGTCAAATCCTAGGTTTGACCAATATTTAAACAAGTTTAAAACATGAAAATGAAAAGGGAAGCCTGCATCCTTCTTAGTCACTATAAAATCAACTTAATTGAGAATGCTTACTATATGAATCCATAGGAAACTTTGTTCTAATGCACTATAATAATCAACCGAGTTTTTACACCAACAGGTATGTCACTTACGTGTGGTGCCCATGCGTGAGGTCCCGCACTTCAGTGACCACAAGTCACGTGCAATAGGTACGCAAACTCCTAGCCATTTTCTTTGTCAAGAGAAGACGCATCAGGATGCGTATTGGAAGTCTCTGGGTCCTTCAGGATCCTTCGGTTGTCCCTCTCACAAAAAGAACAAATCTCTCTCATTCTCGGCCTCGCTCGACTCGCTCGCTCGCTCGCACCTCCTGCTCACTGACAAAACCTGCACAACAGTCAACATCATCACCCGAAAAAGGGAGACACCATAATGCACTCCCTTCTTCTCTCCTTCCGAGTGATCCCTCTTCCTCCGAGTTTCACTCGACGGGCAAACACATATGTGCTGCATAGTAATAATAAAAAGGTACTCCGTAGAAAAATCGACCTACGAATCTATAATTAAATAGGTTAAACTAGGGTTTCCCAGTACTACAGATCAAGGTTAAAAAAACCAACTACGGGGTTCGAACAACCCCATTTCTAATCAAAGATTTTTTTCGACGTCATCCAAATGGCCTCAAACTATAGCATGGGCAGATCCAGACTATAGCCAAGGGGGGTAGCTGCCCCCACTCAATTTTCTGAAATCTTGTAATATGTTAAGCTAAAGGCTGGTTTGCCCGCACTTAGAAATGATATTTTACATCACTTATCATATGTTTGCCCATTTGAATCTTGTCAAATCCTAGATTTGACCAAGATAATTTAAACAAGTTTAAAACATGAGAATGAAAAAGGGAAGCTTCTATCCTTCTTAGTCACTCTAAAATGAAGTTTTGGGAGGTTTTTGAAATTTCCATGTTTGAAACCCAAAACCACTTCTCTTCATGCTTGACTTCATAAGACAGAGTTTAGGGTTAGGGGTAGATACATGATTTTGTATGATTTGAATATGTCTAGACCTTGTTTATCAACTTGAATGCTTACTATATATATGACATATAAGAATGTTATGTCCTTTGTTTTTTCATTCTTTTGATTTTCTTCTGAATTTTTATGCCCATTTGAATCTTTTGGTCAAATCCTAGGTTTGACCAAGATTTAAACAAGTTTAAAACATGAAAATGAAAAGGGAAGCTTGTATCCTTCTTAGTCACTCTAAAATGAAGTTTCCATGTTTGAACATCTACTGCAGTATGTGTGAACATGTATACACTATGTGTGCTATAACTAGTATGTCTTTCAAATTTGAACCACATTTGAATAAGTTTGAAATATTTGAAATGGGGCTTTTGGCTTAAACGTTCGAAACCCAAAACGATTTCTCTTCATGCTAGATTTCATAAGACCGAGTTTAGGGTTAGGGGGTAGATACATGATTTGTCTGGTTTGAATATGTCTAAACCTTGTTTATCATATTGAATGCTTACTATATGACATCATAAGACTATGTGCTTTTGTTTTTCATTTTTCTAATTTTTTTCTGAATTTTATGCCCATTTGAATCTTGGTCAAATCCTAGGTACGTTTGACCAAGATTTAAGCAAGTTTCAAACATGAAAATTTCCATGTTTGAAACCCAAAACCACTTCTCTTCATGATTGACTTCATAAGACATAGTTTAGGGTTAGGGGTAGATATATACATGATTTTTCTGGTTTGAGTATGTCTAGACCTTGTTTATCAACTTGAATGCTTACTATATGACATAAGAAGACTATATGCTTTTGTTTTTCATTTTTCTGTTTTTTTACTTTATGCTCGTTTGAATCTTTTGGTCAAATCTTAGCTAGGTTTGACCAATATTTAAACAAGTTTAAGACATGAAAATGAAAAAGGAAGCCTGCATCCTTCTTAGTCACTCTAAAATGATTTTTTAGAGGTTTTTGAAATTTCCACGTTTGAAACCCGAAACCACTTCTCTTCAGGATTGACTTCATAAGACATAGTTTAGGGTTAGGGGTAGATATATACATGATGTTTTCTGGTTTGAATATGTCTAGACCTTGTTTATCAACTTTAATGCTTACTATATGACATAAGAATGCTATGTGCTTTGCTTTTTCATTCTTTTCATTTTTTATGAATTTTTATGCCCATTTGGAATCTTGGTCAAATCCTAGGTTTGACAATGATTAAAACAAGTTTAAAACATGAATATGAAAAATTAAGCATCTATCCTTCTTAAGTCACTCCAAAATTTAACTCTTTGGGAGGGTTTTTGAAATTTCCATGTTTGAAACCAAAAACAACTTCTCTTCATGCATGCTTGACTTCATAAGACAGAGTTTAGGGTTAGGGGTAGCTAGATACATGATTTTTTTGGTTTGATAATGTCTAGACCTTGTTTATCAACTTAATTGAATGCTTACTATATATATGACATAACAATAATATGTGCTCATTTTAATGATTACTTTTTGAATTTTTATCCCCATTTGTTGAATCTTGGTCAAATCCTAGGTTTGACCAAGATTTAAACAAGTTTAAAACATGAATATGAACAAGTAAGCCTGTATCGATCCTTCTTAGTCACTCCAAAATGAAGCTCGTTGGAGGTTTTTGAAATTTCCATGATTTTTCTGGTTTGAATATGTCTAGACCTTGTTTATTAACTTGAATGCTTACTATATGACATACAAAGACTATGTGCTTTGGTTTATGATTTTGTTTTTGAATTTTTATGCCCATTTAAATCTTGGTCAAATCCTAGGTTTTACCATGACTTAAACAAGTTTAAAACATGAATATGAAAAAGTAAGCATGTATCCTTCTTAGTCACTCCAAAATGAAGCTCTTAATTAGTAGGGTTTTTGAAATTTCCATGTTTGAAACCAAAAACCACTTATCTTCACCATGCATGCTTGACTTCATAAGACAGAGTTTAGGGTTAGGGGTAGATACATGATTTTTCAGGTTTAATATGTCTAGACCTTGTTTATCAACTAAATTGAATGCTTACTATATGACATATATAAGAAGACCTTGGTTTTCATTTTTTTTGAATTTTTATGCCCATTTGAATCTTGGTCAAATCCTAGGTTTGACCAAGATTTGAACAAGTTTTAAACATGAATATGAAAAGGTAAGCATGTATGCTTCTTAGTCACTCCAAAATGAAGCTCTTGGGAGGGTTTTTGAAATTTCCATGTTTGAAACCAAAAACCACATCTCTTCATGCTTGACTTCATAAGACAAAGTTTAGGGTTAGGGGTAGCCACATACATGTTTTTTCTGGTTTGAATATGTCTAGACCTTGTTTATCAACTTAATTTTATGCTTATTATATGACATAAGAAGACTATGTGCATTGGTTTTTCATTTTATTGTTTTTTTTGAATTTTATCCCCATTTGTTGAATCTTGGTCAAATCCTAGGTTTGACCAAGATTTAAACAAGTTTAAAACATGAATATTGTAACATCCCAAGTTTTCAACCATAATAAACAAGAAAGAGAAATTCCCCAAACCCAAAATTTGCAATTAACAAAAACTTTTTCCATGCATATAGTGCCACATATAGATATATGCATTTTAGCAAATCCTCAACCAAGGCCAAGATTGCTTGCCCCATTGCTTCTAAAATGCTTCAATGTGATAAACTAACACTTTTGCATCCTTGGATCAAGAATCAAATCAAAAGAAATCAAGATTTCATCATACATGTGATAATGGTCACTTAACCCAACATTATTTTCTTCACTACTTTACCCCTCTGTATTTCTCAAATCTTAAATTAAGCAAGGTCAACTAAAGCCAGGTCATCCAAGAACATGTCAAGGTGAGTAACTTTGATGTTGACCACCCTCCCTAAAGTTGACTAGGTTGACCAGAATAAGAGGGCAAAGAGGGAACCCGAGAGAGAGAAGAAGATCACCTCAAATTTGAAATGTTGCAAATCACTTCCAAATTGAGTGCCACCACCACCAATACATCACAATATTTATATAAATGAGATTCACCAAAGAGATTTTCAAAATTCAAAAGAAAGTTTCATGCGGGCATTTTGTCGAACAGGTGGCGAGCGACATGAATTTGTGTTACATGCTATTGTCCAGCAGATTTGAGCCTAAACCACTTTTGCAATGTGATCATCAGCCTCCCCTACACCCCCTGCCTCTAGCCCAGTACTTGCATGGTCGATTAAAGTCGAGGAGAAACCCTAAAACATGCCAAACAATGCCATGCCGGCCACCTTTGGCACTCCTCTCCCTGGCCTCTCCCTCGTCGTTTCTCCATGTCCTCGAGCATCCCCTGCGGCACAAGGACGCCAACAAGATGCGCAGCCCCAGCTCGCCAAGGCTTGGCATTGGCCAGCAGCAGCGCGTCCAAAGCGTGCCAGGACGTGCCAGCCGGCGTGGTGATCACGCCCTGGACGCGCCAGGACGCCACGCACTCGACCGCTACCGTCCTCGCCCTGCATCCCTATCACCGCGTCGAGCATCGCCTCTGCACCCTCTACACGCTAGACGAACGCCCGTGCCTGCCCTGCACCGTCGCCGTCGCCCTAGACCAAATGATGCCGCGCGCCCCGTGATAGACATTGCCAGCGCTCGAGCTCTCCCATCACCCTTTTCTCTGTCTCGATATAGGTTGAGCATCTCCAGTACACCGGCTAGCCGTAGCAGTCCTTCGCTTGCCCTTTTGCTCGCTGGAAACGCCACGCCATGGCCGCGCCCTTGCAGCACCCCGCGGCACCCATCGACACTATAAATAGAGGCCCTCCCAGCAAGCTCTCCTCACACCAATCGACTCCCCTCTCACCACTGATCTTCCTCACCACCATAGCTCGTTCGATTGCCGCCGGAGGAGAAGCAATTTCAAGATCGGAGCCGCCGGGGGACGCAGCTCACCGTCGACGATTGGCGCCACCCCGAGCGCCGCCGCTGCTCCCAAGCTCTTCCCCATCTACTACACCTTCACCGCGCATACTGCCTGAGACCTGCATCGGCCTGGTAGGCTCTCCGACCCCCTACTGCCGCCGTGACCTCGTCGGAATCCCGTCGGTGACGACGACGCTCACCCGCCGTCGATCCTCTTTCTAATCCTACGGTCGAGATAGAAAATACCGCTTCGGCGTTTAAAGAGGCGTCGACAGGTGGCCCCCACCCTGTCAGCGCGGCCCGAGCGCGCCAGACGCGTGTTGGGCTGCGAAGTGCTGTGGAATTTCGTTCGGCCCAATAACTCTTCCCGCCTAAGCCCACAAATTCAAATCCAGTTTATTCTTTATTCAAATTGCTCTGCTGAATATTTAGTAAAATTTGAATAATTTGAATTCTACCAAACCAAATCTAGCAAACTTTATACCGTTGGAAAGCCCATGAATTTATCTATCCAATGCCACTGGCCCCATCTCCATTTTCCTTGTAGATTTAATTTGGCAAAAAAGACAAGACAGGGACTTTTGCACATTCAAACTTTATTTAAAATTCAACCAGAATAGATTTTTAAGTAATTCCAATTCTAATAAATCACAAATGATGTCCTCTAATTGATTATGCAATAACATAGCCCTGTTGTTTGTATGATCATGGACTAGATCAAATAAAATGGCTATGTAGTCATTTCTAGAGCTTTTTAAAGTGGAATTCAAACTCAACCCTAATATGAGACTTACCTCTCATTTAAATTTTGATCCTAAGTACTAATAACCAGGGGGAATGACTTAGGCTAATGAACCCTTGAGAATTACTACTTAGAGATTTTAATTCATTTAAATGTTAAGTTTTAAAACTATGTGAAGTATAGCACTTCAATTAAATTGAACTCACATATAATAGATATGAAATGTTGACCTTGGGTCAACCTATATTTCATACCTTATTATTATATGAAGAGATTAAATCTTAATAAGAGGTAGTGAAAAGAAGTGATTTCTTTTAAAGACCTACCTACCAAATTTAACTTTGAGGAATAATGAGAGGAAATTATTTTTCTTTCAAATAAAGACAAATCCAATAATCCACCATGCCATGTTTGATTGATGATAGGACTAGTGTGTGAACTATTTTGAGTGCCTCTAGTTTAGTATGTGAGCTTGGTTTAGTATTTATACCTCGTATTCGTATATAGACGCTAGTAACGAGGAGTACCAAGAGGAGGAGGGCTACTCTCAGGAAGAAGAAGAGAACTTCGATAACTACCCAGCTCAAGGCAAGCTAACCCTTGCGGAAAACAAGTGCTTAGCTCTACAAGAGCAAAGGCATCTTTACCCTTTACTTTTATATATTACCTATCCCATGTTTTTACTTACATTTGCTTTTGCTTATTTATTTCAAAGTACTTTTTGATTTATGATTTACTTGTCTGGAATAGACAAGAGTATCAAAGTTAGCCTAAGCAAATAAAGCTAGATAGCACCCCCTCATGACTAGTTGCTATCGCTAAGAACTAAAATTGACTACTCTAGATGGGAACATTTGTGAAATGAACTAAAGTGAAAAGATTTTGAAGGTGAATGTGACCTTGAGGAGACGGTGATTTTTGATAAAATAGATGATTGAGTTTGAATGCGATACCCTTCCAATTATACAAGTACCCCCACAATACCTGATTATGGGTAGGGCTTAACTAGAAGCTTGTGTATTTTAGTATGGGTTCCCTCTGAACAAACATCATAGGGGTTACGCTGCGGCTGCCTCCGTTACTTGTGGATTGGTGTTGAAATGAGGTGAATGTACGGCCCAAGCCCTGTGCAGTTCCTGGGTGAACTGCGGTTTCCACCAGGAGGCCAAGCTCATGGGGAGAGGTGCTCATACTAGCATATATAAGTGAAAGGTTTCGATTGATGATCCGCGTACTGTGTTACGATGATTCGAGGTTACCCTCGACGGATGTAATCAAAAGTTGTGGCATAAGAGTACAACCTCTGCAGAGTGTTAAACCTATTCGAATAGCCGTGTCCACGGTTACGGACGATTGGAAAGGCCATACTATCTCCGTTATCATTAAAATGTTTTGATTCTAGAAATGAATGGTGGCTTGAAAGGTGACATTATGGTGATCCATAATGAGTTGTGGGAATGACACTAATGTTCCCACTTGAGTTAGTCTAGCACATGATAAGGCTTTACCAAAGATTTATGAAACTAAAACTTGGCTTTATGCAAACAAACCTAGAGCTTAGCACCCCCTTTCACTTAATGAGTATTTATCTTAGAGTTAGTTTGCGAGTACTTTAAAAAGTACTCATGGCTTTGCCCTGGCTATTCAAATGCCAGACTATGAAGGAGAGCACCAGTATCAGGATGACGGACAACAGGACGTCTACGATAACTAGGATCGTCTTCTAACGTCAAGCGTTGCCTGTGGAATAGATCGTCCACTACTACTTCGCTTCCGCTACTATTTGTGATGTTGAACAATATATTCGTGTAATATTGGATCATGTGATCTATGGTTGTAAGACAATATGTGTTGTAATAAATGATGACTCTATGCTACTTACTATTATGTCTCGCAAAAACATTATTCCTGGGATTGCGATGTACGGCATAATAGGCATCTGGACTTAAAAATCCGGGTGTTGACAAGTTGGTATCAGAGCCATTGTTTGACCTTAGGAAACCCTAGTTAGAATGGACGCTCAAAAACTTAGTTTCAAATTCCATGATTTGACTAGTTATGAAAACCTTATTCACCTTCTTACCTTGAAGAGTCTTTTACAAACTTTAAATTCATGCCCTTCTTCTAAGAGAATTAAAAATTTGGAACACTTGCACTTATCTAACTTAATCACCTCATCTCTCTACAGATGGATCACGTCGTGGACGCGCAGCCCTTTCTCCGCATCGAGTTCTATCAGTTGGGGAACGGTGGAGAGATCATCTTCGAGAGGGACCTCTTCTCCCTCTCAGAGTTCCTCGGGCGCCCACCACCGGAAGTCTTTGGCGGAATGCTGAATGACCAACCCGGTGGTCAACTTCAGTGGGTGATCATGGTGGACCTTCGTGGAAGGTTCACGCTCCCAATGAGCGCAAGGATCCAGTTCTCCTTCAGGGAGAACAACTGGGCGGATGGTCTCGCAAGGGGACTTCAGGAAGGACTCGCACGTCTGTGCGGGCAAAACTTCATGGACTTCACCGACAGTCGCTTTGTGCACTATGCAAGGCACAACTCACTCGGAGTGCCAATGAACCTGCCGTCACACCCGCAGCTTCACCACCATGTTGATCATCTTGACTTCATGCTGAGTGAGACCCGCATCGACCTCGACAACTCCCGCGAATACGCCAACCACACTCACATCCAGTTGGCGCAGCAGGCGGAGACCATCAAGGTCATCGCCGGAGAACGCAGGGCACTCCGCCGTGCCAACCAGAAGAAGGATCACGCCATCAACCGCCTGAAGGCCAGGATCGCCACTCTGAAGGCGACCATCGCTGCACAAGCTGAGCAGATCCAGGAGCTGGAAGGCGAAGGTGAAGGGGAGAACATCCAGGGGGACGGCTACTCCTACGTCAGCAACGATGACGACTACGAGGAGGAGGAAGACGACGACCTGGAGTTCCACCCTTACGAGGATGGCCACGAGCACCTCGATGCCGGGGTAGACAATGTCTACCCTATCAACGTCGATGGCGAGTAGTCCCGTCTGAGCACTTGCGCCCCGTGTTATGTATTGGTCCTTTGTACCCGCCCCATGTATCGTAGTTTGTTGAAAGGGTTCTTAAAACCCTCCTGAACATTTGGCTTGTAATATGTGCTACCTCCATGACTATGTTTGTGTGTGTGTAATATTATTATTATGAATCAAGTTTAAGTTGTATTTTATCCCAAAATGAGCCATAGACATTTCCCTCTTATCTCATGATCCCTATCACTGTTCAGATGGCACCCCCAACTCGCAACATGACTCAGGAGGCAATGCTGCAGATGCTGCAACAGATGTTGGCTGATAGAGAAGCTGAGAGAGCTTAACGGCAAGCCAACCTAGCTGCACTTCAACAACTTGCTCAGGGCAATCAAGGCCACGGAAACCACGACCACCCAGGGTCAAAGCTGAAAAACTTCCAGAACACTAACCCACCAGTGTTCAACAAGACAGAGGAACCCCTCGATGCTGATGATTGGCTCCATACTATGGAGAACAATCTCGAGGTTGCCGGAGTGGAGGACAACGAGAAGGTGTTGTTCGCCACCCACTATCTGGCTGGACCTGCACGTGCCTGGTGGACAAGTACCCGCGCCTTACATGCGGGGAACCTGATGACTTGGGAAGACTTCAAACTCAAGTTTAGCAAGTATCATGTGCCCCCGGGTTTGATTAAGAAGATGAGGGATGAGTTCAGGGAATTGAAGCAAGGCAGAATGACCGTGGTAGAATACCGCGACAAGTTCCTCACTTTGTCAAGGTACGCCCCGGATGAGACGGACACCGTCGAGAAGAGGAAGGAGAGGTTTCTGAATGGACTGCATGATGAGATGCAGACTGTACTGATCAACATCCCCTTTGCTGACTTAGAAGCACTCGTTGACTCCGCCATTCAGATGGAGGGGAAGATACACCAAGCCAATGAGAACCGCAAGCGCCGTATGATGAACCAGAGTGGGCCCAGCAACAACCACAAGTATCGCCCCAACTCAGGTGGAGGGTTCGCCCCAAGAAACAACAAGCCCCCGATGCAGAATCCACGTCCGAGTTATCAGAACCGGAGTGGAGGAAACCCCAGGTCAGGAGGACACAACAACTACAACAGCAACAACAGCAACTTCAACCGCGCCCCACCTCGCGCCCCCAACAATAACTCCAACACTGCTCCAAGGACTGGGAGCAACGCTGTTCCCATCACCCCCAAGGACAAGTCAACCTACAACTGCTACGAGTGCGGAGTGGCTGGACACTTCTCCTATGAGTGCCCCAAGAAGCTCGCCAAGACTGCCGCCAACACCTCAGGCCCTGCGCAGCAGCAGCGTCGTGTCACCACCAACAAGAAGTTCGCCCCCAACAACCCGAACAACCGCAACGGCCGCCTCTACCACATGAATGCAGAAGAAGCTCAGGAAGCCCCAGACGTTGTGCTGGGTATGTTCTCTGTTAACTCAATACCCGCAAGAGTGCTGTTTGATTCTGGAGCATCACATTCATTCATTACCGAAGATTTTGCATGCATTAGTAAGATTCAACCCACCAGTTTGAAGCATGTCATGATAGTTCAAATACCTGGATCAACAACTAAAGCTAGAAAATTTTGCAAAGATGTGCCAATCAGAATACATGAAATAGAATTCTATGCAAATTTGATTGTTCTAGGAGCCAAAGGTTTGGAAGTAGTCCTGGGAATGGACTGGATGGCGAAACATCATGGACTGATTGATTGTGCCAAGAAGGCCATCACCATGACTAGTAGCACCGGAATAATAGTCAAACACATATCTGAAAAGATGCCCCGAAAATTTACCTGTAACCAAAGCCTAGCCAAACCCACCTTGGATCAGATCAGGGTCGTTTGTCGATATCCTGATGTGTTCCCGGATGATCTACCCGGTATGCCCCCAGATCGGGATATCGAGTTTATCATCGAGTTAATCCCCGGAACCGGACCTATAGCCCAGAGAGCCTACAGCATGAACCCGGCAGAGTTAGTGGAACTGAAGAAGCAGCTGGATGATATGCTATTCAAAGGTCTGATTCAACCAAGTGCGTCACCCTGGAGATCGCCAGTTTTGTTTGTGGATAAAAAGGACGGTGCCACTCGTTTGGTTACGGACTATCGTAAGCTTAACGATGTCACCATTAAGAACAAGTATCCATTGCCCAAAATAGAAGATCTGTTTGACCAGCTGACCGGAGCCCGAGTTTTCTCAAAGATTGATCTGCGGACAGGATACCATCAGTTGAAGATTCGTGCCACCGATATCCCCAAAACTGCCTTTACCACCAGATATGGATTGTATGAGTACAATGTCATGTCATTTGGATTGACCAATGCCCCCGCTTACTTCATGAATCTCATGAATAAGATCTTTATGAACTTCCTGGACAAGTTTGTCGTTGTTTTCATCGACGACATCCTCATATACTCCAAGTCCGAGGAAGAACATGAGCAACATTTGGAAGTGGTCCTAGATACCCTTCGGGAACATCAGTTGTATGCCAAGTTCAGCAAGTGTGAATTCTGGTTGAAAGAAGTAGGATTCTTGGGTCACATCTTGTCAGCCGGAGGAATTGCCGTTGACCCCGCAAAAATCAAGACTGTTGAAGAATGGAAAGCCCCAACCACTCAGACCGAAGTCCGTGCTTTTCTTGGATTGGCGGGATATTACCGCCGATTCGTTGAAGGGTTCTCGAGTATAGCAAGACCGATGACCCAATTGTTGAAGAAGGACCGGAAGTTCGAATGGACCGACAAGTGTGAAGAGAGCTTTCAACAGCTCAAGTTAAGATTGACAACAGCCCCAATATTGGTGATGCCGGATATTACCAAGCCCTTCGATGTGTACTGTGACGCCTCCAAGATTGGTCTTGGATGTGTGCTGATGCAAGAAGGCAAAGTGATATCTTACCTATCAAGACAGCTGAAGCCGCATGAACAGAACTACCCAACCCATGATTTAGAGCTAGCAGCGGTGGTGTTAGCGCTGAAAGTATGGCGTCATTACCTCATGGGTAATCGATGCGAGGTTTACTCGGATCACAAGAGCCTGAAGTATATCTTCACCCAGAAGGAGCTGAATATGAGACAGCGCAGATGGATAGAGTTAATCAAGGATTACGACATGGAAATCCACTATCACCCCGGCAAGGCCAATGTGGTAGCGGATGCTCTGAGTAGACTGCCATGTCAGTTGAACTCCCTGTTAGCAATTGAGCAACCTAGCCTGTTTGAAGAGTTTGAACAGTTTAGACTTGAACTGGTTAGCGAAGGATACCTCGCCAGCATTGAACTCCAACCCACCCTGATTAGTTAGATCAAAGAAGCTCAGAAAGGAAATGCTAGCATTGACGGAATCAAGAACCAAATAGCCGCCGGAAAAGCACCAGGATTCACCGTAGATGAAGAAGGAGTGCTATGGTATAACAAGCGCCTTTGCGTACCGTCAGACTCAGAATTGAAACAAGTTATTCTGAAAGAAGCTCACGACACCCTATACTCCATTCACCCCGGAGGAACCAAGATGTACCAGGATTTGAAGGAACAATTCTGGTGGCATGGAATGAAGAGAGAAATTGGAAGCTACATCGCCAAGTGTGACATCAGTCAAAGAGTCAAAGCAGAACACCAACGCCCCGCAGGACTGTTGCAACCCCTACAGATTCCCGAATGGAAGTGGGATTCCATAGGAATGGACTTCATCACTGGACTGCCCAAGTCTAGTAAAGGAAATGATTCCATCTGGGTAGTGGTCGACAGACTGACCAAAGTCGCCCACTTCATCCCCGTCAAGACCACCTATCAAGGACCGAGACTCGCAGAGCTATATATCTCAAGGATAGTCAGCCTGCACGGAACCCCGAAGTTGATAGTATCCGACAGAGGATCCCAATTCACCTCCCGATTCTGGCAGAAAGTCCATGAAGGACTCGGAACTCGCCTGAATTTCAGCACAGCCTATCACCCGCAGACAGATGGACAGACAGAAAGAGTCAACCAAATATTAGAAGATATGTTGAGAGCATGTGTGCTAGAGTATGGATCTAAGTGGGAAGACTGCTTGCCGTACGCAGAATTCTCGTACAACAACAGCTACCAAGCCAGCTTGCAGATGGCCCCCTTCGAAGCACTGTATGGAAGGAAGTGCCGTACCCCTCTGAATTAGTCGGAAGTAGGAGAGAGTCAAATCTTTGGACCAGATATTCTCCGAGAAGCCGAAGAGAAGGTTCACAAGATTCGTGAGTACCTCAAGACAGCCCAATCAAGACAGAAGAGCTACGCCGACAAGAGACGCCGAGAGATGACCTTCGAAATCGGAGATTTCGTATATCTCAAAGTGTCCCCTCTTAAGGGAATGCAGAGATTCCAGCTTAAAGGAAAGCTCGCACCCCGATATGTCGGACCTTTCAAGGTCCTGAGTCGCCGAGGAGAAGTATCCTATCAGCTGGAGCTACTGGAAGAAATGTCAGCGGTGCACAATGTGTTTCACATCTCGCTACTCCGGAAGTGTTTAGAAGTGCCTGAGAAGACCGAAGTTTTCAAGAACATCGACCATCGAGCTGTCGATATCAACTCAGATCTGACATACCGCGAAGTACCTATTCGCATCTTGGAGGAAGCTTTCAGAACCACCCGTACTCGAAGTATCAAGTTTCTGAAGATCCAATGGAGTAATCACACCGAAGAAGAAGCCACTTGGGAGAGAGAAGACTTTATGAGGACTGAGTACCCAGATCTCTTTAGTACCTAGTTTTCTCAGATCTCGGGACGAGATCTTTTGTAAGGGGGAAGGGTTTGTAACATCCCAAGTTTTCAACCATAATAAACAAGAAAGAGAAATTCCCCAAACCCAAAATTTGCAATTAACAAAAACTTTTTCCATGCATATAGTGCCACATATAGATATATGCATTTTAGCAAATCCTCAACCAAGGCCAAGATTGCTTGCCCCATTGCTTCTAAAATGCTTCAATGTGATAAACTAACACTTTTGCATCCTTGGATCAAGAATCAAATCAAAAGAAATCAAGATTTCATCATACATGTGATAATGGTCACTTAACCCAACATTATTTTCTTCACTACTTTACCCCTCTGTATTTCTCAAATCTTAAACTAAGCAAGGTCAACTAAAGCCAGGTCATCCAAGAACATGTCAAGGTGAGTAACTTTGATGTTGACCACCCTCCCTAAAGTTGACTAGGTTGACCAGAATAAGAGGGCAAAGAGGGAACCCGAGAGAGAGAAGAAGATCACCTCAAATTTGAAATGTTGCAAATCACTTCCAAATTGAGTGCCACCACCACCAATACATCACAATATTTATATAAATGAGATTCACCAAAGAGATTTTCAAAATTCAAAAGAAAGTTTCATGCGGGCATTTTGTCGAACAGGTGGCAAAGATCCTGGAATTTGTGTTACATGCTATTGTCCAGCAGATTTGAGCCTAAACCACTTTTGCAATGTGATCATCAGCCTCCCCTATACCCCCTGCCTCTAGCCCAGTACTTGCATGGTCGATTAAAGTCGAGGAGAAACCCTAAAACATGCCAAACAATGCCATGCCGGCCACCTTTGGCACTCCTCTCCCTGGCCTCTCCCTCGTCGTTTCTCCATGTCCTCGAGCATCCCTGCAGCACAAGGACGCCAACAGTACGCAGCCCCAGCTCGCCAAGGCTTGGCATTGGCCAGCAGCAGCGCGTCCAAAGCGTGCTAGGACGTGCCAGCCGGCGTGGTGATCACACCCTGGACGCGCCAGGACGCCACGCACTCGACCGCTACCTTCCTCGCCCTGCATCCCTATCACCGCGTCGAGCATCGCCTCTGCACCCTCTACACGCTAGACGAACGCCCGTGCCTGCCCTGCACCGTCGCCGTCGCCCTAGACCAAATGATGCCGCGCGCCCCGTGATAGACATTGCCAGCGCTCGAGCTCTCCCATCACCCTTTTCTCTGTCTCGATACAGGTTGAGCATCTCCAGTACACTGGCTAGCCGTAGCAGTCCTTCGCTTGCCCTTTCGCTCGCTGGAAACGCCACGCCATGGCCGCGCCCTTGCAGCACCCCGCGGCACCCATCGACACTATAAATAGAGGCCCTCCCAGCAAGCTCTCCTCACACCAATCGACTCCCCTCTCACCACTGATCTTCCTCACCACCATAGCTCGTTCGATTGCCGCCGGAGGAGAAGCAATTTCAAGATCGGAGCCGCCGGGGGACGCAGCTCACCGTCGACGATTGGCGCCACCCCGAGCGCCGCCGCTGCTCCCAAGCTCTTCCCCATCTACTACACCTTCACCGCGCATACTGCCTGAGACCTGCATCGGCCTGGTAGGCTCTCCGACCCCCTACTGCCGCCGTGACCTCGTCAGAATCCCGTCGGTGACGACGACGCTCACCCGCCGTCGATCCTCTTTCTAATCCTACGGTCGAGATAGAAAATACCGCTTCGGCGTTTAAAGAGGCGCCGACAGGTGGCCCCCACCCTGTCAGCGCGGCCCGAGCGCGCCAGACGCGTGTTGGGCTGCGAAGTGCTGTGGAATTTCGTTCGGCCCAATAACTCTTCCCGCCTAAGCCCACAAATTCAAATCCAGTTTATTCTTTATTCAAATTGCTCTGCTGAATGTTTAGTAAAATTTGAATAATTTGAATTCTACCAAACCAAATCTAGCAAACTTTATACCGTTGGAAAGCCCATGAATTTATCTATCCAATGCCACTGGCCCCATCTCCATTTTCCTTGTAGATTTAATTTGGCAAAAAAGACAAGACAGGGACTTTTGCACATTCAAACTTTATTTAAAATTCAACCAGAATAGATTTTTAAGTAATTCCAATTCTAATAAATCACAAATGATGTCCTCTAATTGATTATGCAATAACATAGCCCTGTTGTTTGTATGATCATGGACTAGATCAAATAAAATGGCTATGTAGTCATTTCTAGAGCTTTTTAAAGTGGAATTCAAACTCAACCCTAATATGAGACTTACCTCTCATTTAAATTTTGATCCTAAGTACTAATAACCAGGGGGAATGACTTAGGCTAATGAACCCTTGAGAATTACTACTTAGAGATTTTAATTCATTTAAATGTTAAGTTTTAAAACTATGTGAAGTATAGCACTTCAATTAAATTGAACTCACATATAATAGATATGAAATGTTGACCTTGGGTCAACCTATATTTCATACCTTATTATTATATGAAGAGATTAAATCTTAATAAGAGGTAGTGAAAAGAAATGATTTCTTTTAAAGACCTACCTACCAAATTTAACTTTGAGGAATAATGAGAGGAAATTATTTTTCTTTCAAATAAAGACAAATCCAATAATCCACCATGCCATGTTTGATTGATGATAGGACTAGTGTGTGAACTATTTTGAGTGCCTCTAGTTTAGTATGTGAGCTTGGTTTAGTATTTATACCTCGTATTCGTATATAGACGCTAGTAACGAGGAGTACCAAGAGGAGGAGGGCTACTCTCAGGAAGAAGAAGAGAACTTCGATAACTACCCAGCTCAAGGCAAGCTAACCCTTGCGGAAAACAAGTGCTTAGCTCTACAAGAGCAAAGGCATCTTTACCCTTTACTTTTATATATTACCTATCCCATGTTTTTACTTACATTTGCTTTTGCTTATTTATTTCAAAGTACTTTTTGATTTATGATTTACTTGTCTGGAATAGACAAGAGTATCAAAGTTAGCCTAAGCAAATAAAGCTAGATAGAACCCCCTCATGACTAGTTGCTATCGCTAAGAACTAAAATTGACTACTCTAGATGGGAACATTTGTGAAATGAACTAAAGTGAAAATATTTTGAAGGTGAATGTGACCTTGAGGAGACGGTGATTTTTGATAAAATAGATGATTGAGTTTGAATGCGATACCCTTCCAATTATACAAGTACCCCCACAATACCTGATTATGGGTAGGGCTTAACTAGAAGCTTGTGTATTTTAGTATGGGTTCCCTCTGAACAAACATCATAGGGGTTACGCTGCGGCTGCCTCCGTTACTTGTGGATTGGTGTTGAAATGAGGTGAATGTACGGCCCAAGCCCTGTGCAGTTCCCGGGTGAACTGCGGTTTCCACCGGGAGGCCAAGCTCATGGGGAGAGGTGCTCATACTAGCATATATAAGTGAAAGGTTTCGATTGATGATCCGCGTACTGTGTTACGATGATTCGAGGTTACCCTCGACGGATGTAATCAAAAGTTGTGGCATAAGAGTACAACCTCTGCAGAGTGTTAAACCTATTCGAATAGCCGTGTCCACGGTTACGGACGATTGGAAAGGCCATACTATCTCCGTTATCATTAAAATGTTTTGATTCTAGAAATGAATGGTGGCTTGAAAGGTGACATTATGGTGATCCATAATGAGTTGTGGGAATGACACTAATGTTCCCACTTGAGTTAGTCTAGCACATGATAAGGCTTTACCAAAGATTTATGAAACTAAAACTTGGCTTTATGCAAACAAACCTAGAGCTTAGCACCCCCTTTCACTTAATGAGTATTTATCTTAGAGTTAGTTTGCGAGTACTTTAAAAAGTACTCATGGCTTTGCCCTGGCTATTCAAATGCCAGACTATGAAGGAGAGCACCAGTATCAGGATGACGGACAACAGGACGTCTACGATAACTAGGATCATCTTCTAACGTCAAGCGTTGCCTGTGGAATAGATCGTCCACTACTACTTCGCTTCCGCTACTATTTGTGATGTTGAACAATATATTCGTGTAATATTGGATCATGTGATCTATGGTTGTAAGACAATATGTGTTGTAATAAATGATGACTCTATGCTACTTACTATTATGTCTCGCAAAAACATTATTCCTGGGATTGCGATGTACGGTATAATAGGCATCTGGACTTAAAAATCCGGGTGTTGACAAATATGAAAAATAACATGCATCGATCCTTCTTAGTCACTCCAAAATGAAGCTCGCGGGAGGTTTTTGAAATTTCCATGATTTTTCTGGTTTGAATATGTCTAGACCTTGTTTATCAACTTGAATGCTTACTCACTACTAGGAAAAAGGCAATCAGTGGCGCACCACATATAGCCTTCAGTGGCGCACTAGTGGTGCGCCACTGCTATCACGCCACTGCTAACTCCTAGTAGTGGCGCACTAGGGGTGCGCCACTACTAGCCTGGATAACAGTGGCGCACTGCGTGGTGCGCCATTGACATGTCCAGCAGTGCGCCACTATTACTCCAAAGTGGTGCGCCACTGTTGGTCAGTGGCAGTGCGCCACCACTGTGTAGACGGGGTGCGCCACTGCTACCGTTTTGCGTGCGCCACTGTTTCAGCAAGGTGGTGCGCCACTGCTACCGTTTTGCGTGCGCCACTGTTTCAGCAAGGTGGTGCGCCACTGCTGCGTGTGGACGTGCGCCACTCCTGTCTCCAGGACGTGCGCCGCAGCTGAGATTCCTGGTGCGCCACTGCTAGTCTCGGAGGGGATCACAGGGCAGTGCGCCACTGGATCCAGCGCAGTGCGCCACTGCTACTTAGTGGACGTGCGCCACTGATGGGCCACTAGTGCGCCACTGCTACAAATTTCGAATTTTTTTGTATCCTGGCAGGTATTTATACAGGTTGTATATCACAGTACAATAGCACAATACAGGATATATAACACATATAAACAACGGCACAGCTTATCCATACATAGTTCTTCACATTAGCCCCACATGATTCACAAGATTTCACATTAGAGAAGTTACGAGGTTACAATGCAAGTTATGGGGTTACAAAGTCGCAAATGAGCTAGTGGTTACACAAGATCGATCATCTAAAGTACAATCACATAGAAGAGAGCTAGAGTCACTACTAGCACCATCCCGATGATAGTGGTCTTCATCCGGTTCCTCCTCCGCTCCCTCCTCTCTCCCGCCAAATAGCGTGCGTATCTATCTTCGGCCTCCGCTCTAGTGGTGTACCCTTTGTAGCTGTTACCGCTAAAACGGTGAACCTGTCTCCGACACTCCTCCCAGTCGTTGTAGACTCCGGGAACCTTGCCCTTGTACACGACATACCACGTCATATCTGCACATATATGAACAAGCCAAAGAAACATTAGTGCACGCTCATAGATGTTTGCAACGAATAAGAGCAAACTCAAAAACGATCCAAGTAGTATGAACTAAAAGGCATGCCTCATACATTGTTGGTCGGAACAAATATCAACATTTAGGGAAGGGGTTAGTGAAACCAAGTAGGATGCACAAGAGATTGATACTTGTGTCATTGCACCAGGTTCACTAGCCCCTCCCCCAAGTGTACAAGTGACCAAACATTCTAATCATCGGCATTTTAAAATACGAAAGCAAATGGAAGAATGACAAGGGCCTCATAATTTGTCAGTCGAAACAAATATGAACATCCCGGGATGGCGTTAGTGAGGCCAGGTAGGATGCACAAGAGATTGATATTTGTGCCATCACACCAGGCTCACTAGCGACACCCCGGAGTGTACAGTTGACCGAACATTCTAATCATCGACATTTTAAAATACGAAAGCAAATGGAAGAATGACAAGGGCCTCATACTTTGTCGGTCGAAACAAATATGAACATCCCGGGATGGCGTTAGTGAGGCTAGGTAGGATGCACAAGAGATTGATATTTGTGCCATCACACCAGGCTCACTAGCGACACCCCGGAGTGTACAGTTGACCGAACATTCTAATCATCGGCACTAAAATGGAAGAAAGAGCCAAGTGGTATCAACTAGATAGCATATGCCTCATACATTATTGGTCGGAACAAATATTAACATTCCGTGAAGGGGTTAGTGAAACCAAGTAGGATGCACAAGAGATTGATACTTGTGTCATCGCACCAGGTTCACTAGCCCCTCCCCCGAGTGTACAAGTGACCAAACATTCTAATCATCGGCATTTTGTAATACGAAAGCAAATGGAAGAATGACAAGGGCCTCATACTTTGTCGGTCAAAACAAATATTAACATTCCGTGATGGCGTCAGCGAGGCCAGGTAGGATGCACAAGACATGGATATTTGTGCCATCACACCAGACTCGCTTACGTCACCACGGAGCGTACAAGTGACCAACCATTCTAATCATCGGCCAAATGCAATTAAGAAGTGCCAACTCAAACAAGAGATAAGTAGCTACTATGAACTAAATGGAATGCCTCATACATTGTTGGTCAAAACAAATTTTAACATTTAGGGATGGAGTGAGCGAGGCCAGGTAGGATGCACAAGACATGGATATTTGCGCCATCACACCAGGCTCGCTCGCTCCACCCCCGAGTGTACAAGTGACCAACCATTCTAATCATCGGCATATGCAAACAAAATTAACGACCAAATCAAGTGCGGAAAACGACAGAGCCATATATATAAGTTCACAAACATAGCCGAACTAGTAATTAATAGCAAGTAAAGTGCTGGATAAAGTTTATTACAACAGAAGCTCGTCTTTAGTTCACAACTACATAACTAGGCTCGCACATCAAGACTTTCTCGGAGCGTGGATAAAACCGCCGCCTTTCTTCAAGCACATCCAAGAGCGGTAGTCGTCACCCTGCATTTGGAGCATTGTGTCTATGTCACTGTTTGACGGCTGATAGCCGGCGTAGAACTCCCCCGCGCTTCTAACGACATCTTGATGGATGATTTCACAAAACTCTACTTGGATGCGGAAGAAGTCTTGCTTGATGCCGTTGTCAGGGACCCGCGCCAATTTGTTGGCCCAGTCTCTGAGATGCTCAGGTAGCGTAAGCTGCTGCTGGTCCCGTATGAACTTATCCATGTGATAGAGGGCGTAGTAGGCATCCTTGTTACTAGAAGGCGGCTTCTTGACGCAGGGAAAATTTGTTTGGTGCTTGAACACATGCTATCCGTACCTAATATTTGGCCTCTGCATGTTGCCTTTCGCTTTGACGTAGCCATTGAGAGCATCATCAAGTACGGCCTTGACATTCGTGTAGTCCGTGGTTGACTTACCGTCCGCATCGAGGTATGTGGCCACGGAATGTTTCGGGGTTATGGAGATGAGTGTGCAGGTTTTGTCTCTGCGTAGAACACATAATGTTTAAGAACGTGACGATTGAAATCTAAAAAAATCACGAGTTAAGACCGGTACGGTGAGGGGGTGACTTACTCGGGAAATACAGGCAGGAGGATGTTACACTTCTTCTGGTTCGCATGAAAGAAGTCTTTGAGGTATCCACTCGCGACTGCCCGGTCTCCGGCGGTGGCCAAGTGGACGGCACGCATGTAGAAGGGGTCGGCTATCGCGATGTCCGGGATGTTGTGTCTAATGATCCGCATCGCCTTGCTGAGCGAGTATAGGCGAATGAAGGTGTAGTGCAGCGGATAACTGTTCAGCATGGCGAAGATGTCATCATACCGCAGGAAGATCTTCTCCGCGAAGCCACTATCGACAAAGCCATGGCCCGAGGGCACCTTGGCAACATACACTGGGTATCCATGATCTTTCTCCCTGAGACGCCGCTCCTCCATAAACATAACACCGTCAACCAGAGATCGCATAGGACCGGGTGCAGCATCGTACAATCTTTGAATTAGCATCCGCTCACCCGACACATGCACCCTCGCCTCTATATTCTTGGACACTGGTGGCCCGTCCTGAGCACGGATAGGTGCCGGCTGGCTGGCAGACTTGTCATCCTTCTTCTTTCTTTTCCGTCCCTTCGGCTTCGTTTTTACTGGGACTGCATTCTCCTCTTCGCAAGCCTTCTTCAGTGTGTTAGGACTGATAACACTTCTCACCTCGGCTAACGGCTGAGTCTCGGTGAAGTCGGCAGCTGGAGGCGTCTCCTGAGAACAGAATAGGCGCCGCTTGTTGCAATACGTTTTCCCCTCGGCGGCAGCTTGAGAGGGTTGGCTACTGAGATCGTAGTCCATCACCCCAAAATCGAAGTTGCAGTCCAGGTTGGCGAACGTACTGTCCTCGTCCGGACCGTCGTTCGGATCCTGTGCCATCTGCATGTCCACATCAGCTGATGGCGGCACCGTTGGGGTGGTCTTGCCATGGCTTGGCGCCGGCACGGCTGGGGGTGCTGTCTGTGGGGTGGTGTCCCTCGCCCCCAAACGAATCTGGCTCTTTGGCCAAACCATGGACCAATTGAAGCAATGCTGGAGGGTAAGGACCTCATCTTCGTCGGCACCATGGGGTTGAAAGGGAGGTACCACGTCGTCGTAGCCGCTAAGCACCCGAACCAGTTGAATCCTATACACGTCGGGTTGCATGGGTCTACCGTGTAACTGGCGGGTGCTCGGTTGAACGATTTTGGCCTTGGCAACATCGATCAACTCGCCGTTCACAAACTGCAGGAGAGTGCATGGGACGTCGACGGCGGAGCTCTGCGGAAAACATGTAGGGCGTTAGGGATGGCTAGCTAGTCAAAGGCAAGGATATGGAAGTCATTGGCCGAGGGTTGGTTACCGTGATGGCGTCCAGCTCGGCTAAGGTCGAGGCACCGCCGGCGATGGGCGTGCAACTGATGGATTGGCCGCTTGTTGGCACGGTGTCGGGCGGCGTATTATCCGCAGCAACGGGTGCATTGAGCTGAAGTAATGGCGCCGCGGGAGACACCAAGGTTGGCGCCGCGGGAGCCACCACGGTTGGCGCCGCGGGAGCCACCAAGGTTGGCG
This sequence comes from Lolium perenne, assembly GCF_019359855.2. Taxonomy (NCBI): domain Eukaryota; kingdom Viridiplantae; phylum Streptophyta; class Magnoliopsida; order Poales; family Poaceae; genus Lolium; species Lolium perenne. The sequence goes on from NC_067250.2 coordinate 29,584,096, forward strand.
CCGCCGGAGCCACCAATGTTGGCGCCGCCGGAGACACCATTGTTGCCGCCTGCGGACTCACCGATGGCTCCACGCTGTGGGAGTTGCTGCCCATGAAACTGGGAACCGGGGGAGGCCCCTTTTTTCCTCCCTCATACCACGCGTCCAGACCGGCAACCAAGGTAGGGATGAGGGAGCTAAGCGTCGTGCCCACTTGGTCCTCCACTTGCTGTCGTTGCGTCCTCTGTTGGGTCTCCACGATTTGTTGCACTTGTTGCCGCACTTGCTCCTCGACCAATGTCGGGATCTGCGCAACTTGTGCCTTGAGCTGTGCGACCTCCTTCTCATCGATGGTGGCCTTTCTCTCCTTTTTCCCCGACTTATAGTATTCTGACCATTTCATAGAGCATCCTTCGCCGGCCACACGACCAGCCGACGTCGGCTTACTCAATGGATCCCTCTTCTTGTGGGCATTCAACGCCCTATTTAAAGGGTTGTCCCGAGGGGCACACTACGAGGAGCTCGTGGACCCCGCGCCGCTACTAGCTTCCTTTTCACTTTCCGCAGCAAACTCCTTATCCTATGGGAGGAACATGCATGAACCATTTAGAAATTTGGATTCATCAATAAGAATGCAACCATAAAGGAGCTAATTAAGCGGGTGCATTCCTTACCATAAGAGCCTCAAACTACTTCACATCCGGAGTGGTGGTGAGCTCCTTTGTTTTCGGGTCAATACGTTACCGGGCCAGGAGAAAGTTCCTGGTTTGCTTGTTTTTGTATTGCGGGAAGAGGGGCTCGAGGCCGTTCTTCACACGCTCCTCATCCGCGGCATCCCATTTCGGTTGCGCCGCCCTAAAACCGCCAGGACCAAGTTTGTGGGTGCCTAAGTTCAGTTTTCGCATGTCCTTCCCCCACTGACTAGAATCCGACGTTGACTCGCTCTCGCACTTGATCTTGAAATCAGCGTAGTCTTGCTCGGTGATCGAGGGATTTCACTCCTTGATCTTCTCGTAACTCTCACCACTATTAATCATTTTCTTCACTCGGTTCCTCCAACTAGCGAGGGCGGTGCTCATCTTCGTGAGGGCAGCATTGTGCACTTTGTTCCGCATGAGACGCTTTTCTGAGCAGTCCACCGGGAACTCGTATCGTTCGTGCAGCTTCTTGAAGAGGAGGGTGCGCAAATTCGCTTGGTCAGGATGCCTGAGGTTCTCGGTGTTGATCGAGACCGTGCTCCGGAGGATGCACCCGAGTTGGGCAGAGTACCCTTTGACTAAATCAGGGGGCACCGTTGGATGCCCACTGGCGTTCACTTCGGTGAATGCTTGCTTCACGGTTCTGAGCACATTCGGGCGACGCTCCCTCCGTAGCTTCTTCGGTGCACCGGTGTCATCCTCGCCGGCACCATCCGTGGTGTCATCCTCGCCGGCACCATCAGTGGTGTCATCCTCGGCGGCATCGTCCGCTCGGTACTCTGGATCGGTGCCATCATCCTCGCCATCGTCGCGGCGAGGTTGTGACTCCATCACCTCCATTTCATCGGTTAGCATCCAGAATGGCTTGCTACCGCTGCCGCCGGCCTCTTCGTTGTTGGCCATGTTCGAACTAAGTAGGAAAAAATGCATAAAGTTAGCGCAAGATTTCACGAAAAAATTGGGCATGACCTATGCTAATTTATGGACATATGAGTGCCCCATTTTTGCCGAAACGGAAATGAATCAACATTTCGGCGATAATGGGCAACTTTGTCGATCCCTGCACAAGAATATGACTCCATCAAGCAGAAAGCAGCAAGCAGCAAGCAGCTAGCAGCCAGCAGCCAGCAGCAAGCACTAGTAGCAGCAAGCACCAGGAGCACCAGCAGCAAGCACCATCAGCACCATCAGGACCAGGAGAGGTGAGGTGTTGCTCACCGTGAGTCGCGTGGAGTTGCCGAGAGGTGAGGTGTTGCTCCGGGTCGAGGAAGATGCGGCAGCAACGGTCAGGTGCTCAAGTTCCAGGAAGTAGCAGCAACATACACACCTAGCAGCATTAAAATCAGCATTAAAAAGGAATCAAATAAATGGAAACTTTACATAGGAAAATGACACTACAGACTATGGCCAGAATTAGATAGCATCAAGCAGTGTTCAGTATGCCAATTTTCCCTTTTCTGTATGTCGACTAATAAATGGAAACTGAAGAGAAACAAACAAAATGTTCATGGTACTGTGGAGTTCAAACAGAGAAGCTTTCTTTTTTTCACCTTTAGGGAAACAGAGATATGATATCCTAATTTTGACACCACATGTACTTCTAATTTGACACTTGAGCCATCAGATCACATAGTTACTAGGCAAACCTGAAACACTGGCATGTCTTCACAGTTGAGACTGAACTCATGAAAAAGAATAGCACATGTAAGTTGTTTAACTTAAATATCAATTGGTTTTACTGAAAATAGGCCGAAACAGAACATGGTGGTTTTACTGAATTTTTTTACACATGTTACAATAACTCTCTCTCACTCTCTACATACATCATACCCAATGTGACATCTAAACCATACTGTACATGATACAATCATCATGATCACAAACCACTTGGCATTTTGAAGGTTTTCCAATGGGCTCTATAACAAAATGAATGATTTTACAATGCATTTGTTCTAAAAAAATAGAGGATATGTAACCTAACAGCAGCAACACCTAACAGCAGCAACCTATCTAGCAGGAGCAACCTATCTAGCAGCAGCAACAACACCAAGCAGCAGCAACCTATCTAGCAGCAGCAACAACACCTCAACATACATCATTTGTTCTAAAAAATAGTGAAGCATACAGAGCATCATTGAATAGTTCATACAGAGCATCGAAAATCAAACTTCCACTGTTACACCTCAACACAAGCTACAAGATGCATTGCCAAGACAAACATTCAGTTAACTGAAGAGCACCAAACCAGCAACAATGCTCCAACAGTGCTCCAATCCCCTTCTCTTCTATCCATGGCAATCAGAGGCCCATCGGGGTCCTGATAGAGAGGGAGGGAGGGGAGAGGGGCCTCACCTGCGGCGACGGTGATGGCGGCTGGAGGCGGTCGGGGTCCTCAGGGTCCTTGCGCAGGTTCACGTTGTTCTTGGGGTTGAGCGCCTACTGGTGGCCGACGAACTGGGGCCGTTGACGAACTGGTGGCCTATGAAGAACTGGGCGCCTGCGCTGGTGTCCATAATGTGGTTAGTAGACGGAGGGACGCCGCTAGGTCAGAGAGGGAGGGAGGGGAGACGGGCCTCACCTGCAGCGCGCGACGCGACGTGAGAGGAGGGGTGGCGTCGCTCAGGGGAGGGGTGGCGGCCGCCGGTGGGAGAGGAGGGCGCAGGGCGTCGCAAGGAAGAAGGGCAGGTGGGATCTGGTCGCCGGAGATCAAGATCGAGGGGGCGTCGGTGACGATGCAGAGGAGGGCGTCGCCGGGGTGGCAAGGAGAGGAGGGCGTCGCCGGGGTGGTGAGGGCGTCGGAGAGGTGGCGAGGAGAGGAGGGCGTCGCCGGGGTCGCTCGCGTCATTCGGGGGAGGGGCGGCCGCCGGCGTCGGAGAGGATCGAGGGGTACTGGGGAAGAATGGGGAATGGAGGATGCGTGGTCGGGACGGGGGATTTTTGGCTAAGTCCCAGACACCCTTAGCAATAGCGCACCTCTAGTGGTGCGCCACTATGAGGCTTAGCAATAGCGCACCTCTAGGGGTGCGCCACTACCACTTTATGTCTAGGTCAAAAGCAAAACGCGTGGGGATTTGACGTATTCCGATTAGTACCGCATCGGTTTCGTCCCTGGTTGGTTTGTGCCAAACCCTGCCGGCCAGGTTCGAACCCTGGCGGCCCCAATTTTTTTCCTTTTCTTTTTAAATTGATTTAACACTATAATAAACATCCAAAATAGCATAATACACCAAAATAAAAGGCATAAATAATTATAATTATGTAGAATATTTAAAATACTATAGAATCTAGAAAATATCCAAAAATATAAATTATATGTCTATTTTGATCGGTACAATGTGTAGATTAACAATATGACATCCATTATTCATACAAGAAAATGATACATAATTATCTTTTCACAATCTTCTTGCCCTTTTTTCTCGCGGTTGAATAATTTAGCCCCGGAACTCCTTGACTTCTTCTCTTGAATGGACGGCCTTTAGGTAGGGTGGTCCTGCTTCTTCTTGTTGTGTATGGTTCTTCATCATCGTCGTCGTCATCTTCCATCTTCGGATCGCCGTACTGGTCAAAGTCTAGCTCGTTGGCGGCTCCATCCATTCCGATGATGCTCCTTTTGCCTCTCCTCACGACAACACGGCTGGGCTTTTGCGGGTCGGTAATGAAGAAGCATTGGTCCACTTGGGAAGCTAGTACCCATGGCTCATATTTCGCGATGACCTTTGCGCCCGCTGTCTTGGATTTGGCTTCGGGTATAACCATGGTGGTGAAATGCCGGTCTTCTTTTATGACGTTCTTGGCCCACCTGACACGGAACATCGGCACATTCTCTCCGGCGTAGCTCAGCTCCCAGATATCCTCCATCTTTCCATAGTATCTCTGCTTGACGTCACCGGTGTAGGACTCCATCGTTACCCCGGAGTTCTGATAATCGCTCTTCATGTCCTTTTCCTCGGTGTAGAATGTGTAGCCGTTGATATCGTACGCCTGAAATGTCATCAGGTTGTGTTCGGCGCCCTGTGACAAGGCGAATATGAGTTTTTCTTCCGCAGAAGAATCCTCGTCTATAGGGTACGTCAGCATCTTGTCCTTGTACCACCGCGTGAAGGTTGAGTTGTGCTCTTTGATTATATCTCCGTCCGTCCTCTTTTGGCCCTGATCACTGTACGTCTTTGCGATGAAGGTTTTGTGCTCTACCACCCAAGGATCGACCACGTCTATGTGTTGTAGCGCGACTAGGTTTGCTCTTTCAAAGTCGGCGATTCGACCCTTGAAGTCGACATGCATTTCGCGGCTATCGTCGCGGTGACCCCATCCAGCGAGCTTCCCGAGATGCCTGTTTACGGGCAGGCCAACGGGGTTCTCGATTTCTAGATAACTCGTGCAGAAGGAGATGCACTCTTCGGTCAGAAAGCCCTTGGCTATGCTTCCGTCTGGACGTGCCCTGTTGCGAACGTACCCTTTGATGACACCATTCATCCTTTCGAACGGCATCATGCTGTGCAGGAACGTCGGCCCCAGTTGGATGATATCCTCCACGATATGTACCAACAGATGCACCATAACGTCGAAGAATGCGGGCGGGAAGTACATCTCAAGCTCGCACAGTATCACCACGATCTCTTCCTGTAGCCTTCTAAGTTGCCTCACGCCAACAGACTTCCGAGAGATGACGTCGAAAAAGTTGCATAGGCCAAAAAGCGTTTCACGGACGTGCGCGTCCATGATCCCACGGATTGCAACCGGAAGTATCTGCATCATCAGCACGTGACAGTCGTGAGACTTCATCCTGCTGAACCTCTGCTTCGCTTTGTCTAGGTACCTGCTTATCTTCCCCGCGTAACCGTAGGGAAGTTTTACTCCTAGGAGACAGTCGAAAAACTGCTCGATCTCCTTCTGACTTAGAGTGAAGCACGCCGGGGGGGGCAGTAATATTCAATCTTTTTGGCATTTTTGCCCTTGCGACGATTTTGCGTGTCCTCCGCCTCATCATCATCATCGTCATCATCATCATCATTAGGGCGTCCCACGTGAAGCTCCTCCCTGATCCCAATTGATTGCAAGTCGTACCTTGCTTTCGTCCCATCTTTGGTCTTCTCTGGCATGTTGAGGAGGGTACCAAGCAGACTCTCGCACACGTTCTTCGTGATGTGCATGACATCAAGGCTGTGAGGCACACGGAGGATCTTCCAGTACGGCAAGTCCCAGAAAACAGACCTCGTCTTCCATACCTTAAGCAGCGGCTCCGGCTACTTTCGCTTCTTTCCCGGCGGTGGGCACTCTTTCCAATTTTTCAATAGCTCGTCTATTTGCTTGCCGCTTCTCGTACGTGGCCGTCTTCGGGGTTCGTCTTGACCATCGAACAGATCCTTGCGTTTCCTCCATGCGTCGTCCTCGCGAAGCCACCTTCGATGTCCCATGAACACCGTTTTCGAGGACCCGGGATCTCTATCTAGCTGGCGGTACGTTGTGTCGTCCATGCACCTGACGCATGCATTGAATCCGTGGACCACCTGCCCCGCGACATATCCGTAACCGAGAAAGTCGTGCACCGTCGTGAACAGTGCGGCTCTCGTAGGGAAATATTCTTCCGCGGCGGCGTCCCACGTATTGGCAGGCGTGTCCCATAGCGTGGCTAGCTCCTCTTTCAGAAGCCCCATATACAGATTGATGTCGTTCCCTGGTTGTTTCGGCCCTTCAATTAGCATACTCATTTGAATGTACTTCCTCTTCATGCACAACCAGGGGGGAGGTTGTACATCCACACAAACACGGGCCAGGTGCTATGCGTGCTGCTCTGGCTGCCAAACGGATTGACTCCATCGGTGCTCGCGCCCAGCCTTATGTTCCAAGGATCGTCCCCAAATTCTGGGTACTCGAGGTTCAACGCATTCCACTGGCTAGCATCCGAAGGGTGTCTCAACATCCTATCCTTTTTCTTTTTGTCCGGATCATCTACGTCATCTTCTACCTTCCTCATCTCCGCGTGCCAGCGCATTAGCTTTGCTTGCTTAGGATCCGCGAAATACCGCTGCAGACGAGGAGTGATCGGAAAGTACCACACCACCTTCCGAGGAGCTTTCTTCCCCTTCTTGTACCGACTGATGCCGCACACCGGACATATGGTACACGCCGCGTGCTCGTTCCGATAAATAATGCAATCGTTCAAGCACACATGATATTTCACATGCGGTAAATCCAGAGGACACACGATTTTCTTGGCCTCCTCGATACTAGTCAGACACGTGTTACCTTTGGGAAGACGTTCCTGCCAGAATGACATGTTGTCATTGAAGGATGTGTCGGTTATTTTGTGCTTTACCTTCATCTCCAGAGCCATGAGCGTTACTTTTAGGCGGGTATCCCCCGGCCTGCATCCTTCATACAATGGAGTAACCGCGTCTACCTCCAGTTGATCCATCTTGGCTTTCTCTCGGGCGGCAGCTCTTGCGTTACTCGTCTGCTTGAGAAGCAGCTCTTGAAGATAAGGGTCCTGCACCCAGTCCATCGACGATGGTCCATCGTCTTCATCTTCATGATCGTCATGATGACCTCCATCTTGATCTTCCTCATCATCAGGTCCAGGATCTCCTACATTGTGATCATGATCATCTCCGGGATCTTCTACATCCTGATCATGTCCGAGATCTTCTACATCCTGATCACCTCCTTCCTTATTTCTTGTTGAAATCCCATGGACAAATTCATAATCATCTTCGTCGCCTTCCCACCGATAGCCATCCATGAAACCACGCATGAGAAGGTGGTCCCGCACCATATCGGCTTTAGGGTCCATAAGGCTCGTCAGCTTGCATCTTCGACACGGACATCTTATCTCCTTTTGGTTATTTCTAATCATCTCGGCTATCGCGGCTTTCAAAAACCTAGTCACAACGCCTTCGCTCATCATGCGGACCATGGTCGCCTGCGGGTATAGAGAAAATGGATATCTTAGCATACCAAAAGAAAATTTTGGCATGACCTTCCCTAAAAATAGGACATATGTATATGCGAGTATGCCCACTATTCGCCGAAACGGAAATGAATCAACGTTTCGGCAAAATATTGGCAACTCCATCGCATTTCAAATCCCTGCAAACAAACACATGCAACACATGTGTGGATCGGAGGCTTTGCATATACAACACATGTGGAGGCTTCGCATACAACACACATGCACGTGATCGAGACGCTTTTCGCGCATGCGCACAACACATGAGCTTCGCATAACATATGTTCACACACACGTGTGTGCAAGATGATCGGAACCGGTCACACACAAAGCATAAAACCAACAAAGTTACCGATACGGCGAGACCTAGAGTGTTGGATGAGGTCAAAAGTTGAGATTGAGTAGGGTATTGAGCTAAGAAAGCTTCACCATTACTTACCTATAAAGAAAATTAAGTTTACCAACTTAATTTTGGTGAATGAAGAGGTGAAAATGAGGTGGGAAGGAGGGGCAACACGACCAGATCCAGATTTGGTGGGAGGTGGTGGTGGAAGAGTGTTTGGGGAAAGTGGGTGGCACATGTGAGTGGAGGGTGAAAAGCAGGGAAATGGTCCCAGGTTAGCAGTGGCGCACCACATAGCCGTGCGCCACTGCTAGGGTGACATAGCAATGGCGCACTGCTAAGTGGTGCGCCACTGCTACTCCTCTCATCTCTAAAGGGGCTCTGGCCACCCCCTAGCAGTGGCGCACCTAATGACATGCGCCATAGGTAACCTATGTAGCAGTTGGCGCACCACGAAGGCGCCATTGCTAAGCCTATCATCTCTAAACGGGCTCTGGACACCTCCTAGCAGTGGCGCACCTCTCCAACATGCGCCATAGGTAAGGAATGTAGCAGTGGCGCACCCCGGAGACGTGCGCCACTACTAGGTTGGGGGAGGAGCTGGCCTCCTATCACCACTTACTTATGGCGCACCACAATCAAGGTGCGCCACTACTACTTTTGTAACAGTGGCCCACCGTTTTGTGGTGCGCCACTGCTAAGTAGTAGTGGCGCACGACAGTCATGGTGCGCCACTGATGGCAGTCTTACGGCTAGGCCTTTTCCTAGTAGTGACTATATGACATACACAGACTATGTGCTTTGGTTTTTTTTTTGAATTTTTATGCCCATTTGAATCTTGGTCAAATCCAAGGTTTGACCATGACTTAAACAAGTTTAAAACATGAATATGACAAAGTAAGCATGTATCCTTCTTAGTCACTCCAAATGAAGCTCTTGGGAGGGTTTTTGAAATTTCCATGTTTGAAACCAAAAACCACTTCTCTTCACCATGCATGCTTGACTTCATAAGACAGAGTTTAGGGTTAGGGGGTAGATACATGATTTTTCATGTTTGATATGTCTAGACCTTGTTTATCAACTTAATTGAATGCTTACTATATGACATAAGAAGACCTTGGTTTTTCATTTTTTGTTTTTTTTGAATTTGTATGCCCATTTGAATCTTGGTCAAATCCTAGGTTTGACCAAGATTTGAACAAGTTTAAAACATGAATATGAAAAAGTAAGCATGTATGCTTCTTAGTCACTCCAAAATGAAGCTCTTGGGAGGGTTTTCGAAATTTCCATGTTTGAAACCAAAAACCACATCTCTTCATGCTTGACTTCATAAGACAGAGTTTAGGGTTAGGGGGAGATACAAGATTTTTCTAGTTTGAATATGTCTAGACCTTGTTTATCAACTTAATTGAATGCTTACTATATGACAAAAGAAGACTATGTGCCTTGGTTTTTCATTTATTTTGATTTATTTTGAATTTTATGCCCATTTAAACAAGTTTAAATAATGAATATGAATAATTAGTCACTCCAAAATGTAGCTCTTGGGATGTTTTTTGAAATTTCCATGTTCGAAACCAAAAACCACTTCTCATCATGCATGCTTGACTTCATAAGACAGAGTTTAGGGTTTGGGGTAGACAGCACGCGCCAACGCGTGGACGCAATTTATTCTCCGTCCCCCTGACATGCACTTGCCAGTGTCTTCAACAGTCTGACACGAGCAGTGAAGCTTTTATTGGAGCCCAGCGGAGAGGGGCTCCATTTCTCGAGCGGTAGCGAGGTGACATGCACCTCGTGTGACATGCGGCCTAAATCCAAATTTAAACATTGCGAAAAAATCTGAAAAAATCATGCACGTTCACAGCACATATTAAGATAACCCCTAAAAATTTCAGATGAAAATTCGAAACATACATCGAGAAACAAAAAAGAGAAACTCATATGTGAATAGTCTACAGAGAAACTCAGATTTGAATTCGGGAACTATTCAGGACAGATTTCTCTTTTTTGTTTCTCGATGTATGTTTCGAATTTTGATCTGAAATTTTTAGGGGTTATTTTAATATGTGCTGTGAACATGCATGATTTTTTTCAGATTTGTTTGCAATGTTTAAATTTGAATTTAAACCGCATGTCACACGGTGACATGCAATAGGTGCATGTCACCTAATCTGCGGTGACGCTGGGGCTAAAAAGAAGACCTTTTTTTCTCCATCAAGTCAATGAAAAAAATACCCCTTTTTTCACCTTGCGCGACATGAGGAGCAGTTCGACCGGGGGGAGTACTGTTATCGGGTATGTTCGTCGCTCTCCTCCTCCCCACCTCATTTCCTCCACTGTTTCACATATTTTAGCTTCTATTTATGCGGTGCCATGGAGGTGGGGGTCTGGTCATCACCCTCCTCCTCCCCACCTCATTTCCTCCACTGTCTCGCAACTCCTTGATCTACTACTCCTATCCATATACATGCCACTCAAATGGATGTATTTGAAGATACATCCATTTTAGTGGCAGTTAATATGGACCGGAGGAAGTACTAATAATATGAGGCATGTTTTTGAGTTGGCCCTGTTTAGTAGAGTTTACATTTAAGAGTTTACATCTTTCTACCGCCATTATTTTTGATTTAGCTTGTCTTTTGTGCCCACCATTTTATCGAGCGGGGTTAATGCAAGATCCATAGCAAACTAGCTTGTCATGACATTTTTTTGGCGGAGTGCATCTTCTCATGGCGAGCTAGCGACTTTGTCTACTAGAGTTTTTTTTTGCTGAACTACATTTTTTGGATTTTCCCATTATATTTGTGCACAAGCTATGATCCGCCCGCAATTCAGCACCATATATTCGAGTAGGATATTAGCAGGATGCTATCTTCTAGTGCTTTCTTTTCCCCTATATCCAGCCCCACCCACGGACAAGCAAGGACCTCTCTCCCTACCTCGCTCCCTCTCAGTCCTCCATCCGTAGCCGACATCCACCGCGCCGGAGCCAGCTCAGCGACGCCATCAACCACACTCCGTCCGCTTCGTCGGATCTGCTTCCCGACTCACTGGTTCATCGTACCGGCCGGCGAGATCGGTACACAAAGCGCCACCATGTTCCACCGAACCAAACCGAACGGCCAACGCGCCACCTCCCCAGTCGACCAAGGTTGAACACTTTGTCCGGCAGCTTTTGTTATGTATTTGATTTCCGAGACTAGTTTATTGCTTGCTTCCACTGCTTGTTATTAGCATCTGTTTTTTTTGTAATGCCTGCTAGATATTCCACTCGAGAATGCCTACGAAGAATCTCGGAGGCAAAATATCTTGCAGAATAAGATAATTGCAGCCTCGATCGGCATACTGTGGAATGGGACAAAATCACCGCACCCCAAGTCGTTGCCGAGATTTTTCACCCGTGTGATGTGCCGCCAAAAGGACGATCCCATGGGGCTGCTGCTGAAGAAGGTATTTAGCCGCACTGCTCAAATTTCATATGTGTTGTTTGCTGATTGATTTGATGAACTTTGATTTGCAGCAGCTAGCCACTGCTCATGTTCCTAACAAAGACAGTGAGCGCGCCAGTGATGCAGACATTGGTAGAAAGGAGGCGGGATTTGGTCCTATTGTTCTAGCAAGCAATCATTTGAGGGGCCACCTAGGATCAGCACATCTGGATCCTCCTGAGCTCAACATTAAGGAGGTAATTTTATAATAGTGTTTTAAACATGACATAATCTAATGTACTGAAAGAGATCAACTGTCAACAGGAGTGGAGTGGTATAGATGGTAGAGATATAGATATAGATTTCAGATTTCCTAATTTTTTCTTCAAAATAGGGTAGCCCCGGCCTCTGCATCCAAATGATGCACCCACCCTTTTATTGCAATGTTTTAGACTCCATTTAAGGTTTAGAAACTCATGGGTTGCTCAAAGTGGTGACATGAATCAACCAACATATTTCCTTTTAATCTGCTGATTGATTTAATGCATGGCAAATCGCAGAAGCAAGTGACTGCTCATGTCCCTGCCAAGCAGCATTGTAGCACAGATGTCCAGAGTTCCAGTGATGCAAACGTTTGTAGGAACAAAACAGAAGGATGTGGCACTGGGGAAGCTAAGATTAGGCGTCTTCAAAAGGACTTGGATGTGGCCACTTGGCGGAACAAAGAAATGAACCGAGGATGGAATTCTACAATTCAAGATGGCCTACATGCTGTTGCTGATCTGCAGAAGCTAGTGGCTGGCAATTTGGTTACCGCTTTGGCTGATGCAGATGTCCATGAGATCAACTGGACGATCTTGGAACAGGTGAAAGCACGAGCAGAAACTCTGCACTCATCTTTGCAGGTAGATAATTTTCAAAGGGTGATGCAAGAGCCGCTATATGAATAGATTGTTGTTTCAGTTGATGATGTCCCTGGTTCTTTTGTTTACTTATGTGCTGGTAGTACTTAGGGGAACTAGCTTGTACAAGTATTTTTTTTCCGATAAAGTTGTACAAGTAAATGGCACATGCTTCGCATGTTTGACCAATTAAGTTAAAAAGCTTCACAAAATCCTGCTATCATGTAGGCGGGCTTGCATTCGCTTTCAACCCAAGTGACTGTTGACTGCAATATGTAATATGTACCCCTCTGTTGCACTTAATGGTATCCAAGCCCTTGGGCCCCCTCCTTTGTTAAAAAAAGATCGAATTCTTATTGCACCGAAGTTGTTTCACTAAAAAAAAGAGCTCTCACATGCAAGGCACGTGCAATTTACTAGTATATACTACTAGTAGAGATGGTACACCTAGACATTAGAGGTTTGTTTGTTTTAAAGATATTTTTAATTGTGTTCAAGATGGAAAATATAACTTTAGCAAATTCCTAGTATTTTTCATGGTCGATGTAAAAAAAGTATTTTTCATGGTTGATGTAAAAAAAACAAGTTTTTTTCATGGTCGATGTAAAAAGAGAGAAAACATGTCTCATAAAAAGCCTTATGGTTAGCACAATTTTTTTACGGAGTAACTCTTTTTTACATAGCCCAAATTACTATTCGATTTTCCATTGAAATATTTTATGTGTATATAGCAAGCGAAGAAGTACACATGCATTTTTCGTTTTATTCTTTTTTGACATTTCAAAATGTATAGAAGATGAATTTCGAAATAAAGAGATCATATGCACCCAAGAACCAACAAGCATATCCCCTTGACCCCGAACCTACTCAGGGCCCTTTTGTTGTGCCTTTTTTGCCTTTTTGGCTTTTGGATTTTGGAAGCCAAAAGAAAAGATCCTTTTGTTTTTGGCTTCCAAAATCAAAAGCCAAAAAGCCAAAAAAAAGCCACAACAAAAGGGCCCTCAGCTTCAGACCTGGGATTTCGTAGGCTAGGGTTCCACAGTTTTCCACCAACCAGTAATAATAATTTCAACTCTGCCCCAAAATTCCCGCCGAAATCCCCCCCGCTTCCAAAATTCAAAGCGATGTGAAATAAGTACAGTGCCGATCTTATCCCCCCGGACCGCTCAATTCAGACCTATCACCGGCGGCGCCGAACCCCGCATCTCTCTCTCACGCTTCCACCTTGCATGACCCACCGGATCATCTCACACGCCGGCGCCGGCCCACTGTCCCACTCCCACACCAGCACTACTGCCTTCTCATCGGCCACCGTAGTGACCGACGACGTTCCACTGTCTCCCTTGCTTTTTAGCAAGCCGGAGTAGCTTCCACCTCCCCACACCCCCACCGACGACCACTGTACCATACGAGCTCCTCCGTAGCCGACTTCCACCGCCGCCTTGTCAGCGACATTCACCATCGCCGGGTTCTCGTATCTTAATCCCCGACTCCTTCCATCCACCGGACTGGAGAGATGGGTACACAAAGCGACTCCATGGTCCACGGCAGGAAACCAAAGCGTACACGCGCCCACTCCCAAGAAGGTTGATATGGCCGCTTTCGTTATGCAGGTGCTTTCGAAAAGTATTTTTTTGCTTACTTGCACCGCCATCTCATTAGCATTTTTTTTGTAATGCATGCTAGATATTATTGCACTACAGAATGAATTAAAAGAGGAACGGAGACGGAAGATATGTAGGAGATTTGCAAGCCGTGTGGGCACAAACATCTGTAACGCTATTGCCTCTAGTGCAAACCTGAACAAAATCGGAGAAGAACCCTTTCCCCTCCCCAGAGATAAAGAACAATGTTATGATTCACAATTTGATCCTGCTGAGCCTCTTGGAGAGCTGACTCAGGAAGATGCCTTGCCTGACCATTCTCCTCAACCCCACCAGGTGATTTCTATTTTTTTTACTTTGAGATATCTGTTGCAACTTCCATGTGTTGTATACTTGTATCCTGAATCCCACCAAACATGTTCACATGCCACCTCTAGGTCTCCTTAACGCATCATATATATGTTTCAGCATGCACGTCATCCTTTACTGTTCTTCATTCTATTCCATTTGCATATCATCATATATGGCACTTCTGTAGACTGAAATATCGTTTATGTGTGCTAGAAATCTGCAGCTTCAAGTAAGAATTTCGCAGGAACCACCACTGAGAGGAAGACCTTTCAACAGGCAACTGAATCGGTGATAGAACAGCTGCAACCAAAAAAGAAATCTGCTTCTACTACTAGACAGTCTCAGCGATTCTTGGCACTAGTTGAAGAAAATAACGCAAATGCTAAGAGTACTGAAATAAAAAAACGTGGTGAACACCCCAAGCGGTTGAATCAGCCACCTGTTACCAATCCAGTCAACCAGCGACAATTGGCAGCAGAACCATTTTCCACAGCAACTTCTCAGCCACAATTGGCAGCAGAACCAGTTTCCGCAGCAACTTCTCAGCCATAATTGGCAGCAGAACCAGTTTCCACAGCAACTTCTCAACCATAATTGGCAGCAGAACCAGTTTCCACGGCAACTTCTCAGCCATAATTTGTTGCTGCCAAAACCCACCGGCGGGCAGCGACGGGCAACACAGTAGAGCCGGGAACAACCTAGGGCTGCGGCTGGCCGAGGTCCCTCCGAGCGACGGCCCGCAAAGCCTTCTGGTACACACGTCCGATGCTGATGCAAGGGCGTGCCACCTGACCTATACCTGGTCAGGAAGGTGATGGAGATGCCTCGCTTAGTTTCCTGCATGGCATACACGTAAACATTAAATACGAGCCTCGATCGGCTCTCAGGTTATCCTGTGAATCGGCTCAAGGAGCCGATCCACCCATGATTCGTACGAGGTGCACGAATATATGGTGGTCCTGCTTGATCAAGATAAAGCTAATGAGATCTACGACGATCTGGGGTTTTCACCGCATAATCGGATCATCCTACTCACGATTGGGCCTCGCGGCCACGCACGGTGATCGTAAGCCGATCCTAGATAGGGCCTAAAAACCAACACGAGGTTGATCCCCGGAACATCCTGTCTAGGACTAGCAAACGACACCCTACGTGCCGCTGGATCCTCCAACCCTTTGTAAGGCCTAACTATTGCAGATATTAAACTAATCCTCGATGAACGAGGAGCGATCGTAACGGGTCAGATCTACTAAATAAAGATCAAGCGGGGTGCCGCCCCCACACCTGAGATAGGTGTGAGGACGGCTAGATATGCAAGGGTTGCACTACGATAGCATGTTACGCGAAGAACTATGCTAACCCTAACACATCTATGATAACTACGTTGCTCGCCATCAACAAGGCTTCAGTACGAGCAACGCATGAACAACGTGGAGCTTGTGCTGCCTAGATCGCAAGATGCGATCTAGGCAGCATGTTGCTTACCGGTAGAAACCCTCGAGATGAAGGAGTTGGCGATGCGCCGAGATTGATTTGGTTGGTTGAACGTTGGTTGTTGTTTATTCCATAAACCCTAGATACATATTTATAGTCCAGGGGACTTTCTAATTCAGGCGTGCACCTAACCGTGCACGGGTAAAACTCTATCTTCTAATCTAAGATGCGATCTACTATATTACAGATACAAGGGCAGACTAGCCCAACTTTGCATAACAGGCCGATTCTCGTAACTCTTCTATGTATATTCTTTAACTCCATCTTGATCGCGGCCCACCTCTGACTCGGTCAAATTCTGGTGATAACACATGCCCCCTGGTTTTGGAATTGGTGATTCCAAAATCACTCTGCTTTTCCTTCGTTGGGTCATCTTCTCCGCATTAGCACTCCAAAAGCCCTCCTGCGCCACCATGTCTTCCTCCTCCTCTGCTTCATCGGATCTTTCCACCCAGTCCTCTTCCTCCCGCGAGCCGACGCCAGAGCCAAACCCGGCGGAGGTCCACGCAGCCAACACCCGCCGCGCCATTGAGGCCGGGGAGGAGTCTAGCCACGACTTCTCCATCTGGTCGGAGGATGACAAGTCCCTGACCGACGGGGAAAGCGACCTCTGCTTCCTCGCCGACGGGGAAACGGAGGAGGAGAGCGACGACGATCGCTTCTCCTGCGACTTCACCTCTCCCGAGGAGGAGGAGGAGGAAGAAGAGGAGGAGGAGGAGGACGACACCTCCTCCGACGAGCCGCCAGCCAAGCGGTTCTGCCCCTGGCCAGGCAACCTCAGCGACTTCGACAGCGACGACGATGACGCTGACGAAGAGGACGAGGACAATGAGGGCCCAGTCGGCGGCCATTGGAGCGACGACGAGCCCGCCGGGAGCAGCGCCGACAGCGGCGACGACGGCGACGACGAGGGCAGCGACGGCCCGTAGATAGGACCTTAGTATAGGAACAGTAGCAGTAGATGGGGCAATGTATCCCCTAGTACTTCCTTTTGAGAGCAATCAGCTCTTTATGTAAGAAATCTCGCCTATCAAAGAAGAACTTTTCCCAATTTGATTTTGCCGATTTCCTCTAAGCTTAATTTAGCCGATTTCCTCTCCTACTGACCTTGCCGATTTGTCCCCTTTGCCAATGCGTAATGAGCCGATAGCAACGCATCGGTCCTTTAAAATTCATCCTTCCATTCTTCAACTGATGGTTTTGAAATCTGGTGGATAATGTAGAGTCTTCAGGGAAACCTTTGAATTCTGTCAACCAAACTTGATGGTCTTCTTTAAACACTCATCATTTTGTGAAGAAGGTCGCGACGAAAGACCAGCCGATGGTACCCCCAATCGGCTCCTGAACGAGGCGTCCACTGTGCCTCGCTGCCCCCGAGCCTTGCTCGGGGCAAGAATGTCAGAGCCGATCACCTTTCTTCCTTTAGAAAGCCGATATACCCCTTCTGTCAATACTGCTGAACTAATACCAAGGGTTGAAAATCCTCGACAAGAAAGTTTAGGAACCCGGATCGGCTCAAAGCAGCTGAAGAAGTTCTCATTGTTTTACCCCTGCGAAGGAGCAGAGGGCTCCACAGCTGAACTGGATTTGGTGGAGATCCGGTAAACCTCGTATAATTGCACTAAAGTCGATGGCTGCGCATCGGCTGTATCAACATTTCATTTTTTTTTTACTGGCCGATTTTTCTTAATCGGCTCCCAGTGTTTCGCTGCCCATATGCTTACACATGTTTATCTGCACATGTTCATCTAACTATATGCCCCCCGAGCCGAATCTGCCAGATGGCTGCAGATATCGGCTTTTGTGGTTAGCCAGGGCCCTGCACTTGCACGTCGGTTTCGCGAGGATTCGTGCTGATTTTCATCCGCCGACGTGGCCGCTGCCCAGTAGCTCGATGCTGAACACAAGCAAAACATGTGGTGAAGATAATTTTGGCCGATTGCTGGAATCGGCCTCCATATTGATTGAAGCGCTGACTGAAGGTTCTGTAATGTCCCTTCGCAAATTTTCGGGGCCGATCACAAGGATCAGCCTCGCCACGTTTGCTCATCGCTTTGCTTCGGCTACATGGTCAGGCCGGTGGATAAAACTAGCTTAACCCTTCCCTTCGTCACGTCGATGCGCTCGCAGTCGTCCAAATTGATACCTGAGAGGGGTTCTTGGCCTACTGCTTCCCATGCGTTCATGCCAGCCGTTGAAATTTCAGCTGAGTCATCGGCCTGGACGACCTCTACCTCATCTCCATCCCACTGTATTATGCATTGGTGCATCATGGAGGGAATGCAACAGTTGGCGTGGATCCAATCCCTTCCTAGCAGAAGAGCATAAGTGCTAGTGCTATCGACGATGAAGAACGTTGTAGGGATAGTTTTCCTTCCTACGGTCAGATCCACGTTCAGAACACCTTGTGCATCAGATGCTTGGCCGTTGAAATCGCTCAATGTCACGTTGGTCTTGATTAGATCTGAGCTAGAGCGTCCCAGCCGACGTAGCATAGAGTACGGCATGATGTTGACTGCCGCTCCGGTGTCCACCAGCATCTTATTTACAGGCCTCCCATCGATATAACCTCGCAAGTACAGGGCCTTCAGATGTCTGTAGCTTCTTTCTCGTGGCTTCTCAAAGATAACCGGCCGTGGGCCGCAGTCAAGTTGTGCCACAGGTGCCTCGTCTAATCCGGGAGCACTGAACTCCGAGGGGAGGATGAACACCATGTTTGTGCCAGCCGATGTTTCATCATCGGCTTTCCTTTGCTTGGGACGCCACTCCATTTTCTGGGGACGACCCTCTTCGTCCAGGGTTCGCTGAACTTTCGCAGCCAGATCAGGTCGTGCCTTCCTTAACGTATGCAAGTATAACCTTTCGGCTTCCTCCAGGCCGCGTAATCGTTGAACCCTGCGCTTTTGGGAACGGCTGAGTCCATCAGGGCACCACCTTGGACGGTGATACCTGTCTTCTTCTTCTTGTCCCTCATCTTCTGAATCCTCGAGATCTGCCCACCGAGGGGACTCAGCGCGTTTGCTTTGTGGCGGGAGAGGCCCTAAGCGCCTGAACACAGACACATTGGCTGCCTCCTTCTTCTTCTAGTTGCATTCTGGGCAATTGCCGATTGTGGGCAATCGGCTCATTCCTGAATCCCAGCAGTGTCTGAAGAAGGGGCAGTCCCAGTGCCTGTCGTTGTCATCTTGCTCCCTTGATTCTCCTTTGGCACGGCGCTCGTGCTCCTCCTCATCGTGATTGTGCCGACGATGTCTTCTGGCTTCTCTAGCCAGACGATCTCTTTCATCATCATCACTGGATCGTCGGCGTTGGTCATACTGACTCACATACTTGTTAAGGAGGTGATCAGAGAGGGGTCGCTGATATCTCATGTTCTTCACTTCTCCCTCTGTGACGTAGCGCTTGCCATCATGACGGAGCCGATCGCGTGGAGTGGCCTCTTCTGTGTCCTTGCTACGAGAGCAGCTGCCCTCGTCTCCGTCTTTGCCAGAGTGATGCCCAGGTCCTACCATGTTGATGCTGAACGAGGACCCTGGCTGGCAACCTTCAGGGTAAGTAAATTCTACCATGTTAACGGCGGGGAAGGGTTGGGTGTCGACCTTCATGGCGTACTGGTTGAAAATCAGCCGCCCTTTTTCTATCGCCGCTTGGATGTGCTGACGCCACACCCTGCAGTCGTTGGTGGCATGGGAGAGCGAGTTATGCCATTTGCAGTATGGCTTTCCGTTCAGCTCTTGCACCGTGGGGAATTTGAGACCTTCAGGAATCGTCAACTGCTTCTCCTTGAGCAGGAGGTCGAAGATTTGCTCAGTTTTGGTCACGTCAAAATCAAACCCCCTGGGCGGGCCTGGTGGCTTTACCCATTTGCAGGACACGGGGGCTCCCCCCCCCCGAGTCCATTCAGCCACTGCTACCTCTTGATCTCCCGCAGAAACTTTGTCTTCCTCCGCCTCAACCAGGACTACTGCACGCTTGAATTTGTCCCGGTGCACAGTCCGGTGGCGCTGTTCATATCTTGTGACAGTTCCCGAACCATGTGCGCCATGAGGGATAGTCTCGCTTGGGAGGCCATGTCCTTGAGCGGTGTTGCGAGGCCCGCTACTGCCAACTCCACTTGCTTCCTTTTCGATTAAACGAACCGAATAACATCGGTTCCTAAGATTCCAGAAGCGCTGGATGTATTCTGCCACAGGTTCTCCACGCTTCTGACGTAGTTGTGCTAGATCGGCAATGCCAGACTCGGAAGCCTCTGAGTGGTACTGCGTATGGAACTGTTCTTCCAACTGCTTCCAAGTCCGGATCGAGTCTGGTGGCAACGAGGTGTACCACCCGAAAGCCGATCCCGTGAGGGACTGTGAGAAGAACCTCACGCGTAGTGGATCCGACACCGAGGCCGGTCCTAGTTGTGCGAAATATCGGCCCACGTGCTCGATGGAGCTGGAACCATCTGATCCACTGAATTTGGAGAAGTCAGGGAGCCGATATTTAGGTGGTAGCGGGATCATCTCGTAGTCGTCGGGGTACGGCTTGGAATAGCCGATTGCCCTCTGTTTCGGCACCATGCCGAACTGGTCTCTCAGTATGTTGCTGATCTGATCCGCTGTGCTGGCTGCAAGAGTTGAACTCTGAGGATTCGCCGGGGTGGCTTACTTAGCCAGCCATGTTTGCTTTTCCAGCTCTGAGCCAACTGCAGGAGCTGAGCTCTGGAGGTTCGTCGGGGTGGCATATTTAGTTAGCCACGTCTGCTTCTCAACATCTGTTGCTGACGTTCCTCCCGCTTTCCCGAAGTCCCCGATGTCGCGGCCTGGTTTGTGAGCGCCCGCCACCGCAACTGGCACATATGTGCACGTATACCCGTGAGGGATCTCCTTAGGCGCCTCTTGCAAGAACTGGCAGTCACTAGGGTCACCACCGATCTTGCAGACGACGAATGCCGGTGAATTCGGCACTTCTGGTGCTGCCCACGCAAATGGCAGTGGTGGACGGGACTGGAGTGGCAACTCCCCTTGATGCGTCCCGAGAGCCGGTCCTGACGGCGAGTACTGGTGCCTCATGATCTCCTGGATCACGCGAAGAGCGACACGCTCCAACGTGTTGACCAGGTTCTCAGAGTGGCGGTGTAGCGAGTGAGCCACCATGTAGTTGATCTCCTGCCGCAGGGACCTGGTGCGTTCTTCTGACGGGGCAGAGAGGTCTATCCCATCGAGTGCACCATCAGCGTGAACCCCTTCCACCCGATGCCATGTGAACGGGTTACGTGGAAAGAGCCGATGAGGTCGGCCGAGGATGACTTTGATCTCGTCATACTTCTTCTTGAGCTCGTCGGTCGGATCCTCGTACGTGATCGGCGTGCCGTCCGCCATCTCGGATGTAGATGGCGATGTGGTTGATGTAGAAGCTTGTCCCACCGGGCGTGCCAGAATGTGTTGCTGCCAAAACCCACCGGCGGGCAGCGACGGGCAACACAGTAGAGCCGGGAACAACCTAGGGCTGCGGCTGGCCGAGGTCCCTCCGAGCGACGGCCCGCAAAGCCTTCTGGTACACACGTCCGATGCCGATGCAAGGGCGTGCCACCTGACCTATACCTGGTCGTGAAGGTGATGGAGATGCCTCGCTTAGTTTCCTGCATGGCATACACGTAAACATTAAATACGAGCCTCGATCGGCTCTCGTGTTATCCTGTGAATCGGCTCAAGGAGCCGATCCACCCATGATTCGTACGAGGTGCACGAATATATGGTGGTCCTGCTTGATCAAGATAAAGCTAATGAGATCTACGACGATCTGGGGTTTTCACCGCATAATCGGATCATCCTACTCACGATTGGGCCTCGCGGCCACGCACGGTGATCGTAGTTTCGATCCTAGATAGGGCCTAAAAACCAACACGAGGTTGATCCCCGGAACATCCTGTCTAGGACTAGCAAACGACACCCTACGTGCCGCTGGATCCTCCAACCCTTTGTAAGGCCTAACTATTGCAGATATTAAACTAATCCTCGATGAACGAGGAGCGATCGTAACGGATCGGATCTACTAAATAAAGATCAAGCGGGGTGCCGCCCCCACACCTGAGATAGGTGTGAGGACGGCTAGATATGCAAGGGTTGCACTACGATAGCATGTTACGCGAAGAACTATGCTAACCCTAACACATCTATGATAACTACGTTGCTCGCCATCAACAAGGCTTCAGTACGAGCAACGCATGAACAACGTGGAGTTGTCTTTGCCTAGATCGCAAGATGCGATCTAGGCAGCATGTTGCTTACCGGTAGAAACCCTCGAGATGAAGGAGTTGGCGATGCGCCGAGATTGATTTGGTTGGTTGAACGTTGGTTGTTGTTTATTCCATAAACCCTAGATACATATTTATAGTCCAGGGGACTTTCTAATTCAGGCGTGCACCTAACCGTGCACGGGTAAAACTCTATCTTCTAATCTAAGATGCGATCTACTATATTACAGATACAAGGGCAGACTAGCCCAACTTTGCATAACAGGCCGATTCTCGTAACTCTTATATGTATATTCTTTAACTCCATCTTGATCGCGGCCCACCTCTGACTCGGTCAAATTCTGGTGATAACACAATTGGGATCAGAAGTAGTTGTGGTAGGAAATACTGCCCAAGGACACACTGTACCAGTCCCAGCTGACACAACCACAACTGGCCAAACACTGCTAGCACAACATCAACAAACTGTTGATGATCTCCCACTGACCCATATTAGTCCCGCCAATCCTGCCATAGACAACTCCAATGAGGATGAGCCCCACACCGAAGAAGGTACATTTTCCAATGCTTATAGTTTCATTCTCTGTTATAAAGTTATACATTATAGATAAATATGTATATATAAATATATATATATCTACCTTGATAGCTTGATGTAATGCTTAACTTTGTAGTTGCACCACGATCAAGAAAAACGAGGGGCCCAACAGTAGGGAAAATGTTCGTAGCTAAGCTTGCTGGGATGGAATCAAGATTTCGCCTTTCATCTATCGTAGGTGGCAGAAGGCCACTAGACCCCGAAGAATCTTGTAAATTAGCATCGGATGTAGGAATTTTCGTCAGGAATGAAATTCCTATCTTCCCAACATGGAAAGAGCATGTAGACACCTCTGCGCATTTTGAAAAATTAGTGCACAGGTTACACGTAAGTCATCTTTCTCTTGGTAATGTTACTCATACTAGTATACCACATTGGCACGTCCCGTTCCTTCTAGCTTGTTGTTGGCTCTATGCATATCGCACCAACGGTTTATATTGTTGTGAACAATTAAGGTTCGAGTTCGATGATGACCAAGAGGAAGTAAAGCATGTTCTCAACAGTCTATTCTCAGACTGTCTACGCCAGTATCGCAGCAGGCTAAAGAAGAAATACTTCACTGGAAAGATTACTGGGAGTGTTCCAACTAGATCTCCTCTTAAGCAAATGACTGACAAACAGTGGGGAGATCTTGTGAAGCACTGGTCTGATCCAAAGAATATGGTATGATTTGTAAGACTGATACCAGATCACATCTTGGATTCTTATTTATAGCAGTGTCTCACTAGTCTCCTTTTTGCAGAATTTGGCTAAACAGAATCAGAAAAACCGCGATAAACTACTTTTACCTAGCCGTACGGGATCTCGTAACCTTATAGTGCACATTCAGCAAAAAGTAAGGACATGTTGTTTTATACTGCTATTTAGAAATATTTTAGTAAAAGATCATGCAGAGTATATACACCAGTGTGCAGCTTATATTATGATCCTCCAATTCAACCGCGTTATTCGATTTATAAATGGTAGTACTAAAATGCAGATGTTACATAATGCAAGTAAAAGGGAACCAAACAAAGAGATGACTCTGCCAGAGATTTTTGAAGCATGCCAGAAGAACAAACTTGAAGTGATTGGAGAAGTCGCACAGAGTGTTCTTGTAAGTCTTCTCTAAGATTGAAATTTTGTGACGACTCACATCCAAACTTGTAGGAGTAGTAAAGTACATGTCAATATGATATTATAGATGTTTATTAAAATTCATGTGATGTGAATCAGACATGCCAAACTGTAGGAATAAAAGTAGGTCATACACATGATAAATCTACTATCAACAAGTTTCTCTGTAGTAACTATCATGTTTACACATGTGTACGAATTGAATTTTTTGCAGGAAGATATGAAATTAGAGATGGCAAAACCCGGTAAAAACGGTCTGGAAAAAACCGATGAAGAATGTGTGAAGGTATTTTCCATGGCAATAAAAAAGAAAGGCATTGCCAAAAACACTTTCTTACGGAATGCTGGACTGGTGAAGTGCAAGTCCATATCCAAGTCAAAGTATTTGCATGCTCAAGTTCTAGAGGAGCAACTCCAAGTAGAACGAGCTGCACCAGCTGCGCTAAGACTAGAAGTCGACAATTTTAGAACGATAGCAGCACGGAAGGAGGCCCTACTGGAGCAGGTTAGGAATGCTAGTAAGTAGTAAGAAGAGTATCTGCTAGATAATTGGAGATGAACGGGGACAAAGGATGTGTCAGTATCTTGGTCTTGTAAAATGGTTCCTTAGTCCGAGCATATTTCGTAGGTGCATTTATCTGCAATTGCTATGATCTTGGTGGTCGTTTCCTTGTTGTGATGTGGATTTTTTGAACCGGAACCTCGCTGATTGTTAATATTATAAGTGGATTACCTAGCCCTTTCCATCGTTCGACTTGTGGTTCCGTTGGCTTGTGGAAGAAGCTTGACATGGTATCGAGCCCATAGTCTCAAGTTCGAGTCATCGCTTTCGCAAACCTTCTCTTCTCTTCTCCCGGTCTAGCCCTTCTCGTCGCTTTGGACTTTTTGTTGCGTTGGCTATGTTGAGATGTATAAAGTGGATTGCCTAGCCCTTTCCATCAGTTCGGACTTTTGGTCGCGTTGGCTAGTGCATTAAAGCTTGACACTGATGATTTTCTGTGATCCATTGGTTTCCAGCTTTCTACCTATAGTCCAGGTCTAGAAGCTTGTCAACTGGTCTGGTTCATTCATCGCTGTATTGAGGGTAATGAACGGAACAGTGGCTTCTCCTTTGTGTTGTGCTGCAACTCAACAAATTGCTCTCGCTTCAGAGAGGCGAGTTGTGAACAGAGATACTTATGTATGCTACTCAAATACAATTATAATCAATAGCTTAACAACCGTCTAATTCAAAATCTCAACACTGTAGCATTTACCTCCTGCCTATCGAATACAATTATTTCACACACTGAAATATTTTGTACGCGTTTTGAATTGGAGAACATGGGAACCGACTTTGGTTCTGATTATGACTTGATGTGACCCTAGGCCCTGGATTCCTGAGCAGAACGTATGTGTTAAAACAAAGAGATTACAAAGTGCTAATTCCCTTTTTTTGTAAGTCCTGGTGGCATTGACACTCCTTTTCTTACTTGCTAATTTATTTTTTTGGTGTTTATATATAATAGAGAATTACCAGCTTATTGTCGAACCCGTTAGATTTTGGGCAATGATTGTTAAGTGGCTGCTTCCTAATTAAAGTTTATGATGTCATGTAGATGGATTTGTGAAAGATGCAGCGGGTCGTTCTTTAGATCATCTACATGGGATTCCCATCTACATGTATGTTCATGGTTTCATGGGGTACTTCAGCTCATAGGAGCCACATACGATCATGCAATATTTGCATTCAATGTATTCAATGTATCGCCAAGGCGCGTCCGTGAGAACTCTTCGTCAGACTCGTTTTGGCGCGCGCAGTTCCCGAGCGAATCAAATGAATTTTGACCGTTCTCTTAAAAAAGGGAACTTTGACCGTTGGATCAAGCGTTGGAGAACTGATGTGCCAACGGCCAATAATTGCTTGTGCATCATGGTGATGGCTTATCTGATTTCAAAAACTGAGATTTTTTTTATATATAGTGGATAGGTGGACAGATATAGATATAGATGGACAGATACAGATATAGCTTCGACTGTAGCCACACTTAAACTCAAAATCAGTTGAGCTGCAAAACCACTAGCCAATTAACTCCGAAATATTTCAGAGGCATTTTTGAATTGCAGTTCGGAGGACATGGGAGTAACTGATTTTGTTTGTGATAATAGCTTGATATGATCGCTGGGAATAAATGCCTGAGCAGAGCTACTTCGCATGGTCTACCATTTTTATATTAGACTAGTCATAGTGGTAAGTACTACCTCCGTCCCAAGGAATAAGGCCCACGCGTATTCCAAGACGAACTTTGACAATAAAAATTGAGCAACACAATCTTGATTATATTATACTCCGTATGTAATTAGTATCGTTGGATTCGTATTGAAAAGCACTTTCTAATGATGCTAATTTTCAACGTGATGATGACTTGATGTGACATTTGGCCGTACTAGTACGGTCTCATATTTTTGTATTACTTGCACTGTAGCCAAATTCGAAATCTCATTCCAACAAGTAAAACTTCCCGCCCGAAAAATACAAATATTTCACACGCTTCTAACTTCCCATTCTACCCTCGTAAAGATGACAACAATGTCCATGTATAAGTCGGTTGGTGGAGGGTCTACCCATCATTTGTTTCGATCACCACCTCCCTAGCCCCGGAAACTAACCGAAAAAAAATTCATTCCCCTCAGTCTCTCCTCTGAGACCACACCCACCGGAACTTCCCAAGTCTCTCTCTCTCTCTCCCACCTCCACGACCACCGCACCGGAACATCCCCGCCGGACTTCCCTGGCCTACCCGAGGCCTCGCGATCCTCGTCATCCGGCTGCCTGCCGGAGCCGCTTCATCGACGCCGTCATCAACCGGACCGGATCATCCCCGCCGAACCTCGAAACCATATGCTCATCCAGCAGTCTACCGCAGTCGCTTCAGCTGCGGTATCGGCCATCCCACCGGAGCCGCTTCGCCGGATCCGTCGTCCACCGCATCGGATCTTGCTCACCGACACCGCTGTGCATGAACCGGATCTGCTTCACCGGCGCCGTTCATGATCTAAACTCTTCTACTGTCGCTTTTCTATTGCTTGCCTGCAAGTTCTTGTTTAATCTTGGGGGAACCTGTTTGTGCTAACGATGCGCCGTTACGTTTTTGCAGATGAGATGAGTAACCATGAAGTGTAATGGCCGTCTCTCCAACCCCAAGTAGCACATGTAGCGTACTTCATCACCGGATCTATCAACCCCAGGAAGATCTGCTGTGACTCCCACAGAGTGTTTCTCCTAATGTAAGTCCCTTCTTTTAGCGCCATGTTCTGGGTTCAGATGCTTGTTTGTCTGAAGCTCTTTTAGTTCATTCCTAGCTATGACCATAACACCTTGCTATTTTCTACTTCATTGCTAACTTTAAGCGATTGAACATTTTGGTTTGCATTCCCTGCTCTGTAGATGTAGCCATCATAACTTCTATCTTGCTCAGTCGTTGTTACAAAAATTATAGGTATTATAGTAACATCCTGCTATTATTTAGTTCATGGCCAATTTTAAGTAATTGCACATGTTGGTTCGCATTCCTGCTCTATAGCTTTTGGCATCGTAACTTCTATATTTGGTTTACATTCCCTGCTCTGTAGATCTAGCCATCATAACTTTATCTTGCTCAGTCGTTGTTACAAAAATTATGGCCTGCTACTATGTTGTTTGTGCCAATTTTTTACTCCATGAACATGTTGGCTTGCATTCCCTGTACTACAGGTGATGCCATTGTTTTGTATCTAGTTCATTGTAAGCTAACAAAGTAAGGACTTAGTTTGGCATGCTATCACTCTGCTATCTAGCATGTAGTACAAATAAACTTGTCATACTACTAGATAATAATTTTGCGTGCCATCTTGTTCTTCAAAAGCTGCATTATTGACTTGTTTCTCTGACTTGGCATGACGCTCACATATGGAATGCTGAACATATTGGTTCGCATTCCCTCTTATACAAGTTCACAGGTGATCCCACTATATTCTGTATCTGGTCCATCCTAAGCTCCAGCATTAACTATCCTCTATGTGTTGCTCATTACAAGTTTATATCCCGAAACATCTTGATTTGCATCCCCTTCACTATAAGTTCGGGAGTATTATTTAGTTCACGGCCAAAATGAAGTAATTGCACTTGGCACATGTTGGTTCACATTCCCTCCTCTTTAGCTTTTGCCATCGTAACTTCTATTTTTGGTTTACATTCCTCGCTCTACGTAGATGTAGCCATCATAACTTCATCTTGCTCGATCGTTGTTACAAAATTTATAGCCTGCTACTATGTTGTTCATGCCAATTTTGTACTCCCTGAACATGTTGGTTTGCATGGGACTCGACAGTAGTAAGTCTGCTGTTTCATTCTAACATGCTCTGTTATATTGGCTGTTGGTATGCGGCATGCACTCTTTGTTTGCTTATTGTGCGCATTACAATGATCTTGTTATAACGACGAAATGATGAGTTCCAAATTCTTTGGCAAACAATATTGTAGTGTCTTTGCCTTTCCATTGTTGTTGTCTTAACTTGTAATGTCTTTGTTTCAGATATAGGTGCTGCATGGACAACTTAAAAGATTGCCGGATCGCTTCATTGTATTGCTAGGTTTAATTACCATTCAATTTCTCTGGGTTCTGTAATATTTTTTCAAAGCCTTGCAGCTGATGTAATATTTAGTTAGTTTTTATAGTTCTTTCGCGCATTTTTTCTTTGTTGCTTGTGGTAAGTGAGGCTATCCGACAGAAATCAATGCTGCTTAAATATTCTCAGTATCTAAATCACGAATTCCCATCCCTTAAACGGCCCAATTAAGCGAAATCACATATGTGCCGGCCCGCAAAATCCTAAAGCGCCTATTATGCCGGCATATGAACAGCAACTAAACGGGCTGGCCCACTTACTTATTGGGCCAGCCCACTTTATTTACGGTGGACCCCACACTCTAATTGGGACGGCCCATTTGCTTTAAGGTGGACCCCACCCACTACTGGGCCGGCCCACTAACTAGCTGGGCCAGCCCAATTGCTTTTGTGGTGGACCCCACATACTAAATGGGCCGGCCCTTTAAGTGGAAAGTGGGACCCACCAGAAGTGTTTTGGCCCGCCCACTTTTTTGGTGGGCCTAGACTTGCTATATGGTGGACCCCACATACTAAATGGGTGGCCCTTTAACAGAAAGTGGGACCCACTCATTGTTGGCCGACCCACTATCTTGTTGGGCCGGCCCACTTGCTACATGGTGGACCCCACATACTAAATGGGCCGACCCTTTAAGATGAAAGTGGGACCCACCATTGCTTTTGGCCCGGCCCACTAGCGTGTTGGGCCTACCACTTGCTATATGGTGGACCCCACATACTAAATGGGCCGGCCCTTTAACAGAAAGTGGGACCCACTGTGCTTTTGGCCCGCCCAGTATCTTGTTGGGCCGGCCAAGTTGATATATGGTGGACCCCACATACTAAATGGGCCGGCCCTTTAAGAGGAAAGTGGGACCCACCTGTGTTTTTGGCCCGGCCCACTATCTTGCTGGGCCGGCCCACTTGCTATATGGTGGACCCTACATACTAAATAAGCCGGCCCTTTAACAGGAAAGTGGGACCCACCTGTGCTTTTGGCCCGGCCCACTATCTTGTTGGGCCGGCCCACTTGCTATATGGTGGACCCCACGTACTAAATGGGCTGGCCTTTTAACAGGAAAGTGGGACCCACCTGTGCTTTTGGCCCGGACCACTGGCTTGTTGGGCCAGCCCATTTGATCTAATGTGGACCCCACGTACTAAATGGGCCGGCCCGATAGCAGGAAAGTGGGACCCACATGCTAATTGGGCCGGCCCAATACCTTCTTGGGCCGGCCCACTTGCTTTAAGGTGGACCTCACTTGGTAAATGGGCCGGCCCGATAACAGGAAAGTGGGTCCCACATGTTTTGTGGGCCGGCCCTTTTGCCTGTTGACCGGTCAAACGAGTGCATTCGGCCCGGCCCACATGCTTAGTGGGTCAGCCCATTAAAGTTTTGACCAGTCAACCTTAGAGGTTAGGCCCGGCCCACGTAACTAATGGACCAGCCCAGCTATATAGTTGACCGGTCAAACTAAGTCAGCTGGCCCGGCCCGCAAACTTAATGGGTCGGCCCGCTTAAGACGTGGCAGGCCTCGTGTGGGCCTACCATCTACCACGGGGTTCCAGCCGGTTAACGCCGTTAACTGTCAGTTAACGGCATCTGCCACGTGTCAGTTTGCATGACGTCAGCAGTCACGGGCTCCCGGAAACACTTGGGCAACGGTCCGATTTTCCGTGGCGGAAGGGCGCCCAAGCGCGACGGACCGAAAAAATCGTCGTAGGACTTTGCCTGACGCAGTTTCCACAACAGAACCCATATCGTCGGGTTAGGCCCATAGGCGACAAAAAATACCCCTTAGCGGATGATTTTGAGACGTTGTCTATCAGAACTTTTCTTGTAGTGTTTACTGATAAATTCAACTGCAATCATGTTCTGTTTACTTTCTGCAAATATTTCCTTCCATTCGATACGTCTAATCCTTTGTGTTCAGCAAACCGGTGAGATTGACAACCTCACTGTAAGTTGGGGCAAAATATTTGGGTTGTATTGTGTGCAGGTTCCACGTTGTTGCTGACGCCAGTAGTGTGCCCTGCCACTAGTCAGCCAGCAACACCTTCAGAAGTCACGCCTTTCTCCTACTGGTCGATTAAACCTTGGTTTCGTACTGAGGGAAAACTTGTTGTTGTGCTCTTCACACCTTCCTCTTGGAGTTCCCCTACAGCGTGACTGCGTACTACGAGTGCACGCCATCAATATTCACCCCCTCTAGGAGGCATCCGTGTCCTTTCACCCCTTTGATGGCGTCACCGACAACTTCTTCATCGTTATCATCCTGGAAAATGTCGTCTTCTCAGTCTTGGAGCGAGAACAACTGAAATCGAGAGCATGACAAAGGTAAGAGGATTGTAGAGGAAATGGTCAGACGCGCAAGAGGTGGATACTCACACTGGGGGCTGGGTGGTAAAAAGCATAGGCCTACAGGAAGCAAGGTCGTCTCCTTCAGAATAAATGTGTCCCTCTAGGCGAAAGAGAGAGCCACAAACCGAGATGATGTCACGTACATAGTTAGCCTCGCAGAATGTAGCGAAGCGGGGGAGGAGCATGATACTACCGAGGGTTAGGTGGCTAAGTTGGAGTCAGGCTAGTAAAACCTCTACACGAAGGGGTTGGCAGGCAGACTAATCTCACTTATGAAAAATTAAGTAACAACACTCTCTCGTACGAACAATGGAGCGACATCCTCTCTCGGCTAGGCGTACGCCACCGGATCATGGTGTGGCAAGGAAGTAGCCCCTCAGCCTCAAAGTCCACCAGGGTTGTGTGCTCGACTACCAACCCTTGCCATTCGTTCACAGTGGAGGAGAAGGAGAAGAGTAGGAGACGAATAAAAAGGGAAACAAGAGGAAATGCGAAAGACAAAGAAGAGTTCAGTTTCCCATCACTCGGGTACTAGACACCTATGAAGGAGGGTGTGTGGGTCCGGTGGAGTTCATGAACCTTTGCGCCGCACCGCGCTCCACTTGCACCTACACAACTAGACGTCTTCATCGCATGGCCTCGGTGACCGCAACGACCAAAGTGGATACAAAAATAGATGATTAGATGTATCGATGCTCCAACCTAAATGGGCAGAATCCTCGCTGAACTGTCCTGCGATGGGGCGGTGCATGTCTAGATCCGTGGCAACGCTTCGCTAGCAAGGCACCCCAAGACTTAGACATTCATTTGGACTATAGTGTATCCAGTTTATCTACCTTTTTGGGTACCGAGACGAAGCCGCACCGCCATGTATCGCACTACCCCACTAGCTAGGTGAAGTTGGATAAGAGAGTGCAACGCATTGTTGAGTCACTGGCCGCCAGCTAAAGAGTAGCTAAAACAGGAGGCACCAGAGAAGTACCTTGTGACACCTTGAAATTGTCACACATGTGCGCACCTTTTCTATGCAGAGGCCGGGCTATTGCGCAAGTAATAAAGTGCCCATTTTCAAAAAAATGTGCGCGCCTTTTCTAGCCACCCACGGGCTCGGGGGCTACTGAAGGGTTCATGGGTAATCGGGTACCAAAAGGTGGTTAAACATTAGCTTGTCAACCAAGGCAAAGCATAGACCTAGATGGCAGAGTACAAAGTCGGTACTTAACGAATGCACCAGCAGGTCAACCCAAGATGGCCGGCTAGCCAAGTCGCCCGACTAAAATAGGCCATGAGGTCCCTCATCACAGAAGTCAGCAGCTGTGACGGCAGGTGTGACGCACGATTGGCTGAGGGGACCTGGCACTCCGACGTCCAGGCACATATCTACCTAGCCTAGTGACAAAGTATTAACTTGTCAATGCCTACAAGTAGTAGACTAGGGTTTTGTTGGATGTAGAGGGCAAGTAGATCTCGAAGGTTTCAGCCGAAAAGTACTCGACGAAATACAAACTAGGGTTTACTCAACAATGATTCGATGATCTCCTCGTCCCTCGACTCCCCCTTATATATGAGGCGGAGCCGAGGGACTCATATTGTACACGTTACAGAGTCCGGGAAGGTTTCTAACTCACCCCGTAAGATTACAAACAACACTTCCTATTACAACTCTAACTTTCCTTAATAATATCTTTGGGCTTCCGAGTCTTCTTATTCTTCGGGTAATGGGCTTTCAGTAAACCCCGGGTACTATCTTTGGCAGGCCCACTGGGGATGCCTATGTCAGTAGCCCCCGAGATTTTGCTTGAATCGTAGAATCAGGGAAAATCTCCCCTGTTTATTTTTACTCGACAACTTTGACTTGTCTATATTTCTTCACATGAATTTCTATATTGTACATGGATAAT
The DNA here is from genome assembly GCF_019359855.2 of Lolium perenne. Lineage (NCBI taxonomy): Eukaryota > Viridiplantae > Streptophyta > Magnoliopsida > Poales > Poaceae > Lolium > Lolium perenne. The sequence goes on from NC_067250.2 coordinate 29,616,687, forward strand.
GGTAGTTGGGGCTAGTTCATCTGACGGATCAGGTACTAGTTAACTGCTCTAGTGGCAATCCGCAAAAACCTACTTCAAGATCACGTCCCTGGACATGATCTCGGGATACTGGTGTAAACTTCGACAGGTGCCGCTTAAGGTCTTACCATTCTGTCGAGTCCCAGTTAAATTTATCGGGTACCTAACGCGTCCGTTAGGATTTTTCTTCGTATCTGTTGATACGGATAAAAGTAGCAAACCATCGTCAGAGATGGGGCCACGCCGCACAGAACGGATCTGGGGTCTTACCTTCGCAGTGTTTTGCGGCATTCAGAATTTATTCGCAACTTTTGGCGTTCTGAGAATATATTGTCGAGTGCTTATTCGGCTGTTGGAATAGCACATTTCATCGAGTCAATTTTTGACTTATATTGCTCTCCCGATGGGAGTATATGTAGAGTTATCTTCATAACTCGAAATATGCTCCTTCTTTTTTTTTTACTTTCCTTCTTTCTCTACTTCTTTTTTCTCTTTGATATTTTTCATCGGGCACGCGAACAGCGTTCCCGATGGGAGTAGCCCCCGAGGCTACAGCCAAGGACTTGTGCTTGGTTGTAGGCTCAACACTGTAGTGCACCATGTCGCTATATTGTCATTCTTTCTCGACATTTTCTTCTTTTTATCTCTCGGGTGCGCGAACAGCGCTCCCGATGGGAGTAGCCCCCGAGGCTATGAACAAATGCTTGTGTTTGATCATAGGCTCCCTCAATTTCTATATTTTCACACTCGAGACTTTCCTCTTTTTTTTTTTAAGTAGCCCCCGAGCATTTGGGCAAAAACTTGTATTTGATCAAAGGCTCCCGAAGTATTCAATAACTTCTTCTGTCGCCAATCCTCTTTTTTGTTTCTTGTCGAAATTTTCTCCCTTAGTCGAAGTTACTTTATTGCCGTTAATAGCCGCAATTTTTCTGCCTTGTGGGTCCATTGTCTCCACCACGTTGACACGTCGTGCAAGTGGGGGACACACGTCCTCCGCTTTTCCTGGCGCACGTACTGTAACGCCTGTTCCATTCCATCCCAGTAAAAATACTTTTTTACCCTTTATCTGCAAGATCTTTTTTCACCGCACGATTTCTTCATCCAACGGTGCATTGCTTCGCCCAATTCCTATATAAACCTTTCTTCAACCTCCGTTCGCACCTTCGCTTGCGCCGCACCTCTGCTCCTCTTTGCAAAAAACTTCCACTGCGCCCAATTCTCTTTGATCTTACGCACGCACGAACTTCGCTTCTCCAGTGTCGTTGATGCCACCACGCGCGCGACTCACTCGCCATAGTACTCCAGAGTCCAAGATGGCCGCTGAAGATCTTGAGTGGGAGAGATCTAAAATCTCCAACCAAGACGTCAACATGCTGAAGAGGCTAGGCCTGATGAAGAAGGAGGACGCCATCCGCTTTCCCAGCGAAGAAAGCTACCCAACCCCTCCAATGGAGTACCGGGTTAGTTTCGTTGATCACCTCATCCGCGGCCTTTCTGCCCCAATTCACGATTTCCTCCGCGGCCTTCTTTTTGTTTATGGGATTCAGCTGCACCAGCTGACCCCTAATTCCATCCTCCATGTCGCCATTTTTATCACTCTTTGCGAGTGCTTCCTCGGAGTCCCTCCTAACTGGGCTCTGTGGAGGCGCATTTTCTGCCTCCACCGCAATGGCTCCCACAACGCCATCTATAACATAGGCGGCGTTGTTATCTGTGTCCGAACTGACGTTGATTACTTCGACGTCAAATTTCCTGATTCTGTCCAAGGGTGGCGCAAAAGGTGGCTCTACATACACGAAGAAAGTGCCAATTCTGTTGAGCACAACATAGTCCCTTTTGACGGAAGTGCCAAAATTCTGCGCCACCGCTCCTGGGATGCTGAAGCTTCCGAAGAAGAGAAAACGGCGACAGAAGCACTTATGTCTCGTATTCATCAACTTCAAAATACTCGAGGCAAGGAGCTGTCTGGTGTCCAAATCACCGCCTACTTCCTTAGGATTAGGGTGCAGCCTCTTCAGGCTCGCAAAAATCCCCTTTGGACGTATGCTGGTGCAAATGACGCCAATAGGCTCTCCAAGGATCTTTCTGTGAAGGACTTGGAGAAGCTGATTCGAAGAATTTCCTCGCTCAGCAAGAAGGATCCTATTCCCTCCTCTTGCCGCGTGGAACCATACAGTGCCGCCAATCCTCTCCCTCAGGTATTTTGTCTTCTCGAATTTTTGTCTTGTTCCGAACTTTTCCTGCATCACATTTTATTGATATATCTATAATTTTTCTTTTGTCGCTATTTTCCTGCAGAACCATCCTACTTTGGCTTCCCTTCCTCCTCTTCCTGAGAATGGAGAAGTCGAAGAGCAAGCTGTCGTTGCTGAAGACAACCAGGGTTCTTCTCTCCCTGAAAGTGAAGTCGCAGGTTCTCACAAATCTGCGGCTTCCTATGAAAAAGAAGTTGAATCTGATGCCAGCGAGTCGACGCAATCCCTTCCTCCTGCTGTTTCCCCAAGGAACAAAAGGAAAAGGAATGACGCCGAGGATTCCGGCACCTCCAAAGCCGAAGAAGTCGATCCTTCACGTCAGAAGGCGGCTTATGATCCATATCTTGAATCCCTCATCAGCTCGTAAGTTGTCTTTACTTCTTCTTATCGTTGTACTCGAAGTTTTTTGTCTATCTTGCTTTTTATGCTGTCGTCTTTTGTTCGCAGTGATGATGAGGAAGAACCACCAACTCTTGACGTGGCTGCTCGAACGAGCTCGTCGCGTACTCTAGTTGTTTCAGAGACACCAGCTGAAGGAGAGAAATCCTCACCTCCTCAACTGAATGTTAGTGCTGCCACTCCTCCTTCGAGCCCTCTTGTTCCTTCCCCAAAAAGGACAAGGGTGCAGCCAATCGTGGAACCTACCCTTGAATTGGGTAACTCCTCCAATTTCTTCTTGGATGACGTAAGTTCTTAATCTGCTTATCACTGTCTAAATTTCCTCTTGTTTTCTTCTGCATGCCTTCGTATTTTTCCCATATCGACATTTTTGCATTCTTTTTCCTTTGACAGCCTATGGTCAAAGAGCTTCTTCGCATCGGTGCCCAATTTGTTGGGTACCGTGAATGTGCTAGCAAAGCTGAAGGTACTAATTTTTTATGACACCCGCTTTACGATTTCCTGCTCTTGCTTTGCTTGTATCTTTTGAAAACTTCTTGATTATTGTTGCAGAGAAACTTGCAGAAGCCAACAAGCTTGTCGACACTCTTGCTCAGAAACTTGAGCAGAGTGAAATGGCTCGCAAGAAGGCTGATCTTGATGCTAGCCAAGCTAAAGCAGAGGCTGAAGAAGCCACAGCCAAAGCTGCTGGTGTCGAAGATCTGCAGAGGAGGCTGGCTGACGCCGAAACTGCTTTGAATGAACACAAGGCCTCCCAAGCTGCTCGTGAAAAGGCAATCACCAAGCGCTTGACCGCGCAGAACCGGCGCTTTGTCGGTAATTTTATCGTACCCTTCTATCCTTTCCTTTTTTTAGTATTAATTTTTCTTCCTGCTGGCGACCAACGTGTATTTTCCTCGGCAGCCAGAACAAACCAAGAATTTGAGCTTGAAGATCCCGACAATGATCCTCTTCTAGACGCACTCTCTTTCTTGGAATTTCATGGAACTGAAGTTCGCGAGGGCATAGATCATGCTGACGCGGGTTTATCCAAGTTGTTCCCCTACTTCTTCCCCAAGAAAGAGGAGCCCAAAACTTTCCTTGCCCTTGCCAAGGAATTTGATTCGTCAGAAGATCTTGGACTGAAGATGCGCCAGGAGAACATGAAGGTTGTTGTCGAAAGCACTATTGCCTTGGTCGCGGACAGCCAACAAACTGTCGACTGGACGAAAGTTGGCGCCACCGAGCAGATAGAACAAACGAAGTGGCGTTCGTTGATCAAGGCAGCTAAGCCCAACACGAAGAAAATCCTGGCCTATCTCGGGATCAAGCCAGCTTCGACTCCCAGCTCCTCAAAGCCGGAGGTCTAGTTGAACGCCTTCTCTTTTTCTTTCTTTTGTTTTTGATGATGTCGCCAAAGTAATTATTTGGCGACACATACTCCATTAGCTCCACTTTAACGCCTTTGTAACTATTCCGAAAGACTAATGAAAACTCTATCTTGCTTGTTGATTGATGTCGACTTGTTTTGTTAAATTTTAGTTGGTATTTGATAACTATACTCCGTCTTCCGCTCCTTCCAATGTTTCGCCTTCTCCTTCTCGCTCAAGGAGAACTCTTGCTAATACTGCACCTATCGAAGATTCCTTGCTGCAAGAATTGGATGAACTTCGGCAGCAACTTCAGTATGCAAAGAAGCAAACACTTGTGATGATGGAACAATCTCGTAAGTCATCTGAAGCCGAAAAAATTGCGCTTCAGCAAGCTCGCGAGGCCGTGGCTGCTAAGGAAATCGCTGCTTCCGAGGCTGAAAAGGTGACTACTCGAGAAAATTTCATGCTCGAGTTAATGAATGAAGCCAGCGCGGATATGTCGGGTATGCTTGTCGCATCCTCCCCCCCCTTTTTTTATAAGACCACGATACCTTCCGTCTTCATGCTACGTCTCTTAAAATTTTCTGCTCTGTTGTTTGATAGGTTCCTTTATTGATGCTGCTGCCGAAGAAGAGAGGGTAAATACTAGGACGAACCTCCTTGTTAACCTTGCCCTTGACCATGGTTCTCTGTTCTGGGCTACCCCAGAGAGGACCCGACGTATTGTCGTATTTCAGGATCGCACCTCTCAAACTCGCGACTTCCTTGACTTCTGTACCAGGACCCTGTCTATGGTTTATAACTCCATGTTTCCTCGGAACGTTCAGCCACAAACTCTTCCCGAGCTAATGGGGAGATTTAAGGATCCCCACAAGATCCATGGTTTTGTCAAAGCTCAACTGGTAGCTGGCGCCAGGTTTGCCCTTATCATGCTTCAGATCTGCCACTCGAAGCTTGACCTGACCCAAGTTGTTGCGAAAGTTCATGAGAAGGTAAGGCGTCGAAGAGTTGGTGTCGACCGAATTAACACGAAGGTTTCGCCTATAGCCGAAGAAATGATTGAAGACCTTCTTCGGATGGATGCCGACTTTTTTGCAGACGGTCATTATGCTGATTTTCTTGGCGCTGCTCCCGAAGAAGGCAGAATTACCCTTGATGACATATTGAATCACGACTAATTATTTTTCTTTGGTAGACGACTTTTCTTTGTAAACCACGATTGTGATTATATTGTGAAGCAATCATCATATTTCTATATTTGTCTAGCCCCCGAGTGTTTCGGTGGCTATTTTCTGTATTTGTGTATTGCGAGGTTTTGAACCAAGGCATTTATTCAATATGTAGTTTTGGCGAGTATCAGCCCCCGAGCTTCTTTGTCGAGTACTATTTTGTATTTTTATTGACTCGCGAGGTATTTTAATACCAAGGCGAGGCTTTCTTTTTTCGAAGAACTATATTGAAATTCGTTGAGTCTGAGCCTTTGAGCGTGTCGATGAAGAAGAGCTATATTGTCACTATCTTTATTATATTGCAGCACCGCGAGCCCGCCTCATTAAAAACCTTTCCCGGCCCCACTCGGTGCCCCGAAAAAGGAAAAGAGTGCGTCTGAAAACTCGCGGGCGTTTCAGTACATTGAAGTTTTACAAGGACTATATTTCGACTCTAGGCGTAGAACCGCCTGAGTTGCGCCACGTTCCAGGGGTTTTGCTCCTCCACCCCTGTCTTCTTGTCCTTTATCCTGTATGCTCCTCCTCCGATTACTTCCGTGACGATGTAAGGGCCAAGCCATGGTGACTCGAGCTTTTCATGACTTTTTTGCGTGAGCCGAAGAACTAGGTCTCCCACCTGAAAGGATCTTGGCCGCAAATGTCGACTGTGGTAATTCTTCAAGTCCTGTTGGTATTTGGTTACCCGAGAGAGTACTTCGTCTCTAGCCTCGCCGAGTGCATCGACGTCATCTTCTAACGCTTTCCTCGACGCCTCTTCATCATATTCCACGACTCGTGGAGAATCATGCTCTATCTCGATTGGTAGTACTGCTTCTGCTCCATGGACCAAGAAGAACGGAGTTTCTTGCGTCGCTGTGTTTGGTGTCGTTCGTATGCTCCACAATACACTGGGCAGCTCCTCTGTCCAGGTGTATCGAGCTTTCTCCAGTGGTGCTAATAAGCGTTTTTTGATGCCGTTGCAGATGATTCCATTAGCTTTCTCGACTTGACCATTGGTCTGCGGGTGCGCAACCGACGCAAAGTGTAGCTTGATACCCACTTCTTTGCAATAATCTTTAAACTCGTGGGATGTGAAGTTACTGCCATTGTCTGTGACGATGCTATGGGGCACTCCAAATCTGAAGACGAGACTTTTTACGAATTTAACTGCGGATGCCCCGTCTGGTGAGTTTATCGGCTTCGCTTCTATCCACTTTGTAAATTTGTCGACAGCTACCAGCATGTACTCCTTTCCTCCTGGCCAGGATTTGTGTAACTTTCCCACCATATCGAGGCCCCATTGAGCAAAGGGCCAAGACAAGGGTATTGGCATCAGCTCTGCTGCAGGTGAGTGGGGTTTTGCGGCAAACCTTTGGCACGCGTCGCAGGTTCGTACTATCTCCTTTGCGTCCTCTATTGCTGTCAACCAGTAAAATCCAGCTCGAAAGACTTTGGCAGCAATAGCTCGGCTACTTGCGTGGTGACCGCAAATTCCTTCGTGTACATCCTTCAGGATCATCCTTCCTTCCTCGGGTGTGACGCACCTCTGTAGTACTCCCGAAATACTTCGTTTGTATAGCTCCCCTTTGACCACAGTAAAAGCCTTTGATCGTCTAATAACTCGCCTCGCTTCAACTGGATCGTCGGGTATTTCCTTCTTCAGGATGTATGATATGTACGTCTGCATCCATGGTATCTGTATCATCATGACCAGGTCCTGATCTTCTTCTTCTTCCTCTTGGTCTTCCTTGGTAGCCCCCGAGGGTTTTTTCTCCTTCTTTTTTGGTTTTGTCGACTTCGTAGATCTCTCTGCTATCTCTTCCCAAAATACACCTGGCGGAACTGCAAGGCATTGCGACCCGATGTTTGCAAGAACGTCGGCTTCGTCGTTGCTCAATCTGCTGATATGATTTACTTCGCATCCATCGAACAACTTCTCGAGCTCGTTGTAGACTTCTTTGTATGCTATCATACTATCGTGGACTGCGTCGCATTGGTTCATGACTTGCTGAGCCACCAACTGTGAGTCGCCAAAGATTTTTAGTCGAGCTGCACCGCAAGCTTTTGCCATCTTCATCCCATGTATGAGGGCTTCGTATTCTGCCTCATTGTTAGAAGCGTTTGGGAACGTCATCCTCAGGACGTACTTCAGCTTGTCGCCTTCTGGTGATATTAGTATTACACCTGCACCAGCTCCTTCTAATCTCTTGGATCCGTCGAAGTTCATGGTCCAGGTTCTCCATAAATCTGGTGGTCCTGTGTTTTGCAGCTCCATCCACTCTGCGATGAAGTCTGGCAAAATCTGCGACTTGATTGCTTTTCTTTTTTCATACGTGATGTCCCGAGGGGAAAGTTCTATTCCCCAAAGGGAGACACGACCCGTAGCTTCTGGATTGTTTAGTATATTTGACAAGGGAGCTTCGTTGACCACTATGATCGGGTGTGCCGAAAAATAGTGGCGCAATTTTCGTGCTGTTGTGAACACTCCATATGCTAACTTTTGGTACTGAGGGTACCTTTGTTTTGAGGGTGACAAAACTTCGCTGACGAAGTATACTGGCCTCTGCACTCCGTGGAGTTTTCCTTCTTCCTCCCTTTCGACGACAAGGACTGTGCTTACCACCTGGGGTGTGGCCGCAATATACAGCAACAGAGGCTCCTTCTCTTTTGGCGCCACCAAGATGGGGGGTGTCGAGATTTTGCGTTTGAGGTCCTCAAAAGCTCTGTCCGCTTCTTCGTTCCATTGGAACTTGTCTCCCTGTTTGATCAAGGCGTAGAATGGTAACGCCTTTTCTCCTAGCCTGGCGACGAATCTTCTTAAAGCTGCGACTCGCCCGGTTAATTGCTGTACTTCTTTCAACTTAGTTGGCTTCCTCATTGTTACGATGGCCTGTATTTTTTCGGGGTTTGCTTCGATCCCTCTTGCTGATACTAGGAACCCGAGAAGTTCTCCTGCAGGGACGCCAAAAGAGCACTTTGTCGGGTTCAGCTTGAGGCAGAACTTGTCGAGGTTGTCGAAAGTTTCCTTCAGATCCGCAATTAGAGTGTCGCCTTTTTTGGATGTTATGACTACATCATCGATGTATACTTGTACATTTTTTCCGATCTGCTCTGCTAGGCACTTCTGCATCATCCGCTGATATGTTGCTCCCGCGTTTTTCAACCCGAAGGGCATTGTTCGATAGCAGAACACGCCGTAAGGGGTGATGAACGCTGTTTTCACCTCATCATCTTCTTTCAATCTAATTTGGTTATAACCAGAATAGGCATCCAGGAAGGAAAGACGTTCACATCCTGCCGTGGAGTCGATAATTTGATCGATCCTTGGGAGGGGAAAGTGATCCTTTGGGCAATGTTTATTAAGACACGTAAAGTCGACGCACATGCGAAGGACCTTCGTGTTTTTCTTCGGCACCAAAGATCGGGTTAGCTACCCATGTGGCCTCTGTATGTATTTCTTTGATGAAACCTGCTTCTCTGAGTCTGTTAATTTCCGACAGCATAGCCTTGCGGTTTGGCTCCGAAAAACGTCGCAGAGGTTGTTTGAGTGGTTTCGCGATTGGATCCAAGTGTAGGTGGTGCTCGGCAAGTTCCCTGGGTACTCCTGGCATGTCAGCTGGACACCATGCGAAGATTTTCCAGTGCTCACGGAGGAACTCGACGAGCACGCTTTCCTATGCGAGGTCCATGTTATTTGCGATGGACGTCGTTTTCTTCGGGTCTGTCGGGTGAATCTGTACTTCCTTGGAATCCTTTCCTGTGTTGAAGGTTGACTCCTTGCTAGGCCTCCCCACATCTGGTAATACATCGTAATCTGTCGTGAGCTTTGACTCCATATATTCTGCTTGCATCCCGAAGGTTTCTGAAAGCCGATGAAAATCCTTATCACATTTATCGGCAAGCGAAAAGCTTCCTTTAATCGTGATTGGCCCCTTTGGTCCAGGCATCCTCCGATACAGGTACGTGTAATGAGGTACTGCCATAAACCTAGCGTATGCTGGGCGCCCCAATAGAGCATGATACTGTGATGGGAAATCCACGACTTCGAACTCCAACCTTTCGATCCTGTAATTCTCTCGGGTGCCGAACTGAACGTCGAGATTAATCCTTCCCAGTGGGTAACTTGGTTTATCTAGTGTGATGCCATGAAATCGCGTATCCGTTGGTTTGAGGTTTGCTGATACGTCTCCAACGTATCTATAATTTCTGATGTTCCATGCTTGTTTTATGACAATACCGACATGTTTTGTTCACACTTTATGTCATTATTATGCGTTTTCCGGAACTAACCTATTGACGAGATGCCGAAAGGCCAGTTGCTGTTTTCTGTTGTTTTTGGTTCCAGAAAGGCTGTTCGGGCAATATTCTCGGAATTGGACGAAATCAACGCCAAACCTCCTATTTTTCCCGGAAGGCTCCAGAACACCGAAGGAGAGTCGGAGGAGAGCCAGGGGGCCCCACACCATAGGGCCGCGCGGGCCAGGGTCTGGCCGCGCCGGCCTAGGGTGAGGCCACCCTGTCAGCCCTCCTGCGCCGCCTCTTCGCCTATATAACCCCTTTCGACCTAAAAACGCAATACCAATTGACGAAACTCCAGAAAGACTCCAGGGGCGCCGCCACCGTCGCGAAACTCCAATTCGGGGGACAGAACTCTCTGTTCCGGCACCCTGCCGGACGGGGAATTGCCCCCGGAGCCATCTCCACCGCCGTCTTCACCGCCATCTTCACCGCCATCGCTGCCTCCATGATGAGGAGGGAGTAATCCACCCCCGAGGCTGAGGGCTCCGCTGTAGCTATGTGGTTCATCTCTCTCCCATGTACCTCAATACAATAATCTCATGAGCTGCTTTACATGATTGAGATTCATATGAGTTTTGTATCACTATTATTCTATGTGCTACTCTAGTGATGTTATTAAAGTAGTCTATTCCTCCTACACGGTGTAATGGTGACGGTGTGTGCATCCGTGTTAGTACTTGGCGTATGCTATGATTATGATCTCTTGTAGATTATGAAGTTAACTATTGCTATGATGGTATTGATGTGATCTATTCCTCCTACATAGTGTGAAGGTGACAGTGTGCTTGCTATGTTAGTACTTGGTTTAGTCGTATTGATCTATCTTACACTCTAAGGTTATTTAAATATGAACATTGAATTGTGGAGCTTGTTAACTCCGGCATTGAGGGTTCGTGTAATCCTACGCGATGTGTTCATCATCCAACAAGAGTGTAGAGTATGCATTTATCTATTCTGTTATGTGATCAATGTTGAGAGTGTCCACTAGTGAAAGTGTAATCCCTAGGCCTTGTTCCTAAATACTGCTATCGCTGCTTGTTTACTGTTTTACTGCGTTACTACTGCTGCAATACTACCACCATCAACTACACGCCAGCAAGCTATTTTCTGGCACCGTTGCTACTGCTAATATATATTCATACCACCTGTATTTCACTATCTCTTCGCCGAACTAGTGCACCTATTAGGTGTGTTGGGGACACAAGAGACTTCTTGCTTTGTGGTTGCAGGGTTGCTTGAGAGGGATATCTTTGACCTCTTCCTCCCTAAGTTCGATAAACCTTGGGTGATCCACTTAAGGGAAAACTTGCTGCTGTTCTACAAACCTCTGCTCTTGGAGGCCCAACACCTGCCTGAGGAAAAGGAGGAGGCGTAGACATCAAGCTATTTTCTGGCGCCGTTGCCGGGGAGGAAAGGTAAAAGGTACTCACACTCCGGATCTTGGCTACTAAGCTATTCTCGCCGTTGTAAGTACTCGAAGCTATTTCCTTTAGATCCTGCAATTGCATCTTTTTGTTTCTTGTTTACACTAGTTAGGCATAATGGAAAACAACAAAAAAATTGGTGAGCTTTTTAATCTTTTTCCTGATTTAGAATTGTTTGATGCAAAAATTAAAAAACCTATGGAACCTTATTTGCATGCTAGTAGCGATGTTATTAGTATGAATGCAATTACTGCTAATGCTATGGAGAAGTCTAAGCTTGGGGAAGCTAGTTTTTGTGATCTTTTTAGCTTCCCATCTTTAGGGGAGAAAATTTGCTCTGATAATACTTTATCTCCCATATGCAATAACTCTAATGATGCTTGTGATATTTTAAATCCACCTGCTGAAAGTATTCCGTATAAAATACCTATGAAAATTATTGAACGTGTTATGGATAATCACTATAAAGGGGATGGAACTATCCACCCTAGAGATCATTTACTGTTTTTGCATGAATTATGTGGGTTATTCAAGTGTGCAGGTATCTCTATGGATGAAGTGAGGAAGAAGCTATTCTCTGTTTCGCTGTCTGGTAAAGCGGCGCATTGGTATAAATTGTTGGAGAATAGTCAATCTCTTGGTTGGGAGGAAATTGCATCTCTCTTTTATTCTAAATTTTATCCTCCTCATGAAGTGCATATTGATAGGAATTATATTTATAACTTTTATCCTCGTGATGGAGAGAGTATTTCTCAAGTGTGGGGGAGATTGAAATCACTAATGCTCAAATGTCCCATTCATGAACTCCCCCGTAATGTTATTGTTAACAATTTTTATGCGAGGCTTTCAGGACAACATAAGGACTATCTGGATGCCTGTTCGGAAGGATCTTTCACAAGCAAAGAGGTTGAAGCTAGGTGGGATCTTCTTGATCGGATTGAGGACAACGCTGAAGGATGGGAGAACGACAAAGGTAAAGAGTCAGGTATAAATTATGATTATGAATGCATTGAAGCTTTTATGGATACCGATAAATTTCGAGATATGAGTGCTACTTATGGTCTTGACTCTCAAGTTGCTGCAAATCTTTATAAAGCCTTTGCTTCTCATTTTGAATTGCCTAAAAAGAATTTTGATAAGTATCATGAACCTTTTAAAGAGGCTTGCATGAAGAATGAAATTGTTGTTAATTATTGCAATAAGCATGCTCAAACTCCTAAGAATGCTATTTCCTATAAGCATGTTAATTTTTGTGAAATGCATAGACCTTGTGGAATTAATCAAATCGAAGATGAATATTGTATCCATCATACTAATGAAAAAACTAGAAAGTGGTCTAGGGCGCTAGATGATCTTGGTAAAAAAGTTTGTGTCCTCTATCCTTTTATTTGTGAAGTTTGCCATGAAGTGGGTCATTTTAATTTTCAATGCTCCTCCAATGATAATTTGAACCCAATGAGTGCTGCAAATTTGTATTGTGATGATGAAATTACTCCTAATCAGCATGATGAACTTACTTTATTTTTGGGGTGTGAAGAACTGTCGAGAAAAATCTCTTTGTTACATATGAGTGATCTTGATATTGATGATGTCCTGCATGGGTGTTTTTCTTATTGCATTGATAATAGCCATACAAATACTTACATACAAAATATTTTAGAAGACGACACCTTGCCAAAATATGATAGGACCGCCATGTGTTTTGAACTAATTAATGAAAAGGAGGAATCCTCCCAAGTTTCTTCTATTGTTTCTAAAAGTAAATCAGGTTATGCGGACAAGCCACCCTTCAAGCCTCTTCCTCCTAAAGAAGGGAACGAGGAGAAGGAAGAGAAGAAGAAGAAGAAGAAGAAGAAGAAGGGAACGAAGAAGAAGAAGAAGAAGGAGAATAAAAAGAAAGAGGTAACGGCGTATCCCCGCGTGAATGAGATAACGCTAAGTAACCGTAAGTATGTTGCTCCTAATGATTATTGTGATAATGAATCTAAATATGATGATCTTCCTATGCCCTTTACATACATTAGAGATCATGATTTGAATGAGCACACTACTTTTGATATTGCAAATCTCTGGGAAACTAATTCTGAAAATGATGATGATAATAATTGCCATAGTGTCAGTGCTATCCATGCTTCCTCCCATAATGATATAGAAAGCTCTAAGCTTGGGGAAGAGGTGTTTGCAAATCCTTTAGCTACTGGTCATTATGTTCTTGATACATCTCCTTCTAATAACAATAATGGTGTGGACACAGATAAACCGATTGTGAAAGATAACTATTATATTTCTTATGATGACACTGTGCCTCCGATCTCTAAAGATTATTATAAAGAATGCTATGATATAGGTTCTAACTACCCTTATGAAACTTGTCATAGTCATGATTGGGTTACCAAAAACAATTCCCTTAATAGGCAACTTGTTTACCATGTTCAAATTCTTGATAATAATCCTGCTCCAATTACTATTAATGAAAAGAACTCTCCTTATGCCAAAATTAATAATACTTCTATGCATATGAACCATGATAAGAATGTTTTAAGTGATGGGTATATTGTGGATTTCATCAATGATGCTACTGAAAGTTATTATGAGAGAGGAAAATATGGTTATATGCATCTTAATAATATTAAGTTTCCCCTCTTTATGTTGAGAATCTTGAAGTTACTCGTGTTTTATCCTCTTATGCTTGTCCCTTTGTTCTTCATGAATTCATTTGTGTACAAGATTCCTCTGCATAGGAAGCATGTTAGGCTTAAATGTGTTTTGAATTTGCCTCTTGATGCTCTCTTTTGCTTCAAATACTATTTCTTGCGAGTGCATCATTAAAACTGCTGAGCCCATCTTAATGGCTATAAAGAAAGAACTTCTTGGGAGATAACCCATGTGTTATTTTGCTACAGTATTTTGTTTTATATTTGTGTCTTGGAAGTTTTTTACTACTGTAGCAACCTCTCCTTATCTTAGTTTTGTGTTTTGTTGTGCCAAGTGAAGCCTCTAATCGAAGGTTGATACTAGATTTGGATTTCTGCGCAGAAACAGATTTCTATCTGTCACGAATCTGGGCTGTTTTCTCTGTAGAAAAATAAGAAAAATATGCCAATTTACGTGCGTGTTCCTCAGATATGTACGCAACTTTCATTAGTTTTGAGTTTTCTGATCTGAGCAACGAAAGTATTTATTAAAAATTCGTCTTTACGGACTGTTCTGTTTTGACAGATTCTGCTTTTTATTTCGCATTGCTTCTTTCGCTGTGTTGGGTGGATTTCTTTGTTCCATTACCTTCCAGTAGCTTTGAGCAATGTCCAGAAGTGTTAAGAATGATTGTGTCACCTCTGAACATGTGAGTTTTTGATTATGTACTAACCCCTCTAATGAAGTTTATGAGAAGTTTGGTGTGAAGGAAGTTTTCAAGGGTCAAGAGAGGAGGATGATATACTATGATCAAGAAGAGTGAAAGCTCTAAGCTTGGGGATGCCCCGGTGGTTCACCCCTGCATATATCAAGAAGACTCAAGCGTCTAAGCTTGGGGATGCCCAAGGCATCCCCTTCTTCATCGATAAATTATCAGGTTCCTTCTCTTGAAACTATATTTTTATTCGGTCACATCTTATGTGCTTTTCTTGGAGCGTCAGTATGTTTCTTGTTTTTGTTTTTGTTGAATAAATGCTTGTGTGGGAGAGAGACACGCTCCGCTGGTTCGTATGAACACATGTGTTCTTAGCTTTTAATTTTCATGGCGAAGGTTGAAACTGCTTCGTTAATTATTATATGGTTGGAATTGGAAAATGCTACATGTAGTAATTGGTATGATGTCTTGAATAACTTGATACTTGGCAATTGTTGTGCTCTTGTTTAAGCTCTTGCATCATTTACTTTGCACCTATTAGTGAAGAAATACATAGAGCTTGTTAAAATTTGGTTTGCATGAGTGGTTTCTCTAGAGTCTAGATATTTTCTAGTGAGGTGTTTGAACAACAAGGAAGACGATGTATAGTCTTATAATGCTTGTAATATGTCTTTTATGTGAGTTTTGCTGTACTAGTTCATACTTGTGTTTGTTTCAAACCACCTTGCTAGCCTAAACCTTGTATCGAGAGGGATTACTTCTCATGCATCCAAAATACTTGAGCCAACCACTATGCCATTTGTGTCCACCATACCTACCTACTACATGGTATTTCTCCACCATTCCAAAGTAAATTGCTTGAGTGCTACCTTTAAATTTCCATTCTTCACCTTTACAATATATAGCTCATGGGACAAATAGCTTAAAAACTATTGTGGTATTGAATATGTACTTATGCACTTTATCTCTTATTAAGTTGCTCGTTGTGCGATAACCATGTTCACTGGGGACGCCATCAACTACTCTTTGTTGAATTTCATGTGAGTTGCTATGCATGTTCGTCTTGTCTGAAGTAAGGGCGATCTACCACCTTATGGTTAGAGCGTGCATATTGTTAGAGAAGAACATTGGGCCGCTAACTAAAGCCATGATCCATGGTGGAAGTTTCAGTGTTGGACATATATCCTCAATCTCAAATGAGAAAAGTAATCGTTGTTACATGCTTATGCATAAAAGAGGAGTCCATTATCTGTTGTCTATGTTGTCCCGGTATGGATGTCTAAGTTGAGAATAATCAAAAGCGAGAAATCCAATGCGAGCTTTCTCCTTAGACCTTTGTACAGGCGGCATAGAGGTACCCCTTTGTGACACTTGGTTAAAACATGTGCATTGCGATGATCCCGGTAGTCCAAGCTAATTAGGACAAGGTGCGGGCACTATTAGTATACTATGCATGAGGCTTGCAACTTGTAAGATATAATTTACATGATACATATGCTTTATTACTACCGTTGACAAAATTGTTTCTTGTTTTCAAAATCAAAGCTCTAGCACAAATATAGCAATCGATGCTTTCCTCTTTGAAGGACCATTCTTTTACTTTTATGTTGAGTCAGTTTACCCATTTCTCTCTATCTTAGAAGCAAACACTTGTGTTAACTGTGCATTGATTCTTACATACTTGCTTATTGCACTTGTTATATTGCTTTGCATTGACAACTATCCATAAGATATACATGTTACAAGTTGAAAGCAACCGCTGAAACTTAATCTTCCATTGTGTTGCTTCAATACCTTTTACTAAGAATTTATTGCTTTATGAGTAACTCTTATGCAAGACTTATTGATGCTTGTCTTGAAAGTACTATTCATGAAAAGTCTTTGCTATATGATTCAATTGTTTACTCATTGCATTTACATTGTTTCGAATCGCTGCATTCATCTCATATGCTTTACAATAGTATGATTAAGATTATGTTGGTAGCATGTCACCTCAGAAATTATCTTTTATCGTTTACCTACTCGGGACGAGCAGGAACTAAGCTTGGGCATGCTGATACGTCTCCAACGTATCTATAATTTCTGATGTTCCATGCTTGTTTTATGACAATACCGACATGTTTTGTTCACACTTTATGTCATTATTATGCGTTTTCCGGAACTAACCTATTGACGAGATGCCGAAAGGCCAGCTGTCTTTGTCTGTTTTTGGTTCCAGAAAGGCTGTTCGGGCAATATTCTCGAAATTGGACGAAATCAACGCCAAACCTCCTATTTTTCCCGGAAGGCTCCAGAACACCGAAGGAGAGTCGGAGAAGAGCCAGGGGGCCCCACACCATAGGGCCGCGCAGGCCAGGGTCTGGCCGCGCCGGCCTAGGGTGAGGCCACCCTGTCAGCCCTCCTGCGCCGCCTCTTCGCCTATATAACCCCTTTCGACCTAAAAACGCAGTACCAATTGATGAAACTCCAGAAAGACTCCAGGGGCGCCGCCACCGTCGCGAAACTCCAATTCGGGGGACAGAACTCTCTGTTCCGGCACCCTGCCGGACGGGGAATTGCCCCCGGAGCCATCTCCACCGCCGTCTTCACCGCCATCTTCACCGCCATCGTTGCCTCCATGATGAGGAGGGAGTAATCCACCCCCGAGGCTGAGGGCTCCGCTGTAGCTATGTGGTTCATCTCTCTCCCATGTACCTCAATACAATAATCTCATGAGCTGCTTTACATGATTGAGATTCATATGAGTTTTGTATCACTACTATTCTATGTGCTACTCTAGTGATGTTATTAAAGTAGTCTATTCCTCCTACACGGTGTAATGGTGACGGTGTGTGCATCCGTGTTAGTACTTGGCGTATGCTATGATTATGATCTCTTGTAGATTATGAAGTTAACTATTGCTATGATGGTATTGATGTGATCTATTCCTCCTACATAGTGTGAAGGTGACAGTGTGCTTGCTATGTTAGTACTTGGTTTAGTCGTATTGATCTATCTTACACTCTAAGGTTATTTAAATATGAACATTGAATTGTGGAGCTTGTTAACTCCGGCATTGAGGGTTCGTGTAATCCTACGCGATGTGTTCATCATCCAACAAGAGTGTAGAGTATGCATTTATCTATTCTGTTATGTGATCAATGTTGAGAGTGTCCACTAGTGAAAGTGTAATCCCTAGGCCTTGTTCCTAAATACTGCTATCGCTGCTTGTTTACTGTTTTACTGCGTTACTACTGCTGCAATACTACCACCATCAACTACACGCCAGCAAGCTATTTTCTGGCACCGTTGCTACTGCTAATATATATTCATACCACCTGTATTTCACTATCTCTTCGCCGAACTAGTGCACCTATTAGGTGTGTTGGGGACACAAGAGACTTCTTGCTTTGTGGTTGCAGGGTTGCTTGAGAGGGATATCTTTGACCTCTTCCTCCCTGAGTTCGATAAACCTTGGGTGATCCACTTAAGGGAAAACTTGCTGCTGTTCTACAAACCTCTGCTCTTGGAGGCCCAACACTGTCTACAGGAAAAGGAGGAGGTGTAGACATCATTTGCCAAGGATATGTTCATTTTCCTTAGTGTATCTGCATACATAAGGTTTAGACTGCTTCCCCCGTCGATGAAAACTCGAGACACGTCGAATCCTGCGATTACTGCGGGCAAAATAAGTGCTGATTGCCCTGGTCGAGGAACTTGCTGCGGGTGATCCGCAATTGTGAAACCAATATCTTGTCCCGACCAATTGAGATATTCGACTGTTGGTGGAGGCATCTTTTCTGCCATGAATACCTGCCGCGAGATTACTTTCTGAGCTCTATTGGATGGTCTTCCTTTCTGAATCATCGAGACTGCTCCATGGGAGTTGGGATCGACGTATGGTGGTGGTGCTGGTGCTGCCGCTATCCTGAGCTGGTGTCGATTTTCTTCCGTAATTGCGGGAGGAGGTGGTAGGTGGATCTCGCTCCTAGGTCCTTGGGGATTTTGACTTGCTGCCTGGGCGTGCGCTTGCGCGGCAACCCTCATCATTGCTTGAAAGTTCCGACAATCTTTCTGTAGATGTCCTGACTGCCTTACCCCATTGTTGTCGACGAAAAAGTGCATCTGGCATGGGCCGTTCATCATATCCTCAGGGGTCACAAAGGGCCTCTGAAACCTAGGACCGTTGTTTGGCCTGTTATTTCACGAGTCGTCTCCGTTGTCACTTCGCTGCTCGTTGCTGCGTTGATAGTTATCTCTGTTGTTTCCTCCAGTGCCTGATCGAAACCCAGCCGAAATTTGGCCAGGTGGATCATAACTCGAAAATCGAGAGAATCATCGCCTGCCCTGGTAATTTCGACTGCGGTCCTCCTCTGGTGACCTGTGTCGCTTGTTGTGCACAGCATCTTCGCCATCTGCCCATTTGTTTGCTATCTCCATCAATGTTGATACTGTTTTTGGGTTAGTTCTCCCCAGATCCTCCACGAAATCTCCTCGTCGGACTCCTGCCACAAATGCATCTATGGCTCTCTCGTCAGATATGTTTTCTGCCGAGTTTTTGATGATATTCCACCTTTGGATGTACTTCCTCATTGATTCATCATGTTTTTGTCGACATGATCTCAGCTCCTCGAGTGTCGCAGGTTTTTTGCAAGTGGACCGAAATTTTTTGATGAATATGTCCTCAAAATCAGTCCAGCTGTCGATGGAACCTACCGGAAGCTTCTTTATCCAAGATCTTGCGGCTCCACTCAAGTGCACCAGAATGCTCTGCATTGCCGTTGCCCTTGTGCCGCCAATTAATTTCACTGTCTCGAGGTAATCTACCAGCCAATCCTCAGGATCCTGCAATCCGTCGAATTTTTTGAAATTATCGGGCAGCTTAAACCCTGAGGGCACCCGAGTTTTTCGGACCCTCCTCGTAAAACATGGTAGCCCGCACATATCCTCTTCGGCTAAGTCTGGAGAATGTCGATGTTCCCTTCTATGTTGTCGTGCCCTGTCTACCCTTGCCTGGGTTTCTGCGTCCCTTGCTTCGCCTGTTCTCTCGGGAGTTGCTGCTGCAACCGCGGGTCGTGGACTATTTTGCCTTGCTGATCCTTCGGGAGGCGTCGATGCGAACGCTGTTCCCATGGCTCCAACGCCTGCCATGGCCATATTATACAATGCTTCCCTTGGATCTCCAGGAGGTGGTCTAGATGCGAGGATAAAGGCTTGTGTCGCCATGTACCCAGCTTCCGGTGTTTTGGGAATAATGTTTCCTCTCGTGTCTATCGACATAAAAGACATGTCGAGGTTTTGGACTAGATTCTCTCTTTCTGCTTCAGGTATGTTTTGCAACCTTGACCTTGCCCTGTTCCGAGCTTCTCTGTGACTATCTCCCGAAGTTCCTGAATGTCGACTGAGGCCTGCCCTTCGCCTGCTTGACGCGGAAGCTGCCTCCCTTCTTTTGTTCAGAACCTCTGTTTGTTTTTCCAGTTCCCTTCCAGCTCGAGCGAGTCTATATTGGTATGCCTGCAATTCCTCGACCGTGGCGGTTGTTGCCATTGGTTCTGAACCATCCATAGCTCTTGCGGCTCTATCCCATGCTGCTTGTGGCAACTGAACTCTTATACGTGATGTAGGCCCAACGTATTTGTTGCCCAATCCTCGCCTTAAGTCAGAGGGATCGACGTATGGATTTCCCAGATCGTCGAAAGCCTCCGACGTTTCATCCTGATCACGACTTGCTTCTCCGATGACGTAGATTTGATGATATTTAGAATTCTGCGCCTTGCTGGATTCGGTGACACCATCATAGAGATTGGTGAAGACCTTTCCAATGGTGGTAGATTTGTCGATGAAGTCGAAGCTGTCGATGCTTTCGGAATCGCTGCTTATATAGGAGTCCGCAGACGACTCGAAAGACATGTCGCTTAAGATCTTGGCGAGTTTTTCGCTTGCCTTGGTGCTGACGAAGCGTGGCGAAGAGATTTCTTCATCGCCTGACTCGATCGATGATGCCGAGCTTGAAGATTCGGTATGCTCCACAGGAAACCTCGGGAAGGTCGGAATTTCGAGACGATAACTTCCTTCCTTCCCGACGCGAAAGTGGAACCTCCCGAACATCATCTCCGTGGGCTCCTCCGGATATGTATATGCATCCAAACGGGAGGGCGGGTGAGGTACAAAATCAACGAGACCAGTTTCGATCTGTTTACCTCTATCCATGAACCATGATGTTGCTTGCTGCCGATGAAGTCGATGATTCTGAGCGTGCCATCGAGATCAGCTCCTTGTCGCCTCTAAATCCCACAGACAGCGCCAATTGACAAAGTATTAACTTGTCAATGCCTACAAGTAGTAGACTAGGGTTTTGTTGGATGTAGAGGGCAAGTAGATCTCGAAGGTTTCAGCCGAAAAGTACTCGACGAAATACAAACTAGGGTTTACTCAACAATGATTCAATGATCTCCTCGTCCCTCGACTCCCCCTTATATATGAGGCGGAGCCGAGGGACTCATATTGTACACGTTACAGAGTCCGGGAAGGTTTCTAACTCACCCTGTAAGATTACAAACAACACTTCCTATTACAACTCTAACTTTCCTTAATAATATCTTTGGGCTTCCGAGTCTTCTTATTCTTCGGGTAATGGGCCTTCAGTAAACCCCGGGTACTATCTTTGGCAGGCCCACTGGGGATGCCTATGTCACCTAGGGAGGCATGACCCCTCGCTAGGTCATGTTCCCGCCCTTTGGCCGGCAGAGTCATCCCCGTGCCACAGAAGTCCACGGTGACTTCAGCTACAGTAGAGGCTCCCGACGACGCGTTGATGGGAAGAGATAGAGTAGCGGCCAAGGAGCTCGGCACCGCCATGTCACCTCGACTACGACAATAACCTCTCGGCCATTCCCCAATGTACATGGCTGGGGGTATAAAAGGAGCTGTCCATGAAGGAAGATGAATGCTCAATTTCATTGACATCACACACTCAAAAATCCACCCACCCACCAGAAGCTACAAGACTCTGGCGAGAAACTCACAGGAGTTGTAGTTGGTGTAGGGTAGTTCATCTTTAGGCTGTTAGAGCATCAAGTTTCATTTTACTCGGAGATGTATCCTAGTCGGAACATACTCGGCACGCTCCATATAATATAACCATCCATCATACCTTCCAGCTAGATTCCTAACCGGAAGACCACCCTTTGTAATATCCGATCACCTCACACGTTTCATATAATATAGCAACACAGGAGGTAGGGTTGTTACCAAATTATCATCAGGGGCCTGAACCTATATGAATTTTACGTGCCTTGAGGTTGTTAGCCATCAGTTCGTGATCGCAAACCCTTACACCTACAAATATCTTTCCGGTAATTAAAACCCCGACACTCATGTCTCCTAGAGGGTGGTTCAAGATATGCGATGTTCCCGGTTCCTAGTTGATGAGTTTTATCGTGTTTTCAGTGTATAAGACCCCGTTAGCATGATCTTCACTTATTGTCGAGCGTGTAGGTGTTGTG
Source organism: Lolium perenne (assembly GCF_019359855.2). Taxonomy (NCBI): domain Eukaryota; kingdom Viridiplantae; phylum Streptophyta; class Magnoliopsida; order Poales; family Poaceae; genus Lolium; species Lolium perenne. Next base: position 29,638,475 of record NC_067250.2, read on the forward strand.
ATGTATAATCTTTATCAGACTTTTGTTTAAATTAATTAAAAAATGTACACATCTTTTTGATGCAGAGGCTGGATCCATCCTCCATTTTAAAAAGATTGTGGTTTAAGTGTTGAATGTAGATGGGCTGCAGTCCAGTAAGGCAGCCCATATAGTCTACAATTCCTGAAATCTCAAGGCCCATCACGTTGGCAGCTTGGGACAGCCTTGGGGGACAAAGTTTAGTCCCACACTGCTAGTTGGGAGAGAGTTGGAGTGGTATATAAGGGCTGCTGTTCTAGTCATTTCAAGTGAGTGAGAATAGAAAGAGCCCTCGCGCACTCCTCCTCCTCCGCCCGCCCCGCCTCGCCTCGCCTCGCCTCGTCACGCACGCACATCGCGTTTCGTGACTCGAGTTCGAGTTCGAGACACACTCAAGGAAGCCTAAACTTTTTGCTTGGTGCACCAACTGTGTTGGGTACGTGTCGACCTGCATGTGCATGTTCGCCGCGTGTCCCTGGCTTCCTACGTGTGTCAACGCGGTCGGGTTGGGTCGGCTTCCCATGCTACACAAGGAGACAGATCAGATCTAGAGAAATACACAGTTCTCAGAAATCTCTAGTTCCTCTCTCTCGCGAAGTTCCTTTTGCTGCGCTACTCTCTAGTCTTCCCCATCTCGGCGACTGCGTGCACAGCCGTCCGGGAGAGCAGGCCTCCGAAACTCCGTCCGTTGAGATCCTGCACCGAGAGACGGGCGATAAGGTTTTTGGGGAGCGTCTCGGCGCGACTGCTCGCTGCTGTTCGTCTTCTTCTTCGACGGTTCGGCTGCTTCATCGACAGATCCTACAACACCATGGGCGACATCAACAATACCCATGGTGATGGTGGTGTTGCTGCTGGTGCGACCTTTCCTGTCGCAATGTACGTGCTTTTCCTCTCCTACCTTGCACTGCTACTTGTTCCATGTTCAGATCTGATGCATGTGCTTAGTCTTATGTGTGTGGTTAAGTATGCTTGTGCATCTGTAATGTTGCTTTCGGTAATTAAACTCACACGGAAATTTCCTAATAATCTAACAATCCAAAAACCTTGTGTGCTTATGCAATTTTCACCGTCTGGTTTTGCTGCTGCGCTCAAACCGAGCCCGTTTACGGGTTCTCATTTCAAGAGATGGCAGAGTAAGACCCTCTTGTGGCTCACTTCTATGGGCGTGCACCCTGTTGCGGAAGGTACTCCCAGAGGTCCGCTTACTCCTGAAGAGGATAAAGCGTTCGGGGATGCCACCGTAATCTTTGTGGGTGCCGTCCTAAGTGTGCTTGGAGACAAGTTGGTTGATGCTTATCTGCACATCCGAAATTGGAAGGAACTGTGGGATGCACTAGACGCTAAGTTTGGTGCTGCCGATGCCGGAGGTGAACTGTATGCTATGGAGCAGTTCAATGACTACAGAATGGTTGAGAACCGATTTGTAGTAGAACAGGCTCATGAGATACAGATCATGGCAAAGGAACTCGAGCTCCTCAAGTGTGTGCTACCGGACAAGTTTGTCGCGGGATGCATTGTCGCTAAGCTTCCCCCTTCTTGGAGGAACTTTGCCACTTCCCTGAAACATCAGAGGCATGAGTTTTCTGTTGAGAATATCATGGGCTCTCTGGATGTTGAAGAGAAGGCGAGGGCAAAAGAAAAACACACTGGAGGAACCGAGGGACGTTCTGCTGCCAATATGGTGCAGAAAAATGCCCACAAGTCCAAGGGAAAGAACAAGGGAGTCTCCCAGACTACCAACTTTAAGAAGAAGGGGAAAACGGAGAAGAAAGATCCTTGCTGGGTGTGTGGCGAGACGGGCCATTGGGCTAATCGTTGTCCACAACGCAAAGAAAAGAAATGTCAAGCTGGACAGAACTCAAATTCTGTCAGCATGGTCATTGGCAACACAGAGGAAGGAACTACAGGGTATGGTAATATGTTACCTACCGTTCTTTCGGTGTTTCAGCCCACGGAATGGTGGGTTGATACAGGTGCTAATGTTCATGTATGTGCTGACATCTCCATGTTTACCTCTTATCAGGCCCGAGGTTCCTCAGTAATGATGGGGAATGGGTTACATGCTACTGTTCGTGGTGTTGGCACGGTAGATCTGAAGTTTACTTCGGGAAAGATCGTGCAACTGAAGAACGTGTTGCATGTCCCTTCTACCAAGAAGAATCTCGTTAGTGGCTCCCATCTTATGAAAGATGGGTTCAAGTTGGTGTTTGAGTCCAATAAAGTTGTACTTTCTAAGTATGGAACTTTTGTTGGAAAGGGATATGAATGTGAGGGAATGTTGCGCTTCTCTCTAGAAGACTTCTGTGATAATGTTGTGAACCATGTAAGCACTAGTGTTAATGAAACGAATGTTTGGCATTCACGACTTTGTCATGTTAATTTCGGTTGTATGACGCGGCTTGCTGATATGAGTTTAATTCCGAAATTCACCTTTGTCAAAGGCTCTAAGTGCCATGCTTGTGTACAAGCAAAGCAGCCTCGCAAGCCTCACAAGCCTGCGAAGGAAAGAAACTTGGCACCACTAGAGCTCATACATTCAGATCTATGTGAGATGAATGGTGAGTTGACAAAAGGTGGAAAGAAATATTTCATGACTTTGATTGATGATTCCACTAGGTATTGTTATGTGTATCTCCTGAAAACTAAAGATGAGGCTCTTGATTTCTTTAAAATCTATAAGGCTGAAGTTCAGAACCAACTTGAAAGAAAGATAAAAAGGGTTCGGTCCGATCGTGGTGGAGAGTACTTTTCTAATGAGTTCAATTTATTCTGTGCGGAACATGGTATAATCCATGAGAGGACGCCTCCCAATTCCCCACAATCCAATGGGATTGCGGAAAGGAAAAACCGTACTCTAACAGATTTGGTTAACGCCATGTTAGATGTTTCGGGTTTATCCAAGGAATGGTGAGGGGAGGCTATATTGACTTCGTGTCATGTCCTAAATCGTGTTCCAACCAAGAATAAAGAGATTACCCCTTATGAGGAATGGGAAAAGAAAAGACCAACACTCTCCTACCTACGAACTTGGGGTTGTTTGGCTAAAGTGAATTTGCCAATCACCAAAAAGCGAAAGCTTGGACCAAAAACCGTGGACTGTGTCTTTCTTGGCTATGCTGCCCATAGCATTGCTTATAGATTTCTTGTGGTGAAATGCAGGTGGACGACATGAATGTTGGCACCATCTTTGAATCAAGAGATGCTACATTCTTTGAGGATATATTCCCTATGAGAGATATGCATAGCATGTCTAGTTGGGAATCTGATCCAATACATGAAACTCCTATGGAGTCTGATGAGGAATCTGATGATGAGAGTTCAGATTCTGATGAAGATAACAATAAAGCTCCCACAAGGAGTAAGAGACAAAGGACTGCGAAGTCTTTTGGTAATGATTTCATTGTGTATCTTGTGGATGATACTCCCACTACCATTTCAGAAGCACTCGCATCTCCTGATGCAGACTACTGGAAGGAAGCGGTTCAAAGCGAGATGGATTCCATCTTGGCTAATGAACGTGGGAGTTAACCGAGCGTCCTTATGGGTGTAAACCTGCAGGATGTAAATGGGTATTTAAGAAGAAGCTTCGAGCTGATGGTACTATTGAGAAGTACAAGGCTCGGCTTGTAGCTAAAGGCTATACCCAAAAGGAAGGCGAAGATTTCTTCGATACCTACTCACCTGTGGCAAGATTGACCACCATTCGAGTACTACTGTCATTGGCTGCCTCACACGGTCTTCTCGTTCATCAAATGGACGTTAAGACGGCTTTCCTAAATGGAGAGTTGGACGAGGAAATTTACATGGAACAGCCTGATGGTTTTGTACTACAAGGTCAAGAAAGAAAGGTGTGTAAATTAAAGAAATCTTTGTATGGTCTTAAACAAGCACCCAAACAATGGCATGAGAAGTTTGAAAGAACTTTGACATCTGTGGGCTTTGTTGTTAATGAAGCCGACAAATGTGTGTATTACCGCCATGGTGGGGTGAGGGAGTTGTCCTATGCCTGTATGTGGATGACATACTAATATTTGGGACAAGTCTCAAAGTGATTGAGGAGGTAAAAACCTTCTTATCTCAGTGTTTTGAGATGAAAGATCTTGGAGAAGCTGATGTTATATTGAACATCAAGTTATTGAGAGATGGGAATAATGGGATTACACTTGTGCAATCTCATTATGTTGAGAAGGTGTTGAGCAGATTTGGCTATGCTGATTGCAAATCTTCTCTCACACCTTATGATCCTAGTGTCTTGCTTCGAAAGAATGAAAAGGCAACTAAAGATCAATTGAGATACTCTCAAATCATTGGTTCACTCATGTATTTAGCTTGCGGTACGAGGCATGATATCTCGTTTGCTGTATGCAAACTTAGCCGGTTTGTGGCCAACCCGGGAGATGATCATTGGCATGCTCTTGAGAGAGTGATGCGCTATCTAAAGGGAACCATAAGTTATGGAATTCATTATACCGGGTATCCAAGAGGACTTGAAGGGTATAGTGATTCCAATTGGATTTCAGATGCTAAAATGAAAGCCACAAGTGGATATGTCTTCACTCTTGGTGGTGGCGCTGTTTCCTGGAAGTCTTGCAAGCAGACCATCTTAACGAGGTCAACTATGGAAGCAGAACTCACAGCATTAGATACAGCTACTGTCGAAGCGGAATGGCTTCGTGAGCTCTTGATGGACTTGCCTATGGTTGAAAAGCCAATACCGGCCATCCTCATGAACTGTGATAATCAAACTGTGATTATCAAAGTGAAAAGTTCTAAGGATAATATGAAAAGTTCTAAACATATCAAGAGGAGATTGAAGTCTGTCAGAAAACTGAAGAACTCCGGAGTGATAGCATTGGATTATGTCCAAAGTGCTAAAAATCTGGCAGATCCTTTCACAAAAGGACTATCAAGAAACATGATAGACCTTGCATCGAGGGAGATGGGTTTGAGACCCACTTGAGTTGCCGAGGGGGTAACCCAACCTATGTGATCGGAAATTCCGTGAACTAGGACCTGGGAAAACAAACCGGAGTAACTGAGTTGAGAGAAAATTTTAATACTCCCACTCCGCTGCAGATGCAATTCTCTCATAGCTACTGTAAGGCAGGCTGACAATGTCTTAATGTGTTCTGAGCGGCTCTTGATGAGCGAAGACGCTGTCCTACATGGCGATCTTTGAAGAACACACCTATATGAGTGACACTACTGGTCATAATGTGGGAGATTTGGGTGAATCTCTAGTAAGCTCATGAAAGGCCGAGGAGTATGACTTATAAGCTCCACCCGAGGGGAAGGCTAAGGTAGCCTAGTACCGTGCCGGCATTGAGCGAAACTTGCTGCACAAAGACTGACAATTCAAGGCATAGTCCATTGTTCAGTTGTAGTCAAGCGTAGCACCTTGCCTAGGTGGAAGTTCAACTTAACAGTCTCCACCGAAGTGCAGGTATATTAAACAGTGAACGGAACTAATGTGTCATCTGATGTGCATATGAGATCTGGTGGGGGATTGTTGAATGTAGATGGGCTGCTGTCCAGTAAGGCAGCCCATATAGTCTACAATTCCTGAAATCTCAAGGCCCATCACGTTGGCAGCTTGGGACAGCCTTGGGGGACAAAGTTTAGTCCCACACTGCTAGTTGGGAGAGAGTTGGAGTGGTATATAAGGGCTGATGTTCTAGTCATTCCAAGTGAGTGAGAATAGAAAGAGCCCTCGCGCACTCCTCCTCCTCCGCCTGCCCCGCCTCGCCTCGCCTCGTAACGCACGCACGTCGCGTTTCGTGACTCGAGTTCGAGTTCGAGACACACTCAAGGAAGCCTAAACTTTTTGCTTGGTGCACCAACTGTGTTGGGTACGTGTCGACCTGCATGTGCATGTTCGCCGCGTGTCCCTGGCTTCCTACGCGTGTCAACGCGGTCGGGTTGGGTCGGCTTCCCAGGCTATACAAGGAGACAGATCAGATCTAGAGAAATACACAGTTCTCAGAAATCTCTAGTGCCTCTCTCTCGCGAAGTTCCTTTTGCTGCGCTACTCTCTAGTTTTCCCCATCCCGGCGACTGCGTGCACAGCCGTCCGGGAGAGCAGGCCTCCGAAACTCCGTCCGTTGAGATCCTGCACCGGGAGACGGGCGATAAGGTTTTTGGGGAGCGTCTCGGCGCGACTGCTCGCTGCTGTTCGTCTTCTTCTTCGACGGTTCGGCTGCTTTCATCGACAGATCGTACAACACCATGGGCGACATCAACAATACCCATGGTGGTGGTGGTGGTGCTGCTGGTGCGACCTTTCCTGTCGCGATGTACGTGCTTTTCCTCTCCTACTTTGCACTGCTACTTGTTCCATGTTCAGATCTGATGCATGTGCTTAGTCTGATGTGTGTGGTTAACTATGCTTGTGCATCTGTAATGTTGCTTTCGGTAATTAAACTCACACGGAAATTGCCTAATAATCTAACATTAAGTACCCTGGCACATTGTTCATCTTGACACTACCCGGCCTACACCGGCTCGGAGAGAAATAACAGGCACAAAAATCTTACCGACGGCAACTTCATCTGTTGAGCGCTTAGGTTGAGTAGGAAAAGTAGTATATCTGCAAGAAAACGGACCAAGGAGATAGCAGCACAAGACTATCATTGTTTCCTTTTGACCCCTGCATAGCCCCATGCAATAATGTAAAATCATCAAAATTAGATGCTACTTTGGTTCGTCCATCCAAAGCAGTCTTCTAAACAATTACAGAAGAAGCGAGATTGAGGACATTTAAACAGGTTGAACCAAAGATGGTTTATGTTTTCAAAGTTAGAGGCTGCAAACTAGTAGTCTCTTTATTGTGTGAACTATACTTCCAGTTCATGATCTACCCATCCAAACTATTCGGACTGAATTTATGTTTTTGAGAGGTATTCGGACTGAACTGAAGCCAGTCACTTTGAAGCAGGCCGATAAACCTGAATCTTCTTAGCATACTCCACCGCGATGTCTGCGTCCGGCAGGACCTCCTTCCCCACATCGCTTTCCCTGAACCGGTCCGCCCAGGCGGCGAGAACCGGAGTCCTGGCGACGTCAATGACCACCACGCCGAACATCTTGCGCATCGCGTCGAGCCAATACAAATTGCATCCGACCGCGAGGTCAAGGTACCCGACGGAGTCGCCGGAGAAGAAAGCCTTCCCGTTTGAGCACTGGGCCAGTGCTGTCTCCAACTGCTCGACCACCGGAAGCGTCTCGCTCATCCTCTTGTCCCTCTCCTCCCCCGTCTCCGCCTTCAGAATGCCGAGCCACGCTGGGAAGAACTGTGAAAATGGACAACGTAGTTAGAAAATTAGCATCGATCGGCTGCTGAAACTTGAAAGCTGAAACATCAAAAGAAGATGAGAGAACTTGGGAATACGTTGCAAACCTTTTCATCGACGTAGGTGGCCCAGAAGCGAGCGAGGGCGCGCTCGTGGGGGTCGGCGGGGAGGATGGAGGGCGTCGAAGCAGCCCAGACTTCGTCGACGTACTGCACGATGAGTAGCGACTCACAGATGGGCTTGCCGTTGTGGATGAGCACTGGCACCTTCTTGTGCACGGGGTTGTTCTTGAGGAGAAGCTCGCCCTTGTTGGACAGGTCCTGCTCGATGTACTCGTAGCTGACACCCTTCAGATGCACTGCCATGCGTACACGAACTACGAATGGGCTCTCCAACATGCCGAGCAGCTTCACATCTCCTTCGCCTGCCATGCTTCTCCCGCTTTTCTATTTTGCTATTGGTACTTCTATTTTGCTCTCATGCTTACAAATTTTTGAGTTCATACTTGATAGCTTTAAGTAGGGGCAGGTAAACTAATGGCTTGAAGGTGTTGTTTTATTACGGACCCCCATGCGCGGTGACGAGGCTGCGCGAGGACCGCGAGGCTTGCTGAAATAACATTTCTGTCTTCAGCTCCTATGCCCTTTGACTTGCAGCTGCAGAGCATCCTAGGGCAAGCTTGTCTCCATTTTCAAGCGTCACCTGTGACGTCAAGTAATGTTGCATCAACTGATCAACATTCACTAGCACCGATGCACTGGCGGGTCTTGGTTGATGGGCGTGATTGGTTGGTCGTGACCCTATTTTCCGCACGTGTTGGATTAAAAATGGCCGTTTGGTAGCTCACATCGTACCGAAATACTGCACCGCATAAAGTTTAAAGCAGCCCAAAAAAATGGCTTAGGAGGCACGCTCGATTTGGTGGTGGTTTTTAGGCACAAGCCCATGCGAGCTCCGCGTGCTGCTGGAGTTCTTTCTCCATCGACTTGCTTTCTCTGGCGACCGGCTCGATTTCTTTTTGTCAACCATGTATGTAGATATAGGTTAGATTTGCCGCCGCATCGATTAAGATTAGGTTATCAATTTTCCTTATTTGGGAAGTCCCAATGTGCATGTATCAATCGTTGCACTCCCCTAATTGGGAAATTACCCAAAATACTTGTGTCGTGGCAAGACCTTGTCATTGCCATTGTGTTGGCAGTGGCATGATCTTGCCACTACCATTGTGTTGGTAGTGGCATGATCTTGTCATTGCCATTGTCTTCACCATGGCATTGTCTTGTCAATGCCATGATCATGCCATTTGCATTGTTTTGGCAGTGCCATTGCCTTGACCATGATCATGGCATTGACTTGATCATGGCATTGTCTTGTAACTGCATTTTATTGCCATTAGTCATTGTGTCTTTCCTGAAAAAGGTTGTGAAGCTGGAGTGCGACATGGTGGGCATGGGCTGGTTTCCTCCAGCAAGCTACCAACACCATATTGCCCTCAACCGGTGGATGCAAGCTCTGATGCTGGTGGTGCCAGGCAGGGTCGAGAGGCTATGGCGGTGCCACCCCGCACCCAAGGTCGCCAACCTAAGTTGGGGCTCATCCCTTGGGCGTTGATTCCGCGACGTTTCTACGTCCAACTCTCTGCGGAGGACCTGCACATGCTCCTCGTGTGGCCGGTGTTCCAACAAGGGCTGCGGGACTGGATTGAGATCCCGCGTGTGGGATTGTCTACCTGCCACTTCTGCGGTGAGTGGGTGCAGGTGACCTACCATATGGTGGCCATGTGGTCTTCGGGAGGAACTGGCCAGAGCTATCCTTCAAGTACGATCGCGAGTACAACAATGTCATGGAGTTCAAGATCCAGGCGTTCTTCATCAAGATGAAGATCTACAAGAACAACAGCTCCACCACCAGACTATACACCTGCCCTAACCACAACTAGGAGGCGGCTGACCAAGTTATCTATTTATGTAAGTGATGTCTATACGTAGTTGTAGTTGTAGTGCTAGTAAGTATGGTGAACTGATGATGATAAGACTGTGATACTTGCTTTTGATAAAGGGTGTTTAGGTGACTTCTATGCCCCTAGAACATTCTTGCTTTCAATTGGGGTGTTCGTTTTTTTCGATAAAGGGCGCTTCATTACTCAAAAGTTTTAAGTATTACACATAGCCTCTGCAGAACTAAGATGCACACAGCCGTTCGAGTATCAAGTAAAACCAAATATGAATTCGTAAAAGAAACAAAGAAAGCCAACTAGTCTAAGCTTCATTGGCTGCAATCTGTCGATTATGCGGCCACCCATGTTGGGAAATAAACTTCTTGACCGTATTCTCTAACCGTGTAGAAACCTCCTTAAAGAGGTTGAGATCCTTCAGTGGCGATCATGAATGGAGCAAAGCCGGGTGTTCATGTAAACACTATGCTAATCAAACTGTTGTGATGTGTGCTAATGTTGTTCTGATATGTTTCGTAACGTCTAGTTAGGTGGTAAGATCACCATATCAAGAGCTAGGTAACCACACCGTTTGTTTGCACATAACCAAACAGCCAATACTTCCCTTGTCAGCCGTAGAATCGGTGATTGTTGGCAACTAAACTTTGGGCCGAATCTGCACCGAGAAACATTGTCAGCAACCAAATGTAGTGCACAAACTGGCTCAAGCTCCATTTTTCTCATGCAACATCAAGCGAGCCAAAAGTAGAAACATGAAAAATTCAATGCGAGCAACCAATCACGCCAGATGTATTTTGCACAACAACAGACAGCTAGGCCCTGGCCTTCTTAAATGCCGAGGCATGTCCGTAGTCGTCGCGGTGGTGCTAGCACGGTATAAAAAAGGTGCCAAGAAAACTGCGTCGAGAAGACTGCAGACCCGGCAACTACTTTCACACGATACGCCTCAATACGCCGCAACATCGTGATGAAAACGCCTCGGTGTTAATAGATGGTGCAAATATTTATGTCTCGATACAACACAACTAGACGACAGGCTTGTCTCCAATTTCAACTAGAATTTCGGTGTTAACTACACGACTTAAACCAGCGATTCAAACGGTTCGATTCTGTCTATTTTAGTCATACCGCGGATGAATTTAGGTCACGGTCCAACCTATCAGGTCAGTGCGTCCAAAAAAATAACTCATTCGGTTCGCGAGGGCCCCTTGGCCGAAGACAAAAAACAATTAGATTATAATGAAAATTTAAAGCGCGTGAAATCTTGAAAGATTTCATTCATTTCAAAGCTGATTTACATAGGAAATAAAAAATAAAAAAATAAACCCTAACTACTTCTGTCGCGCTCCCAACGCTGAAGATAACGGAGCCGCTGCCTAATCCTCTTCCTTGTTGTTGGTGAGGTCGGCGAACATGGAGGTGTCCACGGCCCCTGCTGCGCCCACATGGGGTACTCCAGCGGCATGTACTGCGGCGGCATTTATTGCGGAGGAGGCGGCACCATTTTCCCTTCCCACGTGGCCTACTGTGGAGCGTGTGGTGGTAGTGGTGGAGGCAGTGGTAGTGATGTGGTGTGCTCCGCCACCATGTCCGTTAGCCGGATGAATCATCCAGCCCCTCCCACGACCACTGGCCTCCTCCGCTGACGAGGGAATACCTCGGCAATGCCTACGTATTGTAGACTTGGGTTTCGGGAGAGAGCGACGATGGAGATTCCGGGAGCGAGATTGGGTACACGATTTACCCAGCTTCGGGTCCCCTCGGTGGAGGATCCCTACGTGCTGCTAGCAATCCAGTATATGAGCATAATATGTTTACATGGTGTCGCCATAGGCGGAGCTATGTTGTCTATCTCTATGTCTATCTGTTGTCCCCCTTATTTCGGGTGCCCTGGCTAGCTTTATATATGCAACCAGCCTAAGGTTTTACAAGAGTCCTAGTCGACTACTTCTTCGGGTTGCCTTGTTGGGCCTTCTCCATATTGGGTCTTCTCCATATTGGGCCGAGCCAGGTATACTAATAATAGGTACCCGAAGGGTATGCCCATGTCAGTAGCCCCCGAGTTTATAGGGAAGTTGAAGACTTGCGTAGAAACTCCAAGCATAACCATCTTCGATGTCGAAGAAATACAAGGCGAGGTCCATGTAGAAGATCATGTATAGCGTAGATGATGTCGACGATTCTTGAAATTATCGGATGCGCGACAGCGCTCCCGATGGGAGTAGCCCCCGAGTCTATGGACAAGTGCTTTCACTTGGGCATAGACTCAAGTTGTACTACTCGATGAAGAACTTAACTATATTTCCGGAGAACTTGATGAAATCCATGTGCTCCCGATGGGAGTAGGCTCCACTCGAGTCGCAGACTCGAGTTGAGTCTACAAACCTTGATTGTTGTAGATGTTGTCGAAGTTATTTTCTATCGGACGCGCGACCAGCGCTCCCGATGGGAGTAGCCCCCGAGGCTACAGCCAAGGACTTGTGCTTGGTTGTAGGCTCAACGCTTTATGCCGCTATATTGTCATTCTTTCTTGAGCTTTTCACATTTATCGGGTGCGCGGCCAGCGCTCCCGATGGGAGTAGCCCCCGAGGCTACAGCCAAGTGTTTGCACTTGGGTGTAGGCTCAACTTGCTTTTAATCGACTCCACAATTTTTCTCTTTTTTGTATCTTATCGAGAGGGTAAACAATGCTCTCGATAAGAGTAGCCCCCGAGCCTATGAACAGGTGCTTGCACCTGGCATAGGCTCAAGTTGTACTACTCAATAAAGAACTTGGCGCAGCCCCTCTTTTTATCGACTCCAAGCCATTGCTATTTTTATTTGACATCCATATCTATATTGTATAGGGATAATGGTAGTTGGGGCTAGTTCATCTGACGGATCAGGTACTAGTTAACTGCTCTAGTGGCAATCCGCAAAAACCTACTTCAAAATCACGTCCCTGGACATGATCTCGGGACCTGGCGTAATTCGTCACGTGCCGCTTAAGGACTTACCATGATCCGAATTCCAGTAATGTTATCGGGTCCACAGCGCGTCCGCCGGGATATTTCTTCACATCTGTTGATGTGGAAAAAAGTAGCAGAGCGCAGTCTTTGGCGATGCCACGCCACACAGGACGGATCCCGGGGTCTTACCTTCGCAGAGTTTTGCGGCATTCAGAGATTATTCGCGACTTTAGCGCTCTGAGAATATATTGTCGAGTGCCTTGTTCGGCTGATGCAATGACCCATTTTGCGGGTTCTTCTATTTTTTTCTCAGGCGTGATGGGACAACCGAATATATTGGGTTCTTCTATATTGTCGGGTACATCACCGATGCTCTAGCTCGGAACAAATGACGAGTCAATGGACCCGAAGATTTGTCTATCCTCTTCTCTTTCCCCCTTTTTTTTTCTTTTTTTTCTTTTTTTTCTTTTTTTTCCTGATGATAATTTCGTCGAGTTCCTCCTTCAGGAAAATATTTCGTCGGGTCCTCCCTAATTCTTCGGGTCCTCCCTAAGGATAATTCTTCGGGTCCTTCCTGAGGACAATTCTTCGGGACCTCCTTGGAGATAATTTTTTTTCGGGTACTCTTTTGATTTTGTCGGGTTCATCCTTGAAGAAGATTTCGTCGGGTACTCTTTTGATTTCGTTGGGTTCCTCCCTGAAGAAGATTTCGTCGGGTGCTCTTTTGATTTCATCGGGTTCTACCTTCAAGAAAATTTCTTCGGGTCCTGTCCTTTCTTGAAGACAATTTCGTCGAGTTCTCTCTTTGAAAACAATTTTGTCGGGTTCTCTTTTATACACTTTGAAATTTGCTTTCTCCTGCACAAATGAACAAACTTTTTCTACCTTTTCCTTGACTCTCTTTTTCGCATGCGGTGTCGTATGCTCGGGTTCGATGATATGTAAAGTGAATATATGCCGCGCAGCCCCCGAGCGTTGGGTGCGGCGAAAGTAAATGATAATCAACTTTGTGTAAAATAAAGGAACACTTAGCTTATTGGGTACGACGGAGTCGACGCGCGATGAAGTCTTCAACTGCATAGAAGAAGTCGAACCGAAGTAGAAATCACCAAATAGAGATAATAGATGCCGCCAAATTGTTGACGAAGAAATAGCCGAGCCCCCGAGCACATGATGTCGAAAGAAGTTTAACGGAATCACGGTGTCATATAAGGTGAAGCCATTTAGGATGAAGCCATTGTTAATAATATAATATGAGTCCATGAAGATGAATCCAAGATGAAGTATTTGAGATGAATCCATATTGAAGATTACGCCATTAAATATAGAGCATATATTGAAGAGGAATCCGCCGATATCATAGAGGATGAATCCATTGAACCGAAGAATCCAGTAATAACCATAGAAGATGAATCCGTTGATATTATAGAGGATGAATCCATTGACCCGAAGAAAATAGTTCCAGTAATAACCATAGAAGATTAATCCATTGTCCCAGAAACGCATCGGGTAATGTTGTATAATAGTGAACCAATAATCACCCGAAGAAAACCAATCCAGCAAGCCAAAGAAAATAAATCCACTACGCCGAAGAAGATAAATCCACTAAGTCGAAGAAAGTACTTCCACTGAGCCGGAGGAAATAATTCCACTGAACCGGAGAAAATAATTCCATTGAGCCGAAGAAAATATATCCAGAGCCGAAGAAAATATATTCACCAAGCACCCGAGTATATTTGTGGTAATGAGGTAATGATAAAGCCCCCAATGTTGAGTGTATTTGCTGTAATATTGTAATGGCAAAGCCCCCGAGTATTTGGGTATGGCGAAAGTAAATAATAATTGACTCTTGAAGGAGGAACACTTAGCTTTTTTATCAGGTGCGGCGGATCCAACGTGAAAACAGGTCGTATAGCGGACGCGATCGATGAAGTTGCGCGGCGTCTGACCGGAAGTAGTTGATGAAGAGGGCGCAGTCGAAATAATTTCGCCACCAAAGATAATCCATGCGGCGGCCGCAGTCGAAATAGTTATGCGGCCGAAAATAGTTGATGAAGAGGACGGGTGAGCACCCGAATATATCGGGTCCGTGATGTCGGGTGCATGCCCGGCGAACCCCCGAGTAAGACGAGTGCGCCATAGCGGGCACGGTCGACCGAGCAGAGCAGTCGAAGCTTTGTTTCAATCTGCAGTTATATTATGACGCAAAAAATTCTACGAGCAAGTAATAGTACGTGCGAAATAATATTTGACCAGATAATTTTGCAAGTAATAATTAATTGGAAGTATAGCACCTGATATTTTTGCTATCGGAAGACGAGTTCACGACGAAATTTGGCGCAAACGAAGTGGAGCAGCGTTTGATCAAAAGAATTCCACGGAGCAGATGGAGCGATGTCGGTTTCTGATCAACCAAGGCTAGGTCACGTGGTTTTCTTCGTGAATCACCTCAGTGATGCGCCCTTGGCTGTAACCTTCTTTGTGTTGGAGATGGAATTATACTTTTGCTCCGATAAAAAAGAGTCATGCTCGGGTTGGCCTCCAAAAATTCCCATTATTACATATATAAAAGCTGACCCCATTTGCTAAAATTTCAGCAGTTTGAGAACTGTAGATGGTAGCTTTTTATCCAATCATGATTTAACACGTCAAGGATTTCTACTGTAGATGGGCTCAGTAAGTAGTAGTACACGGTTACTCCGTTCTCATGCATTCCACTTCGATTAAAATAAGCAGCCCAGTTCCACCGCCAAACGAGGAGCTTCTCTTGGCAGTTTTTCTTCCCTCGCCGCTTTGATTGTAATCCTCCGGATATCTCCCGAACTCTCCCATCTCTTCATGTTGTTTCTATGTAGAGTTCTCCACCAATCCACTGCCTCAGAATCCCACAAACGGAACGCTACATACATGATGTTCCAGTCGAACGGACCCTCGCCGCCGACAAGAAGCCACGGAGCAGGAGCAGGAGGCGGCCGCGGCCGCGGCCTCCCCCAACCCCCTGCAACTTCGGCCGGTCGGATCTGATGACGTCCACCGCGACGTCCTACTTGGTTGCTCGCCTGGGTCACGGAGAAAATTCCGCTGGCCCTCCACATCGGCGGCGGCGACCACGCGCTGCTCGCCTGGGGAATCGGTGGAGGAGCTGCCTTCGCGACGTCGACGGGTCGTGAGCGGCGACGGAGAGGAGCTGAGCATGCGATGGGCGCTTACCTGAGCAAATCCTTAACCGGCAGCAGCAGCAGCATGCTTATCCTCTGTCCTTGGTAAGTCCTCTTTTCTCGGTATCCCACATGGGCAGCGCAGTCACCTCCTGGGTCCTCTCAGACCTCTCTCCATCTAACACAGCCTCCATCCCCTCCCATGCCCCCCTCTCCATTAACATTCTGGAGTGATTTTGTGCTCAGATCTGACATCGTGGTCTGTATTTTTTTGCTCTATTTCTTCAGAGTTTAGGCTGGATGCTTTGCTCATGATTATTTTTGATGTACTGATAAGGCTAGAGCTGGGTAAAGCAAATCGAACTTGCACTCTCCAAGATTACTTTGCCTCTGCCTATTCCTGACCACATGGACTATATTTGATTTTCTTTGTTCAAGGAAATTTGAAATTGGTGGCTGTTGCTTGCCACACACAATTAACTGTTGTTTAATGGATATGGTCTTTTACGAGATAGCATAAATCCATGGTATACTGTATTCCTTAGAATTTCACAAGCACCAAATAATCTTTCTATGGAATGTTTCATTATGATAGTATTTTTATGGTGTATTGCTCTTCTTCAGTTGATAATTTTGGAGATTTGGAAGCTGCTGCGACCATCGACGGAGGCCGAGGAGGAGAACGGGGCGTTCCCGTGCCCTTCCATGGGTGTATCAGTTTCACACGGAGGAATGAGCAGGTAAAATCTCATTTCTTTTCTTTTATATATGTTGAATTGAACCCACAAACCAATACACTTTTTTATCAATCTGTATGCCTATGAGCACTATTCTTTCTCTTTTTTTTTGCATATTGTTCTTAATCTAAGTAGCAGGTTTGTTTGGGAACTGTCCTCCTTTCAGTTTGCGTAAAGTGATGGCGCTTTGTTAGTTCATCACTTTCATTTGCACATGGGCTGCAAAGCTAAAAATTCATTTCACGCCCAGTTCGACCTCTCCGGCCCCTTCCTCCTCTTGCGCTTCTTTGTTTTTAATCTTTGGTATGACATCCATGGTTCTATGCTGAATATTTTCGCTTACATGCAGATTAGAGGAAACCGGACATGCAGGTTTTGCTGGTCAAGGACCTATCGCCTCAGAGATTTCAATGGGAACTCGTTGTGCATGTTGCTTGAATCTGGGAATGCAAAGATAAGCAGACACGGCAAAATGTGTACGAGTTAGACTTCATTGTTGTAGACCATGAGCTATTCTTTCACGATCTTATCCACCAAACCTATCTGTGTACGGTTATTGATTGGTAAATATATCATATCATTCCACGTTGTGCATCCCAGGTGCGTGTAATTTATTTCCACTTTTCACAGTGTTAAGAAACCACTACTATAAATGCTGATCGATTAATGACTCTAGCCATGTGCTTCGCTTTCTGTACAAAATAACAGACATAGTAATGCTTCTGAATCTGTGGTTCCCTTAAATTATTTTACCTTATGATGTTATTAACAAATAATTATAACAAGTAGTAATTCAACAATATAAGTATTTATATATGGGTTCACAAAGTGATGTATTCTTCTAGCTTACACAAATTGTTGCTGCTTGCCTTATGATTCTTATCCACAAGAAGTGTTATCTTTTAACACTTCTACTGCATCTATATGCCTGCAGCTGACTGAAGTCGGAATAATGTTAGCTCATTCATTTATGGCTTAAGAATGGACTTTTGTTAACAACAAACTTTTCTGCTCATTTGTTTTAACTTTTTTTGAGATTTTTTCCTACACATAGTCTTCTCTTTCTATATCCATTTATGCCATATAAGGATCACTTCTTCAATATCTCCTTCCAAATTCATTGACAAGTTGCTCTTTTCAGATTTATTAATCCGTTTTCCTGTACATTGAACTGGTGTCAGCTCTAAGTCCAGGTTCGAATGATTCTAGGCAGACTCCTGCAGGTATGTCCTATTTTGTTGGTCCAGGGCATTAACATATTTTGTTCAAGATTTGATTTAGAAGTTATTCTTCATCACATCAAGACAAATATCACCTTATATTTTGTTTGGTGTGGGCCTTATAGCTTATTTCTTATCGCAGATTGTTGTTAACACACCTGACAGCTGTAATTCAAGAAAGTTGTGTTCAGGGAAATTGATAAAGAACAACAATGTAACTTACTATTTTTTCCCTTCTATACTTTGTGATTTTAAAAACATCTTTATTGTTAGCGATTACCATACGAACAATGGTTATACGATATTATTTTCATATCCTTTTTTATTTAGAAACTATCAGATTGTTCATTCCAATTACTTCAAGTTTATTTCTAGAGCTGCTAGGATTATTTTATGGTTCCTTACTTGCATCCAGACTGGCCATAGATTTTATGCTACCTTCTATGAGCATACTGCAATGATACAGTCTTAATTCTAATATATAGATGTTTCGTCCCAGCTCTTCGGGCTCTTATGCTACACTTTCCAATTGGTGCTGAGACTAATGTTTTGTGAGGTTTTTCGTCCTACTAGGTGTGTGGGTTTTACATTGTCTTGCACGATCCATGCCGTGTTAGTCAAAGTCAAGGCATTGCCGTCTTGAATATGTTGTTTGCCATGTCTACAGTTCTGACAGTTTCAACTATACGAGTCAGTTTTTTTGTTCTTTCTGTCCTCTGCCTTTGAGGACAGAGCATTTGTCCTCATTTCTACTCTATTTTTTCACAGTAAACATTTTCATGAGAGGTCGTTATTAGCAAGCTGAGGTAGGATAAGCTTTTGCCAACCGCAGGTATAAAGATT
The DNA here is from genome assembly GCF_019359855.2 of Lolium perenne. Taxonomy (NCBI): domain Eukaryota; kingdom Viridiplantae; phylum Streptophyta; class Magnoliopsida; order Poales; family Poaceae; genus Lolium; species Lolium perenne. The sequence goes on from NC_067250.2 coordinate 29,656,645, forward strand.
GAAGAGGTGATAAGGAGGCTGGGAGGGTAACAAGGATGGGCAACGGTGCACCCTATATAGGATGGACCTTCCCAGGCGAACAGGGAGCATAAGCACCTCAAAAGGCAGAACTCATTTTGAGTTTCTCAAAGAGCCGTGAGTCTTGGTCCAAGTGTGGAATTGGACCTGCTCGGAGCAGTGCCTTTTAGTCTGAAGGTTGAGATTCAATTTGCTCGCTATAGGACATAATAATTAGTATTTCTGGTGTTTGGATAATGATGTATATGTGCCTTGCTATTTTAGTTTTGTAATGAGCAGTTCCACAAATTATTGAATTGTTTTTATCTTGCACTTGGTTCTTAGATTTTCTCTTATTTTCACTCAATGGTGTTGTGTCATCTACTGTTTCCTAATTTGACAGATAACAACTTACAAACTCTAGCAAATAATATATACTTCCGTGAACACATAACAATACCAGTTTCCGTAATATTGAAAATTGGAGTACCTGTATAACAAGTACGGTTATCAGTTCAGCTATAACAGCTCTGCTGATACTGTTATTTTTTATAACAACTATATAGCAACGGGGAGCAGCGTTTTGGCACCCGAGCTCATTTGCTCCTGGTATCTGGACCGTGAATCCTAGACTTGGGATGTGTGACCAGTCATTTTCGTTGTCAGCAGATGTGACCGGAAAAGCAGTATACACTGTAAAGTACATGTGAATTTAATGCGGTGGACCCCTATACAGAACGTGGGCTGTCACGGAAGGTTTTGCTGGCCGTTAGTGTGACTTCACGCGTCGCAGCAAACTGATAGTTACAGAAAAAAAAGGAAAACACAACTTTAGCTTGAGGAGGGCCGCAAGACCGCATCGGTGATCTCTACGGGGAGCTGGCCACGCTCGAGCCGGCCATGGCCTCCGTCATTGACATCGAGTCTCCGACTACCATGGGACTGAACCAAGTCTTGCCAGTATACGTCGCCGTGATGACATGAATCAGCCGTGGCCTCAGGCGACGTTGACCTGGTCTTGCGAGCCCGTCGATGTCGCCCTTGCTCTGGTCGTCACCTCCGTGCAACTCCCATTATGCATGTGTTTCTTGGCGGATGGGAGCCGGGCAGCATGTCGCGAGTTTAGCCTCGAGGACGAGCCGACACAACTTCATCATGTGACGTTCGGGTGCGGAGGTATACGACTTCATGTCACTCGCGACGTCGTCCTGTGTCTCCTCCCAGCGAAAACCCAGCCGCACACTCTCCTGCGGGTGCATGAGAACTCCCACGACGGCACGCAACACGCTGGAGGGCAAGCTGCGGCGAACGCTCACCGGCAACCGCACCGCTTCAACCTGTCCAGTTGCCACTGAGACAAGTAGGTAAGGGCATCTCCAACCGGGCGACCCATCCCGCGCCCGCGCGTCCGGATGGGTCGAAACAGACAAAAACCCGGCCCAACGCGGGGACGTACCGCAAAAGCGGACGGCCGCGGCGTCCGGAACGACGCAAACCCGGCCCAAATCTGGGCTAGGTTTGCGTGGCCGCGGATGGCACGCGCCGTCCGCTCGCGTCCGCGCGCTGGTCGCCTCGTCTCCCTTGGGCCCACCCGTCGGTGACCAGGGGAGTCTATTAAATGGGGACTGGAGGGGATCTGGCCCTCCACTCCAGTCCCCACTCCACTCCCGCAGCGAAACCGCCGCCATGGCCCCGAAGCGGGTTTTCGCCGGAGCCAACGACGACGAGGCGAGCAGCAGCCGGCGTCGTCCGCCGGCGCTGCGACCATCGTGCGGAAACCGAGGCGGCCTCCACATCGGAGGCGGAGGAGGAGGCGAAATGGCCGCAACTCCATGCGGCCATTCGCACCTCCGAAATGGAGGAGGCGGCGCGGCGGGAGGTGGAGGACGCGGAGGGCTGGGAGATCTACGCCCAGGCCCTCCAGGCGCGACGGGAGGAGGAGGAGGAGGCGGCGCGGCGGGAGGAGGCCAGGCGCCGCGCCGACGAGCAAGCGGCGCCGCCGCCGGAGGAGAGGTGCCGCCGGCCCCGGAGGAGGCGGCGCCGAGGAGGCCGAGGACCCCCACTCGCCGTGGGAGGAGGCCCCGTGGTCTCCACTGGCCGGAGTCCCCGGCGCGGTCGAGCCACAACGGTGCCTCGCCGCCGGGGACCTCGACGACGTCGCCGACGACGCCCACAGGGGCTAGGCGGCGCACCGGCGGCCACCGCGCCGCCGACCAAACCCTAGAGGGTTTTTTATTTTCTGTTTATATTTTAGTTTAAATTTAAAAGCCCATATAGGGGCTTCTTTTGTTAGTTTTATTTGCCCAAAATAGGGCTATGTACTAAATTTGCCCAAAATAGGGCATATGTTTAATCAAATATCGTTTAAATTTGCCATTTTCATTTTGTTTTCGTGTTTCTCCAATTTGCGATGCGTCCGCGCGTTGGGCGCAGCGCGCGACCCAAACGGACACGCGGACGCGGGGCGCTGTCCGCGTGTCCGGGCGGCGACCCAAACAGCCCAAAACGGACGGCCCAGCGCGTCCGTTTGGGTCGCCCGGTTGAAGATGCCCTAACATCGCCAAGTCAATCTCCGCTGAATTTGGGCAGGATGCGTAGAAATAATTGTGTGGGCAATGGAGACGGATATGATGCATCATGCATCGGTACAGGAAAGATTCCTCCCTTGTACCATCATGTACTATTGCCCAACAACGACGCTCCGCATTGAATATGTCTGACTAAATGGACCCCTGCTCTCTTCAAAACAAAAGATACAAAAGGTTGTACATGGCAGAATACACTGACAAGTCAGAATATGGCTGTACGTGATTGGCCTAGAAAACAGGAGCATCTAGACCCGAGAGTCGAAACGAATTTCCGGTTGAATAGGAGACACAATTTTTAAAAAAATCAGGAGACACAATTTTTTTATTGAGTTCAACCTTTGAGTGTATACAACAGCGCATTTAGCGTTGTCTCCACTTTGCCTCCTAGAACCAAACATAAGAACTGGTTGACATAACCAAAGACAAAACTCTGAAAATAAACACGAGATTTTCCAATGCATACAACACATTTGTTTGAGACAATGATACAACTGATTTCCTAACAACAGTTTGGTGTGGATGATGATAAAGACATCCTTGGGCTAGATGATCAGCTTGCGCCTCCAACTTGCTGTTAGTGGCGGAGGAAGATGCAACTTATCTACAAATATACCCTTTTCATATCAGGCCATGTCTTCATTCCACTTGCTTGCATTGCAGGTAGTCCACGGGCGCGGCGTGCCGCCGCGCTCAACTTCCTAGTATCATGAATATGCCCAGCCGATTGGTTCCGTGTCTACGTAGTAGCCAACAAGATTAATGCGTTTTTTTTTTCTTCTTCCTTTTTTTCCTTTCTTACTTCCTTTTGCTGGTCCTTGCCAAAGAATCCCCGCGAGTAGCTACTGCGAGCGAGACTGCCGACGTAATTTTGTTGTCGCAGATCGGATACAACGGCGCCACTTTTCGACGTAGATCAGATGCATTACTGTCGCTTTGTTGAGGTCGATCGGCATACGCGTTGTTGATGATGAACTCGACGGATCCCGCCCGGATAACGAAATCCAGTCGCCGCGATCCCTACGGACGGCGCCAATTGACGAGGGAATACCTCGGCAATGCCTACGTATTGTAGACTTGGGTTTCGGGAGAGAGCGACGATGGAGATTCCGGGAGCGAGATTGGATACACGATTTTGTTATCACCAGGATTTGACCGAGTCAGAGGTGGGCCGCGATCAAGATAGATTTGAAGAATATACATGGAAGAAATACGTGAATCGGTCTTTATATGCTAAGTTTGGGCTAGTTTGCCTTTGTAGCTGTAACATATTAGGATACATGTCGATCAGTTAGAGTTGGCCCCGTGCACGGTTAGGTGCACGCCTGAATTAGAAAGTCCCCTGGACTATAAATATGTATCTAGGGTTTATGGAATAAACAACCAACGTTCAACCAACCAAATCAATCTCGGCGCATCGCCAACTCCTTCGTCTCGAGGGTTTCTACCGGTAAGCAACATGCTGCCTAGATCGCATCTTGCGATCTAGGCAGCACAAGCTCCACGTTGTTCATGTGTTGCTCGTACTGAAGCCTTTTTGATGGCGAGCAACGTAGTTATCATAGATGTGTTAGGGTTAGCATAGTTCTTCGCGTAACATGCTATCGTAGTGCAACCCTTGCATATCTAGCCGCCCTCACACCTATCTCAGGTGTGGGGGCGGCACCCCGCTTGATCTTAATTTAGTAGATCCGATCTGTTACGGTTGCTCCTTGTTCTACAAGGATTAGTTTAATATCTGCAATAGTTAGGCCTTACAAAGGGTTGGAGGATCCAGCGGCACGTAGGGTGTCGTTCGCTAGTCCTAGACAGGATGTTCCGGGGATCAACCTCATGTTGGTTTTTAGGCCCTATCTAGGATCAGCTTACGATCACCGTGCGTGGCCGCGAGGCCCAATCGTGAGTAGGATGATCCGATTATGCGGTGAAAACCCTAAATCGTCGTAGATCTCATTAGCTTTATCTTGATCAAGCAGGACCACCATATATTCGTGCACCTCGTACGAATCATGGGTGGATCGGCTCCTTGAGCCGATTCACGGAGATAACACGAGAGCCGATCGAGGCTCGTATTTAATGTTTACGTGTATGCCATGCAGGAAACTAAGCGAGGCATCTCCATCACCTTCCTGACCAGGTATAGGTCAGGTGGCACGCCCTTGCATCAGCATCGGACGTGTGTACCAGAAGGCTTTGCGGGCCGTCGCTCGGAGGGACCTCGGCCAGCCGCAGCCCTAGGTTGTTCCCGGCTCTACGGTGTTGCCCGTCGCTACCCGCCGGTGGGTTTTGGCAGCAACACATTCTGGCACGCCCGGTGGGACAAGCTTCGTCATCAACCACATCGCCATCTACATCTGAGATGGCGGACGGCACTCCAGTCACGTACGAGGATCTGACCGACGAGCTCAAGAAGAAGTATGACGAGATCAAAGTCATCCTCGAAGCCGACCTCATCGGCTCTTTCCACAGAACCCGTTCACATGGCATCAGGTGGAAGGGGTTCTCGCCTAATGGTGCGCTAGATGGGATAGACCTCTCTGCCCCGTCGGAAGAACGCACCAGGTCCCTGCGGCAGGAGATCAAGTACTTGGTGGCTCACACGCTACACCGCCACTCTGAGAACCTGGTAAACACGTTGGAGCGTGTCGCTCTTCGCGTGATCCAGGAGATCATGAGGCACCAGTACTCGCCGTCAGGACCAGCTCTCGGGACGCATCAGGGAGAGATGCCACTCCAGTCCCGTCCACCGCTGCCATTTGCATGGTCAGCACCAGAAGTGCCGAATTCACCGGCATTCGTCGTCTACAAGATAGGTGGTGACCCTAGTGACTGCCAGTTCTTGCATGAGGCGCCTAAGGAGATCCCTCACGGGTACATGTGCACATACGTGCCGGTTGCGATGGCTGGCGCTCACAAACCAGGCCACAACATCGGGGACTTGGGAAAGCGGGAGGGACGTCAGCAACAGATCTTGAGAAGCAGACGTGGCTAACTAAATACGCCACCCCGACGAACCTCCAGAGCTCAGCTCCTGCAGTTGGCTCAGAGCTGGAAAAGCAAACATGGCTGGCTAAGTACGCCACCCCGGCGAATCTTCAGAGTTCAACTCCTGCAGCCAGCACCGCGGATCAGATCAGTACGATCCTGAGAGACCAGTTCGGCATGGTGCCGAAACGGAGGGAAATCGGCTATTCCAAGCCGTACCCCGACGACTACGAGATGATCCCGCTACCACCTAAATATCGGCTCCCTGACTTCTCCAAATTCAGTGGATCAGATGGTTCCAGCTCCATCGAGCACGTGGGCCGATATTTGGCACAACTAGGACCGGCCTCAGTGTCGGATCAACTACGCGTGAGGTTCTTCTCACAGTCCCTCACGGGATCGGCTTTCGGGTGGTACACCTCTTTGCCACCAGACTCGATCCGGACTTGGAAGCAGTTGGAAGAGCAGTTCCATACGCAGTACCACTCAGAGGCTTCCGAGTCTGGCCTTGCCGATCTAGCACAAATACGACAGAAGCGTGGAGAAACTGTGACAGAATACATCCAGCGCTTCAGGAATCTTAGAAACCGATGTTATTCGGTCCGTATAACTGAAAAGGAAGCAGTCGAGTTGGCAGTAGCGGGCCTTGCAACACCGCTCAAGGACATGGCCTCCCAAGCAGACTACCCCTCACTGGCGCACATGGTTCAGAAACTGTCGGCATATAAACAGCGCCACCCGGACCTGTACCAGGACAAATTCAAGCGTGCAGTAGTCGTGGTCGATGCAGAGGAAGACGAAGTTTCTGCGGGAGATCAAGAGGTAGCAGCGGTTGAATGGACTCGGGGGGGGGGAACCCCCGTGTCCTGCAAATGGGTAAAGCCACCAGGCCCGCCCAGGGGGTTTGATTTTGACGTGACCAAAACTGAGCAAATCTTCGACCTCCTGCTCAAGGAGAAGCAGTTGACGATTCCTGAAGGTCTCAAATTCCCCACGGTGCAAGAGCTGAACGGAAAGCCATACTGCAAATGGCATAACTCGCTCTCCCATGCCACCAACGACTGCAGGGTGTGGCGTCAGCACATCCAAGCGGCGATAGAAAAATGGCGTCTGATTTTCAACCAGTACGCCATGAAGGTCGACACCCAACCCTTCCCCGCCGTTAACATGGTAGCATGCACTTACCCTGAAGGTTGCCAGCCAGGGTCCTCGTTCAGCATCAACATGGTAGGACTTGGGCACCACTCTGGCAAAGATGGAGACGAGGGCAGCTGCTCTCGTAGCAAGGATACAGAGGAGGCCACTCCACGCGATCGGCTCCGTCATGATGGCAAGCGCTACGTCACAGAGGGAGAAGTGAAGAACATAAGATACCAGCGACCCCTCTCTGATCACCTCCTCAACAAGTATGTGAGTCAGTATGACCAACGCCGACGATCCAGCGATGATGATGAAAGAGATCGTCTGGCTAGAGAAGCCAGAAGACATCGTCGGCACAATCACGATGAGGAGGAGCACGAGCGCCGTGCCAAAGAAGAATCAAGGGAGCAAGACGACAACGACAGGCACTGGGACTGCCCCTTCTTCAGACACTGCTGGGATTCAGGAATGAGCCGATTGCCCACAATCGGCAATTGCCCAGAATGCAACCAGAAGAAGAAGGAGGCAGCCAACGTGTCTGTGTTCAGGCGCTTAGGGCCTCTCCCGCCACAAAGCAAACGCGCTGAGTCCCCTCGGTGGGCAGATCTCGAGGATTCAGAAGACGAGGGACAAGAAGAAGAAGAAGACAGGTACCACCGTCCAAGGTGGTGCCCTGATGGACTCAGCCGTTCACAAAAGCGCAGGGTTCAGCGATTGCGCGGCCTGGAGGAAGCCGAAAGGTTATACTTGCATACGTTAAGGAAGGCACGACCTGATCTGGCTGCAAAAGTTCAGCGAACCCTGGACGAAGAGGGTCGTCCACGGAAAATGGAGTGGCGCCCCAAGCAAAGGAAAGCCGATGATGAAACATCGGCTGGCACAAATATGGTGTTCATCCTCCCTTCGGAGTTCAGTGCTCCAGGATTAGACGAGGCACCTGTGGCACAACTTGACTGCGGCCCACGGCCGGTTATCTTTGAGAAGCCACGAGAAAGAAGCTACAGACATCTGAAGGCCCTGTACTTGCGAGGTTATATCGATGGGAGGCCTGTAAATAAGATGCTGGTGGACACCGGAGCGGCAGTCAACATCATGCCGTACTCTATGCTACGTCGGCTGGGACGCTCTAGCTCAGATTTAATCAAGACCAACGTGACATTAAGCGATTTCAACGGCCAAGCGTCTGACGCACAAGGTGTTCTGAACGTGGATCTGACTGTAGGAAGGAAAACTATCCCTACGATGTTCTTCATCGTTGATAGCACGAGCACTTATGCTGTTATGCTAGGAAGAGATTGGATCCACGCCAACTGCTGCATTCCCTCCACGATGCACCAATGCATAATACAGTGGGATGGAGATGAGGTAGAGGTCGTCCAGGCCGATGACTCAGCCGAAATTTCAACGGCTGGCATGAACGCATGGGAAGCAGCAGGCCAAGAACCCCTCTCAGGTATCAATTTGGACGACTGCGAGCGAATTGACGTGACGAAGGGAAGGGTTAAACTGGTTTTATCCACTGGCCTGACCATGTAGCTGAAGCAAAGCGATGAGCAAACGTGACGAGGCTGATCCTTGTGATTGGCCCCAAAAATCTATGAAGGGACATTACGGAACCTTCAGCCAGCGCTTCAATCGTTATGGTGGCCGATCCCAGTAATCGGCCAAAAATTATCTTCGCCACATGTTCTGCTTGTGTTCAACATCGATCTACTGGGCAGCGGCCACGTCGGCGGATGAAAGTCAACACGAATCCTCGCGGAGCCGACGTGCAAGTGCAGTGCCTTGGCTAACCACAAAGCCGATATCTGCAGTCACCTGGCAGATTCGGCTCGGGGGGCATATAGTCAGATGAACATGGGCAGAAAACATGTGTAAACATGTATGCAGTAAAATATTGGGGCCGATAGGAAAAACTCGGCCAGTAAAAAAAAATTTCTACGAAGCCGATGCGCAGCCATCGACTCTAGTGCAACCATACGAGGTTTGCCGGATCTCCACCAAATCCAGTTCAGCTGTGGGGCCCTCTGCTTCTTCGCGGGGGTAAAACAATGAGAACTTCTTCAGCTGCTTTGAGCCGATCCGGGTTCCTGAACCTTCTTGTCGAGGATTTTCAACCCTTGGTACTAGTTCAGCAGTGTTGATAGAAGGGGTATATCGGCTTTCTAAGGAAGAAAGGTGATCGGCTTTGGTGCATCCTCTCTGACATTCTCGCCCCGAGTAAGGCTCGGGGGGCAGCAGGCCTGGTGGACGCTCTGTTCAGGAGCCGATTGGGGTACCATCGGCTAACCTTTCGTCGCAACCTTCTTCACAAAATGATGAGTAGACCATTAAGTTTGATTGGAAGAATTCAAAGGCTTCCCTGAAGACTCTACATTATCCACCAGATTTCAAAATCATCAGTTGAAGAATGGAAGGGTGAATTTTAAAGGACCGATGCGTTGCTATCGGCTCATTACGCATTGGCAAAGGGGACAAATCGGCAAGATCAGTATGAGAGGAAATCGGCTAAATTAAGCTCAAAGGAAATCGGCAAAATCAAATGGGGAAAAGTTCTTCATTGATAGATGTCTTACATAAAGAGCTGATTGCTCTCAAAAGGAAGTACTAGGGGATACATTGCCCCATCTACTGCTACTGGTCCTATACTAGAGGTCCTATCTACGGGCCGTCACTGCCCTCGTCGTCGCCGTCGTCGCCGCTGTTGGCGCTGCTCCCGGCGGGCTCGTCGTCGCTCCAATGGCCGTCGACCGGGCCCTCATTGTCCTCGTCCTCTTCATCAGCGTCATCGTCGTCGCTGTCGAAGTCGCTGAGGTTTCCCGGCCAGGGGCAGAACCGCTTGGCCGGCGGCTCGTCGGAGGAGGTGTCGTCCTCCTCCTCCTCTTCTTCTTCCTCCTCCTCCTCCTCGGGAGAGGTGAAGTCACAGGAGAAGCGATCGTCGTCGCTCTCCTCCTCCGTTTCCCCGTCGGCGAGGAAGCGGAGGTCGCTTTCCCCGTCGGTCAGGGACTTGTCGTCCTCCGACCAGATGGAGAAGTCATGGCTAGACTCCTCCCCGGCCTCAATGGCGCGGCGGGTGTTGGCTGCGTGGACCTCCGCCGGGTTCGGTTCCGGCGTCGGCTCGCGAGAGGAAGAGGACTGGGTGGAAAGATCCGATGAAGCAGAGGAGGAAGAAGACATGGTGGCGCAGGAGGGCTTTTGGAGTGCTAATGCGGAGAAGATGCGGAAATCAACTGTGCGGAGCGGTTAAATAAAAGGGGATATAGTGGAAATTCAATGCCACAGGAGTTTCCGAGGAAGTGGTGCCTAAAAGAAAAAAAACTGCCAGGTCACGCGGAGAAGTTGAGAAGGCAAGGCATCATGATGACGGATACTGCAACGTTTCTGCCACGACATGACCCAACGAAGGAAAAGCAGAGTGATTTTGAAATTACCAATTCCAAAACCAGGGGGGCATGTGTTATCACCAGGATTTGACCGAGTCAGAGGTGGGCCGCGATCAAGATAGATTTGAAGAATATACATGGAAGAAATACGTGAATCGGCCTTTATATGCTAAGTTTGGGCTAGTTTGCCTTTGTATCTGTAACATATTAGGATACGTGTCGATCAGTTAGAGTTGGCCCCGTGCACGGTTAGGTGCACGCCTGAATTAGAAAGTCCCCTGGACTATAAATATGTATCTAGGGTTTATGGAATAAACAACCAACGTTCAACCAACCAAATCAATCTCGGCGCATCGCCAACTCCTTCGTCTCGAGGGTTTCTACCGGTAAGCAACATGCTGCCTAGATCGCATCTTGCGATCTAGGCAGCACAAGCTCCACGTTGTTCATGCGTTGCTCGTACTGAAGCCTTTTTGATGGCGAGCAACGTAGTTATCATAGATGTGTTAGGGTTAGCATAGTTCTTCGCGTAACATGCTATCGTAGTGCAACCCTTGCATATCTAGCCGCCCTCACACCTATCTCAGGTGTGGGGGCGGCACCCCGCTTGATCTTAATTTAGTAGATCCGATCTGTTACGGTTGCTCCTTGTTCTACAAGGATTAGTTTAATATCTGCAATAGTTAGGCCTTACAAAGGGTTGGAGGATCCAGCGGCACGTAGGGTGTCGTTCGCTAGTCCTAGACAGGATGTTCCGGGGATCAACCTCATGTTGGTTTTTAGGCCCTATCTAGGATCAGCTTACGATCACCGTGCGTGGCCGCGAGGCCCAATCGTGAGTAGGATGATCCGATTATGCGGTGAAAACCCTAAATCGTCGTAGATCTCATTAGCTTTATCTTGATCAAGCAGGACCACCATATATTCGTGCACCTCGTACGAATCATGGGTGGATCGGCTCCTTGAGCCGATTCACAGGATAACCTGAGAGCCGATCGAGGCTCGTATTTAATGTTTACGTGTATGCCATGCAGGAAACTAAGCGAGGCATCTCCATCACCTTCCTGACCAGGTATATGTCAGGTGGCACGCCCTTGCATCAGCATCGGACGTGTGTACCAGAAGGCTTTGCGGGCCGTCGCTCGGAGGGACCTCGGCCAGCCGCAGCCCTAGGTTGTTCCCGGCTCTCTACGGTGTTGCCCGTCGCTACCCGCCGGTGGGTTTTGGCAGCAACAGATTTACCCAGCTTCGGGTCCCCTCGGTAGAGGATCCCTACATGCTGCTAGCAATCCAGTATATGAGCATAATATGTTTACATGGTGTCGCCATAGGCGGAGCTATGTTCTCTATCTCTATGTCTATCTGTTGTCCCCCTTATTTCGGGTGCCCTGGCTAGCTTTATATATGCAACCAGCCTAAGGTTTTACAAGAGTCTTAGTCGACTACTTCTTCGGGTTGCCTTGTTGGGCCTTCTCCATATTGGGTCTTCTCCATATTGGGCCGAGCCAGGTATACTAATAATGGGTACCCGAAGGGTATGCCCATGTCATCCGCCACCTTCGACTCCTCAATGGCCTTCTGCTGTGGGGTTACTTTCATGCAGGTTGTCATCAAAGAAACTTTTACCATGAAACCCAAAACGTGGTTGAATAAGCGTAATCGATCTACCCGGTTCACCAAAATTCATGGTAGATGTGCATGATGGCATCTTTGGTAGATGGGATTTTACATCTTTTACGAAAGAGTTCATGTGACAGTTGTAGCTCATTGACAGACCCACTGCTGACGTCGCACTTACTTGGAATGTGGCAAACAAAGTTGACGTTGACATCATCGTGTTATCTGATGTGGCATCACCGACATGAAATATGATGTGTCGACACATAGGGTTTTCATACATCCATGTAAGCATATTTTCTATCCAAGATGGCAGTTATTCTACCAAGGAAGTGACTCTTCACAAATTGCCGGCCCATCAAAAATCTATTTAGCACATTTTGCTATCAAAGATGGCAGTTATTCTTTTGGCCCATTTTGCTTGTATGGGACATTTTGCACGTATGACCCATTAGCCCCTTCCTCCCATTTTAACCAGATGACTCACGTATATTTAGCACATTTGATGGCCCATTATTTCGCTAATTTTTGTGACGTCCCACCTGGGATCCACAACCGGCCTTTTATCCCAAACTGATGCGGCCTAGGGATAATCACCCATGTGAATTAGTTAAATTAATATTATATATTCAAAATAATTATTATATAATGTTGAAAGTTCATAACGCTCCACATAGTTTACACGGAAAGTTCTCTTCCTGAATCTGGATTACATTAATTAGATAATTGATGCGAAATGTGATCTGTGTAGGGAACTTTGTTATAATCTTCTTGGTTTTATCAAGAACAAATCTGAGTTTAGCAATTGATTTGATAGAATCCTCTCCATCAACATATCAGTTATATATCTAAGAGGAGAACCACCCTTTTTGCTACATATTGTACAAGTTTGAGATATTTATCACATGTAGGTGTTGTTCTAAGTATCTAAGCAAGTCGATTGCTTCTACAATATCCTGAGATATGGCAGCCATGCTATTAGAGATGAATAGAATGGTTTAGACTAGTGCAATTTGAATTATGTTTTGAAATGATCATGGACATCAATAGCATCCAAGAATGTCTCAAGATTTATTTAAGGCATTTCTCATTGGTGCCTAAAAATGAATCGGCAACAATACATGATTGACAGTACTGAGTATACTTAAAAGCATATGCTTTTGAAGACTGCATTAAAATAAAATAGAGGCATTATCAAAGTGTCTTGAAAGCATATATACTCTTGAAGGCACTTTCTTAAAAGAAAATGGAGGCATCTTTCAAAGTGCCTTCAAAAACTTATTTTTTTTGAGGCACTTTTATGGAGTGCCACAAAATACATTTTCCTAGCAAAACTTGTTTGCATTTAAATACATTTTCAGTCACTTTTGCTACTTTTTGAGGTATTTTTTAAGTGCCTCCTATCCAAGGATGGGGTGTAGTGAACCACACGTAGTGATGATTCCATAAATCGTGCGGGACTGTGTGATCTGAAGAGGAACTTTTTTTCCTCAATCCAGCAAAGAGAACTTGAATGGAGGAGCATACTTGCAAATGGAACCGGGATTCAACAGGAATCAACATTGTTCACCACTCCATTGAGAGTGGACGCTGGCGTCATTATTGACGCACAAAGCCACAACACACACTACTCCACTTCACATTGCTCTTCTTTTTTTTTTTGCGAAAGTACTTCACATTGCTCTGATCTCGAAAAAAAAATTAGGAACACAACCATATTTGATCCGGTGGCAGATAGCTAACAAGTGGGCTGTAGGACTAAGATGACGTTGCGTGATGGAGAACAAGAGCACAATTAGCACATACAATAATCTCTTAGCATGCGTCACTAGTGATGCGCAACAAAGTGCTACTACTTCGCATATAGTATTATTAGCTCATAAGTTGCGTAAACGACCTCTTGTAAGATCCAACCACCACGTAGTGCTATATAAACTCCCCCAAACCGAACCAATGCTTGCACAGAAACAAGCGCAATCTGCATAGTTGTGACTCGCGAGCAAGAAAGAAAGAAGAACACGGAGCGGACAACAATGGCCGGAGAGGGAGAGTTGAAGCTGCTTGGCTTGCTGGTGAGCCCATTCGTGGTCCGCGTGCGCATGGCGCTGAGCATGAAGGGCGTGAGCTACGAGTACATCGAGCAGGACGTATTCAACAAGAGCGAGCTCCTCATCAGGTACAACCCCGTGCACCAGAAGGTGCCGGTGCTCATCCACCACGGCAAGCCCATCTGCGAGTCGCTGGCCATCGTGGAGTACGTCGACGAGGTCTGGGGCGGCGGCGCGGCCCCCTCCATCCTCCCCGCCGACCCCTACGAGCGCGCCATTGCTCGCTTCTGGGCCGCCTACATTGACGACAAGGTGTGTGGACCTTCTATGTATCTATTGCTTTTTAGAGTCTGATGAAATCGCTCAGAATCTCAAAATTGTGCTTTGATTCTTGCAGCTGTTCCCTGCCTGGATGGGAGTCCTGAAGGCGGCGACGGAGGAAGAGAAGACCGAGAAGGTTAGCCAGACGCTTGCGGTGCTTGTGCATTTGGAGGAGGCCTTCGCCAAGTGTTCAAACGGGAAGGCATTCTTCGGCGGCGACACCGTCGGCTACCTCGACCTCGCTCTGGGCGGCAATCTGTTCTGGTTCAAGACGCTGCGGGAGATGTTCGATGTGGAGTTGATCGACGAGGGCAGGACTCCGCTCCTAGCCTCCTGGGCAAAGAGGTTCGGTGAAGCGGCCGCTGTGAAGGACGTGGTGCCCAACGTAGACAAGGCGGTGGAGCACGCCAAGAAGATGCGTCGCGTGTTCGTCCATTGACAGTCGCTTCCAGGTCCATAGAGGGAACAGATATTGTGCTTACAATGTCTATTGCAGCAGAGCGAATGTAAGAACCGATCACTATCAAAATAAGACGATACATATGAGCACATGGCGCATAAAGTTTACCCTTCATCAGACCAAACGCTCCGTATGTACGCTAACTGCTCACGCTGTACATATGGATTCACTGAAGTGGTATCCAGTAACAAAAGCAACATAATTGAAAAGCCTAATTTACAAGAGAAATCCATAATCTAATCTCCCAGAGTGGAAATATTGTGAAGATTAACACTTCTCATTAGTCACACTCAAAGTCACAATATCAAAGGCACACGCGGAATTGAACCAGAAAGATCCGAGAGCAAGCCCGTGTTCAGAAAGCTAGGCAGAAAACACCTCGCTCTGAGAAATGTCTTGGTTTTTGTTATCTTTGTGGGCCATAACACAATAATTTGACAGCTCTCACCGGCGTTCATGTCATTTGCATTACATTTGTACTACCATGCCATCAAGCATCAGCACCCTTTTGTTATAAACACGTATTCACAAATATTCTTCTGATTACACTATACACAAGCAAAGTTAGATACAATCATATTCACAAATTTACGCTTTCCAGCCAAACAAGTTAGAAGTATCCAGGTGGGTGGAGATGAGCATTTAAGGTCTCTGCTTGACATCCATTGTTATTTGCTAATAGTCTGCTGCAACAGGTCAAGATTACAGAAAAAAAGGAGATCATCACTGGCTATTGCAAGAGCTTATTATATGTCAACAGGCAAAAGTAACACGACCAAACTCACCATCTATAAAAAAAAGATGTGGTCATCGCCAATATTGAGCCCATCTATGGATGGTCTCAACCATTTGAGGGAACAAGGCGCTGACACTCTCGTTGATAAGAGCCTGGAAGAAGTGTATAGCCTCCTCATCATCCAGATCCAGCCGGAATTTCTCCTGAAGCTGATGAATGCACACCATAAAAGGGGAAAAGAATACATGGTTATAGGCTCTCTGATCTTTGTAAAAAAATCGCCAAACTTGTAAAACAAAATAACTTACCTTAAGGGTTCCATTTTCATCGGACGAGATATCTGGAATATTTGATCTTTCCATCAACTTGAAGAGATTCAAAATAAGGCTGCTGTTGTTCCTTAAGATGTTGTATGCTTCGCAGCAGTAGGACTTGAATCTCGTATAGTATTGGCTGAAATGCAAAAGGCAAGTTACAGTGGTTGCAAGAGCTGTGAGCGAGTAAAACAGTAAAATGGTCCAGCTATACAAAACTGATCGATGAATTACCTTTCTGCACCACCCATGGCCTCGACCATTTCTTTGCATAGTTTCATTGGGGGTGGAAATGGCTTTGGATCTCGACCCAGAATAAAAGCAAAATCCACATGGAAAAGGCACCCATCATCTCTTAGAAGAAGATTATCTAGATGTCTAGAGAGAAATAGAGAAAATTAGCCATTTGTATCTCTGAGAAACTGCATATATCTAGATCAATTGACATGAGTACTACATAGACAAAAGAGCATAAAAAATTGGATGATACTGTGAGTCAACAAGACCCTCGCTACTGATGAAAATTGCTATAGAAAATATCCTGGCAATGGAGATTGTTGCACGAATGAGGTAACATACTTGGCAAACTACATGATGCAGAATGCGTTAATAAATCAGAAGTAATAAACCTGCGCAATATAATCCTTACATAAAGGAACAAGAAAAAAATACCATTTTCATTGGGGAATAATCAGGAGCAATAAAATGAAGTGGGGCATGCAAATAAGTTCAATTTTCTCTAAAGCAAAATGAGTAGTCTCGGACATGCAGCAATACATGATTAACAGTTCAAGATTGCTGAACGTGCAGCAAAATGAGAGAAATGCTTCCGTATGGTTATTGCTAAGCAAAAAATGTTAGTTATCCTAATCCCAGCAGGTACTCAAAACTAGAAGGCACCAACCTGTCTCCAACACCCATAATATATGTTATGACAGAGTAACCAGCACAACTTTTGATAAAAGTTTCTAAGCATTGGGCAGTTATACCAAAAGGACCATCTTCGTCAGGATGGAACTTCTGGAGGTAACTTGTAATACTGCGATGGTCTGATAAAATCTGAGAACAAAAAATAAATTAACTCAGCAAAGGTAATTTCCCTCTAGAGGCAAACTACTTCAGAAATGAATCAACAATCTGTAGAAAACTTTGTTACAGGGTTAATCATAACTAGTCATCTGGAAATCCAACATTAGCTACTGGCTTTCATGATCTTCAATACCAAATTACCTGTGCAAGTGAACCGGAAGGTATAAATTCAACCATCCCTTCATCTTGTCCAGTTGCAAGAACTCGATATGGGGTAAGGTGCAAGTCCATATTTTCTAATTTGAGCAACCGGTCCATTAAAGAGACCATTTGAATAACCTACAAAACGCATAACGAAATAGTCATGATATCTCTCCCTACCATAGCAGTCGGTATTTAGGTCTATGCTGAGACTAGTGCTCTAAATGATAGCACGTGAACAGTCACCTTACCTTCAAGCAGTTATGCTGCACGTTGCACCATATGCAGCTCCACTATTATAAAAAGGATATATCTATGTATACAACGTTGATGGTGGATATGCTAAACATAAGCTATCTATGTTACATATACATGCACCACAAAAACATGGATGATATATGTATCTTGTAGTTTGTGCTCTTTTACAAACTAAACCACTGAATTCTCCACAGGACCAAAATATAATGGACTGAGTAACACGGACGAGCGACCTGTTAATGCTAAAGCAAACAGTGGCCCTGATTTTACAACAATGGTAGACACAGTTACATCACTGTGCATTTCAAGGAAAGTTTCTACAGCATGCAGTCAAATACATGCACAATATTTCATTTTATTTAGCTTAAGTGGCAAGCTAGCAAAGACTCGGAATAGAACTGTCTACTTCACAGGAATACTATACTGTAAACACTAGCCCAGAATGTAAGACCCAGAACGTAAAGATGGTGATACATGTCAGGTACACAGATTAGAACACAAACAAAAATGATTTCCATTAAATGGAAAACAGACTTGAATAATTACCAATTGATCTTGGCGGAGGTCATCTCCCTTTTTGAAAATTATCTTGGATGCTCCCCCACTTGCCGTCTTAAATGTAAGGCGCAATGGAGTTAAGGCACTCTTGAATATAGATGACTCTTGAGGCACAACGCCAGTAAGGAGAAGTTTAGGTGCTAATGGTGAACGAATTGGCTGAAATGAATTTATCAGAATAAGTCAATGAAAGCAATTTTGAAGAATAACAAACATGAGCACGCTAATGATGTAACAAGATTTACCTCATCAAAGTTAGTAAGCTCACTGAAAACTCCTGACAACAATTGTCTCAATTTCTCGACTTTCTTTTGTGCACTACCACGAACATTTTTTACATCCTTCATAATAGAACATAACTGAGCAGTAAGTTCTGTTTGGCGTGATAAACTCTGCCACAGTCGAAACCCATCTTCATCTCCATCCTCCCTAGCAACCATCTGATAAAAGGAATAATGGTAGTAAGTAAATGAAAGATTACATAATAGGAACCATAGAACCAACAGCATGTACCCAAAAAAAGGAAGAGAACATACTTTCATCATTTCATCTTCAAGCATGTCATATGTACTGTAATATCGTCTTGCATATGCAGGATTATGGAGTTCAACAACCACATACCAGCGAAGGAAACTGGCGATTTCAATGTTTGACAAAGCTGGAATGGACATAAGATCGAGCAACGTGTGAGTTTTCTATGCAGTAGTTACACAATAGAAAACACGCTGATCCCAGTAACCAAATGTGCCAAATGGAGTCATGATCACATTCCGTCGAACTTATAAAGAAGGGTAAAGCATACCACGGTTTACAAGAAAGTGTGCCAAACAAGACTTGTCTGATCTTTCAAATCGAAGAGCTTGCACCAGTTGGAGTAAATAGCACTGCATTTCTTCATCATCAGCTCTTTCGAGTACGCTCACAGCATAGGCACGAACCTTTGCAAAAAAAAGTACAACTTACAATAGAATATTTGGAAGAGTGTGAGATGAAATGTGTCATCCTGAGTCCTGGACTAGTTACTCAATCATTCTTTAGTAACCAAGAGGTAGGGTAATCATCTATAACCTTGCGAACATCTTTTGTTGAGGAAGAAAAATGTGTAGTACCAGTGCACGAGAAAGTTTTTAAGAAGGTTCAAAAAATGAAAGCTCACAAGCTATTTCAAGAAAAAAATGTAGAGTAGGAATTGCATAATTATTAATGAGTAATTCACTTAACAGAAGGAAGGGCGACAAAAAAGGCTATATAAACAAAATAATGACATAAAAACAACCTCACACACGTCTAAGAAAAACAGAAACACGGACAAAGGTGCCTAGGTAGCTTACTTCCTCGCTTTTAAAATCTGGTGAGAGAAGCTCTAATGCATCAGCCACATCGATTGTTTCCCACTTCCCAATCAATTCAATAGCTTGTTTTGCTTCCTGCACATCATGACATACTAAACATAAGAAGCTGCCAAATCATTTAGAAGTTAGATCAAGATAAATGTAAAGTTCGTATCCCAAAAAGTATACCAGGCCACCAGGTTACTTAGAGCAAGCAAAGAAACATCCCCTGGTTTCCTCTGATGCACAAATGAAGTATGATGGTAAACTGATATATATATGAGATAATTTTACAAACCTGGATATCACTCCAATCCACTGAGCGGACAAACTTTGTAAGAGCTTTCTTCTCAGACATCAAAGAGAAACGGAATTTCCAAATCAATTGCTTCTCGTCCGCCTGTATATCGCGCGTAGGAGGATATTTGATGATTCTTTGAAGAAGTCTACCCATAAAGCACAAAGTTAGTGAAGCTAGAAAACCCACAAATGTGCGTATGATTGTTAAGCTAGCAACTAAATTGTGCTTCTTGCCACTTATAATTCATGCAGCTAACATGCAGATGTGTTTGCCCATAGATTCATGTATCAGAACTTAAGATATTAGCAACCACTGGAAGTGACTTTAGTTGTCATGTGACTTTCTGTTCTTACAACATGACAGCCAAACAGGAAGATCATAAGGTGACAGGGAAACAAAAATACTTAAGAATAACATAATACAGCTTGCACTCACTTGCGCTCGTTTGAGCTTGGTTTCAGATCTTTGTCGATAATTCCACGAGTCAAACTCCTAGCAAGCTTTAACTGCTTGTGCTCAGATGGATTGGTCCGTCCAAGTTCAGGATCCCACACGGTAACAAGCTCATTTGATAATGATACAGGGGCTGGTGCATAGAAATTCGCTCCAGATTCCTGAGCAGAAAAGAACCAGAGTAGATTTTTTTTGTGAATATAACAACATGAAATTGGTAATAACTATTTTTGTATCTGTAAATTGCATTCAAATGAACATCACATTAATTTCAAGAGCACAGTTTCTCCTTTGTCTATGAAAAGTTGCCAGGTATTGAAAAGAAGACACACAAACTATGCATGGCGAAACAATGTTAACCTGGAAGACAACTCTGTGTTCAAAACTGCAGAATTCAACAACTAGGCTAGGGAAGGAATTCTCCAGCCTCTCGCACTCCTTCTCCTTAACTCTGTCCACAGCACTGAAGGCAAGACGGTCCAGCCAATCCACATGCTGTATCTGCCCTCTCTCGTACTTGTTAACGAGCCTCTCCAGCCGCTCTATCTCGCCTCGCTCATTCTTAGGAACCTAAAAGCATTAATTCAACACACACAAAAAAATGTAAGCTCGCCGTGAGGTAATCGAAGCAAACAACAGACGCAGAGACTGATGATCCTTATAAAGAAAGCTGTCCACCTTGCCAGGGGTCGTGGTGGGTACCCTTCCGTCTGCCTCCTTTTGGGGCCACAGCCGCAGCTTCTGCCTCCCCGTTTTAAGCTGCTTCTTGCTGTTGAAGAGGAATATGGTGGCTCCACCGACGACACTGCTTCCCTCACCGGACGACACGTCCCAAACCTACATTTGTTATCGACACAAAACAACACGGTTCAAAACTTGAACGGAAGTGCTACAAAATACCAATCCCTCGAGAAGGATAGTTCCTTTTCGTTACAATTTGATAGCATGGAAGTCTACCGTGAAGGCGAGCTGCGCGAGGGAGGTCAGGTCCCTGTATTTGGTGCACAGCGTGATGAGCTCGTTCCAGCAGTAAGGCGGGCCTGACGATTCGAGCCTGGCACCAATGAAGTGACTGTAAGCTACTTTTTTCGATGCCAACGAGGGATGATCAATTGTGCAGGTTTGTTTGGTAGGTAAGGGAAGGGGGTGATGATGATGTATATAAATCGCAAGAACAGAAGGAGAATACCTAGTGTTGACTGGGAGGCCGAACTGGACGCCGTCGATGTAGAGCTTGCACTCGACGAAGAGCTCGGAGACCTTCTTGTCGAGACCGTCTGCGAGGAAGTAGAGAGGGGTGTCAGGAGAGGATTTGGGGGGAGGAAGAGGGGGCGAAGGGGGTTACCTTGAGCGGGAGGCGGGATGGGGGCCTGGAGGACGCGGAAGGTGAGGGGGAGGCTGATGTCGCAGGACAGGAAGAATCGGAACTCGCTGCTGTTGCTGCCCGCCACCGCCGCCGCCGCGCTGGTCCGGCTGATGGCGGCGGTCGCCGCCGCCATGGACGGAGAAGCGGCCGGGTGGCGAGTGAGCAGAGGTGGCGAATTTACTATACGCGGTGCGCCGGCGAGTAGCCTCCGCAGCACGAGGCGGTCCGGCCGGCGAGGAGGCGGTGGTGGCGTGCGGGGTGGGGTGCCCCGTCTGGACTCGACTCGGCGATGAAGAAGACGGAGAGGACAAGAGAGATGCGCCAAGCGGACTCTGGGATGGGCCAAGAAGTGGGCTGGGCCTGCGATTCGCAGCCCGTGAAACCCAACGCTTATTGGGTTAAATCTATGATCTATGTGTTTTCTAAGGATAAAAATGTTCTAAAAGAATCAGATGGGTTAAATTTGCTTGCGGCGCTGAACCAGATGTACAATCTACAGGGGGATCAGTGGCACTTGTTGAACACTGCCCACATTGTTCTGTTACCAAAGAAGAACGAAGCTGCCGATGCAAAGGATTACAGACCGGTCAGCCTGATGCATAGTGTTGCCAAGATCCTTTGCAAGTTACTCGCCAACAGACTTGCGCCTGAGCTGCAGAAGCTTGTGTCGAGCGGACAAAGTGCCTTCATCAAAAAAAGATCGATACAGGATAATTTCCTGTATGTCAAGAATGTCGTAAAGGAGGCGCACTCCAAGAAGTCCCCTATGTTGTTCCTTAAGCTGGATATTGCTAAGGCATTTGATTCTCTGAATTGGGGATACCTTCTGCAAGTTCTGAAGCACATGGGTTTCGGTCAAAGATGGAGAGACATCATCGCTTTGCTTCTGGCATCTTCCTCTTCCAGAGTTTTGCTTAACGGCTGCCCGGGTAATCCTTTCTTCCACCGCCGAGGGCTGAGGCAGGGAGACCCCCTCTCCCCTATGTTGTTCATCTTGGCGATGGAACCCCTACAGCGGCTGCTTGAAAAGGCGACAGCGGACAGTGTGCTTTCCCCTTTGACGCTCAGGGCTGCTAGGTTGAGGGCCAGCTTCTATGCGGACGACGCAGCTTTGTTCCTTAACCCCTGCAAGGCTGATATCACTGCTGTTCACCACATTTTACAGCTTTTTGGGGATGTATCCGGGCTGAGAACCAGCTTTCAGAAATGTGTGGCCTACCCAATTGCTTGCGCTGGTTTGGATGTTGATGAGATCCTCCAGGACTTTGGAGGAACAAAAGGAGAGCTGCCGTGTAATTACCTTGGACTGCCTCTTGGGCTGAGAAAACCTAGGCGTATCGAGGTTCAACCCTTGTTTGATAGGGCTGTCGGGAGGCTCAAAGGTTGGAAAGGGAAATTGATGACCCGGAAGGGGAGATTGACTCTGGTCAATAGTGTGGTGACGGCCACAGCTACTTACTTCCTCACTATCTTTCCAGCTGAGAAGTGGATGATAAAAAAGTTTGACAGGCTGCGCAGGAACTTCCTTTGGAACCCAGATGATGAGGCTCGAGGCGGCAAGTGTTTGGTCAATTGGAAACGCATTTGTGCTCCAACGATGAATGGTGGGCTGGGCATAAAAGATCTGGAAGCTTACAGTAGAGCCCTCAGGTTAAGATGGGAGTGGTATAGTTGGGACGCACAAGATCGTCCTTGGAAGGGTACGCCAACGCCCTGTGACCGAACCGACAAGGCTCTGTTCGCTGCCTGCACCACTATCTCCATTGAGAATGGGGAAACGGCAAAGTTCTGGGCGGACAGTTGGCTATTTGGGCAGGCGCCGGCTGTCTTGGCACCTTTGCTCTTCAAGTTGGCGTCTAGGAAAAACCTGACTGTGAAGGGAGCTATGGCAAATGATCGATGGATGAGGGGTTTGCAAAGGATCAATTCTGAAGAGCAAATGGATCAGTTTGTGCAGCTTTGGTCTCTTATCCAGTCCATCTCTCTTTCTGCTGACAGAGACATGATCTCGTGGAAGTTAACAACCGATGGTTCCTACTCGGCCAGCTCGGCTTATTCCATCCAATTCTGCTCCAGATTACCGATGCCGGAACTCAACAGTGTTTGGTCAATCAAAGTCCAGGGAAAAGTGAAGTTCTTCTTCTGGCTCTTTTTGCAAAATAGATTGTGGACGGCTGACCGTCTGTGCGCCAGAGGCTGGCCCCATGATGACAAGTGCAGCCTATGCGATCAGGAGATGGAGTCGGCATACCACCTGGCCTTCCAATGTCCTTTTGCAAGAGAGGTATGGCTCCTTTTCCATGGCGACTCGCCGGCCATGGTGCAACGTGCTGCTGATGCCACTGAGGTTTGCTCTTGGTGGGATTCTTCACGACACAGTGGCACCAAGGATCAGAGATTGCATGAGCTACCGATTGCAATTTATGTTATTTGGCACATCTGGAAGGAGAGAGGAAGGAGGATCTTCCAGAATAAAGTGGCAACAGCTCCTGGAGTGGCGTCTTTGATCCGGGCTGACTTGATGTTGTTGAGCCTGGCTGTGTAGCTAGGTGGCTCAGTTAGAGTGTCTTTCTTTTCCTTTCATCCTGGCACCTTTGTGCCACATTTTGTAAAGCTTTTCCCCCTACTATAATGCAAAAGCAGAGCGCCTGCTGTTCACGTTCAAAAAAAAAAATGTTCTAAAATTTCTCTCAAATTCCTTTGAACCTAGGAATAGAAAATACATAGGATTGAGATGTCATCTGCTTCAATCCTATAGGTAGTATAAAGTGTGTTTGATTGGAGCAAAAGAATTTTACATGAGGTATGAGCTAATGATTTTTCCGTAATTACACTACAAGATTTTCCTATAGAATTTTACCTATAGGATATTTTCTATGATTCAAACAGTTTATGTAGAAAAAGTTTTCCACAGAATCCAAATCCTATATAATTTCTATGCAAATCATATGAATCAAAGGAGCCCTAAGATTGCTACAGGGCTGCACCATGGAGATAGGATGGCCAACGTGTCTCATATCTTTTGCTCAGAGACGTATACTCCCTCGATTCCATGTTAATTTTCTGTCGTAGTTTTAGTTCAACATTGAATTATGACCATGTAATAAGAAATATGGAACGGAGTAGAGTACATAACAACAACACACGTACAAACTCATAGATTGCAGCGATGAAAAACAATGTGATGCGCCTGGTCGTATATCCTGTAGATGCAGCAATGTTACAGTGAGGCCAGGCACTGAGTGAGACCCTGCATGCAGAGTATGTACACGAGACTCAGACTCCGACGAGTACGAGGAACGACTGGAGGAGCCGAGGAAGATTCGATAGTGCCGACACTCTTACGCCAAGCTAGCTTGGCGGTGGACCTGGCACCGCAGAGGACCTCGGCGTGTTCGGCACCGGCGACGGCGGCCTCGACAGCCTCTGCAGCAAAGATCTGTGCCCCATTGCAACCCTCTCTCCTCCGATGTGCTCTCCGCCGGCCACCGCCGCCGCCGCAACGCCAGCGGCCCATACCTTCACGTCATCGTCTGCAGATGCTGCATGCCTCGAGTTAGCACCCTGCAGGAGAACCATTGTAGCCGCGCCATTGCCAAGCAGGAGCCAACGTATACAGACGACGCAGACAGAATCACGATGTACATACCGATGAGACGCGAGGAGCAAGCTGCCGGGCTCGTGCAAGAACCCAGGAGGATTATCCCGGCTAGGAGCAGCCAGGAGAAGACACCGCCGCGACCCATGTCGTCGTCGGCGACGACTTGCTCTGAAGTCTGAACTTGACAGGTATGGCAGCTTAGATTTCGGTGGCTGGAACCGTCGCGAATGTGCCAAATCCCTGTCAGGTCGCGCTGTATATATCGTCGGCATGATTGAGGCCGGTCGAACCGCCGGAGCCAATCTGGAAGCTAATGATGATATATCCAGCAGATTGGCACTGGCTACTTGCTAGCGGTTGCGGTCTAGTAATTGATAAGTTCATTGTGTCTGCTGTTTTTGCACTTATTAATCGCAGCTCGTGCACAGTTTCAGAAAAAGGCTGGGTTGAGAAGCTAGATCCATCGGTTGACCTCGGCGTTTCTTAAACAAGCTACTCCACCTCGAACCATTACATACCAGCATATAAACGGCGCCGACAGTTCAAGCAGCGCTGTCGTTATGCGTATGCAGATTCGTTGGGGAATCACGTCCATCGCGTTGATGATAAAACGCATTACACGCATGGCTTTTGAAGTTCGAATGCGCATTAGAGTTCTCTCGTTGTGCTGGACTTTGCAGTTAGCTCCAGGACAAGCAATCGCAAATTTATATTGTAGTAAGGCCGATCATGATCTAACTTAAATACACGCTTGGATTAGGGAAAGCCGAAAGGGACTCTGGAGTTGCGTGCTGCCAGTTTGGAGGATCACGAGCTGTGATGTCTGCTCGAACGGTAGCACCCGCCACCGTGCAACCGCAGCCTGCGGGCAGGGGATCTGCACACGCACGTACATAACCCACACCACGCGGGTAATGTAGTATATTTGTGTTGTGTGGCTATGTATACGTATGTTATGTCGGGTGCAAACCAGCTGTGTATAATCTAGCGCTGGTCTGACCATGACATGCTAACTGGTCCTGACGAACTTTATGATGCCACATAAAGAGTAACTAAACTAGTTTCTCCCTTTCATAATTCTTATCGTGATTGTAGTTTAAATTTAAACGAAAACTATGGCAAAAATTATGAAACAGAGGGAGTAGCACACGTGGTGAAAACAAAGGCTCTAAACCAAAAAATTAGAAACGTGGACTCTCTAGCAGGATCTCAGGCAGAAACACATATGGTGTAGCAAGAGCGGAACCGTTAGCGACCGCTTCGTCAGCCGTGTCACTGAAGATTCTGTTGACATCTAGATCGAAAGAAGTTGTTGTTGGCGAAGGAATCCTCTAAAGCGATGTTTCCAGTAGTCGCACGAGTGAGCTCCCCAAAAAGTATAACACCCCTAACGCGTACATATATATGAGAGGAGGAATTTTGAAGGCCTAATGCCCTGTCCTTCAGTATAGGCCGGAAAATGGTATGGGAAGGCGTAGGTGGCGACGCAAGGTCGTGTAACGAGGCAGCCTCATGTGTTGTGTTTGCGTCTAGAGAGATGAGCGATCTCAGAATCACATTGTTCCACTCGTGTTGGACACAAAATGTTTCATGTTTGCATAGACACTTCCTTGGCTCAGCCTATTCCCGAAACCCGGCTTGCGCGTGCGGTGTGGCGAGACGGGGGAGGAGGAGGCACATGCCTATAGGTATTTTCTTCTCATTCTCATACAACGAGCGGAGAAATCACTCTTACAAGATTAATTACTACCTCCATTTTCACTTATAAGGCGCACACGACTTCCCAAAAAAATT
This sequence comes from Lolium perenne, assembly GCF_019359855.2. Taxonomy (NCBI): domain Eukaryota; kingdom Viridiplantae; phylum Streptophyta; class Magnoliopsida; order Poales; family Poaceae; genus Lolium; species Lolium perenne. The sequence goes on from NC_067250.2 coordinate 29,683,123, forward strand.
CATTGACCAAGAATTAGCACAAGTAGACAAGTAGATGTGTCTTTGATAAATATAGATAGAAGGTCTTTTTGGATACAATCCAACAATATCAGTTTTGTACAAAGTACATAATATAACATTGCTCAAATTGCTCGTCAAAGTTCGCCTTATAAAGGAGTGAGTAGCAATATGAGACTAACTTTAGTACCACCTCTTGGCATGCACAATAAAATACAATAATTCCAACAAGGCATTGCTGCCCCGAGTCGGTGTCCAGTCATTTTTTTATTATTATTATGGCTCTTGACTTGCTGAGGCTTGATATTCTTGGTGGGGCGATATGATCTGGTTTTTATCTTCTCTTTCTAAATAGCTGACCCCATTTTTCTGTCCTCCTGTGAAGCCACGTCAACCCAATTAGCGATCCCCTCCAGTTTCCTCCCGACGGCTCTGCTCCTCCTGCGCGTTTTGATCCAGTGGTGATGTAACTTTTTTTGGCGCTGCCCCTTCATATCCCCTGTTACGTTTCCGAGTCGATGGTAAAAGAAACACTAGAATGTTGCCAAGCACATGCGGCCCACTTTAGCCCGCATACAATGAAGCCTTACGAACTTACACGAGCTGGCCCAGTACTACTGTTCTTCTCGACAACATGACGATTCCTCTTCTCTGTGGTCTGCAAGTCCACCAAAATCTAGCGTTGTCTTCTCCCATTGAGTGCACCTATTGATGATTTCCGTTTTGCTCTTCCCAATTAATCTGGTGACAGCGCACTCGCTTCCTCTCTCAGAACGGAAATTGGTGGAGGCATCAAATTGACCCCTTTAAACTCTGACCTCCACCTTCCGTCCCTTCCCTGACTTATTTTGTCATCGCCATCCACCTCCAGCACATGTGGGCTTCTTCCACACCACTTGAACGTCGCTTCCGCTGGTGAGAAACCCACTGCCGTTCTCTCTATGATCCATGTTTCATACTCACTGATTTCTATTTCGTCAGGTAAGAACCACGATCAACTCGAAGCTTCACACTCGCGAAGGTACACCATCATTTCTCTCTATACATCTCTTCAATCGTCAGATCCTGCCACCTCGATTTCTTCATAATGCATGTGGTTGTCGATGATGTTGATGCTACGATTCTACATTCCATATCTTTTCTCATCTTCTAATGTTTGCTAATCTTTGTTTTTATTATAGACCGGGATTCATTGCAGACGTGAAGCCTAGAAATCTAAAATTGTTTCCGTTTGTCTTGATACAAGCTGCCCACCCACCGGGAGTTTCCAAGTAAAAAATCAGTTAACCTATGTGTTTTTGACTTCTTCCGCAAACCAGTTCTGATTCCAGATTTTTAGGAAACTAACTGCTTTGGGAAACTAATTCTTGATGTTAAGGAATATATGTATTTCTCAATCTATTATTCTATTTGTTCATTATCTCTACCTGATTATGTAGGGAAACAGGCTGAAAAACTACGATAATGACTCAATGCATACTTCTTGCTGGCGCGTGCGTCACTTGAGAGTATCTTCCGTATATGATCAAAGGGTATCGCCCATTTAGTTGTTTTACACGTGATTTAGAACTAAGAACTGTATGTCATTTAGATATAACAACTTTATTTTTTAACCATGCAGGTTATTAGTGAAGAAAAGATAAATACAGAACAATTCTGGATGTGGAGGTTACAGCTTTGAAGCTTCAATTGATAAATATATCTGCATGTTTTGTTATATCAAGCATAGCTAAATATCCCAGGATGTTCGTATATATGTAGTCTCATGGTTATTACATATGACCATTTGTTGTAGTTGAATGGACTGCATAATTAGCTAGCGACACACCTTTTGTGCTTCAGCGTCAGCAGTTTTTTGACAATTTACAAGTTATTTCCTTTTTTAATTTGTTATTCCGTTGTCTCATGGAACATCTTTATCGAAAAACAAAATGTCTCATGGAACATGAAGATGATCAATAATATTAATTGTATTTGATACTAGGTCATAGTCCATCAGTACAAACAGTTTAGTTGGACAATGAATTAACTCTTCTTTTTTTTCTAGAGATTGTTATTATTTTCCAACCATGCCTCAGAGACCACACAATATCTACACCAAGAGCAACACCGAAATGGGGAACAGAAAAAATTAATCAATCAGTTGGTGGACCATTTTTATCAAATTCGTTCTTTGGTTTGCAATAGGGCCAGCTGTTGACATATATTGTAATACTCGCTTTCTCCCTATGATAAAAATAACTAACATGGTGTCTCCTTTTATTTTTCGAAGTAATATGCATATACAGTTCTATGTTACTTCTCACAGCAATCACACCTATTTATCTTTAAATCCTCTCAAGAGTGTGGTATTTTTTGACAGATAACCATTATTAACATGATTTCCCGATGCAATCGCGCGGGGTATCATCTAGTTTACTTAGATGGTGATGACTTACATTTATTTTGGATATATTATATAAATGGCACTCCTAACTCTACGTATTTGGAAAAGAGCCCTGCTTCAGTTCTCCCCCCTAACCGAAGTTGAAGGGTCATATTCGGTTTTCTTTTCCTACATTAGGCCCGCCGAAACCCATATCCAGCCCATATATACATGTGTGTATACATGTAGTATATATACACAGAAGAAAAAAAGATATCATGTGACTAGGTAACCACGCCAGCTGCCTAAGTACCACCACATGTCACATGCACGTGACCGTATTAGTATGTCATACGTATAGAAATTACTCATACAAGACAACATGGGCCATACATGCCATTACGGGGTTGTACGTAGATGCTAGATTTTTAAATTTTACGATCATATCCGCGTTTACGAAGGGGTATGAAAAATCTTCACCGTCCTTGTTTCTGTCGCAGCCAGAGTTTTACCAAGGGTAGAGCACCAGAGCAGAAGTGTTTGAAAAATGCCACTACAAGTTTACAAAAATCCACTTATAAAAACTCAATGTAACATCAAAACATTTTGTGTGACCCACATCGCTTTGCATGCATCCAGGTGATTCGGGCGGCGACAAAGCTCTAGCCAACCGCCCCACCTCCGCTGTTAGAGGAGGCCAGCGGACAAGCCTGTACATCCAACTAGCCAAGCCGTGATGGTGATCTTCACGCTCCTCTGTGAGAGAAAGGGGGGGGGGGTGTCGAATGAAGAGATGGTAGAGTTAACCGTGCAAGGCGGATAAATATATAATTGAACCGATGAACTAGTGGCATTTGCATAAATAGCACAAAAGTGGGGGCACACTCATAATTCTAATTCTATGGTAAATTAATGGCATTGCCATAGATTTCTCATAAGTACATATATGGAGTACAGAACAAAAAAACATTATTATAACTGTCTTGCAATCTGTGCAATCTCTTATTTACATGCTAAAATCATAATAAAAAATATGTATTGAAGAACTTGAAAAAAGAAACACCTCCTACATTTTCGGACGGAGTGAGTATATACACGAACAGTGTTACAAGGCTTGGTTTCAAATACAAATATTAGTACTGCCCTTGAGGGGATGCCGGCGCCGCATTGGCCTTCGGAGTGTTGGGCACCGGCGGCGGCGGCCACGTTAGCGGCCTCGTCCCTAATACCCGCCGCACCACCATCGCTCTCTCGCCGGCGACCCGTGCCTTGGCATCACCATCAGGAGCTGCACGTCGAGCATTATCAGCTACTTGCAAATCATACTGCTCCGTAGTGAACGGCGGAGGCAGAACAGAAGCAGGGTATCGTACCTAGAAGGAGGCGCGAGGAGCATGCTGCTTGGTTCGTGCAAGAACCGAGGAGGAGCCCGGCGACGAGCAACCAGGCGAACGCACAGCCGCGATCCATGGCGGTGGCGGCAGCCTCGTGGACGACGACGAGCTTGTTGCTAGCTCTGAACTGGACGGGTGATTAACAGCTCGACTTGGGGAGCTGGAAGCGTGAGGGGCCTGCGTCAACTCGCGCTGTATATACCATCTGATCGGCATGATGGGGCCGTCTGGAGCCAATCTGAAATCCAGCAGATTGCTGCTCGCTCTCTGCTTGCCAGCGGTTAGGCGCATCGTAAACTACACTAGCTGCAGCTCGTGCAGCCGTGCGGGCCTTTTTCTAATCGCGATTTGACTGACGTTGGATCCATCTTTGTTACCAGATAGCTGGCGTTTCCTAATCAATCTCCGTTGAGCACTCAAATGCGGCTCCACGGCTGACGGCTCCACCCAATGGATGCCAATTAATTCATCCCAACGTTAGCATGAAGGGTAGAGCCAACCCAGATACTATGAGAGAACAACCTGTCAGGACAGGGACTGAAGTTCAGACTAATAAAAATGCATGCACGAACGTTGTATAGTGCATGTGGGGGTTTGTCTTGCCACGGTGGACTTTGCATCGAGAGATCACGCATCAGGTCCTTCATGATGTGAACTTTTATGCAAGGACCTTCACAAACTGCTTTTATGCAAGGACGAAATATTCTGGATGGGATTGTAGTCCTTCATGAAACTGTTCATGAGTTGCATAGAAAGAAGTTAAATGGAGTGATTTTAAAGATTGATTTTAAAAAAGCTTATGATAAAGTTAAGTGTTCTTTTTTGCAACAAACTAGCAGATTGGCCCGCGCACATGCGCGGGCAGCATCTTCATGGTCGTTTATCCATTGAAGAGAAATCATTCCCAATATACCAATAAAAATTTGACTCATAAGTAAACCGTATGAGGGCATTCTAACATTTTAGTATTTTTAATTCACTTAGTTTTTAATATAATTTTTTTGATGATTCCTTTTTTTAGTTTCTCTAACCCAATACATAGGCTAAAATTACTACTCAATTAATCTTGTATTGTTGATCTATTTCTAAATGTGTTATATATATAGTTATAAATTTAACAAATAATGAATATTCTTATAAATAGTTTTTGGATGTATTGAATTATTTAACTTGCATTGTTGCCCTAAGTTTATACTCGCTCCTGCTTATAATATGATGCACATAATTTTTCGTGCAAATCAAACTTTGCAAAGTTTAACTAAAAATATAGAAAATAATACAAACATCTACAATACCAAATGCATGTATATAAATATATTTCATGACAATTCTAATAATATTAATTTGACATTGTATATATTCATATTTTTATCAGTATACATAATTAAAATTTATAAAATTTGACTTTGACCAAATCTTATATGCAAGATATTTTGGGCAGAAGGAAGTACGTTTGTGGATCTAGTGCATCCTCTTCTTGTGATTAAGTGGCTTGTCGGGAAAATAATAGACAGTAGTAATAGTACAGCTTTCTTTGTCTCTTGATCTCTTCCATGAAACGGCCCCATCTTCCCCAGAACTCACCGTTCAAGATCTTTTTTTTGTTGCCCACCACTGATCCCCAATTCAGGTAGTCTCCGCTCCCATGTCAAAAAGAAAGAAAAAGTTAGTGTCCGCTCGCAGGAATCCACCAAAATCAAATCGCTGACTACATCCCTCACGTATGAATGGATCTTCAACTGGAGAGTTAGGTACTGCTGTTGGACTTGAGGAACATGGCGGACGGCCGGGGGGAAGAGGGGGACGCACCTTCTAATCTTCTATCCGACCAGTAGCTCGGGGCTTGCGGCTATTGGGGCCGGCGGTCTGTCAGTCGTTACCTGTAGAAGATAGAGGGTCTGGTGCCTGGCGTTGCTGTGAATCGGCGACGACGCGGCCATGAATTGGTACCAGCCTGCTTTTTAATTTTTTAATTTCCATTCTGCAACGAAAGTACCAAAGTTTTATGTTGTGTTATCAAAGATACTCTTTTCTCTTCTTCCGCTTATATTCTTTTTTCATTCAATCTTAGTGTCAGCTTCATATGGTGCTCCCAGGTTGAGGGAGCTTTCATGATCAGGTCTTTTGCATGCCTTGCTCATAATTTTTTCTCCATTCCATAGCATTAGTTTTGAAAAATAAATTATTTGTACAACCATAGCATTAACAGGCCTATTTTTGGTTTTGCTCATATCATATATAAACATATTTTTAGTATTAGTCATTCCCTGGCATAGATTTGAGTGCTTACCTGCAGAAAATTGCAGTATTATTTAGATTCGAGGGTTATAATTTCTCATCGTTTCCTGTTTGTTTATAGAGATTTTCTGAGTGCTATTGTTTGAAGAGGTAACACCAAGGATCTCATACTGAGGCTCATAGCAGTTGTGTTTTGTTTGTATAATTAGCGACCTGATGGTTGTCTGATGAGATAGATTTTGCACTGGTCATATATATTTATGGATCCATAGGATGTTACCCAATGGTCTGGTTTTGAAAACTTCAGTACTGCAGTTGGTGTTGTTATGCACTTTTGTACTTTAAACCATGGTACATTTACAATTTCAGCAATTGTCTATTTCAATCTATCTCCTATCTAAAGTACTGATGAAACATATATTGTCAGGTTGTGCTTGTTAGTCAAGAAGCTGATTTTTTATGCTCACCCCACTTTTTCCGGGCTTGTGACTGGCATCGGAAGTGTTAGTCCCCTACCCCCATGCATATCTAACAAAAGAAATGAGTGTTTTTATTAGTTTTAGTTTTTTACAATTTAGATGTGTGTACATTAATATTTATCTATGTAGCAGAAAAAGTGCATGAACGTAATTCACCTGCGTACATCCATTTTTTTTATAGTTGTCCCTTTCTTCAGTTGCAGACATCACCGACATGTATAGTTTTATAATTCTTTTAAAAGGCAGACTAATCAAATAAATGAATATGGAAAATGTTCCAATTGACCCACGCAGTTGTACTATACAATATAATAGAACCCCGAAGAACATTTCTTATGGTTTGAGAGTAGTAGGCCATATCCATCCCACCATATAGTGGGGGACGTATCTGGTGCAAATGGACAGTTTCTGAAAACCTGAAAATTTTGGATATGGGCCGCCCGATCGTGCACCAACGACTAGATCATGACCAACCATCCCGCATCCATCCATTTTGCAAACAGGTACCTAGATATTACTCTATCTCAGATTCACAGTCCTGTTGTCTCCTACCTCTCGCCCGTATGCGGCTGTGCGATGCCACGAATCAGATCGTGAGAACTATGTTTTTGCGGTCCAGCTGACCCTGTCGCCACCGGTGCTGAACGTGGCGCCGCCCGCGCTCACCACCGCCGGATCCGTCCGTTTCAGACCAAGCTGCACAGACGTGCATCTTCTCTTGTTTCCTTTCCTCTCTTTTTTGCATTTTGCTCAGATTTGAGTTCGATCTGGCTGATACAAGAACAATCACGGTTAGTTTCTCAATGATTGGAACGGCCTGATTAGATCGCAGATTCACTTAGATCCAGGATCCAAATTGTTAGGTTCTTTTGGTCATGGGTTTTTTGATTCGGATTTTTTTTCTTCACGATTGTAGACACGGAGCTGGTTCTTGAGATTCACAAGACTGAATAATCGTCATTTTAACCTCGAGTTTCATGGCCTGCTTAGTTCCATTGTCAAACTACAGCGATACAGGGAATCGGAACAGAGTCAGTGGTGAAATCTATGAAATTTATGTTAACTTCAGGGGCTTTCTGCATAAATATGTCGTGGTGGGAGGAAGGTTAACATCTCACCGTTGGTACAAGATCTAGTGGTCCATGTCCAAAATTTTCAGATTTTCAGGAAGTAGTGTGTTTTCAGCAGATACGTTCCCCCATATAGTGCATAACAACCTTTACGTATATAAGGAATTTATGTTAATTGAAAGTTATGGTGAGGAAACGTAATGATAACTTTTCTTGTAACTATATTTTTTGAAAGGTTCTACCATCATCTAGTTAAAGTAGCAGTATAGAAAAAAGATGTCATTTTTCCATACCTTTAGAAAATTTCTTCATAGACTATGTTGTTGACAACATCATCCTCTTCGCTATCTTCATCATTGACCATTACCCGCAGCCCATCCCTTCGTGTCACTCTTGAGAATGCTGCATAGAGTTGTCCGTGTGTGAAAACTTGTTTTGTACCTTTTGGTAGATATAGTCCTACCATGTTTAGAGATTGTGCCTGGCTTTTGTTGATTTTCATAACAAAGCACACACCAAATAGGATGTTGTCCTGTTTGAGATTGAATGGCCACGCTGATTCTGCTGGTGAGATAATTTTTCTTGGAATATAGTCATTTTCTCTCTTGTGAGTTATTGTTTTGTTGCGATTGCCTTCCGTAGATACGTCTTACCTATTCCAACATATCCATCGATAAATACTTGCTTTCCCAAATCATTGTCGATTGATTCCATTGTTGAATCAAATGCATTTAGATCTTCAGAGTTAAGATTACAAAAGATCCTCAAGGGCTCTTCCTTTTATTCCTCTTTGTTGTAGCTCATCTCTTCATTAGGGAGCATGTTTCCAGGTTCCTGTATCTCTGAAGAATTTGGAAGTTCTATTCATAGGTATTCATTAAGTGTATTTCCGACTTGTCCCATGATCTTCTCTATTTCTTCTGTGAAGCTATGAGGCAAAGTCAGGATTGTTCATGAGTTTTCTCTGTTTGTACTCCATGTTACTTCCCAGCATCCCCACAATAGTTGGCATATGATGGTTTTGCAAAGATGTCTTAGATTGTTTACAGTTGCCCAATTTCATGTCTCATTGATACACTCAAGACACGCTTTTTCGTCATCAAGAAACCCTAGTGCTTCACAAGCTGCTTTGTATGAGGTATAGACTATTCCATTTAGAGTTCTTATGTCTTCAAAAGATGTGCATCCTTCAAACGGATCTTCCTTTCTTCCTTTTGGCCCACTTTGTATGATACTTATTCCATACCTATTTGACAGAATATATGCATATGTTAGTTGCATGGCTTCTTCACACATCCTTTTTTTGTCTCCATCTGCTGTGTAAATTTAGTGATTCCTACTCTTTCTTTCCATATGATATTTTTTTAAATCTGTAGAATCCTAGAAATTGACTTATTGCTCATTGTGGAAAGGCAACCTTTTAATGCAGGGATCTCAGAAGTGTATCTCAAACTGGAATATTCTCCACCATGTGTCGTTTCCTGATGTATACATGCATTCGAGGTAGTTCTTGATCTCATCATTTTATATTAGTGTTGTCGCCTGCTCATCACCTTTATTTATATATTTAAAAAGTTATTTTATCGATAGTGATCTATTGCACACCTCCACATTTATGTGTGATTCATAACTTCAGTGGATTTTCATTGTATGGAACAATGTGTCTGTTATCCAATCTGCTTCATACTTTACCACCAATTGAGTACTATTGTACTGCATATAAAGCTTTTTACGTGTTTTATTGTTTGAAGTATGAAATAAGCAAGGTAGAACTATACTTACAGAGACATGGATGATTCGATTGAATCAATCAAGCACCCGCCGATGCTGCAAGTTGCTGTTGACGCTGATGCTGGGATACATGATAACGACCAGCAATGTCTTTTCCCATGGCCTCGATGCAGACGCATGTGTTAGACCATTTGACAGCCTTCTTCATGTCATTGAGCTCCTCGTGGTGCCGGAGACGTTGGCGTCGGCACCGGCTGGCTGCAGTTCAGGTCGATCCTTCGCTCGGTGACAGCCCTTCCCTTCATGATCTGACTAAATAGGGATATGTTTTAGGCGAAAAATAACAGGGCACCTGATGAAACCTTCATAGATTGCAATATTCTACCGTATAGGATACAGCTTCTCCATCTGTCGTGTCCATCACGACTGGCTATCTTTCAGTGAGCACTATTGGATAGCCTTTCTATTAGTTTTCATGTAGATTTGTACGCAGATGAAGCAAAACTTTTGGTATCAGCGAAGTCGACTAAATAGGGCATATGTTTTAGGCGAAAAATAACAGGGCACCTGATGAAACCTTCATAGATTGCAACCGTATAGATACGGCTGCTCCATCTGTCGTGTCCATCGCGACTGGCTATCTTTCAGTGAGCACTATTGGATAGCCTTTCTATTAGTTTTCATGTAGATTTGTACGCAGATGAAGCAAAACTTTTGGTATCAGCGAAGTTGTGCTTCCAAAAAATCGAGAGACAATCGTATGATCGAGAGACATACCTGCACCTAGATCATGCGTGCGTGAGTGCATGTGCGCTCTTATGCATACATATATCATGTTGATGGCTTGCATGCTACATACATCGCATGCACCAAAGGAGAATCTGTATGTCAGCAAATCAGCCTCTCGTGTGGATCGGAAGTCTCGACATTGGTTGTGTACCTGTGTGGAAGTGACCCTTGACCAAACTTTCCAAGGCTCAAAGCTGCTGGCTGAAGATGGAACTCTGAATCATCTCTTCCGATCCCATCCGATCTGGTCGGCGGCTCACCTAGGAAACCATGGCTACGTTGAAAACCCTTGACCAAGCTTTCCAAGGGTCAAAGCTGCTGGCTCAAGATGCACTGAATCATCTCTTCCGATCCCATCCGATCTGGCCGGCGGCTGACCTAGGGAACCATGGCTACGTTGAAAAGAGGCTGGCTGACAGGATTTCTTAATGTTTAATTTGATGAAACGTTTTTACACGGGAAGAGTAAAAGGTTTACTTTATGTGTGGCAAAGGTGGGTAATTTTATAGAACTTTAATGTCCGGAATTATATTAGCAAGATCCAGTGGTTGTGGTTTGTTGATGTATCTAATTAGATGGTCGGATGTTTCTGATTATTGTGGGATTTTCTAGTTTATTCTCTATTTTCTGGTGACCCCTTATTGTACTTTTAATATATAATAGATCCTCAGAATGAAAGGTTTTTCTGATGTGTAGTGTGCGTGTGAGCAAATACTTTCAAACCAAGAAGGGACTATCGCCAGTGCTATTTAATGTAGTGGCTAATATGCTTGCTGTTTTAATTGAACGCGCAAAGTCAGAGGGTGAGATTGAAGGGGTCATTCCTCATCTTGTTGATGGAGGATTGTCCATTCTTCAATATGCCGATGACACAATTCTTTTTATGGATCATGACATCGAAAAGGCTCGTAATCTAAAGTTAATTCTTTCAACATTTGAGCATCTATCGGGTCTAAAAATTAATTTTCATAAAAGTGAGTTGTTTTGTTTTGGTGGGGCCCAAGACCATGTTGCATATTATGCTGAGCTATTCGACTGTGGCCAAGGTCAATTTACGATTTAGGTACTTGGGTATCCCGATTCATTATCGGAGACTTACCAATGTTGAATGAAAATTGGTCGAGGAAAGACTACAGATTAGATTAAGTAGTTGGAAAGGTAAATTACTGTCCTTGGAAGGAAGATTAGTACTCATAAATACAGTACTCAGTAATATGGTACTATATATGATATCTTTCTTCCAACTTCCTAGAGGTGTCTTAAAAAGATTGGATTATTTCCGATCAAGATTCTTCTGGCAAGGGGATAGTGAGAAGCGTAAATATTGACTGGCTAAATGGAGTGTTCTTTGTCGACCTAAAGATCATGGAGGACTTGGTATACATGACCTCCAGATCAAGAATAGGGCACTTCTCGGTAAATGGTTATTCAAACTGCTTACCGAAGAAGGTATCTGGCAAACACTCATCAAGAAAAAAAAAATTGGCTCAAAAGCTCTATCTCAGGTTCTTTGGAAACCGGGAGATTCCCATTTTTTGGCTGGTCTTATGGACACAAAGAAATATTTCTTTCCATATGGATCTTTCTCTATTAAGGATGGATCGGAAATTCGTTTCTGGGAGGATAAATGGTTAGGTAATACCACGCTCCGAGAATAATATCTGGCATTGTATAATATCGTGCGCCACAAAAGTGATACTATCGCTAAGGTGATGGAAACTTCCCCACCAAATGTGGCGTTTCGAGGAAGTCTCATCGGTCCCAGACAATCCTCATGGCAGGAATTGTTACAGCGTCTTGAGTTAGTTCAATTGACGCTGGGAGCGGATGTGTTTCGCTGGAATCTTACCGGGAATGGTTCATTCTCAGTAGCATCCATGTACAATGCTCTTATTCAGTCTGATATTCTGGTCGATAATAATTCAAAAAATTGGAAGATGAGGATACCACTTAAAACAAAGGTCTTTGCATGGTATCTTCGTCGGGGTTCATTCTCACTAAAGATAATCTTTCCAAACGTAACTGGCATGGAAGTAAAAAGTGTGTATTCTGTCATCATGATGAGACTATCAAACACTTATTCTTTTAATGTAAGTTTGCTAGGTCTATATGGTCAGACGTTCAAATAGGGTCTACCTTATACCCACCATGTAGTGTTGTTAATATATTTGGCAACTGGCTCAGTGGTGTGGATGTAAGGTTTAAGCGTCTTATTAGGATGGGAGCGATTGAAATTATTTGGTCGTTGTGGCTATGTAGAAATGACAACATTTTCAATAATATTTCTTCCTCTTGTATGCAAGTCATTTACCGGTGCACATCTACACTCCGCTCTTGGGTGCCTTTGCAGCGGGTGGAGCATCGAGACCTCTTTACGAAGGTATCTTCACAGTTGGAGGACGCGACGAGGGATATTTTTTCCCAACATGGGTGGCTGCGTGACCTTCGACTGGATCCACCTAGCTAGTCTTTTATATTCCAAGAACTTTGTGTAGGATAACGTTGCATAGAAAACAAAAAATTTCCTACCGCGAACACGCAATCCAAACCAAGATGCAATCTAGAAGACGGTAGCAACGAGGGGGTATCGAGTCTCACCCTTGAAGAGATTCCAAAGCCTACAAGATGAGGCTCTTGTTGCTGCGGTAGACGTTCACTTGCCGCTTGCAAAAGCGCGTAGAAGATCTTGATCACGATCGCTTCCGGCGCCACGAACGGGCAGCACCTCCGTACTCGGTCACACGTTCGGTTGTTGATGAAGACGACGTCCACCTCCCCGTTCCAGCGGGCAGCGGAAGTAGTAGCTCCTCTTGAATCCGACAGCACGACGGCGTGGTGTCGGTGGTGGTGGAGAAGTCCGGCGGAGCTTCGCTAAGCGTGCGGGACGTGGTGGAGGAGAGAGGCCGCTAGGGTTTGGGGAGAGGGGGCGCCGGCCACTATAGGGGTGCGGCCACCTTGTGGTTCTTGGGTGGCCAGCCCCCTCCCCTTGGCCCCTCATTATATAGGTGGAACCCCAAGTGTTGGTCTCCAAGTCTTCGAATAAGACCCGAACCAAAAACCTTCCATATGGTGGGGAAACCTACCCAAGCTAGGACTCCCACTAGAGGTGGGAGTTCCACCTCCCATATGGGGGGGTGGCCGCCCCCCTAAGGGGGAGTCCACTTGGGACTCCACCCCCACTAGGGTTGGCCGGCCATGGAGGTGGAGTCACATGTGGACTCCACCTTCCTTGGTGGTTTCTTCCGGACTTTTCTAGAACCTTCTAGAACCTTCCATAGAACCTTCCGCATCATTTTAATTCACATAAAATGACATCCTATATATGAATCTTATTCTCCGGACCATTCCGGAACTCCTCGTGATGTCCGGGATCTCATCCGGGACTCCGAACAAATATTCGAACTCCATTCCATATTCAAGTTCTACCATTTCAACATCCAACTTTAAGTGTGTCACCCTACGGTTCGTGAACTGTGCGGACATGGTTGAGTACTCACTCCGACCAATAACCAATAGCGGGATCTGGAGATCCATAATGGCTCCCACATATTCAACGATGACTTTAGTGATCGAATGAACCATTCACATACAATACCAATTCCCTTTGTCACGCGATATTTTACTTGTCCAAGGTTTGATCTTCGGTATCAATCTATACCTTGTTCAACCTTGTCTCCTGACAAGTACTCTTTACTCGTACCGTGGTATGTGGTCTCTTATGAACTTATTCATATGCTTGCAAGACATTAGACGACATTCCACCGAGAGGGCCCAGAGTATATCTATCCGTCATCGGGATGGACAAATCCCACTGTTGATCCATATGCCTCAACTCATACTTTCCGGATACTTAATCCCACCTTTATAACCACCCATTTACGCAGTGGTGTTTGGTGTAATCAAAGTACCTTTTCGGTATAAGTGATTTACATGATCTCATGGTCATAAGGACTAGGTAACTATGTATCGAAAGCTTATAGCAAATAACTTAATGACGAGATCTTATGCTACGCTTAATTGGGTGTGTCCATTACATCATTTATATAATGATATAACCTTGTTATTAATAACATCCAATGTTCATGATTATGAAACTAATCATCCATTAATCAACAAGCTAGTTAAGAGGCATACTAGGGACTCTTTGTTGTTTACATATCACACATGTATTAATGTTTCGGTTAATACAATTATAGCATGGTATGTAAACATTATCATAAACACAAAGATATATAATAACCATTTATTATTGCCTCTTGGGCATATCTCCAACACTTTGTTGGCTTTTTCGAACATCAATGTGGTTTGTAACAAATATTTGTGCGGTTGTGTGCATCCTAGCTATGCAGATGCCGGGTCCATTAAGTTAAGTAATAAAGTGCCCATTTTCGAAAAATGATCTGAACTTTTAAATTGTGCATGTGGGGTGGAGAGTAGTGTACTCTCCAAAAAGGTTGGGAAAATGTTCACGGAGCAGTGAGCAGCCCGACCACCAGTCGAGCCAGAAATAGGACCAGCTTCCATTCTAGACCTGATGTGTTGTATTGTGATCCAAATTCATTCTAAAGAGAGGCTAACTTCTGAGAGAACAAGGAGAACAAGGATCGTTCTCACCGTCTATATATACATCTTGTTAGCCTTCGGCTAGGGTTTATCAGATTATAAGATAACCCACGACGTTTGTAAACACTCCCCAATATAGTGAAATTTTGATGGCTGACGCCCGTGATTTTTTCCCCTCTGTCTTGGAGGGGTTTTCCACGTTAAAATATTGTGTCTCCTTTGCGTTTTCCTTACCGTTCTTCGTTATTTGCTTGTCGCGTTTATAACATGATGTCTACCGCCCAGCTTGAAGTACCACTTGATACGCTGGAGAGAGAGAGCTCTAGAACCGGGATCCCTTCACAAGGATTGCCATAGAGAATATATGGTTATTCCCAAAATATTTAGCCCAGATCAGGTCTACCCAAAGACCCTCCTCGCTCTGGAATAGTATATGCGCCCTTCCGCACAGTGGGCAGGGACGATTGCGGTCCTATAAGGTCCTTCTACTTTTTAAGATCCACTTAAGCATAAGTAAATGTTCATTAATCACGTACTGAGGATTCTCAATCCTCCGAACTTATTTGCTTTGTAGACAGTTAAGAGTGAACCATGTGGTACTTCCGCTTCTGTCACACTCCTTCCCAAAAGAAACGGATCTAACCTTATCAAGCAGGCTAGGAAGGCACGAGCTGGTAAGTTCTAGCTTCCAAGCAGAGGCTAGGAAAAACCTTGCCAGGGATCGACCCTGTTGCTCTCGTGTGGGTTGTGAGGAGATAGACAATGCAAGATCTCAAAACTAAGGACTTGTTTGGTATTAATGTATTTTCAGCGATTTGTGGAGATTATTCTCACCAAACCCTAAATTCACAATTACTTGTAAAAGCATGTTTGGTTCTAATGTATTGGGGTGGTTTGATCCTCACTTTTCCACATTTCTTCCTCAAATTCTAGTGTATTTTTTTACACTACCACTACCTAGTGGATTGGAGATCGAGGTTTTTATGGAAATTAGGTGAAGGTAGGGGTTTCATCATATCATGTCTATTCCCCACACAACTTATGGCAAACATGGCCTATGTTTCAAGTCCAATCCTTTTGTCATTGTCATATGTTTCCTTATGTCATGAACACCGATCCTATCATTACTACACACGTGGTCCCCCAAGTCCGGTCGCACCTGGCATTGGCTGGGCCTCCGCCGCGACAGCCCACACCTCCATGGTCAACATGTACATCCTTGATTTTCCCAAGGTTGAAGAAGAAGTGTGGTTCATTGGGGATGCCCTTGGGTAACTACATCCGCCAAATATCTAAGTGCGTCCGATGTCTCCAATTATTTTTTGAGCGTGAGTGTGTCCTAGCACGGTTTGGAGCCTCCTTGGCCTGGTTGGTGCTTGATTTCTATTGGAGTTGTACCGGAAGAAACCATTGCCACGAGTGACATGATGAAACTTGATTCTTCCTCATACTATTTGTGAAGATACTAGTATCTTATTAGAGGATCTATATGATTCTATTGTGAAAGACAAGATACCCATAATTGTCATGAAATGAGATTTCAGAGTTCTTGAACCAAAAATACCATAGATATGATCCGCACATCAACCAAAATAATCTACCATGTTGGAGATGATACAAATGTATATAAAATGGGATAGAAGTTGGAGTCAATGTACGTGACAAATATCTATATGACTAAGATTTCATAATCAAAAAACTTGCAACACTTGAGTACCGCGAAATTATCTTCCCTTACTGTTGGAGGATCACTACTCGGGAAAGTATCAAAGGGTTAGGAAAATTAAGATTTCTAGTAGCAAGGCGGCGCTTGAGGGAGTTGAATCCATTTGGGAGCAGGATCCGTTAGAGGCCGTGTCACTAGCCAGCTCCTTGACCTCGCTAATACCATCGCCAGATTAACTATCATGTACATTGCCACTGTAACTGAACCACTATGAAGGGATGAAGGAACCACTAGCGATTGGCGGTGTGTGCAATCAGCAGAACCACATTGACATGTGAAAGGGACATGTGAGGGTGCAGTGGCATGGCGCAATGTGCAGCACATAGGTTTTATAGAACGGTGGCGATGGCTCGGGCCTCGGGGTGGAGAATGAGCAAACCTAAGTGCAGCGTTAGGAATAAGATGTTGGGCTGATTTGGTTTACTTTGGGCCTACTATGACATTAATGACAGTTAGCAAAGCAGCCTACCCATGTAACTCAAATGGGTTAAAAAAGCAAAGTTTTTTTTATCTCTGAAGGTCAAGTGAACCCCTTATTTTTAAAATTCTGAAAGCATGTTTAGAAGGTTTAAAAAATTGTAAAAAGAATGTAGATGTATTCAGTGATGTATCTTAAAACATGCAAAATAAAATACTATCTTTGATTTCAAAACCATCTCCATTGAACATTGATGGAGATGGTTTTGAACATTAAATATTTTTTTATAAAATGTGGCAGTGGTACTCTTCGAATATGTTGGCAGCTGACAAGGTGTTAACTTGTCAATGCCTACAAGTAGTAGACTAGGGTTTCATTGGATGTAGAGGGCAAGTAGATCTCGAAGGTTTCAGCCGAAAAGTACTCGACGATGTAAAAACTAGGGTTTGAGAAAACAATGATTCGATCCTCTCTTTGTCCCTCGACTCCCCCTTATATAGGAGGCGGAGCCGAGGGATTCGTAGTACACAAGTTTACAGAGTCCGGGAGGGTTTCTGACCCGTCCCGCAAGATTACAAATAACACTTCCTATTACAACTCTAGCTTTCCTTATCACCATCTTGGGCTTCCGAACTTTATATTCTTCGATACGTGGGCCTTCAGTAAACCCCGGGTACTATCTTCGGCAGGCCCATTGGGGATGCCTATGTCAGTAGCCCCCGAGATTTTGTTTGAATCGTAGAGTCAAGGAAAATCTCCACTTTTATATTTATTCAATATCTTTGAACTTTACCACATATCTTTGCATACAAATTTCTATATTGTACAGGGATAATGGTAGTTGGGGCTAGCTCATCTGACGGATCAGGTACTAGTTAACTGCTCTAGTGGCAATCCGCAAAAACCTACTTCAAGATCACGTCCCTGGACATGATCTCGGGATACAGGTGTAAACTTCGACAGGTGCCGCTTAAGGTCTTACCATTCTATCGAGTCCCAGTCATGTTTATCGGGTACCTAACGTGTCCGTTAGGATTTTTCTTTGTATCTGTTGATACAGAAAAAAGTAGCAACCCGATGTCAGAGACGACGCCACACCACACAGAACGGATCTGGGGTCTTACCTTCGCAAAGTTTTGCGGCATTCAGAAATTATTCGCAACTTTGGCGTTCTGAGAATATATTGTCGAGTGCTTATTCGTCTGTTGGAATAGCACATTTTATTGAGTCAACGGATGACTTATATTGCTCTCCCGATGGGAGTATATGTAGAGTTATTTATATAACTCGAAGTATGCTCCCTTTTGCTTCTTCTTTTTCTCTTTTCTCTTTTTTTTTTATAATTTCATTGGGCACGCGAACAGCGTTCCCGATGGGAGTAGCCCCCGAGGCTACAGCCAAGGACTTGGACTTGGTTGTAGGCTCCACACATTATGCCACTATATTGTCGTTCCTTCTCGAGCTTTTATATCTATCGGGTGCGCGAACAGCGCTCCCGATGGGAGTAGCCCCCGAGGCTATGAACAAATGCTTGCGTTTGATCATAGGCTCCCGCAATTTCTATATTGTCATACTCGAATTTTACTTTTTTTCCAAAGTAGCCCCCGAGCATTTGGGCAAAAACTTGTATTTGATCAAAGGCTCCCGAAGTAATAGATAAATTTTCCTGCCGCCAATCTTCTTATTTCATACTTGTCGAGATTTTCCCCTTGGTCAAAGTGACCTCAATGCTGACGATAACCACGATCTTTGTACCCAAGAAACTCGAGTACTGCTGTCCCTGCCTTGTGGGTCCAAAGTTCCTACCATGTTGACACGTCGTGCAAGTGGGGGACACACGTCCTCCGCTTTTCCTGGCGCACGTACTGTAACGCCTATTCTGTTTCATCTAAGTAAAAGTACCTTTTTACCCTTCAGTTACGAGTTCCTTGTCCACCGCACGATTTCTCCATCCAACGGTGCGTCGATTCACCACACCTTTATTTAAGATCATCGTCTTCATCCTTCTACACTTTCGCTCGCGCCGCTCCTCTGCTCTCATCTGCCCAAATCCTTCTTTGCGCCCCATAGTTCTTTGAGCTCCGCCACGCTCGCACTGTGCTACTGCGCCATTGTTAATGCCACCGCGCAGACTCACTAGGCACAGTACTCCTGAATCTTCGATGGCTGCCGCGGATCTGGGAAGCGCGGAGTGGGAGAGATCCAAAATCTCCGCCCAAGACATCAACCTGCTGAAGAAACTGGGTATCAGCAAGAAGCAAGACGCGCTGCGCTTCCCCACCGAAGAAAGCTACCAAACCCCTCCAATGGAATATCGGGTTAGTTTTGTAAATCATCTCATTCGCGGCCTCTCTGCCCCTATTCACTATTTTCTTCGAGGGTTGCTTTTCTTGTATGGATTGCAACTCCACCATCTCACTCCCAACTCCATACTCCACATCTCGATCTTTATCACCCTCTGCGAGTCCTTCCTTGGAGTCCAGCCTAACTGGGCTTTATGGAAGCGTCTCTTTTTTTGTCGCCACAATGGCTCTGCCAACGTCGCCTATAACATAGGTGGCGTCGTTATCTGCGTCATGCCCGATGTCGAGTACTTGATGTCAAGTTCCACGATTCGGTTCAAGGGTGGCGCAACAAATGGTTATACATCCACGAGGAAAACCATGGGTCTGTTGAAGACAACATTCCTCCTTTTGACGGTGCCGAAAGAATCTGTCGTCGCCGATCCTGGGATGCAGAGGCTACCGCCGAAGAAAAAGCGGCGACAGAGGCACTGATGACTCGCATCCGCGAACTTCAGAATACCCGTGGCCAAGAGTTATCGGGTATCCAAATCACGGCGTATTTCCTCAGGATTAGAGTGCAGCCTCTGCAAGCTCGCAAAAATCCCCTCTGAAAGTATGCTAGCGACGAAGATGTGGATCGCTTGTCAGTGGATTTGCCAGTCAAGGACTTAGAAAAACTTGTCCGAAAAATATCCTCCCTCAACAAGAAAGATCCTGTCCCCTTGTCTTGCCGCGTGAAGCCGTATAGCGCCACCAACCCTCTCCCTGAGGTAATTTCTCGTGTGACCTTTTTTTATCGACCACTTTTTTGTTTTTGTTGACATCTTTTGTATAAATTTCTTGTCGACATTCTTCTGTTTTGTAGAACCATCCAGATCTTGTTTCTCTTCCTCCCCTTCCTGAAGGTGGAGAAGTCGAGGAACGGGCCGTTGTCACCGACGACAACCAGGGTACTTCTCGCCCTGAGAGTGAAGCCACAGTTTCTCGAAAATCTGCGGTATCCTCTGAAAAAGAGACCGATTCTGAGGCCACTGCCTCAGCACATTCCCCTCCTCCTGCCGTTTCTCCGAAGAACAAGAGGAAGAGGAATGAAGTCGAAGATTCCGGCACCTCCAAAGCCGAAGAAGCTGGTCCTTCCGAAGGGAAGAAAGCTTTCGACCCTTTCTTGGATGCCCTTGTCAGCTCGTAAGTCCTTATTGTGCTTTGTTACTTATCTTGCAAAATACTTGTCGTCGTTTTTCCTTATATTGTCGACGTTTTATTTGCAGTGATGACGAGGAAGAAAATCCTCCTATTGACGTGGCTGCTCGAACGAGCACGTCACGTACTTTAGTTGTGTCGGATGCTCAACCTGATGTAGAGGAAACTTCGCCTCCTCAACATAACATCGAGCATCCAACTCCACCTGCAAGCCCCCGAGCCCCTTCACCGAAGAGGGCCAGGACTGAACTAGTCGAAGAACCCACTCAATTAAGTGGTGGTTTCACGACTTCTTCACTGAATGACGTAAGTTTTATCCATTACTCTTTTGTTTGATGCCTCTTTTTTTTCTTTGTTGCCATCGAATTTTTCCCGTACTATATTTGACTTTTCTTTCTTTGGATTTCTCTAGCCTTTGATGAAGGAATTTTTCCGACTCGGTACCCAATTCGTCGGGTATCGTGATCTTTCGAACCAGCTGAAAGGTACTATCTTGCTATCTTTTTCTCAATTGCATTTCCTTCCTCTTAATTCTTGTCGCAATAGTCATTATTGTCGACTGCTTTTTCAGCCGATCTTGCGGAAGCTAAAAATCGTGCTGACACACTTGCTCGCAAACTGGAGCAAAGTGAAAAAGCTCGCAAGGAGGCTGAAGCAGATGCCAAAAAGGCTAAGGCAGAGGCCGCCACCGTCGAAGATCTTTGAAAGAGACTTCATGAGGCGGAAAAGTCTTTAAGCGAGCGGATTTCTGAACAATCTGCTCGCGAAGAAGCGATTATCAAGCGCCTGGCGTCGCAGAGCCGTCGTTTTGCCAGTAAGTGCCCAAACTATTTTGACTTCCTTGAACTTCTTCTATCTTGCTTACTTATCAATAAATTTTTGTCTTAGCAGGAAAGACGGGTCAAGAATATGAACTTACGGATCCCGAGAATGATCCCCTTCTTGACGCGCTTTCTCTCCTTGAGATTCATGGAGACGAAGCACGCGACGGCCTTGCCGAAGCTGAAGCGGGGTTGTCGCAACTTTATCCCTACTTCTTCCCGAAGAAAGAACAACCCGCGCCGTTCCTTGCCCTCGCCAAGTGCTTCAATACTCCCGAAAACCTTGGGCTCAAACTTCGCCAAGAAAGTTTGAAGGTTGGCATGGAGGGTACTATCACCTTGGTTGCCGATAGCCAACAGAATATCGACTGGACTAGGGTTGGCGACACACAAGAGATGGAGACCAAAAGGTGGCAGTCGCTGATCAAAGCTGCGAAGCCAAACTCGAAGAAGGTCCTCGCTTATCTTGGGTGCAAACCAACTCCAGCTCCAATCTCATCCAAAACGGAGGTCTAGTAGACCACCCTGTCTTTCCTCCTTTTTTTGTTTCTCTTTCTTCCCTTTGATGTTGTCGCCAAAGTAGGTTTTAGCGACACTTATCCCATTAGCTCCATTGTAATGCCTTGTAATTATTCTGAAAATCAATGGAATTCTATTTTGCTTGATGATTGATATCGAACTTTTTAATTTCAGTTGATATTTGATAACTATACTCCAACTCCTGCTCCTTCCGATATTTTGCCTACTTCTTCTCGCTCGAGGAAAGTGTTTGTTAATACTGAACTTGGTGAAGATTCCTCGAGTGCGAGTTTATCGCAAGATTTGGAAGAACTTCGGCAACAACTTTAGTATGCGAAGAGGCAAACACTTGTGATGATGGAGCAATCTCGCAAGGCATCCAAAGCAGAAAAAATTGCACTTCAACAAGCTCAAGAGGCCATGGCTGCCAAGGAAGCCGCCGTTTCTGAAGCTGAGAAGGCAACTACCCGAGAGAATTCCATGCTTGAACTGATGATTGAGGCCGCTGCCGATATCCGGTATTTTATTTCGAACCAAAACTCCTTCTATCTTTCTGTTGTATCCTTTTTGAGTTTTTCGTGCTGTCGTCAAATAGGTTCCTTTCTCGATGCCGCGGCTGAAGATGAAAGGGTAAACACGAGGACCAACCTGCTCGTCAACCTTTCTCTTGACCATGGTTGTCTGTTCTGGGCCACTCCAGAACGGACCCGACAAATTGTCAGATTTCAAGACCGCGCCTGTCAGGTTCGCGATTTCCTGGATTTCTGCACTAGAACATTGTCTCTGGTTTACAAGACATTAATGTTTCCTCGGAACGAGGCACCCGATACTCTTCTTGGCTTGATGGAGAAATTTCGAGATGCTCCGCAAATCCATGGCTTTGTTCGGGCGCAACTTTCTGCTGGCGCCAGGTTTGCTATGATGATGATAAAAATCTGTTATCCCAAGTTTGACATGAGCCAAATTGTTTCCAAATGCATGGCCAAGATGGCGAAAAGGAAAAGGGATGTTAGCAAAATTGATGATCATGTGACCCCTGTTGCCGAAGATATGATGGATGAACTTCTTCGGATGGATTCCGAGTTCTTCGTGAGGGGTAGCTATGCTGAACATAGTACTCGTACTGTAAATCGGATGACCATAGACAATATACTAGGGCATAGTTGATTTTTCTTTTTCTCTGGTCACGTTGAGTTTTTCTTAGGAATTGTCTCTTGTATGTTGTGAACATGTTCTATATTGTAAAGTCAATAAATATTTTTATTTTTCCTCATCAAGCCCCCGAGTGTCTTGGTGGCGAAATTCTTTATTGTATGTGCGAGGTTTTGAACCAAGGCAACTAAATTATATTGAATATACTATATTTGCGGGTACAAGCCCCCGTGCCTTGTTGTTGATCGCTATCTTGTATCTTTGTTTATTTTGCGAGGTGTTTTCGCACCAAGGCGAAATATTTTCGGAGATATGTATTGCAAGTCTTACGCACAAGCCCCCGGGCCTGTCGAAGAAATATATGTCTCAACTATCTTTATTATATTGCAGCACCGCGAGCCCGCCTCATTAAAAACCTTTTCCGGCCCCACTCGGTGCCCCGAAAAAGGAAAAGAGTGCGTATGAAAACTCGCGGGCGTTTCAGTATATTGTATTTTTACAAGGAGGACTATATTTCGACACTAAGCGTAAAAACACCTTAGCTGTGCCACGTTCCAGGGGTTTTTCTCGGGAACCCCTGACTTCTTTTCCTTGATTCTGTATGCTCCTCCTTCGATGACTTCTGTGACGATGTAAGGACCAAGCCATGGTGACTCGAGTTTTTCAGTGCTCTGTTGGTTGTGTCGTAGAACTAGATCTCCCACCTGAAAGGACCTTGGTCTCAAACGTCGACTATGATAATTTTTCAGGTCTTGCTGATACTTGGTGACTCGTGATAGTACTTCATCTCGAGCTTCATCTAATGCATTGACATCGTCCTCCAATGCTCTTCCTGAGGTTTCCTCGTCATATTCTGTGACTCTCGGGGAATGATGCTCTATTTCGATTGGCAACACTGCCTCAGCTCCATGGACCAGAAAAAACGGAGTTTCCTGTGTCGCTGGATTTGGTGTTGTTCGTATACTCCATAACACACTGGGTAACTCTTCAGGCCAAGTATGTCGAGCTTTTGCCAGTGGTGCCAACAAGCGCTTATCCCGTTGCAGATAATGCCATTGGCTTTTTCGACTTGACCATTGGTTTGCGGGTGCGCAACTGATGCAAAGTGTAGTTTGATGCCTACCTCTGCACAATATGCCTTGAATTCCTTGGATGTGAAGTTGCTACCATTGTCCGTGACGATGCTATTAGGCACTCCAAACCTGAAGACGATGTTTTTCACGAATTTGACGACAGACGCCCCGTCTGGTGAGTTTATCGGCTTGGCTTCTATCCACTTGGTGAATTTATCGACAGCGACGAGCATATACTCGTATCCTCCTGGCGAAGCTTTATGTAACTTCCCCACCATATCGAGGCCCCATTGAGCAAAGGGCCAAGACAATGGTATTGGCATCAGTTCTGTTACCGGAGAATGAGGTTTTGCGGCGAATCTCTGGCACGCGTCGCAAGTTCGTACTATTTCCTTTGCATCCTCTATTGCTGTCAACCAGTAAAATCCGGCTCTGAAAACCTTGGCTGCAATAGCTCGACTGCTTGCGTGGTGGCCGCAGATTCCTTCGTGTACATCCTTCAAGATCATCCTTCCTTCTTCGGGTGTAACGCATCTTTGTAGTACTCCCGAAATACTTCGTTTGTATAATTCCCCTTTGACCACAGTAAAGGCCTTCGATCGTCTAATAACTCGCCTTGCTTCCACTGGATCGTCGGGTATCTCTTGCCTTAGGATGTATGATATATAGACCTGCATCCAAGGTATCTGCACCATCATCACCAAGTCCTGTTCCTCTTCTTCTTCTTCCTCTGGTGCTTCTTTGGTAGCCCCCCCAGGGTTTCTTGTCCTTCTCCTTCTTTTTTGGTTTTGTCGACTTCGTAGATCTCTCTGCTATCTCTTCCCAGAATACGCCTGGTGGAATTGCAAGGCATTGTGACCCGATGTTTGCGAGAACGTCGGCTTCATCATTGCTCAGCCTGCTGATGTGATTTACTTCGCATCCATCAAACAACTTCTCGAGCTCATTGTACACTTCCTTGTACGCTATCATATTGTCATTGACTGCATCGCATTGGTTCATGACTTGCTGAGCCACCAACTGCGAGTCGCCAAAGATTTTTAGTCGAGTTGCGCCACAAGCTTTCGCCATCTTCATCCCGTGTATGAGAGCTTCGTATTCTGCCTCATTGTTAGATGCGTTTGGGAACGTCATCCTCAAGACATACTTCAGCTTGTCGCCCTCAGGTGATATTAGTATCACGCCTGCTCCAGCTCCTTCTAATCTCTTGGACCCGTCGAAGTTCATAGTCCAAGTTCTCGATAAATCCGGTTGTCCTGTATTTTGTAACTCCATCCACTCTGCGATGAAGTCTGGTAGAATCTGTGACTTTATTGCCTTTCTTTTTTCATACGTGATGTCCCGAGGGGAAAGTTCTATTCCCCAAAGGGAGACACGACCTGTAGCTTCTGGATTGTTGAGTATATTGGACAAGGGCGCCTCATTGACCACTATTATCAGGTGTGCCGAAAAATAGTGCCGCAATTTTCTTGCGGTTGTAAACACTCCATATGCTAGCTTTTGATATTGAGGATACCTCTGTTTTGAAGGCGATAATACTTCGCTGACGAAGTATACTGGCCTCTGCACTCCATGTAGTTTTCCTTCTTCCTCTCTTTCAACGACAAGTGCTGTACTTACCACCTGAGGTGTGGACGCAATGTATAACAACAGAGGTTCCTTCTCTTTCGGCACCACCAAGATTGGTGGTGTCGAGATTTTGCGTTTGAGATCCTCAAAGGCTCTATCTGCCTCTTCGTTCCATTGGAACTTCTCTCCCTGTTTGATCAAGGCGTAAAACGGTAACGCCTTTTCCCCCAACTTGGCGACCAATCTGCTTAAAGCTGCGACTCGTCCGGTTAGCTGCTGTATTTCTTTCAACTTTGTTGGCTTTCTCATTGTTACGATGGCCTAGATTTTTTGGGGTTTGCTTCAATCCCTCTTGCTGAAACTAAGAACCCAAGGAGTTCTCCTGGAGGGACGCCAAAAGAACACTTTGTCGGGTTCAGCTTGAGACAGAACTTATCGAGATTGTCGAAAGTTTCCCTCAAATCCTCGATTAGCGTGTCCCCCTTTTTTGATGTTATGACGACGTCGTCGATGTATACTTGTACGTTTTTCCCGATCTGTGTTGCTAAGCACTTCTGCATCATCCGCTGATATGTTGCTCCCGCGTTCTTCAAACCGAAGGGCATTGTTCGATAGCAGAACACGCCGTAAGGTGTGATGAATGCTGTTTTGACTTCATCTTCTTCTTTTAATCTGATCTGGTTATAACCAGAGTAGGCATCCAGGAAGGAAAGACGTTCGCATCCTGCCGTGGAGTCGATAATTTGATCGATCCTTGGGAGGGGAAAGTGATCCTTTGGACAATGTTTATTGAGACACGTGAAGTCGACGCACATGCGAAGGACTTTCGTGTTTTTCTTCGGCACCAACACTGGGTTAGCTACGCACGTGGCTTCGGTATGTAATTCCTTGATGAAACCAGCTTCTCTGAGTCTATCAATTTCCGACAGCATAGCCTTGCGGTTTGGTTCCGAAAAATGCCGCAAAGGTTGTTTGATTGGTCTCGCTATTGGATCCAAGTTTAGGTGGTGCTCGGCAAGTTCCCTGGGTACTCCTGGCATGTCAGCTGGACACCATGCGAAGATTTTCTAGTGCTCACGGAGGAACTCGACGAGCGCGCTTTCCTATGCGAGGTCCATATTTGTCGCGATGGACGTCGTCTTCTTCGGATCTGTCGGGTAAATCTGCACTTCCTTTGAATCCTTTGCAGTATTGAAAGTTGATTCCTTATTAGGCCTCCCTACATCTGGCAGTACATCGTAATCTGTCGTAAGCCTTGACTCCATGTATTCTGCTTGCATCCCGAAAGTTTCTGAGAGCCGATGAAAATCCTTGTCACATTTATCGGCTAGCGCGAAGCTTCCTTTCACTGTAATTGGCCCCTTAGGTCCAGACATCCTCCACAACAAGTATGTATAATGTGGTACCGCCATAAACCTGGCATATGCTGGGCGCC
This sequence comes from Lolium perenne, assembly GCF_019359855.2. Lineage (NCBI taxonomy): Eukaryota > Viridiplantae > Streptophyta > Magnoliopsida > Poales > Poaceae > Lolium > Lolium perenne. Next base: position 29,709,947 of record NC_067250.2, read on the forward strand.
CCAACAGAGCGTGGTACTGCGATGGGAAATCCACGACTTCAAACTCCAACCTCTCCATCCTGTAGTTTTCTCGAGTGCCTAACTGAACGTCGAGATTGATCTTCCCCAGTGGGTAACTTGGTTTGTCTGGTGTGATGCCGTGGAATCGTGTGTCCGTTGGCTTGAGGTTTGCCAAGGATATGTTCATCTTCCTTAGTGTGTCTGCGTACATAAGGTTTAAACTGCTGCCTCCATCAATGAACACTCGAGATACATCGAATCCTGCAATTACTGCTGGTAAAATAAGTGCTGACTGCGAGGAACTTGCTGCGGGTGATCCGCAATTGTGAAACCAATATCCTGTCCTGACCAATTGAGGTACTCGACTGTTGGTGGAGGCATCTTCTCTGCCATGAACACCTGTCGCGAAATTACTTTCTGCGCTCTATTGGATGGTCTGCCTTTCTGAATCATCGAGACTGCTCCATGGGAGTTGGGATCAATGTAAGGTGGTGGCGTTGGTGCTGCCACAATTCTGAGCTGATGTCGATTTTCATCCGTAATTGCGGGAGGGGGTGGTAGCTGGATCTCACTCCTAGGTCCATGAGGGTTTCGACTCGCTGCCTGAGTATTGGCTTGTCCGGCGAATCTCAACATTGCTTGAAAGTTTCGGCAATCTTTCTGCAGATGCCCCGACTGCCTCTTTCCGTTATTGTCGATATAGAAATGCATCTGGCACGGGCCGTTCATCATATCCTCAGGGGACACGAAGGGTCTCTGAAACCTAGGCCCATTGTTTGGCCTGTTGTTTCGGGAATCATCTCTATTGTCGCCTCGCTGCTCGTTGCTCCTTTGATACTCATCTCTATTGTTTCCTCCAGCGCTTGCTCGAAACCCAGCCGAAATTTGGCCAGGTGCATCATAACCCGAAAATTGTCGAGAAAATCGTCGTCTATTTTGAAAATTTCGACTGCGGTCCTCCTCTGGTGACCTGTGTCGTTTATTATGCACAACATCCTCGCCATCTGCCCATCTGTTTGCTATTTCCATTAATGTTGATACTGTCCTTGGGTTAGTTCTTCCCAAGTCCTCCACAAAATCTCCTCGTCGAACTCCTGCAACAAACGCGTCTATCGCTCTCTCGTCAGATATATTTTCTGCCGAGTTTTTTATGATGTTCCACCTTTGGATGTACTTCCTCATTGATTCATCATGCTTCTGTCGACATGATCTTAATTCCTCAAGTGTCGCAGGCTTTTTGCAGGTTGATCGGAAGTTCTTGACAAACACATCCTCAAAACTGTCCCAGCTGTCGATGGAACCTGGGGGAAGTTTCTTTATCCATGATCTTGCGGCTCCGCTTAGGTGTATTTGAATGCTCTGCATAGCTGTTGCTCTGGTTCCACCTATCAACTTTACCGTCTCGAGGTAATCGACTAGCCAATCCTCAGGATCTTGCAGGCCGTCAAATTTTTTGAAACTATCAGGCAACTTGAATCCCGATGGGACTCGAGTTTTCCGGACCCGTCGCGTAAAACACGGGAGTCCACACATGTCTTCCTCGGCAAGTTCTGGTGAACGCCGATGTTCTCTTCTCTCTTGTCGTGCTCTATCTACCCTGGCCTGAGTTGCCATATCTCTGACTCCACTTGCTCTTGGTGGATCTTGCACTGCTGCGGTAGGTCTCGGGCTATTTTGTCTTGCAGGTTCTTCGGGAGGTGTGGCTGCGAATGCTGCTCCCATGGCTCCACATCCTGCCATGGCCATGTTGTACAACGCCTCTCTTGGATCTCCGGGAGGTGGCCTAGACGCGAGGATAAAGGCTTGTGTCGCCATATACCCAGCTTCTGGTGTTTTGGGAATAATATTCCCTCTCGTGTCTATCGACATAAAAGACATGTCGAGGTTTTGAACTAAAGTCTCTCTTTCAGCTTCAGGTATATTTTGCAGCCGAGATCTTGCTCTCCTTCGAGCTTCCCTGTGACTATCTCCCGAAGTTCCTGATTGTCGACTCAAATCCGCTCTTCGCCTGCTTGATGCTGAAGCTGCCTCCCTTCTCCTGTTCAGAGCCGCTGTCTGTTTTTCCAATTCTCTTCCAGCTCGAGCGAGCCTTGATGGCGTGTATTTCACACGTTCGTTGGGCAACCCCAAGAGGAAGGTATGATGCGCACAGCAGCAAGTTTCCCTCAGTAAGAAACCAAGGTTTATCGAACCAGTAGGAGCCAAGAAGCACGTTGAAGGTTGATGGCGGCGGGATGTAGTGCGGCGCAACACCAGGGATTCCGACGCCAACGTGGAACCTGCACAACACAACCAAAGTACTTTGCCCCAACGAAACAGTGAGGTTGTCAATCTCACCGGCTTGCTGTAACAAAGAGTTAACCGTATTGTGTGGAAGATGATTGTTTGCAGAAAACAGTAGAACAGTATTGCAGTAGATTGTATTTCAGTAAAGAGAATTGGACCGGGGTCCACAGTTCACTAGAGGTGTCTCTCCCATAAGACGAACAGCATGTTGGGTGAACAAATTACAGTTGGGCAATTGACAAATAAAGAGAGCATGACCATGCACATACATATCATGATGAGTATAGTGAGATTTAATTGGGCATTACGACAAAGTACATAGACCGTCATCCAACTGCATCTATGCCTAAAAAGTCCACCTTCAGGTTATCATCCGAACCCCCTCCAGTATTAAGTTGCTAACAACAGACAATTGCATTAAGTATTGCGTGTAATGTAATCAGTGACTACATCCTTGAACATAGCACCAATGTTTTATCCCTAGTGGCAACAGCACATCCGTAACCTTAGTGGTTCTTGTCACTCCTCCAGATTCACAGAGACATGAACCCACTATCGAGCATAAATACTCCCTCTTGGAGTTACTAGCATCAACTTGGCCAGAGCATCTACTAATAACGGAGAGCATGCAAGATCATAAACAACACATAGACATAACTTTGATAATCAACATAACAAGTATTCTCTATTCATCGGATCCCAACAAACGCAACATATAGAATTACAGATAGATGATCTTGATCATGTTAGGCAGCTCACAAGATCCGACAATGATAGCACAATGGGGAGAAGACAACCATCTAGCTACTGCTATGGACCCATAGTCCAGGGGTAGACTACTCACACATCACTCCGGAGGCGACCATGGCGGCGTAGAGTCCTCCGGGAGATGATTCCCCTCTCCGGCAGGGTGCCGGAGGCGATCTCCTGGATCCCCCGAGATGGGATCGGCGGCGGCGGCGTCTCTGGAAGGTTTTCCGTATCATGGCTCTCGGTACTGGGGGTTTCGTCACGGAGACTTTTTATAGGCGGAAGGGCAGGTCAAGAGGCGGCACGGGGGCCCCACACTACAGGCCGGCGCGGCCAAGGGGGGGGGCCGCGCCGCCCTATGGTGTGGCCCCTCCGTGGCCCCTCTTCGTCTCTCCTTCGGACTTCTGGAAGCTTCGTGAGAAAATAGCCCCTGGGCTTTGATTTCGTCCAATTCCGAGAATATTTCCTTACTAGGATTTCTGAAACCAAAAACAGCAGAAAACAACAAGCGGCACTTCGGCATCTTGTTAATAGGTTAGTTCCAGAAAATGCACGAATATGACATAAAGTGTGCATAAAACATGTAGATAACATCAATAATGTGGCATGGAACATAAGAAATTATCGATACGTCGGAGACGTATCAGCATCCCCAAGCTTAGTTCTGCTCGTCCCGAGCAGGTAAAACGATAACACAGATAATTTCTGGAGTGACATGCCATCATAATCTTGATCATACTATTTGTAAAGCATATGTAGTGAATGCAGCGATCGAAACAATGTATATGACATGAGTAAACAAGTGAATCATATAGCAAAGACTTTTCATGAATAGCACTTCAAGACAAGCATCAATAAGTCTTGCATAAGAGTTAACTCATAAAGCAATAATTCAAAGTAGAGATATTGAAGCAACACAAAGAAGATTAAGTTTCAGCGGTTGCTTTCAACTTGTAACATGTATATCTCATGGATATTGTCAACATAGAGTAATATAATAAGTGCAATAAGCAAGTATGTAGGAATCAATGCACAGTTCACACAAGTGTTTGCTTCTTGAGGTGGAGAGAGATAGGTGAACTGACTCAACATTGAAAGTAAAAGAATAGTCCTCCATAGAGGAAAAGCATCGATTGCTATATTTGTGCTAGAGCTTTGATTTTGAAAACATGAAACAATTTTATCAACGGTAGTAATAAAGCATATGCATCATGTAAATTATATCTTATAAGTTGCAAGCCTCATGCATAGTGTACTAATAGTGCCCGCACCTTGTCCTAATTAGCTTGGACTACCGGGTCATCACAATGCATTGTTTTTACCAAGTGTCACAAAGGGGTACCTCTATGCCGCCTGTACAAAGGTCTAAGGAGAAAGCTCGCATTGGATTTCTCGCTATTGATTATTCTTCAACTTAGACATCCATATCGGGACAACATAGACAACAGATAATGGACTCCTCTTTTATGCATAAGCATATACCAACAATTAATAATTTTCTCATTTGAGATTTGAGGATTGTTGTCCAAAACTGAAACTTCCACCATGGATCATGGCTTTAGTTAGCGGCCCAATGTTCTTCTCTAACATATGCATGCTTAACCATATGGTGGTAGATCTCTCTTACTTCAGACAAGACGAACATGCATAGCAACTCACATGAAATTCAACAATGAATAGTTGATGGCGTCCCCAGTGAACATGGTTATCGCACAACAAGCAACTTAATAAGAGATAAAGTGCATAATTACATATTCAATACCACAATAGTTTTTAAGCTATTTGTCCCATGAGCTATATATTGCAAAGGTGAATGATGGAATTTTAAAGGTAGCACTCAAGCAATTTACTTTGGAATGGCGGAAAATACCATATAGTAGGTAGGTATGGTGGACACAAATGGCATAGTGGTTGGCTCAAGTATTTTGGATGCATGAGAAGTATTCCCTCTCGATACAAGGTTTAGGCTAGCAAGGCTTATTTGAAACAAACACAAGGATGAACCGGTGCAGCAAAACTCACATAAAAGACATATTGAAAACATTATAAGACTCTACACCGTCTTCCTTGTTGTTCAAACTCAATACTAGAAATTATCTAGACCTTAGAGAAACCAAATATGCAAACCAAATTTTAGCATGCTCTATGTATTTCTTCATTAATGGGTGCAAAGCATATGATGCAAGAGCTTAATCATGAGCACAATAATTGCCAAGTATCACATTACCCAAGACATTTATAGCAATTACTACATGTATCATTTTCCAATTCCAACCATATAACAATTTAACGAAGGAGAAACTTCGCCATGAATACTATGAGTAGAAACCAAGGACATACTTGTCCATATGCTACAGCGGAGCGTGTCTCTCTCCCATAAAGTGAATGCTAGGATCCATTTTATTCAAACAAAACAAAAAACAAAAACAAACCGACGCTCCAAGAAAAAGCACATAAGATGTGATGGAATAAAAATATAGTTTCAGGGGAGGAACCTGATAATGTTGTCGATGAAGAAGGGGATGCCTTGGGCATCCCCAAGCTTAGACGCTTGAGTCTTCTTGATATATGCAGGGGTGAACCACCGGGTGCATCCCCAAGCTTAGAGCTTTCACTCTCCTTGATCATGTTGCATCATACTCCTCTCTTGATCCTTGAAAACTTCCTCCACACCAAACTCGAAACAACTTATTAGAGGGTTAGTGCACAATATAAATTGACATATTCAGAGGTGACACAATCATTCTTAACACTTCTGAACATTGCATAATGCTACTGGACATTAATGGATCAAAGAAATTCATCCAACATAGCGAAAGAGGCAATGCGAAATAAAAGGCAGAATCTGTCAAAACAGAACAGTTCGTATTGACGAATTTTAAAATGGCACCAGACTTGCTCAAATGAAAATGCTCAAATTTAATGAAAGTTGCGTACATATCTGGGGATCATGCACGTAAATTGGCTTAATTTTCTGAGCTACCTACAGGGAGGTGGACCCAGATTCGTGACAGCAAAGAAATCTGGAACTGTGCAGTAATCCAAATCTAGTACTTACTTTTCTATCAACGGCTTAACTTGGCCCAACAAAACACAAAACTAAGATAAGGAGAGGTTGCTACAATAGTAAACAACTTCCAAGACACAAAATAAAAACAAAGTACTGTAGGTAAAAACATGGGTTGTCTCCCATAAGCGCTTTTCTTTAACGCCTTTCAGCTAGGCGCAGAAAGTGTGTATCAAGTATTATCAAGAGACGAAGTGTCAACATCATAATTTGTTCTCATAATAGAGTCAAAAGGTACCTTCATTCTCTTTCTAGGTAAGTGTTCCATACCTTTCTTGAGAGGAAATTGATATTTTATATTACCTTCCTTCATATCAATAACAGCACCAACAGTTCGAAGAAAAGGTCTTCCCAATATAATGGGACAAGATGCATTGCATTCAATATCCAAGACAACAAAATCAACGGGAACAAGGTTATTGTTAACGGTAATGCGAACATTATCAACTTTCCCCAAAGGTTTCTTTGTAGAATGATCAGCAAGATTAACATCCAAATAACAATTTTTCAGCGGTGGCAAGTCAAGCATATTATAAATTTTCTTAGGCATAACATAAATACTTGCACCAAGATCACATAAAGCATTACAATCAAAATCTTTAATCTTCATCTTAATGATGGGCTCCCAACCATCCTCTAACTTTTTAGGAATAGAGGCTTCACGCTCTAGTTTCTCTTCTCTAGCTTTTATAAGAGCATTTGTAATATGATGTGTAAAAGCCAAATTTATAGCACTAGCATTAGGACTTTTAGCAAGTTTTTGCAAGAACTTTATAACTTCAGAGATGTGGCAATCATCAAAATTCAAACCATTATAATCTAAAGCAATGGGATCATCATCCCCAATGTTGGAAAAAATTTCAGCAGCTTTATCATGCAGTTTAATGATTTTAGCAGTTTCAGGCAGTTTTTCGCGCTTTGCATTAGAAGTGGAAACATTGCTAACACCAATTCTTTTATTAGTAGGAGTAGGAGGTGCAGCAACATGTGTAGCATTAGCATTACTAGTGGTGGTAATAGTCCAAACTTTAGCTATATTCTTTTCTTTAGCTAGTTTTTCATTTTCTTCTCTATCCCACCTAGCACGCAGTTCAGCCATTAATCTTATATTCTCATTAATTCTAACTTGAATGGAATTTGCTGTAGTAGTAATTTTATTATGATGATTCTCATTAGGCAAAACTTTTGATTTCAAAAGATCAACATCAGCAGCAAGACTATCGACTTTAGAAGCAAGTATATCAATTTTCCCAAGCTTTTCTTCAACAGATTTGTTAAAAGCAGTTTGTGTACTAATAAATTCTTTAAGCATGGCTTCAAGTCCAGGGGTGAATTCCTATTATTGTTGTAAGAATTACCATAAGAATTACCATAGCCGTTGCCATTATTATAAGGATATGGCCTATAGTTGTTACTAGAATTGTTCGGTAAGCATTGTTGTTGAAATTATTATTTTTAATGAAGTTTACATCAACATGTTCTTCTTGTGCAACCAATGAAGCTAACGGAACATTATTAGGATCAATATTAGTCCTATCATTCACAAGCATAGACATAATAGCATCAATCTTATCACTCAAGGAAGAGGTTTCTTCGACGAGAATTTACCTTCTTACCTTGTGGAGCCCTTTCCGTGTGCCATTCAGAGTAGTTGATCATCATATTATCAAGAAGCTTTGTTGCTTCACCAAGAGTGATGGACATAAAGGTACCTCCAGCAGCTGAATCCAATAAATTCCGCGAAGAAAAATTTAGTCCTGCATAGAAGGTTTGGATGATCATCCAAGTAGTCAGTCCATGGGTTGGGCAATTTTTAACCAGAGATTTCATTCTTTCCCAAGCTTGAGCAACATGTTCAGTATCTAATTGTTTAAAATTCATTATGCTACTCCTCAAAGATATAATTTTAGCAGGGGGATAATATCTACCAATAAAAGCATCCTTGCATTTAGTCCATGAATCAATACTATTCTTAGGCAGAGATAGCAACCAATCTTTAGCTCTTCCTCTTAATGAGAAAGGGAACAATTTTAGTTTAATAATATCACCATCTACATCTTTATATTTTTGCATTTCACATAATTCAACAAAATTATTAAGATGGGCAGCAGCATCATCAGAACTAACACCAGAAAATTGCTCTCGCATAACAAGATTCAGTAAAGCAGGTTTAATTTCAAAGAATTCTGCTGTAGTAGCAGGTGGAGCAATAGGTGTGCATAAGAAATCATTATTATTTGTGGTTGTGAAGTCACACAACTTAGTGTTTTCAGCGTTGGCCATTTTAGCAACAGTAAATAAAGCAAACTAGATAAAGTAAATGCAAGTAAACTAATTTTTTTGTGTTTTAGATATAGCAAACAAGATAGCAAATAAAGTAAAACTAGCAACTAATTTTTTGTATTTTGATTTAGTGCAGCAAACAAAGTAGTAAATAAAACTAAGCAAGACAAAAACAAAGTAAAGAGATTGAGAAGTGGAGACTCCCCTTGCAGCGTGTCTTGATCTCCCCGGCAACGGCGCCAGAAATTTAGCTTGATGGCGTGTATTTCACACGTTCGTTGGGCAACCCCAAGAGGAAGGTATGATGCGCACAGCAGCAAGTTTCCCTCAGTAAGAAACCAAGGTTTATCGAACCAGTAGGAGCCAAGAAGCACGTTGAAGGTTGATGGCGGCGGGATGTAGTGCGGCGCAACACCAGGGATTCCGGCGCCAACGTGGAACCTGCACAACACAACCAAAGTACTTTGCCCCAACGAAACAGTGAGGTTGTCAATCTCACCGGCTTGCTGTAACAAAGAGTTAACCGTATTGTGTGGAAGATGATTGTTTGCAGAAAACAAGAGAACAAAGTATTGCAGTAGATTGTATTTCAGTAAAGAGAATTGGACCGGGGTCCACAGTTCACTAGAGGTGTCTCTCCCATAAGACGAACAGCATGTTGGGTGAACAAATTACAGTTGGGCAATTGACAAATAAAGAGAGCATGACCATGCACATACATATCATGATGAGTATAGTGAGATTTAATTGGGCATTACGACAAAGTACATAGACCGTCATCCAACTGCATCTATGCCTAAAAAGTCCACCTTCAAAGTTATCATCCGAACCTCCGGTATTAAGTTGCTAACAACAGACAATTGCATTAAGTATTGCGCGTAATGTAATCAGTGACTACATCCTTGAACATAGCACCAATGTTTTATCCCTAGTGGCAACAGCACATCCGTAACCTTAGTGGTTCTTGTCACTCCTCCAGATTCATAGAGACATGAACCCACTATCGAGCATAAATACTCCCTCTTGGAGTTACTAGCATCAACTTGGCCAGAGCATCTACTAATAACGGAGAGCATGCAAGATCATAAACAACACATAGACATAACTTTGATAATCAACATAACAAGTATTCTCTATTCATCGGATCCCAACAAACGCAACATATAGAATTACAGATAGATGATCTTGATCATGTTAGGCAGCTCACAAGATCCGACAATGATAGCACAATGGGGAGAAGACAACCATCTAGCTACTGCTATGGACCCATAGTCCAGGGGTAGACTACTCACACATCACTCCGGAGGCGACCATGGCGGCGTAGAGTCCTCCGGGAGATGATTCCCCTCTCCGGCAGGGTGCCGGAGGCGATCTCCTGGATCCCCCGAGATGGGATCGGCGGCGGCGGCGTCTCTGGAAGGTTTTCCGTATCGTGGCTCTCGGTACTGGGGGTTTCGTCACGGAGACTTTTTATAGGCGAAAGGGCAGGTCAAGAGGCGGCACGGGGGCCCCACACTACAGGCCGGTGCGGCCAAGGGGGGGGCCACGCCGCCCTATGGTGTGGCCCCTCCGTGGCCCCTCTTCGTCTCTCCTTCGGACTTCTGGAAGCTTCGTGAGAAAATAGGCCCCGGGGGGCTTTGATTTCGTCTAATTCCGAGAATATTTCCTTACTAGGATTTCTGAAACCAAAAACAGCAGAAAACAGCAACTGGCACTTCGGCATCTTGTTAATAGGTTAGTTCCAGAAAATGCACGAATATGACATAAAGTGTGCATAAAACATGTAGATAACATCAATAATGTGGCATGGAACATAAGAAATTATCGATACGTCGGAGACGTATCAAGCCTATATTGGTAAGCCTGCAATTCTTCAGTCGTAGTAGTTGTCGCCATTGGTTCTGAACCATCCATAGCTCTTGCGGTTCTATCCCATGCTGATTGTGGGAGTTGAACCCTGATTCGTGGTGTAGGCCCGACATATTTATTGCCCAAACCTCGCCTTAAGTCAGAGGGATCGACATATGGATTTCCCAAATCGTCGAAAGCCTCTGATGTTTCCTCCTGATCGCGACTTGCTTCTCCAATGGCGTAAATTTGATGATATTTTGAACTCTGCACCTTGCTGGTTTTGGTGACACCATCATAGAGATTGGTGAAGACCTTTCCAAAAGTGATGGACTTGTCGATGAAGTCGAAGCTGTCGATGCTACTCGAGTCATCGCTTATATAGGAGTCCGCGGATGACTCGAAGGACATGTCGTTGAAGATCTTGGCGAGTTTTTCGCTTGCTCTGGTGCTGATGAAGCGTGGCGACGAAATCTCTTCGTCGCCTGACTCGACGGATGATGCTGAGCTTGAAAAATCGGGATCGACCGCCGATAATCCCGGCGAGATCGGAACTTCGAGACGGTACGCTCCTTCTTTCTCGACACGGAAGTGAAACCTTCCGAACGTCATCTCCATGGGCTCCTCCAGTTACGCATATGCATCCAAACGGGAGGGCGGGTGAGGAACAAAATCAATGAGACCAGTTTCAATCTGTTTACCTCTGTCCATGATGTTGCTTGCTATCGATGAAGTCGACGATTTTGAACGTGCCATCGAGATCAGCTCCTTGTCGCCTCTAAATCCCATAGACGGCGCCAATTGACAAGGTGTTAACTTGTCAATGCCTACAAGTAGTAGACTAGGGTTTCGTTGGATGTAGAGGGCAAGTAGATCTCGAAGGTTTCAGCTGAAAAGTACTCGACGATGTAAAAACTATGGTTTGAGAAAACAATGATTCGATCCTCTCTTTGTCCCTCGACTCCCCCTTATATAGGAGGCGGAGCCGAGGGATTCGTAGTACACAAGTTTACAGAGTCCGGGAGGGTTTCTGACTCGTCCCGCAAGATTACAAATAACACTTCCTATTACAACTCTAGCTTTCCTTATCACCATCTTGGGCTTCCGAACTTTATATTCTTCGATACGTGGGCCTTCAGTAAACCCCGGGTACTATCTTCGGCAGGCCCATTGGGGATGCCTATGTCAGCAGCGGCTCTACTACGACCTTGTTCGGTTTCACCAATCCCAAAGTGTATTGGGGCGGTTTGAGGGGGATTAAATCTCAGCTAAGTCAAAAAAAATCCCAATACCTTCCAATACACTCCAATACATTTGAGAAGTGTATTAAATGAACAAGGCCTACATGGGGCCATGCGCTAGACAGGCCCATCGAAATCTTGCAGTACCCCTCCCTTCGTAAGGTGAGCATGATCAGTTTGTACGAAAACGTGAGACAATGGGTTTGGGAGGCAAGTGCTCAGCTCTCCAAGGGCTGGCTATCATGCGCTTTTTATATTGATAGTTAGGGTTTTACAACTTGTACAACACGGTCAGATCTCAACAACTATTGATCTAATCTTTCTGATTAACACAAACAGATAACTACCGTGAGATATTAACAACTACCTAACAATATACAATATATTCTAACACCCTCCCTCAATCTCAACTGTTAGACAGGTTGAGATTGCGCTTGCACCACTGAAAAACTGGATCCGGAAGGGGCTTGGTGAAAATATCTGCAACTTGATCATGAGAAGAAATGAATCGAATCTCCAGTTGCTTCCGAGAAACTCTCTCTCTAACAAAATGAAAATCCACCTCAATGTGTTTGGTACGAGCATGAAACACTGGATTTGCTGAGGGATAAGTTGCACCAAGGTTATCACACCACAATACTGGAACTCGAGACTCCTAGCTCACCAAGCAAAGACTGTACCCAAATAAGTTCCGCAGTGGCATTAGCAAGTGCCTTGTATTCAGACTCAGTACTAGACCGTGACACCGTAACCTATTTACGAGCACTCCAGGCGATCAAATTTCCACCAAAGAAGATAGCATATCCCCCGGTTGATCGCCGATCATCAACATTCCCCGCCCAATCAGCATCAGAAAAGGCGGACAGTAAATCAGTCGAGGCTGGGCGAAGAGATAGGCCAGTAGTAAAAGTGAACTTGATGTAGCGAAGAATCCATTTGACAGCGGACCAGTGACCATCCCTTGGAGCATGGAAATACTGACACACACGATTGACAACATACGACAGATCAGGACGCGTGACAGTTAAATACTGCAAACCACCCACTATGCTGTGGTATAGGGTCGCATCATCAGGAGAAAGAGGATCACCATCCATCGCCGAGAGCTTGTCTGAAGCAGACATGGGCGTGTGAGCAGGTTTGCACTTGAGCATCCCTGACCGGCGAAGAAGTTCAGAAGCATATTTCCGTTGAGAAAGCACCAGACCACCAACAGACGGAGACAGAACTTCAATGCCAAGAAAATAGTGTAGCATACCGAGGTCTTTAACAGCAAATTCTGTCCTCAAATCCACAACGAGCTGCGAAGAGGCATGTGGTGATGAGCTGATGACAATAATGTCGTCCACATAGACAAGGAGAAACGTGATCTCATGATGATGCCGAGAAATGAACAATGAAGAATCTGCAGCCGATGCAACAAAACCAAGAGTATGAAGAACTGAACTGAGACGGATATGCCAGGCTCTGGGTGCCTGTTTGAGACCATAAATGGCCTTCCTCAACCGACACAAGTGCTGATGACGAGTCTGATCTTCATATCCAGGAGGTTGCCTCATATACACCTCTTCCTCAAGTATTCCATGAAGAAAAGCATTTTGAATGTCAAGCTGTCGAAGATGCCAACCCCGGGAAACATCCAAGGATAACAACTGGCGAATTGTCGTGGGTTTAACCACAGGACTGAATGTGTCATCATAATCCAAACCTTGCCGCTGTTTGAAACCTTTGGCGACAAGACGAGCCTTATAACGCTCGATGGACCCATCGGCATGATGTTTAACCTTGAACACCCACTTGGAGTCGATGACATTCACACCAGGCGGACAAGGAAGTAACGCAGCATATTCAGAGTCCATCGCGGAACGCCGGTGTGGCAGAGCCATCGCAACACGAAAGTCTCTTGGTTCAGCACTCTCAAATGTTGCTGCATGTGCCATGCAATGCGTGAGCCAGGCCACGGTCCCGTCCGTGCGCTCACGAGGCCGGCGAATGTTGTTTCGAAGACGCGTTGCTGGCCCAGTTGGTGGTGCAGGGGGCGGCGCAAAACTTGATGAAGCTGCGCCTGGTGAAGGAGGCCCCGCAAGGGACGGCAGCTCATCATGCGATGGAGGACCATCCGGATGCGACGAGCCAGTAGCCGAGTGATGTCTACGTGCGCTTGCTTGCGCACAGTTGACGTGGGCGTAGTAGCTTCCTTGTGACGGTAAAGCACTCGTCTGTTGGGAACCCCAAGAGGAAGGTATGATGTGTACAGCAGCAAGTTTTCCCTCAGTAAGAAACCAAGGTTTATCGAACCAGTAGGAGCCAAGAAGCACGTTGAAGGTTGATGGCGGCGAGATGTAGTGCGGCGCAACACCAGGGATTCCGGCGCCAGTGTGGAACCTGCACAACACAACCAAAGTACTTTGCCCCAACGAAACAGTGAGGTTGTCAATCTCACCGGCTTGCTGTAACAAAGGATTAGATGTATAGTGTGGAAGATGATTGTTTGCAGAGAACAGTAGAACAAGTATTGCAGTAGATTGTATTCGATTAAAAGAATGGACCGGGGTCCACAGTTCACTAGAGGTGTCTCTCCCATAAGATAAATAGCATGTTGGGTGAACAAATTACAGTTGGGCAATTGACAAATAGAGAGGGCATGACAATGCACATACATGACATGATGAGTATTGTGAGATTCAATTGGGCATTACGACAAAGTACATAGACCGCTATCCAGCATGCATATATGCCTAAAAAGTCCACTTTCAGGTTATCATCCGAACCCCTTCCGGTATTAAGTTGCAAGCAACAGACAATTGCATTAAGTATGGTGCGTAATGTAATCAATAACTATATCCTCGGACATAGCATCAATGTTTTATCCCTAGTGGCAATAGCACATCCACAACCTTAGAACTTTCTGTCACTGTCCCAGATTTAATGGAGGCATGAACCCACTATCGAGCATAAATACTCCCTCTTGGAGTTACTAGCAAAAACTTGGCCAAAGCCTCTACTAACAACGGAGAGCATGCAAGATCATAAACAACACATATATGATAGATTGATAATCAACTTGACATAGTATTCCATATTCATCGGATCCCAACAAACACAACATGTAGCATTACAAATAGATGATCTTGATCATGATAGGCAGCTCACAAGATCCGACAATGAAGCACAAGAGTAGAAGACAACCATCTAGCTACTGCTATGGACCCATAGTCCAGGGGTGAACTACTCACTCATCAATCCGGAGGCGACCATGGCGGTGTAGAGTCCTCCGGGAGATGATTCCCCTCTCCGGCAGGGTGCCGGAGGCGATCTCCAGAATCCCCCGAGATGGGATTGGCGGCGGCGGCGTCTCAGTAAGGTTTTCCGTATCGTGGCTCTCGGTACTGGGGGTTTCGCGACGAAGGCTTTAAGTAGGCGGAAGGGCAACGCGGGGGGCCACACGAGGGCCCCACACGCCAGGGCCGCGCGGCCAAGGGCTGGGCCGCGCCGCCCTGTTGTGGCGGCGCCTCGTGGCCCCACTTCCTTTCCCCCTCGGTCTTCTGGAAGCTTCGTGCAAAAATAGGACCCTGGGCGTTGATTTCGTCCAATTTCGAGAATATTTCCTTACTAGGATTTCTGAAACCAAAAACAGCAGAAAACAGCAACTGGCTCTTCGGCATCTCGTTAATAGGTTAGTGCCGGAAAATGCATAATAATGACATATAATGTGTATAAAACATGTGAGTATCATCATAAAAGTAGCATGGAACATAAGAAATTATAGATACGTTTGAGACGTATCAAGCATCCCCAAGCTTAGTTCCTACTCGTCCCGAGTAGGTAAACGATAACAAAGATAATTTCTTAGTGACAATGCTACCAACATAATCTTGATCAATACTATTGTAAGCACATGTAATGAATACAGCGATTTGAAACAATGGTAATGACATGAGTAAACAATTGAATCATAAAGCAAAGACTTTTCATGAATAGTACTTAAAGACAAGCATCAATAAGTCTTGCATAAGAGTTAACTCATAAAGCAATAATTCAAAGTAAAGGTATTGAAGCAACACAAAGGAAGATGAAGTTTCAGCAGTTGCTTTCAACTTGTAACATGTATATCTCATGGATATTGTCAATGTAAAGTAATATAACAAGTGCAATATGCAAGTATGTAGGAATCAATGCACAGTTCACACAAGTGTTTGCTTCTTGAGCTGGAGAGAAATAGGTGAACTGACTCAACATAAAAGTAAAAGAATGGCCCTTCGCAGAGGGAAGCATTGATTGCTATATTTGTGCTAGAGCTTTGGTTTTGAAAACAAGAAACAATTTTGTCAACGGTAGTAATAAAGCATATGAGTTATGTAAATTATATCTTACAAGTTGCAAGCCTCATGCATAGTATACTAATAGTGCCCTGCACCTTGTCCTAATTAGCTTGGATTACCGGGATTATCATTGCAATACACATGTTTTAACCAAGTGTCACAAAGGGGTACCTCTATGCCGCCTGTACAAAGGTCTAAGGAGAAAGCTCGCATTGGATTTCTCGCTTTTGGTTATTCTCAACTTAGACATCCATACCGGGACAACATAGACAACAGATAATGGACTCCTCTTTTATGCATAAGCATGTAGCAACAATTAGTGTTCTCATATGAGATTGAGGATATTTGTCCAAAACTGAAACTTCCACCATGATTCATGGCTTTAGTTAGCGGCCCAATGTTCTTCTCTAACAATATGCATGCTCTAACCATTAAATGAGTGGTAAATCGCCCTTACTTCAGACAAGACGAACATGCCTAGCAACTCACATGATATTCAACAAAGAAATAGTTGATGGCGTCCCCAGGAACATGGTTATCGCACAACAAGCAACTTAATAAGAGATAAAGTGCATAAGTACATATTCAATACCACAATAGTTTTTAAGCTATTTGTCCCATGAGCTATATATTGTAAAGGTAAAGAATGGAAATTTTAAAGGTAGCACTCAAGCAATTTACTTTGGAATGGCGGAGAAATACCATGTGGTAGGTAGGTATGGTGGACACAAATGGCATAGTGGTTGGCTCAAGGATTTTGGATGCATGAGAAGTATTCCCTCTCGATACAAGGTTTAGGCTAGCAAGGTTATTTGAAGCAAACACAAGGATGAAGCGGTGCAGAAAAACTCACATAAAAGACATATTGTAAACATTATAAGACTCTATACCGTCTTCCTTGTTGTTCAAACTCAATACTAGAAATTATCTAGACCTTAGAGAAACCAAACATGCAAACCAAATTTTAGCATGCTCTATGTATTTCTTCATTAATAGGTGCAAAGTATATGATGCAAGAGCTTAAATATGAGCACAACAATTGCCAAGTATCACATTATTCAAGATATTATACCAATTACCACATATATCATTTTCCGATTCCAACCATATAACAATTTAACGAAGAAGAAACTTTCGCCATGAATACTATGAGTAAAGCCTAAGGACATATTTGTCCATATGCAACAGCGGAGCGTGTCTCTCTCCCACACAATGAATGCTAGGATCCAACTTTATTCAAACAAAACAAAAACAAAAACAAACCGATGCTCCAAGTAAAGTACATAAGATGTGACGGAATAAAAATATAGTTTCAGGCGAGGAACCTGATAATGTTGTTGATGAAGAAGGGGATGCCTTGGGCATCCCCAAGCTTAGACGCTTGAGTCTTCTTGATGTATGCAGGGGTGAACCACCGGGGCATCCCCAAGCTTAGAGCTTTCACTCTCCTTGATCATAGTGTATATCATCCTCCTCTCTTGATCCTTGAAAACTTCCTCCACACCAAACTCGAAACAAACTCATTAGAGGATTAGTGCATAATCAAAATTCACATATTCAGAGGTGACACAATCATTCTTTATACTTCTGGACATTTCACAAAGCTACTGAAAGTCAATGGAATCGAAAAATCCATCTAACATAGCAAAACAGGCAATGCAAAATAAAAGGCAGAATTTGTTAAAACAGAACAGTTCGTAAAGACGAATTTTTAACAGGCACCAGACTTGCTCAGATGAGAAAACTTAAAACTAATGAAAGTTGCGTACATATCTGGGGATCACTCACGTAAATTGGCATAATTTTCTGAGTTACCTACAGAGAATTTTACCCAGATTCGTGATAGCAAAGAAAACTGTTTCTGCGCAGTAATCCAAATCTAGTATCTTACTTCTATTAGAGACTTTACTTGGCACAACAATGCAATAAAACTAAGATAAGGAGAGGTTGCTACAGTAGTAAACAACTTCCAAGACTCAAATATAAAACAAAAGTACTGTAGTAAAAACATGGGTTGTCTCCCATAAGCGCTTTTCTTTAACGCCTTTCAGCTAGGCGCAGAAAGTGTGTATCAAGTATTATCAAGAGACGAAGTGTCAACATCATAATTTGTTCTTATAATAGAATCAAAAGGTAACTTCATTCTCTTTCTAGGGAAGTGTTCCATACCTTTCTTGAGAGGAAATTGATATTTAATATTACCTTCCTTCATATCAATGATAGCACCAAGATGCATTGCATTCAATATCCAAGATAACAAAATCAACGGGGACAAGGTTATTATTAACCATAATACGAACATTATCAATCCTCCCCAAAGGTTTCTTTATAGCATTATCAGCAAGATTAACATCCAAATAACAATTTTTCAATGGTGGCAAGTCAAGCATATTATAGATTTTCTTAGGCATAACGGAAATACTTGCACCAAGATCACATAAAGCATTACAATCAAAGTCATTGACCTTCATCTTAATGATGGTCTCCCAACCATCCTCTAGCTTCCTAGGAATAGAAGTTTCGCGTTCTAGTTTCTCTTCTCTAGCTTTTATGAGAGCATTTGTAATATGTTTTGTGAAAGCCAAATTTATAGCACTAGCATTAGGACTCTTAGCAAGTTTTTGTAAGAACTTTATAACTTCAGAGATATGACAATCATCAAAATCCAAACCATTATAATCTAAAGCAATGGGATCATTATCCCCAATGTTGGAAAATTTTTTAGCAGTTTTATCACAGGCAGTTTCAGCAGTTTTAGCAGTTTCAGGCAGCTTTTCGCGCTTTGCATTAGAAGTGGAAACATTGCCAACACCAATTCTTTCACCATTATTAGTAAGAGGTGCAGCAACATGTGTAGCATTAGCATTGCTAGTGGTAGTAATAGTCCAAACTTTAGCTATATTATTCTCTTTAGCTAGTTTTTCATTTTCTTCTCTTTCCCACCTAGCATGCAGTTCAGCCATTAATCTTATATTCTCATTAATTCTAACTTGGATGGCATTTGCTGTAGTAACAATTTTATTTTCATTATCCCTATTAGGCATAACTTTCAATTTCAAAAGATCAACATCATCAGCAAGACTATCAACTTTAGAAGCAAGTATATCAATTTTCCCAAGCTTTTCTTCAACAGACTTGTTAAAAGCAGTTTGTGTACTAATAAATTCTTTAAGCATAGCTTCAAGTCCAGGGGGTGTGTTCCTATTATTGTTGTAGGAATTCCCATAAGAATTACCATAGCCATTGCCATTATTATAAGGATATGGCCTATAGTTGTTACTAGAATTGTTCCGGTAAGCATTGTTGTTGAAATTACTATTTTTAATGTAGTTTACATCAACATGTTCTTCTTGTGCAACCAATGAAGCTAACGGAACATTATTAGGATCAATATTTGTCCTATCATTCACAAGCATAGACATAATAGCATCAATCTTATCACTCAAGGAAGAGGTTTCTTCGACAGAATTTACCTTCTTACCTTGTGGAGCTCTTTCCGTGTGCCATTCAGAGTAATTAATCATCATATTATCAAGAAGCTTTGTTGCTTCACCAAGAGTGATGGACATAAAGGTACCTCCAGCAGCTGAATCCAATAGGTTCCACGAAGAAAAATTTAGTCCTGCATAAAAGGTTTGGATGATCATCCAAGTAGTCAGTCCATGGGTTGGGCAATTTTTGACCAAAGATTTCATTCTTTCCCATGCTTGTGCAACATGCTCAGTATCTAATTGTTTAAAATTCATTATGCTACTCCTCAAAGATATAATTTTAGCAGGGGGATAATATCTACCAATAAAAGCATCCTTGCATTTAGTCCATGAATCAATACTATTCTTAGGCAGAAATAGCAACCAATCTTTAGCTCTTCCTCTTAGTGAGAAAGGGAACAATTTTAATTTTATTATGTCACCATCTACATCCTTATACTTTTGCATTTCACAAAGTTCAACAAAATTATTGAGATGGGCAGCAGCATCATCAGAACTAACACCAGAAAATTGCTCTCGCATAACAAGATTCAGTAAAGCAGGTTTAATTTCAAAGAATTCCGCTGTAGTAGCGGGTGGAGAAATAGGTGTGCATAAGAAATCATTATTATTTGTGGTTGTGAAGTCACACAACTTAGTATTCTCAGCAGTATTCATTTTAGCAACAGTAAATAAAGTAAACTAGATAAAGAAAATGCAAGTAACTAATTTTTTTGTGTTTTTGATATAGCAACAAGTTAGCAAGTAAAGTAAAACTAGCAACTAATTTTTTTGTGTTTTAATTTAGTGCAGCAAACAAAGTAGTAAATAAAATAAAGCAAGACAAAAACAATGTAAAGCGATTGGATTGTGAAGACTCCCCTTGAAGCGTGTCTTGATCTCCCCGGCAACGGCGCCAGAAAAAGAGCTGCTTGCGCACAGTTGACGTGGGCGTAGTAGCTTCCTTGTGACGGTAAAGCACTCGTCTGTTGGGAACCCCAAGAGGAAGGTATGATGTGTACAACAGCAAGTTTTCCCTCAGTAAGAAACCAAGGTTTATCGAACCAGTAGGAGCCAAGAAGCACGTTGAAGGTTGATGGCGGCGAGATGTAGTGCGGCGCAACACCAGGGATTCCGGCGCCAACGTGGAACCTGCACAACACAACCAAAGTTCTTTGCCCCAACGAAACAGTGAGGTTGTCAATCTCACCGGCTTGCTGTAACAAAGGATTAGATGTATAGTGTGGAAGATGATTGTTTGCAGAGAACAGTAGAACAAGTATTGCAGTAGATTGTATTCGATTAAAAGAATGGACCGGGGTCCACAGTTCACTAGAGGTGTCTCTCCCATAAGATAAATAGCATGTTGGGTGAACAAATTACAGTTGGGCAATTGACAAATAGAGAGGGCATGACAATGCACATACATGACATGATGAGTCTTGTGAGATTCAATTGGGCATTACGACAAAGTACATAGACCGCTATCCAGCATGCATCTATGCCTAAAAAGTCCACTTTCAGGTTATCATCCGAACCCCTTCCGGTATTAAGTTGCAAGCAACAGACAATTGCATTAAGTATGGTGCGTAATGTAATCAATAACTATATCCTCGGACATAGCATCAATGTTTTATCCCTAGTGGCAATAGCACATCCACAACCTTAGAACTTTCTGTCACTATCCCAGATTTAATGGAGGCATGAACCCACTATCGAGCATAAATACTCCCTCTTGGAGTTACTAGCAAAAACTTGGCCAGAGCCTCTACTAACAACGGAGAGCATGCAAGATCATAAACAACACATATATGATAGATTGATAATCAACTTAACATAGTATTCCATATTCATCGGATCCCAACAAACACAACATGTAGCATTACAAATAGATGATCTTGATCATGATAGGCAGCTCACAAGATCCGACAATGAAGCACAAGAGTAGAAGACAACCATCTAGCTACTGCTATGGACCCATAGTCCAGGGGTGAACTACTCACTCATCAATCCGGAGGCGACCATGGCGGTGTAGAGTCCTCCGGGAGATGATTCCCCTCTCCGGCAGGGTGCTGGAGGCGATCTCCTGAATCCCCCGAGATGGGATTGGCGGCGGCGGCGTCTCAGTAAGGTTTTCCGTATCGTGGCTCTCGGTATTGGGGGTTTCGCGACGAAGGCTTTAAGTAGGCGGAAGGGCAACGCGGGGGGCCACACGAGGGCCCCACACGCCAGGGCTGCGCGGCCAAGGGCTGGGCCGCGCCGCCCTGTTGTGGCGGCGCCTCGTGGCCCCACTTCCTTTCCCCCTCGGTCTTCTGGAAGCTTCGTGCAAAAATAGGACCCTGGGCGTTGATTTCGTCCAATTCCGAGAATATTTCCTTACTAGGATTTCTGAAACCAAAAACAGCAGAAACAAGAATCGGCTCTTCGGCATCTCGTTAATAGGTTAGTGCCGGAAAATGCATAATAATGACATATAATGTGTATAAAACATGTGAGTATCATCATAAAAGTAGCATGGAACATAAGAAATTATAGATATGTTTGAGACGTATCAGCGCTTCTATTCCTGTAGACAGTGTTGGGCCTCCAAGAGCAGAGGTTTTTAGAACAGCAGCAAGTTTCCCTTAAGTGGATCACCCAAGGTTTATCGAACTCAGGGAGGAAGAGGTCAAAAATATCCCTCTCAAGCAACCCTGCAACCACAATACAAGAAGTCTCTTGTGTCCCCAACACACCTAATACACTTGTCAGATGTATAGGTGCACTAGTTCGGCGAAGAGATAGTGAAATACAAGTGGTATGAATGAATATGAGCAGTAGTAACAGCGCCAGAAAAGTGCTTGCCAGCGTGCAGTTGATGTGGGAGATATTGCAGGAAGTAAAGATGAAGTAAAACAGTAAACAAGCGATGATTGCAGTATTTGGAAACAAGGCCTAGGGATCGTACTTTCACTAGTGGACACTCTCAACATTGATCACATAATAAAACCACTCTACACGATCTTGTTGGATGATGAATACCACTAATTGTGTAGGGCTACAAGAGCACCTCAATGCCGGAGTTAACAAGCTCCACAATATTCGATATTCATATTTAAATAACCTTAGAGTGCATGATAGATCAACACAACTATACCAAGTACTAACATAGCATGCACACTGTCACCTTCATACTATGAAAGGAGGAATAGATCACATTAATACCATCATAGTAATAGTTAACTTCATAATCTACAAGAGATCATAATCATAAACTACGCCAAGTACTACATGATGCACACACTGTCACCATTACATCATGGAGGAGGAATAGAGTACTTTAATAACATCACTAGAGTAGCACATAGATTAATAGTGACACAAAGCTCATTGCAATCATAAAGGAATATAAATAAGCACTTCACTATGCTATTCTGAATTACTCTCTGGCAAGATAACATCCAACTCAAATCATAACTCAGTGAATAAGTATTCTGTGAAATATAGCCTAAGAGACCCACACGGTGCACACACTGTCACCTTTACACACGTGGGACAAGGAGTCTCCGGAGATCACATAAGTAAAATCCACTTGAATAGCATAACGACATCTAGATTACAAAGCTCATCATATGGATCTCAATCATGTAAGGCAGCTCATGAGATCATTGTATTGAAGTACATGGAGAGAGAGAGATTAACCACATAGCTACCGGTAGAGCCCTCAGCCTCGATGGAGAACTACTCCCTCCTCATGGGAGACAGCAGCGTTGATGGAGATGGTGGTGATGTCGATGGAGAAGCCTTCCGGGGGCACTTCCCCGTCCCGGCGGCGTGCCGAAACAGAGACTCATGTCCCCCAGATCTTTGCTTCGCGATGGCGGCGGCTATGGAAGGTTTCTCGTACCGTGGCTTTTCCGTATCGAAGTTTTATGTCAGGGACCTTTAAATAGGCGAAGAGGCGGAGTCGGAAGGCTGACGGGGCCGCCACACAATAGGGAGGCGCGGCCCCCCCTCTGGCCGCGCCAGCCTGGTGTCTGGTGGCCCTGTGGCCCCCCTCTGGTGCCTCTCGGGTGTTCTGGAAGCTTCGTGGAATTATAAGATGCTGGGCGTTGATTTCGTCCAATTTCGAGAATATTTCCTTACTAGGATTTCTGAAACCAAAAACAGCAGAAAACAGGAACTGGCACTTCGGCATCTCGTCAATAAGTTAGTTCCGGAAAACGCATAAAATCATCATAAAGTGTGAACAAAACATGTAGGTAATGTCATAAAACAAGCATGGAACATAAGAAATTATCGATACGTTGGAGACGTATTAGCATCCCCAAGCTTAGTTCCTACTCGTCCCGAGTAGGTAAACGATAACAAAGATAATTTCTGAAGTGACATGCCACCAACATAATCTTGATCATACTATTGTAAAGCATATAAGATGAATGCAGCGATTCAAAGCAATGGTAAAGACAATGACTAAACAACTGAATCATATAGCAAAGACTTTTCATGAATAGTACTTTCAAGACAAGCATCAATAAGTCTTGCATAAGAGTTAACTCATAAAGCAATAGATTCAAAGTAAAAGCATTGAAGCAACACAAAGGAAGATTAAGTTTCAGCGGTTGCTTTCAACTTGTAACATGTATATCTCATGGATATTGTCAACATAAAGTAATATAACAAGTGCAATAGGTAAACATGTAAGAATCAATGCACAGTTAACACAAATGTTTGCTTCTAAGATGGAAGGAAGTAGGTAAACTGACTCAACAATAAGTAAAAGAAAGGCCCTTCGCAGAGGGAAGCAGGGATAAATCATGTGCTAGAGCTTTTCAAGTTTTAAAATCATATAGAGAGCATAAAAGTAAAATTTTGAGAGGTGTTTGTTGTTGTCAACGAATGGTAGTGGGTACTCTAACCCCCTTGCCAGACAGACTTTTAAAGAGCGGCTCCCATGAAGGACGTTATCTCTACCAGCAAGGTAGATCATCCCTCTTCTCTTTTGTTTACACATGTACTTTAGTTTTTATTTATGGGTGACACTCCTCCCAACCTTTTCTTTCACAAGCCATGGCTAACCGAATCCTCGGGTGCCTTCCAACAATCTCATACCATGAAGGAGTGTCTATTTGCAAAATTAAGTTGCTTACTGATGAATCAGAGCAAAACATGTGAAGAGAATTATTAATGAAGTTAATTAATTGGGGGCTGGGAACCCCATTGCCAGCTCTTTTTGCAAAATTATTGGATAAGCGGATGAAGCCACTAGTCCATTGGTGAAAATTGCCCAACAAGATTGAAAGATAAAACACCACATACTTCCTCATGCGCTATAAAACATTGACACAAATAAGAGATGATAAATTTTGAATTGTTTAAAGGTAGCACATGAAGTATTTACTTGGAATGGCAGAAAATACCATGTAGTAGGTAGGTATGGTGGACACAAATGGCATAGTTTTTGGCTCAAGGATTTGGATGCATGAGAATTATTCCCTCTCGATACAAGGTTTAGGCTAGCAAGGTTGTTTGAAGCAAACACAAGTATGAACCGGTGCAGCAAGACTTACATAAGAACATATTGCAAGCATTATAAGACTCTACACTGTCTTCCCTGTTGTTCAAACACCTTTACCAGAAAATATCTAGACTTCGAGAGACCAATTATGCAAACCAAATTTTAACAAGCTCTACAGTATTTCTTCACTAATAGGTGCAAAGTATATGATGCAAGAGCTTAAACATAATCTATATGAGCACAACAATTGCCAAGTATCAAGTTATTCAAGACATCATACCAATTACCACATGTAGCATTTTCTGTTTCCAACCATATAACAATTAACGAAGCAGTTTCAACCTTCGCCATGAACATTAAAAGCTAAGAACACATGTGTTCATATGAACCAGCGGAGCGTGTCTCTCTCCCACACAATGAATGCTAGGATCCAACTTTATTCAAACAAAACAAAAACAAAAGCAAACAGACGCTCCAAGTAAAGCACATAAGATGTGACCGAATAAAAATATAGTTTCAAGAGAAGAAACCTAATAATTTGTTGATGAAGAAGGGGATGCCTTGGGCATCCCCAAGCTTAGATGCTTGAGTCTTCTTGAAATATGCAGGGATGAACCACCGGGGCATCCCCAAGCTTAGACTTTTCACTCTTCTTGATCATATTGTATCATCCTCCTCTCTTGATCCTTGAAAACTTCCTCCACACCAAACTCAAAACAAACTCATTAGAGGGTTAGTGCATAATCAAAAATTCACATGTTCAGAGATGACACAATCATTCTTAACACTTCTGGACATTGCACAAAGCTACTGGAAGTCAATGGAACAAAGAAATCCATCCAACACAGCAAAAGAGGCAATGCGAAATAAAAGGCAGAGTCTATCAAAACAGAACAGTCCGTAAAGACGAATTTTTTAGAGGCACCAGACTTGCTCCGATGAAAATGCTCAAATTGAATGAAAGTTGCGTACATATCTTAGGATCACGCACGTAAATTGGCATATTTTTCTGAGTTACCTACAGATGGGGCGACTCAATTTCGTGACAGACAGAAATCTGTTACTGCGCAGCAATCCAAATCTAATATCAACTCTACTATCAAAGACTTTACTTGGTACAACAATGCAATAAAATAAAGATAAGGAGAGGTTGCTACAGTAGTAACAACTTCCAAGACACAAATATAAAACAAAGTACTGTAGTAAAATAAACACATGGGTTATCTCCCAAGAAGTTCTTTCTTTATAGCCATTAAGATGGGCTCAGCAGTTTTAATGATGCACTCGCAAGAAATAGTATTTGAAGCAAAAAAGAGAGCATCAAGAGGCAAATTCAAAACAAATTTAAGCCTAACATGCTTCCTATGAAAATGAATCTTGTAAATAAACAAGTTCATGAAGCATAATGCAACAAGCATAGAAAGATAAAACAAGTGTAACTTCAAAAATTTCAGCATATAGAGAGGAAACTTAATATTATTAAGATGCATATAACCATATTTCCCTCTCTCATAATAACTTTCAGTAGTATCATGAGCAAACTCAACAATATAACTATCACATAAAGCATTCTTATCATGAGTCTCATGCATAAAATTATTACTCTCCACATAAGCATAATCAATTTTATTAGTAATAGTGGGAGCAAATTCAACAAAGTAGCTATCATTATTATTCTCATCATCAAATATGGGAGGCATATTGTAATCATAATCAAATTTATCCTCCATAAAAGGCGGCACCAAAAGACCACTATCATTATAATCATCATAAATAGGAGGCAAAGTATCATCAAAGTAAATTTTCTCCTCAATGCTTGGGGGACTAAAAATATCATGCTCATCAAAACCAGCTTCCCCAAGCTTAGAATTTTCCATAGCATTAGCAACAATGGTGTTCAAAGAATTCATACTAATAACACTAGTCATCAACCCGTGCTCCAGCACGGGCTAGCCATTTTGCAAAAGTCCTATTACATATTGCAAAAAGAAAACCTACTACCCATATGAATTTGAAATAGCATTTTGTAGACTTTGTAGAGCATAAAAGTGTGAAATATTTATAAAGACAATTTTAATCACTTATTTTACATATTTGTGGATGATACATAATTTATTATTTCACCTTCTTAAGAAATAGTGAATAATATGTACATTTATTATTTCATCTTCTTAAGAAATAGTGAATAATATGTACACCTAAAGTGTTCATTAATATTCAATACTATAATATGGCTACAAAGTAATAAATAGCTTGAACATCTATCTAGTTCCTATTTGATGAACAAATATCATAATATATAGGCACCGTCTTGTATATTTACTCTGATACCCCACGTCGTGAACTGGACTAAGCGGAAATACATGTGAAATAATTTAGCAGCATGATATTTCAGATTGACTTGGTTTTCTCAACTTTGTAATTCATCAAACCTAGTCATGGCTGCAAAATAGATTGTCTATGTATAATGTAATTCATTAATCCAACAAACAAACCAACAATCGTTCTGTGAAAGTTGTATCTCAAATACATTTCAATAGGCATGTAAGGTATATATGACCAAGATTATACGTATGGTTTTCCTAGACAGAACTCATCTAGCTGTAAGGTAAACCAAGTGATTTGAATCACACTTAAACATACCCATTAATTAAATTAAATCTTAGTTAGTGTTACAAACAAAAACTGTCAAATACCTCCATGTGGGTTTTTTGCTCAAGCTTGCTATGTTGGCACATGATCGAAGCACCGGATACTCGATATACCTTGCCCTAGTCATTCTTGCAACTGTGGCATATACGACAAAAAAATTGTTTGTACCCTTAAAATCACAAATCGGCAATGGATATATAACCTAGAGATAATACAATTTGGATGATCTTTATAGTGAATACTGCACGTCCTGCACGCCAAATACTCTTGATAAGCCTTGCACCATTCGTTCTAGCAATTGTTATATATACAACATTATATATGTATTTTGGCCCTTCAAACAGCAAAGCTGCGGTAGCTATATTAGCCTAAAAGCAGTACACTTTGGATAAAGTCTATGGTGATAACTATAATTAAAACATGTAAAAATGGCTAGATGCAAACTGAAATAATAAAGCAGGATGCAAGCTATATCTGCAATAGACGATCTAATACTCCGACATGCCATCTTTGCACACGTGCCTCTATGTAAAGCTAGCTAGATGACCTAATTAATCTACTGTGCAAGCTAAACCATAGCAACATTTATCGACTGAGCCTATTAGATCAGACAAAACACGCACGTACCGTAGTAGCAAATCATAAGATGACCTAATTGATCTTGTTCAGAAAAAAAAAGATGACCTAATTGATCAATCAATCCGGTGCTCATGTATGAAGCTAGGTAAGTGCACCAATAGATCTGTGCTGCAATCTTACGTACAGCAACATCGACCACTGAACTTGAGAGATTACTATTAGCGGCGAGATGGAGTATGAGAAGGAGCTTTGGTCGACGTAATCGACGATGCACCGGAGGACCAGCGGCTAACAAATGAAGCCGAGGAGACATATTCGTCTACAATGGCCCATCATAACATCGGTGTCAACAATTCTAAGCAAGTGCTTCCATAACACCGTGTTATGGCCGATGGAAGCGTGTGCATGTGATCATTTCTCGCCGGCAACGATCTATAATCACCTTGCATCTTGTTGTTATGGCCAAGACAGTTTTCCTTATCTGCATGTTCTCCTGTAGGTTAAACGTATATGCATGAGCTTTTTTTTTGCGGGGAACTATATGGATGAGTTGTACATGTCGTAGACTCTTTGTTTAAAAAAAATATGAAGAAATTGCACGTTAGGATAGTAAACAACCCCAGATCGTGTCTGTCCCACGGAATATTTTAAGCGTGTCCATAAACTTGTGTACACGATGGTTCAAATTTATTTTGCTGAGGAGATATATATTTTTGTTTGTTAGCTGCGGTGCTTATAAAGCATGCCCCTTCATCTGCCAAGATATATCTTTAGAATCCGTTCGTACAATTTTAAGTTGGACTCTACACACGTAATCTATTTTAGCCAGTACATAAATAAGTAAACGTGTCAACATAACAGCCGTGCAACATTATAAATAACGACTTTCTTGACTAATCCTATCCATTGGTTTCAGATCTAATTGTTCTAATTATTCTAATGATGTGGATTAATGTGGTGTCTCGTATGGTGCCTCCAATTAGTAAATATAAGAAAGATTGCCATTAGCATGCATATAAAGCTCCATGGGTTTTTTAATTTTCTCTTCAAACACCTCATGTCCTAACTCAAGATAAAGTTCATAAAGTTCTCTAATTTTTTTTGTTTTCCATTATGCCTAACTAGTGTAAACAAGAAACAAAAAGATGCAATTGCAGGATCTAAAGGAAATAGCTTCGAGCACTCACAACGGTACCAGAAAAGTGTTTGGTTACCTGGGACCAGAGTGTGAGTACCTTTTACCTTTCCTCCCCGGCAACGACGCCAGAAAAGTGCTTGATGTCTACGCGCGCTTCTATTCCTGTAGACAGTGTTGGGCCTCCAAGAGCAGAGTTTTGTAGAACAGCAGCAAGTTTCCCTTAAGTGGATCACCCAAGGTTTATCGAACTCAGGGAGGAAGAGGTCAAAGATATCCCTCTCAAGCAACCCTGCAACCACAATACAAGAAGTCTCTTGTGTCCCCAACACACCTAATACATTGTCAGATGTATAGGTGCACTAGTTCGGCGAAGAGATAGTGAAATACAAGTGGTATGAATGAATATGAGCAGTAGTAACGGCGCCAGAAAAGTGCTTGCCGGCGTGCAGTTGATGTGGGAGATATTGCAGGAAGTAAAGATGCAGTAAAACAGTAAACAAGCGATGATTGCAGTATTTGGAAACAAGGCCTAGGGATCGTACTTTCACTAGTGGACACTCTCAACATTGATCACATAATAAAACCACTCTACACTCTCTTGTTGGATGATGAACACCACTAATTGTGTAGGGCTACAAGAGCACCTCAATGCTGGAGTTAACAAGCTCCACAATATTCGATATTCATATTTAAATAACCTTAGAGTGCATGATAGATCAACACAACTATACCAAGTACTAACATAGCATGCACACTGTCACCTTCATACTATGAAAGGAGGAATAGGTCACATTAATACCATCATAGTAATAGTTAACTTCATAATCTACAAGAGATCATAATCATAAACTACGCCAAGTACTACATGATGCACACACTGTCACCATTACATCATGGAGGAGGAATAGAGTACTTTAATAACATCACTAGAGTAGCACATAGATTAATAGTGACACAAACCTCATTGCAACCATAAAGGAATATAAACAAGCACTTCACTATGCTATTCTGAATTACTCTCTGGCAAGATAACATCCAACTCAAATCATAACTCAGTGAATAAGTATTCTGTGAAATATAGCCTAAGAGACCCACACGGTGCACACACTGTCACCTTTACACACGTGGGACAAGGAGTCTCCGGAGATCACATAAGTAAAATCCACTTGAATAGCATAACGACATCTAGATTACAAAGCTCATCATATGGATCTCAATCATGTAAGGCAGCTCATGAGATCATTGTATTGAAGTACATGGAGAGAGAGATTAACCACATAGCTACCGGTAGAGCCCTCAGCCTCGATGGAGAACTACTCCCTCCTCATGGGAGACAGCAGCGTTGATGGAGATGGCGGTGATGTCGATGGAGAAGCCTTTCGGGGGCACTTCCCCGTCCCGGCGGCGTGCCGAAACAGAGACTCCTGTCCCCCAGATCTTGGCTTCGCGATGGCGGCGGCTCTAGAAGGTTTCTCGTACCGTGGCTTTTCCGTATCGAAGTTTTAGGTCAGGGACCTTTAAATAGGCGAAGAGGCGGAGTCGGAAGGCTGACGGGGCCACCACACAATAGGAGGGCGCGGCCCCCCTCTGGCCGCGCCAGCCTGGCGTCTGGTGGCCCTGTGGCCCCCCTCTGGTGCCTCTCGGGTGTTCTGGAAGCTTCGTGGAATTATAAGATGCTGGGCGTTGATTTCGTCCAATTCCGAGAATATTTCCTTACTAGGATTTCTGAAACCAAAAACAGCAGAAAATAGTAACTGGCACTTCGGCATCTCGTCAATAGGTTAGTTCCGGAAAACGCATAAAATCATCATAAAGTGTGAACAAAACATGTAGGTAATGTCATAAAACAAGCATGGAACATAAGAAATTATCGATACGTTGGAGACGTATTACCGAGTCTGGGCCAGGAGACGTGGGCTCACGAGACGCCACGGGAGAGAGATCACCCAGCTGGTGATCGACGTGCATGGGTGTGCTGGCTCCCGAGGCGGATTCATGCTGGTCGACGTGGGGCTGCTTGTCAATGTGAAGCCGCATCCCTCTCCCTGTTCCTGCACCGTGGTTAGGTAGAAGCAAAGGTGCATATGCAGAATCATCAAATTGACCAGGCATGGCAGGAGTAGATGATGTAGGAATATTGTCATCGGATGAGGAACCAACAAAAGGAAAACTTGACTCATCGAAAACCACATCTCTAGAGATATAGACACGGCTAGTCGGTATATGAAGACATTTGTAGCCTTTCTGAAGAGTACTATAACCAAGAAAAACACATTTCTTTGATCTAAACTCAAGTTTTTTGTTGTTGTATGGGCGGAGATGAGGCCAACAGGCGCACCCAAAAACCTTGAAGAAGGTATAATCAGGGACTTCACCTAAGAGATGTTCAAGTAGAGTTTGCATGTTAATGACTCGAGTGGGAAGTCGATTATTGAGGAAGCATGCTGTCGAGAAAGCATCACTCCAAAAACGGAAAGGAACTGATGCATGAGCTAAAAGGGTAAGTCCCGTTTCAACTATATGGCGATGTTTACATTCGGCGGTGCCGTTTTGTTGGTGTGTATGTGGACAGGAAACTCTATGAGTAATGCCAATGTCTGGGAAGAACTTGTTGAGTTTAAGATATTCTCCACCCCAATCCGTTTGAACATGGATGATTTTGTGATTCAAAAGGCGCTCAACATGACGTTGAAATTGAAGGAATACTTGAAACACATCAGATTTCTGTTTAAGGAGATAAAGCCATGTGAAACGACTATAAGCATCAATGAAGCTAACATAATATTTGTGTCCACTAATAGAAGCTTGGGCAGGGCCCCACACATCTGAAAATATGAGCTCTAAAGGAGCTTTTATTAGATGACTTGAAAGAGGAAATGGAAATTGGTGACTTTTTCCTTGTTGGCAAGCATCACAAACTGCATTACTAAGACTCGACTCCGAAGGAAGATCACTATGATGTAAAACATGCTTGACAACCTGTGAAGCAGGATGACCTAGGCGACAATGCCATTGTTCTCTAGACACACGAAGACTCCCGAAGGCTTGTTTTATTATGGGTGGCTCCAATGGATAAAGGCCACCACGACTCCTCCCTCTACGCATGATTTCCCTCGTGGCTCGATCCTTCACAAAAATATCATTTGGATGAAATTCCACAAAAACAGGATTATCACGAGTAAGTTTCTTAATGGAAATAAGATTACGTGTGACCGAAGGAACATGCAATACATCTTTGAGACGGAGATTATGAGATGGAGTGGGGAGAATGCCTTGGCCAACATGATGAATTTGCATACCTGCACCGTTTGCAGCGTGCACTTGATCGTGGCCGATGTAGGGCTCCCTCACGGTGAGTTTGTCGAGATCGTTCGTGAGGTGGTCCGTGGCTCCAGTGTCCGTGTACCATGCCAGATCGATCGGGTAGGAGGGAGTGTGGCCTTGAGGTGCCGGTGCATGGGTAGCAGCAGCAGCTTGGCGAGGAGCGTGATACGTCTCCAACGTATCGATAATTTCTTATGTTCCATGCTTGTTTTATGACAATACCTACATGTTTTGTTCACACTTTATGATGATATTATGCATTTTCCGGAACTAACCTATTGACAAGATGCCGAAGTGCCAGTTCCTGTTTTCTGCTGTTTTTGGTTTCAGAAATCCTAGTAAGGAAATATTCTCGGAATTGGACGAAATCAACGCCCAGCATCTTATAATTCCACGAAGCTTCCAGAACACCCGAGAGTCACCAAAGGAGGGCCCTGTGGGCCCCACACAGTAAGGCGGCGTGGCCACAGGGGGGGCGCGCTGGCCTGTTGTTTGGTGGCCCCAGACCCCTTCCGACTCCGATTCTCCGCCTATTTAAGCCCTGATGACCTAAATCTTCGATACGAATAAGCCACGGTACGAGAAACCTTCCAGAGCCGCCGCCATCGTGAAGCCAAGATCTGGGGGACAGGAGTCTCTGTTCCGGCACGCCGCCGGGACGGGGAAGTGCCCCCGGAAGGCATCTCCATCAACACCACCGCCATATCCATCAACGCTGCTGTCTCCCATGAGGAGGGAGTAGTTCTCCATCGAGGCTAAGGGCTGTACCGGTAGCTATGTGGTTAATCTCTCTCTCATGTACTTCAATACAATGATCTCATGAGCTGCCTTACATGATTGAGATTCATATGATGAGCTTTGTATCACTATTAATCTATGTGCTACTCTAGTGATGTTATTAAAGTACTCTATTCCTCCTCCATGATGTAATGGTGACAGTGTGTGCATCATGTAGTACTTGGCGTAGTTTATGATTGTGATCTCTTGTAGATTATGAAGTTAACTATTACTATGATGGTATTGATGTGATCTATTCCTCCTTTCATAGTATGATGGCGACAGTGTGCATGCTATGTTAGTACTTGGTATAGTTGTGTTGATCTATCGTGCACTCTAAGGTTATTTAAATATGCATATCGAATGTTGTGGAGCTTGTTAACTCCGGCATTGAGGTGCTCTTGTAGCCCTACACAATTAGTGGTGTTCATCATCCAACAAGAGAGTGTAGAGTGGTTTTATTATGTGATCAATGTTGAGAGTGTCCACTAGTTAAAGTACGATCCCTAGGCCTTGTTTCCAAATACTGCAATCATCGCTTGTTTACTGTTTTACTGCATCTCTACTTCCTGCAATATTACCACCATCAACTGCACGCCAGCAAGCACTTTTCTGGCGCCGTTACTACTGCTCATATTCATTCATACCACTTGTATTTCACTATCTCTTCGCCGAACTAGTGCACCTATACATCTGACAAGTGTATTGGGTGTGTTGGGGACACAAGAGACTTCTTGCATTGTGATCGCAGGGTTGCTTGAGAGGGATATCTTTGACCTCTTCCTCCCTGAGTTCGATAAACCTTGGGTGATTCACTTAAGGGAAACTTGCTGCTGTTCTACAAACCTCTGCTCTTGGAGGCCCAACACTGTCTACAGGAATAGAAGCGTGCGTAGACATCAGAGCGCCACCACCATCGTTCCCGACACCAAGAAAATCCCGCTTGAAGCGCTTGAAGCAACGTGAGGCAATGTGCCCCAACTTGCCACACAGTTGGCAAAGTGGGCGATTGCCGTTGCCGGAGTTGTTGGAGTAGCCACCAGTGTTGGAGTAGCCGCCACCACTAGGTGGGTGGGAGCCGTCGCCGTTGTCGAAGGAGGACGGCGGCGAAGCTGGTGCGCGGGAGAAGTTGCCACCCCAGTCGGTGGCTTGATCGGTGGCAGGGGGCGGCCATCGGCGCGGTAGAACTTGCCACCGCCGCCAGGCTGCTTGGAGCCAAACGACAGGTTGGCGGAGAACTAGTTGATGTTGCCGCTGAGCTCCGTCTTGCGTGACTCGATGCGGAACTCGGTGGTGAGCAGCTGGGCATAGAGATCCCGCAGCGGCATCGGCGTCGTCCGCGCCGTTACCACCTCGACCAGGGCGTCGTAGTCGCTGTCCAGTCCTGCAAGGAGATAAGAGACAAGCTCCTCATCCTCCAAAGGCTTACCGATACCTGCTAGGATGTCGGCGAGGGTTTTAACCCTGTTGAAGTAGCTGGCCATCGGTGCATCCAGTTTCTTGATCCGCGACAGCTGGAACCGGAGCTGCATGGAGCGCGCCGTCGACTGTGCCGCGAAGCTGTTCTCCAGGGTGGTCAACGCCTCCCTGGACGTGATGGTAGTCATCAGCATCCCGACGACACCTTCAGAGGCGTTGGAGAGGATGAAAGATAGGATTGCCTGGTCCTGCTGCATCCACGCCTGGTACGCAGGGTTCGGGACTCGGCTGGAGCGCCGGCATCCCCTGCCCTTGGGTTGGTGATGAGCTGATCCGGGCAAGGAAGGAGGTCGTTGACGTAGCCGAGCAGCAGATGGCTTTTGAGCATAGGGAGAACCTGCGCGCGCCAGAGGAGATAGTTCTCCGGCGAGAGCTTGATGGTGTTGACGTTGGCGAAGTTGTAGAGCAGCGCGAGATTCGCCGCGTTGCTGCCGGTGTTGTTGATGGCGAGTCCACGCCCGCTCGAGAAGATGTTGGAGGCAGCATCGGACGTGGAGGAGGAGGAAGGCATTGGAAGCGTAGATTGGATTCAGTTTCGCTCTGATACCATGTACGAAAACGTGAGACAATGGGTTTGGGAGGCAAGTGCTCAGCTCTCCAAGGGCTGGCTATCATGCGTTTTTTGTATTGATAGTTAGGGTTTTACAACTTGTACAACACGGTCAGATCTCAACAACTATTGATCTAATCTACTCCCTCCGTCACAAAAAACATGTCGGACCGAGGGTTTGGTCGCAGATTACTCAGGGGTGTTTTTGGGAAAATGCCCGTCCGACATGTTTTTTGTGACGGAGGGAGTAGCAACTGGTGCTCTATGCAACTCTGCAGGAAATGAAAGATCCCTCTGTTCCATTTGAATGTATTCCAGTCTTGTCATTTCTCAGATATGGAAGAACTGGAGTACAGTACATGAATGTTGAAGTCATTTTTCAGTTTGTTCCATTTATTTTTAAGTTGGGGCTGATTGTACTCCAGTCTGGTAATCGTTCTGAATTCATTAGCAACCTTCATATGCTAATGAGTGTTTGGTCTATTACCCCTCCGCACCTTACAGTACCATTTCATTTCAGTTAACAATACTCACTGATTTCATTTCAGGAGTACAAAACTGCACACAGTTTTAGTTAAACAGTACCAATATGCACAGGTTTCAGTGATTCAGCTCACCTTGAGCTCCTGGAGGAGGACGTCGGGGCAGAAGAGGTTGGTTCTGTAGGATACCGGCTGCAGAAGGTCGAGGAGAAGGCCAGGATGGGGGAATCTAGCTGTGCTTGAGGGCGAGTGCGAGGTCGAGGGTGTGCACAAGTTTCAGTACCAAGATGCACAGCTTGAGCTCACCTTGAGCTCCTGGAGGAGGACGTCGGGGCAGAAGAGGTTGGTTCTGTAGGACACCGGCTGCACAAGGTCGATGACCAGCAGTGATGCTTGGCGTTGCGGTTTCGCCGGCAAGAGGAGCAGGTCGAGGAGTACCAGCGGCCCTGCAGCAACCCAGCAGGGGAGGACCTGTGCTATGCTCGACGAGGAAGAGGGCTCAACGTCGGGGCCGGGCGCAGCTGGCGGTACGGCGAGGCCGGGAATCTAGCCGGGACGGTGACGCCGGCCTAGCGCAGCTTCCTCAGGTCGCGCGGCGAGGCCTCTGGCGCGGCGGCGAGGCAGGGCCCAAACGGAGCTGCGGAGGCGGAAGGCGATGGAGCTGCGGAGGCGGACGAGAACGAATACGGGAGCAGCACCGGCGCCGTAGGAGAGTGCGCGTCTAGCCGGATGGCCGGCCGCCAGGTCGACCCGCCCTGTCGAGTCTGGCCGAGCTCGTGCGCATCCGCGATGGAAGAGCGTCCTGGAAGAGGGAGTGCGGGAACTCGCGCGCTTCCAGGAAGATGGAGTGCGGCTGGCGTCCGCGCTCGGCCGGCGTCCGCGCGACGGAAGCAGGCCGTCGACGAAGACGACGATCGACGGAGAAGATTGCAAATTTGAAAATCAATTTCAAGCCCAGATTTGACACAATAAAAATTTAGTAGGGGGTTTTCTGTAAAAGTGCAAATGAACGCGGGTGGGGGAGGCACTACGACAAGTTTTTTGTGACGGAGGGAGTATCTGATTAACACAAACAGATAACTACCGTGAGATATTAACAACTACCTAACAATATACAATATATTCTAACACAGTTGATCACTTTTTTTTTAAAAAAAAAAGAGGCAAATGCTTTGCCTTTTATATTGATATTGATATAGAAGAATCAAACGTAGGAATGGCCTAGGCAAACCAGACAAAAAAAAAAAAAACAGAAGGAGAAATTAGCGTGTAATCTCCGCTAGGTGTTTAGCACCGGCTAGGATCTAGTTCTTACTCTCATTCTTTATCTTTTGCATGAGGACCATTGGCATTGTAGATATATTGTTGAAAAATGTCTCGTTTCTTTCCTTTCATAGCTCCTGATATTAAAGTGACGACAGATTTAGCCCTCGGGGGCAGTTTGATACCTCGTGAGAGCCTGCCAATATTGCAGCAGTTGATCACTTAATTCCTCAGTTGAAGCTCAGCGCCCTGGGCCACGAGCCCGGGTTCGGACGGATTTGAGCGAAGTACTCGCCAACATCTTCCTTCACTCAGGCGACGGTGGAGGAGTCCGACCCTCGCAGGAGGTTGAGGCTGGAGCTGACACCGGTGAACTATATGCAAAAGCTGAAGTATGTGGGATTGAGGTTTCATTTGGCCGTCGGATCTAAACCAATAGTTAAGAAAACTACAACAGCTTCAATGATTGCCAGCATATTGACATCATGCAGATATGGAAAAACATGCATACAGAATAGGACAACATGTGACGCAACCACAATCACAACGACGACCCAAACAGGAGTTACAAGTGAAAGCACATCAACCGAGCCTATCATCTACCGCCGGAATGCATGGCGGCGGTGGCGCCAGCGGCTGAGTCCTGGCCCCGAAAGACTTGTTGGGCTTCGGAGGCGGGGGCGCCTTTTCAAGCAGCCTCTGCCCCAACGACCTCAAGACTCTCCTCTCCAAAGCTCTCCTGTCACCATGGACTCCCTCCCCTGCGGCCGTGCTCGGCGTCTCCACTTCGCCGCTCGTACCAACGGAGTAGCGGGATGAATCTACGGACGCTGCGCACGAGCAGAGGAGAATGGCAGCAACGAACAGTGAAGCGACAATCTGACTGCAGTACATGACGAGTGTGCAGTTAAGCTAGCTGGTACTGTATAGATATCCATGAGTCAATGACAATATAAGCTGTTTATATACGCGCGATTGATGAGGCAGTAGCCAACCTGGATCTAAATATGTAATCTGGAACCAACTTTCCAGATGCACTTCACATGTGCAGCGCGTCTATAAAATATACGAAGTTTGTTGGGTTCTAAGCCGGGACTGACATGTTTGCTACCAGAACTGGTTAGCATGCATACGGCATCTTGACAAACATAAACGGTGGCTATCGATGCGTGGCTGCGGTATCTGTGCACTTACAGCTGTGCACATCAACTTGCAAGCTGGTGTCCTTAAGGAGGATGCACCATCATGATCAAAATGTATGTTCTATTTATACAAAACAACTATCATAAACTCTATTGTATTTCAGCTTCTCCGGCCTGGCCTTGTCAAGCAGCATATGGTGAGCGACAGGGTTCTTCATCATGCTTGGGTCAGGGACATCTTGGGCGAGCTCACTGTGGACGCCGCCGTGCAGTTCCTCCACATGTGGATCGTGCGGTGAATGCCCTGCCACTCGGTGACGGCAAAGACAAGTTCGCTTAGAAGTGGACGGAGGATGGCATGTTCACGCCGAGGTCTGCATTGTTAGAAGTATAATATATACGGGTGTATACGTAAGACTAGGAGTCATCATCTTGTACGACAAATCTATCCCCTCCCCTTGTACCTCTATATATACCCCACGAGGGTCAAAGAAATAAACACACAATATTCTAGGGTTCAATATTTTCAATATGGTATCAGAGTCAAGAGGTCTCAAGTTCAAGACCCTGCTCACGCAGTTTTGAAAACAAAAGAAAAAAGATTCGGCGGTCTGCACCGAACCCACGTTAACGACTAAAATAGCCTAGACGTGAGGGGGAGTGTTGAATATAAATACACTGCCTAGTCTCTTTCCATCAGTTTGGACTTTGCCAATGATGACAAGGAGAAGAGGATGGAAGTGTTGGAGATATGTCCAAGAGGCAATAATAAAATGATTATTATAATATATCTTTGTGTTTATGATAAATGTTTGCATACCATGCTATAATTGTATTAACCGAAATATTGATACATGTGTGTTATGTAAATAACAAGGAGTCCCTAGTAAGCCTCTTGTATAACTAGCTTGTTGATTAATAGATGATCATGGTTTCGTGATCATGAACATTGGATATTATTAATAACAAGGTTATGTCATTAGGTGAATGTTATAATGGACATACACCCAAATAAGCGTAGCATAAGATCACGTCATTAAGTTCAGTTTGCTATCAGCTTTCGATACATAGTTACCAAGTCCTTCGACCATAAGATCATGTAAATCACTTATACCGAAAGGGTACTTTGATTACATCAAACACCACTGCGTAAATGGGTGGTTATAAAGATGGGATTAAGTATTCGGAAAGTGTGAGTTGAGGCATATGGATCAAGGGATTTGTCCATCCCGATGACGGATAGATATATTTTGGGCCCTCTCGGTGGAATATCGTCTGATTAGCTTGCAAGTATGTGACTAGTTCACAAGAGATGATATGCCACGGTACGAGTAAAGAGTACTTGTCAGAGACGAGGTTGAACAAGGTATGGAGATACCGATGATCAAACCTCGGACAAGTAAAATATCGCGTGACAAAGGGAATCGTTATCGTATGTAAATGGTTCAATCGATCACTAAGTTATCGTTGAATATGTGGGAGCCATTATGGATCTCCAGATCCCGCTATTGGTTATTGGTCGGAGAGAAGTCTCAACCATGTCTGCATAGTTCACGAACCGTATGGTGACACACTTAAGGTTTGATGTCGTTTTAAGTAGATATGAAATATGGAATGGAGTTCGAATGTTTGTTCGGAGTCTCGGATGGGATCCAGGACATCACGAGGAGGTCCGGAATGGTCCAGAGAATAAGATTCATATATAGGAAGTCACTTTCCATGTTTGGAAATGATCCGGGGCATTTATGGAAGGCGCTAGAATGTTCTAGAACCTTTCGGAAGAAATCACCATGGAAGGTGGAGTCCCGGTTGGACTCCACCAACCCTAACAAGCCAACCAAGTGGGAGGGTGGAGTCCATGGTGGACTCCACCTCCTTGGCCGGCCAAGCTAAGGGGGAAAGGGAGAGTCCCTGTCCCTCTAGGTTTCGTCCATATGGCAGTTTTGGAGTTGGACTTCAGATTGGTTTTGGGGCAGACCCTAGGGGGGTTCCACCTATATAAAGAGGAGGAGAGGGGGGCTGGCCGGCGACATCAAGGCTGCCCTTGGCCGCACCCTTTCCTCTCTCCCAAACCCTAGCACCACTCCCTCCTCCACCTCTCTCTCTCTCGTAGTGCTTACGGCGAAGCCCTTCCGGAGATCTCCACCACCACCGTCACCACGCCGTCGTGTTGGCGGGATTCCGAGGAGGATCTAGTACTTTCGCTGCCCGCTGGAATGGGGAGAAGGACGTCGTCATCAACACCGAACGTGTGACCGAGTACGGAGGTGCTGCCCAACTATGGCACCGTCAAG
Organism: Lolium perenne; assembly: GCF_019359855.2. Taxonomy (NCBI): domain Eukaryota; kingdom Viridiplantae; phylum Streptophyta; class Magnoliopsida; order Poales; family Poaceae; genus Lolium; species Lolium perenne. The sequence goes on from NC_067250.2 coordinate 29,750,391, forward strand.
ATCTTCTACGCGCTTTCGAAAGCGGCAAGTGATCGACTACATCAACAACGAGATCTAATCTCGTAGGCTTTGGAAATCTTCGAGGGTTAGTCTCATGATCTTCTCGTTGCTACCATCTTCTAGATTGGATCTTGGCTTGTTATTTGTTCTTGCGGTAGGAAATTTTTTGTTTTCTATGCTACGAATCCCATCAGTGGTATCAGAGCTGTGTCTATGCACAGATTGGTTGCACGAGTAGAACACAATGGTTGAGAGTGGATTTGGTGATCACATGGGTAGGTGTGCACCCCCTCTCTAACGTTAGATTTGCTTTAGGATTGTGATTTCAATAGACGGTAGTGAAACGGCGTGAAATCTCATTATTTAATTTGGCTCTGCCTTCTGACGAGAAATTGTGCATGCGGCTCAGAGCTGCGCCATCTAGACTGAGCGTGTGGGTCCATTTCATTTGGCGCCTCACTCTGTCCTTGTTTGGCTCACATCGGAATCCAAACAATGGATATGGTCATACGATCCAATAAATGAAAAGAAGCAATGGTGCTTTTGCCAGAAGTACATGATAGGTTTTGTGCTTTAAAAATTCCTCAACTTGACTCACATCTCGAGTTGACCGGACACTAGAGGAGCTACTACCTTCACTCCATAAATTAAGTCATATAAATTTAGTAAATATTTAAGATTCTTTAAGTTTGACTAAATATAAGATAAATAAATTGGAAACACTAAAATGAGTTGACTGCTCTAATTTAAGTTGGGCAGATTTGCATCGCTAAACTGATATTTTCTGTTTTGTCTAGAAATTCGTCAAATTTTGGCCAAAAATATAAACTTCTCATAAAATTCTAAACTGCTGATGTTAGAGCATCTTCAACAGGTGCACTGTTGCCCGACGCGACCATGCTCCTAAATTCCGCGCTCCAGCGGCTCGGCAAGTGCGATGGTAGGATGGCCGCGTTCTCCGCCGTGTTTGGGGACCTCCGCTTACGCGTCAGCCACAACGGCATTTCATTGGAATTCGATGTAGGGTTTGTGAACTAAGAGCATTTCAAGTTTTATGTCGTAAAGTTTGGCCTCAAAATTCAAACTCCTTAGAAAATTTAAAAATATTCCAGTAAATCACGACTATCGAGTTATGTATTCTGGAAAATTTTCACTGAAATTTGACAAACGGTTCACGAATGAATATAATATGAAGTTTCTGTGCTAGAATGGCTAAGTCTGGGGCTATGTGTTTGGTCTGTCGCTTTGTGTGTGCTCGTGACGAGAAGCTCGGAAGCACTGCCAACAATTACCATGCAACTAGCGCTAAACAGAAAACATCGAACAACTGCCATGCAATTAGCGCTAAGCAGCGAACAACGAACAAGTATACAATGCAACTAGCGCCGTGCCGTAAATTTTTCGCTAGCGTCTAAAAAAAATCTGGCTACATGCACTAGCTTTTTATGCCTGCAGCAGCAACATGCATGGACGCTCATGTCATGCCTTTTTAAATCCAAAATGAATATTAAGCGGCATGCTCGTGTACCCGTGACTTCAAACAGTGAAAGGAATCGATTGAAAAGACATGAGTGGGACCTTGCTATGCATTCGTGACTGCATGCTCGCCTACCTGATCTTAACGTCTTACCGAACGCCGTTAGACACATGTCAGATGTTTAGCGCGTGCTCACGTACCCACCTGATCACCGGGGTTCATTCGCACAATGGTTTTGTGGGCGTTGATGCTTTTGTTGTCTTTAGTTCGTGTACTTTGCATCTTGCGGGATGGTGGGATGAAGCGGCCCGGGCTAACTTTACATGACCGCGTTCATGAGATTTGCTCCACGCTCGACATGCAACTTGTATTGCATAAGTGGCTTTGCGGGTGTCTGTCTCTCTCACCATAGTGAAGATTCAATCTACTCTTTCTATTGACAACACTAGTATCACCGTTGTGGTTCATGTTTGTAGGTAGATTGTATCTTGCTCGAAAACCCTAAACCACGTAAAATATGCAAACCAAATTAGAGGCGTCTAACTTGTTTTTGCAGGGTTTGGTGATGTGATATGGCCATGATGTGATGATGAATATGTATGAGATGATCATATTGTATTGTGGCAACCGGCAGGAGCCTGATGTCTACGCACGCTTCTATTCCTGTAGACAGTGTTGAGCCTCCAAGAGCAGAGGTTTGTAGAACATCAGCAAGTTTCCCTTAAGTGAATCACCCAAGGTTTATCGAACTCAGGGAGGTGGAGGTCAAAGATATCCCTCTCAAGTAACCCTGCAATTAAGATACAAGAAGTCTCTTGTGTCCCCAACACACCTAATACACTTGTCAGATGTATAGGTGCACTAGTTCGGCGAAGAGATAGTAAGATGCAAGTGATATGGATGAATATGAGTGGTAATAACAATCTGAAATAAATATGGCAGCAAATAAACATGCAGTAGAACAGTAAATAAACGGTGATTCGATATTTGGAAACAAGGCCTAGGGATCATACTTTCACTAGTGGACACTATCAACAATGATCACATAAATAAATAACTTCTCTTCACTTGTGCTACTTTCTCACACTCTCTTGTTGGATAACAAACACCATTCATTGTGTAGGGCTATAAAAGCACACCTCAAGCCGGAGTAAACAAGCTCCACAATATCCGGAGTTCATATTTCAGTAACCTCTAGAGTGCATAATAGACCATTGCAATTTAGACCGAGTACTAACATAGCATACACACTGTCAACAATAGCTATGAAAGGGGGAATAGATCGCATCAATACTATCATAGTAATAGTTAACTTCATAATCTACAAGAGATTACAATCATAACCTATGCCAAGTACTAGATGATGCACACACTGTCAACATTACATCATGGAGGAGGAATAGACTACTTTAATAACATCACTAGAGTAGCACATAGATTAATAGTGATACAAAGCTCATGATCACATAAAGATCACACCATGGGAGAGAGAGATGAACCACATAGCTACCGGTAGAGCCCTCAGCCTCGGGGGAGAACTACTCCCTCCTCATCATGGGAGACAGCGCTGGAGATGAAGATGGCGGTGGTGTCAATGGAGATGACTCCGGGGGCAATTCCCCATCCCGGTGGCGTGCCGGAACAGAGACTTTTGTCCCCCGAAATGGAGTTTCGCGATGGCGGTGGCACCCCTGGAGTCTTTCTGGAGTTTCGTCAATTGGTGTCGAGTTTTTAGGTCACGAGGGGTTATATAGGCGAAGAGGCGGAGTCGGAGGGGCCAGGGGGCTCCCTCCTCATAGGCTGGCGCGCTCCCCTCCAGGCCGCGCCACCCTATGGTCTGGGGGCCCTGGGCCTACTCTCCGGCTCCCCTTCGGTGTCCTGGTCCGTCTCGGTGAAATAAGATGTTTGGTCTTTGTTTCGTCGAATTCTGAGAATATTGCCCGAACAACCTTTCTGGAACCAAAAACAGCAGAAAACAAGAACTGGCACTTCGGCATCTTGTTAATAGGTTAGTTCCGGAAAATGCATGAAATCATTATAAAGTGTGAGCAAAACATGTAGGTATTGTCATAAAACTAGCATGGAACATAAGAAATTATAGATACGTTGGAGACGTATCAAGCATCCCCAAGCTTAGTTCCTACTCGCCCTCGAGTAGGTAAACGATAACAAGGATAATTTCTTAAGTGACATGCTACCAACATGATCTTGATCAATACTATTGTAAAGCATATGAGATGAATGAAGTGATTCGAAGCAATGGTAAAGACAATGACTAAACAACTGAATCATATAGCAAAGACTTTTCATGAATAGTACTTTCAAGACAAGCATCAATAAGTCTTGCATAAGAGTTAACTCATAAAGCAATAAATTCTTAATAGAAGGATTTGAAGCAACACAAAGGATGATTAAGTTTCAGCAATTGCTTTCAACTTGTAACATGTTGTTATCACCAGAATTTGACCGAGTCAGAGGTGGGCCGCGATCAAGATGGGCTTGAAGAATATACATGGAAGAAATACATGAATCGGCCTTATATGCAAAGTTTGGGCTAGTTTGCCCGTGTATCTGTAATATAGTAGGATACGTGTCGGTTAGATAGAGTTTGGCTCGTGCCCGGTTGGGATTATTCCCACGTTAGAAAGTCTACGGACTATAAATATGTATCTAGGGTTTATGAAATAAACAACAATCACGTTCATCACAAACCAATCTAGGCGCATCGCCAACTCCCTTGTCTCGAGGGTTTCTTCCGGGTAAGCATCATGCTGCCTAGATCGCATCTTGCGATCTAGGCAGTACACGTTTATTCGCTGTCCATGCGTTGCTCGTACTGAAGCCTTTTTGATGGCGAGCAACGTAGTTATCTTAGATGTGTTAGGGTTAGCATTGTTCATCGTATCATATGCTGTCGTCGTGCAACCCTTAGACGTCTAGCCGCCCTTACACCTATCTTAGGTGTAAGGGTGGCACCCTGCTTGATCATTATTTAGTAGATCCGATCCGTTATGGTTGCTCCTTGTTCTTCAAGGGTTAGTTTAATATCTGCATAGTTAGGCCTTACAAACAGGTTGAAGGATCCAGTGGCGCGTAGGGTGTAGTTTGCTAGCCCTAGACAGGATGTTCTGAGGATCAACTTCGTGTTGGTTTTTAGGCCTTGCCTAGGGTCGGTTTACGATCACCGTGCGTGGCCGCCAGGCTCAATCACGAGTAGGATGTTCCGATTATGTGGTGAAAACCCTAAATCGTAGTAGGTCGTTTTAGCTTTATTTTGATCAAGCAGGACCACCATATATTCGTACACCTCGTACGAATCATGGGTGGATCGGCTCTTTGAGCCGATTCACAGGATAACCTGAGAGCCGATCGAGGCTCGTATTTAATGTTTACGTGTATGCCATGCAGGAAACTAAGCGAGGCATATCCATCACCTTCCTGACCAGGTATAGGTCAGGTGGCACGCCCTTGCACCAGCATCGGACGTGCGTGCCGAGTCTTTGCGGGCCGTCGCTCGGAGGGACCAGGGCCAACCGCAGTCCTGGGAGCCTCCCGGCTCTACCGTGTTGCCCGTCGCTGCTCGCCGGTGGGTTTCTGACCGCAACACATTCTGGCACGCCCGGTGGGACCGTCTACGACATCAACCGCATCGCCATCTACATCTGAGATGGCGGAAGGCACTCCAGTCACGTACGAGGATCTGACCGAGGAGCTCAAGAAGAAGTATGACGAGGTCAAAGAAATCCTCGAAGCCGACCTCATCGGCTCTTTTCATAGAACCCGCTCACATGGCATCAGGTGGAAAGGGTTCTCACCTGAAGGCGCGCTCGATGGAGTGGACCTGTCCGCCCCATCAGAAGAACGCACCAGGTCCCTGCGTCAGGAGATTAACTTCATGGTAGCTCACTCGCTGCACCGCCATTCTGAGAGCCTGGTGAACACTTTGGAGCGTGTCGCTCTTCGGGTGATCCAAGAAATCATGAGGCATCAGTACTCTCCGTCAGGACCAGCTCTAGGGACTTACCAGGGAGAGATGCCACTCCAGTCCGGTCCACCACTGCCATTCGCGTTGGCAGCACCAGAAGTGCCAAATTCACCGGCATACGTCGTCTACAAGATCGGTGGTGACCCTAGTGACTACCAGTTCTTGCATGAGGCGCCTAAGGAGATCCCTCACGGATACACGTGCACATACGTGACAGACTGCAGTAACTGGGCACTCACAAACCAGACTGCAACAGCAGGGACTTCTGGAACAGGAGGAGGAACTTCGGCAACAGATCTTGAGAAGCAGACGTGGCTAGCTAAGTATGCCACTCCGACAAACCTCCAGAGCTCAGCTCTTGCAGTTGGCTCAGAGCTGGAAAAGCAAGCATGGCTGGCTAAGTATGCCACTCCGGCGAATCTTCAGAGTTCGACTCCTGCAGCCAGCACCGCGGATCAAATCAGTACAATCCCGAGAGACCAGTTCGGCATGGTGCCGAAAAGGAGGACAATCGGCTATTCCAAGCCGTACCCCAACGAGTACGAGTTGATCCCGCTACCTCCCAAATATCGGCTCCCTGATTTCTCCAAGTTTAATGGATCAGATGGTTCCAGCTCCATCGAGCATGTGAGCCGATATTTGGCACAGCTGGGCACGATCTCAGCATCAGATGAGCTGCGTGTGAGGTTCTTCGCACAGTCCCTCACAGGATCGGCTTTCTGATGGTACACATCGCTGCCACCAGACTCAATCCGGACTTGGAAGCAGTTGGAAGAGCAGTTCCACATGCAGTATCACTCAGAGGTTTACGAGGCTGGCATTGCCGATTTAGCACAAGTACGTCAGAAGCGCGGAGAAACAGTGTCAGAATACGTCCAGCGCTTCAGGACCGTTAGGAACCGATGCTATTCGGCTCGTGTGACTGAAAAAGAAGCAGTCGAGTTGGCGGTGGTGGGTCTCGCATCACCGATCAAGGACGTGGCCTCCCAAGCAGACTACCCTTCACTGGCTCACATGGTGCGTAAGTCGCCAAGATATGAACAGCGCCACCCAGATGTATACCAGGATAAATTCAAGCGTGCGGTGGTCCTGGTTGAGGCAGATGAAGACGAAGGATCTGCGGGAGATCAAGAGGTAGCAGTGGCTGAATAGACTCGGGGGGCAAGCCCCGTGTCCTGCAAGTGGGTTAAGCCACAAGGTCCTCCAAGAGGGTTTGACTTCGACGTTACCAAAGCTGAGCAGATTTTCGACCTCTTACTTAAGGAGAAGCAGCTAAAGGTACCCGAAGGCCACAAGATCCCCACGGCGCAGGAGCTGAATGGAAAGCCATACTGCAAGTGGCATAACACGTTCACCCATGCCACCAACGACTGCAGGGTGTGGCGGCAGCAGGTCCAAATGGCGATAGAACAAGGGCGTCTAATTTTCAGCCAGTACACCATGAAAGTCGACACACACCCCTTCCCCGCCGTTAACATGGTGGAGTGCACTTACCCTGGAGGGTGCCAGCCAGGATTCTCATTCGATATCAATATGGTAGGACCTGGACACCACTCTGGTAAGGACGGAGACGAGGGCAGCTGCTCTCGTAGCAAGGACACAGAGGAAGCCGTTCCACGCGATCGGCTCCGTCACGATGGCAAGCGCTACATCACAGAGGGAGAAGTGAGGAATGTGAGATATCAGCGACCTCTCTCTGATCACCTCCTCAACAATTATGTGAGTCAATATGACCAACGCCGACGACCCAACGACGATGGTGAAAGAGATCGTCTGGGTGGGGACGCCAGGAGACATCGTCGGCATGATCGCGACGAGGAGAGATATGAGCGCCATGCCAAGGAAAAGTCAAGAGAGCAAGACGATGAGGATAGGCACTGGGACTGTCCCTTCTTCAGACACTGCTGGGATTCAGGAATGAGCCGATTGCCTACAATCGGCAACTGCCCATAATGTAGACAGAAGAGGAAGGATGCAGCTAACGTGTTCGTGTTCAAACGTCTAGGGCCTCTCCCGCCTCGGAACAAGCACGCTGAGTCCCCTCGGGTGGAAGATCTCGAGGATTTGGAAGACGATGATGAAGAAGAAGAAGATAAGTACCACCGGCCAAGGTGGTGCCCTGATGGACTCAGCCGTTCCCAAAAGCATAGGGTTCAGCGACTACGTGGTTTGGAGGAAGCCGAAAGGTTATACCTGCACACGTTGAGGAAGGCGCGGCCTGATCTGGCCGCTAAAATTCAGCGAACCCTGGACGAAGAAGGTCGGCCACAAAGGAAAGAGTGGCGCCCCAGACAAAAGAAAGCCGATGATGAAACATCGGCTGGCACAAACATGGTGTTCATCCTTCCGACGGAGTTTAGTGCTCCAGGATTAGACGAAGCACCTGTGGCACAACTCGACTGCGGCCCACGGCCAGTTATCTTTGAGAAGCCACGAGAGAGAAGCTACAGACATCTGAAGGCCCTGTACTTGCGAGGTTATCTCGATGGGCAGCCTGTCAACAAGATGCTGGTGGACACCGGAGCGGCAGTCAACATTATGCCATACTCCATGCTACGTGGTTGGGACGCTCTAGCTCGGATCTGATCAAGACCAACGTGACATTGAGCGATTTCAACGGCCAAGCGTCTGACGCACAAGGTGTTCTGAACGTGGATCTGACCGTAGGAAGGAAAACCATCCCTACGACGTTCTTTATTGTCGATAGCAAGAGCACCTATGCTGTCCTGCTAGGAAGAGATTGGATCCACGCCAACTGTTGCATTCTATCCACGATGCACCAATGCGTAATACAGTGGGATGGAGATGAGGTAGAGGTTGTCCATGCAGATGACTCAGCCGAGATTTCAACGGCTGGCATGAACGCTTGGGAGACAACAGAACAAGAGCCACTCTCAGGCATCAATTTGGACGACTGCGAGCGCATCGACGTGACAAAGGATGGGGTTAGGCTGGTCTTATCCACCGGCCTGACCATATAGCAAGAACAAACCTATGGACAAACGTGGCGAGGCCGTTCCTTGGGATCGGCCCCAAAGATCTATGGAGGAACATTGCAAAACCTTCATTGGGCGATTCAATCAACATGGAGGCCGATTCCAGCAATCGGCCAAAATTATCCTCACCATACGCTCTGCCTGTGTTCAACGTCGATCTAATGGGCAGAGGTTTTACGTCGGCTGATGAGCTGGAAAAGTCAACATTGGTCCTAACGGAGCCGACGTTCAAATACAGTGCCTTGGCTAACTACAGAGCCGATATCCGCAGTTACCTGGCAGATTCGGCTCAGGGGGCACCTAATCAGATGAACATGTGTGATACATGTGCAGAGAAATATTGGGGGCCGATAGAAAAATCGGCGAGTAAAAAAAAAATATTTACAGCCGATGCACAGACATCGACTCTAGTACAATTACACAAGACCTACCAGCTGCGTGTTCAAGACACGGATTTCGACCAAGTCGGTCTTCAGTTCAGCCTCAAGGCCAACCTCCAACCTTTTGCTCATTAGGCCGTTGGAGTTTCGTCTGCAATATCGGCTTTCAAGGGAAGAAAAGGTGATCGGCTCCGGTGTATCTACCGTCGGCCTGGCTAAGTTGGCCACCTTCTCAGCTACGCTCGTAGGAATGGCTAGGACCTCTGCATGGTGGTTGTCTCAATTGCCTGAGTTCAAGGCCCTTGGACTGAACTGTGTGTCCTCGCCACTGTTCTCACCTTAACTGAGGCTCGGGGGGCAGCTGATCGATTTGGCAGACACTCTGTTCTTGGAAGCCGATTGGAGTGTCATCGGCTGACCCTGCATCATAACCTTCTTCGAAAGCAGTGAGTTGTTGCAGAAGAAGACCACTAGAGCTGCGGAAAGGAGCATGAAAGGGAAGCCGTCATCATCTACAGGGTCTGGACCGTCCTGTTGCTGCAAGAAGATGAAGGAGACTGGATTCTCAAAACAGCCGATGAACAGCCATCGGCTAAAGGATTGCAAAGTATTATGGTCAGATATCAAATTACAGTCTGAATTTGAGAAGTGCTTGACTGACGGTCTAGTTGGTATCTGAGTCTGGCTTCATGGGCGTCTGAGGCGAAAAGTCCGATACATTGCTATCGGTCTTGGTGCGGCAAACGGAAGACTTGGAATTGGATTAATTGAGAGTCAAATTGGAAGAACAACTCTTATTGATTCCAAGGAACGGCTTTACAAGAAAGAGCCGATGGCTCTCAAAAGGATCATCCGATGCCTAGTGTACTGCTACTACTAGTCCTACACTAATTGGCCCCTGTTCTAGGGGTCGTCGCTGTCCTCATCGTCGCCATTGTAGCTGCCGTCGGCGCTGCTTCCAGAGAGTTCCTCGTCGCTGCTGCCCCAGTCCTCGGCCGGAGCTTCTTATTCCTCGTCATCATCATCGTCCTCGCTGTCCGCCCAAGCGCGGAAGCGCTTCGCCGGCGGATACCCAGCGGAGGAGGAGGAATCATCCTCCTCCTCTTCCTCTTCTTCCTCCCCCTCGTCGGAGGAGGTGGAGTTCGCCCAGGAGTGGAGGTCGTCTTCGCTCACGCTCTTCAGTTCCCCTTCGATGAGGAACTCGAGGTCGTCCTCCCCATCGGTCAGAGGTAAGTCACCATCTGACCCGACGAGTGCTTCGGGTGGGCCATCTGGCACGGGATCAAAGTTCCACTCCTGCTCGCTTGAGGAGGAAGATTAGAGAGAGAGGCCTGAGGAGATGGAGGAAGAGGAAGACATTGCTCTGAGATTGGGGGTTTTCTTGGTGCCGATGGCCAGAACAGAGCAAGGGGATGAAGTGGCGAACGGTTCAGAGCGGTTAAATAAAAGGGGATATAGTGGAAATTCAATGCCACAGCAGTTTCCGAGGAAGTGGTGCCCAACGAAAAAACAATTTTTGCCAGGACGCGCGGAAGTGGAAGAGGCAAGGCATCATGATGAAGGATACTGCAACGGTTCTGCTCTGCCACGACATGACCCGACGAAGAAAGAGCGGAGTGATTTTGGAATTATCAATTCCAAAACCAGGGGGGCATGTGTTATCACCAGAATTTGACCGAGTCAGAGGTGGGCCGCGATCAAGATGGGCTTGAAGAATATACATGGAAGAAATACATGAATCGGCCTTATATGCAAAGTTTGGGCTAGTTTGCCCGTGTATCTGTAATATAGTAGGATACGTGTCGGTTAGATAGAGTTTGGCTCATGCCCGGTTGGGATTATTCCCACGTTAGAAAGTTTACGGACTATAAATATGTATCTAGGGTTTATGAAATAAACAACAATCACGTTCATCACAAACCAATCTAGGCGCATCGCCAACTCCCTTGTCTCGAGGGTTTCTTCCGGGTAAGCATCATGCTGCCTAGATCGCATCTTGCGATCTAGGCAGTACACGTTTATTCGCTGTCCATGCGTTGCTCGTACTGAAGCCTTTTTGATGGCGAGCAACGTAGTTATCTTAGATGTGTTAGGGTTAGCATTGTTCATCGTATCATATGCTGTCGTCGTGCAACCCTTAGACGTCTAGCCGCCCTTACACCTATCTTAGGTGTAAGGGCGGCACCCCGCTTGATCATTATTTAGTAGATCCGATCTGTTATGGTTGCTCCTTGTTCTTCAAGGGTTAGTTTAATATCTGCATAGTTAGGCCTTACAAACGGGTTGAAGGATCCAGTGGCGCGTAGGGTGTAGTTTGCTAGCCCTAGACAGGATGTTCCGAGGATCAACTTCGTGTTGGTTTTTAGGCCTTGCCTAGGGTCGGTTTACGATCACCGTGCGTGGCCGCCAGGCTCAATCACGAGTAGGATGTTCCGATTATGTGGTGAAAACCCTAAATCGTAGTAGGTCGTTTTAGCTTTATTTTGATCAAGCAGGACCACCATATATTCGTACACCTCGTACGAATCATGGGTGGATCGGCTCTTTGAGCCGATTCACAGGATAACCTGAGAGCCGATCGAGGCTCGTATTTAATGTTTACGTGTATGCCATGCAGGAAACTAAGCGAGGAATATCCATCACCTTCCTGACCAGGTATAGGTCAGGTGGCACGCCCTTGCACCAGCATCGGACGTGCGTGCCGAGTCTTTGCGGGCCGTCGCTCGGAGGGACCAGGGCCAGCCGCAGTCCTGGGAGCCTCCCGGCTCTACCGTGTTGCCCGTCGCTGCTCGCCTGTGAGTTTCTGACCGCAACACATGTATATCTCATGGATAGTTGTCAACATAAAGCAATATAACAAGTGCAATAAGTAAATATGTAGGAATCAATGCAACAAGTGTTTGCTTCTAAGATAGAAAGAAGTAGGTAAACTGACTCAACATAAAGTAAAAGAATGGCCCTTCGCAGAGGGAAGCATGGATTACTATTTTTGTGCTAGAGCTTTTATTTTGAAAACATAGAAACAATTTTGTCAACGGTAGTAATAATTCATATGCGTTATGTATAAGACATCTTATAAGTTGCAAGCCTCATGCATAGAATACCAATAGTGCTCGCACCTTGTCCTAATTAGCTTGGATTTACATGGATTATCATTGCATAACATATGTTTCAACCAAGTGTCACAAATGGGTACCTCTATGACGCCTGTACAAAAGTCCAAGGAGATAGATCGCATTTGATTTCTCGTTTTTGATAGATCTCAACTAAGGACATCCATACCGGGACAACATAGAAAACAGATAATGGACTCCTCTTTAATGCATAAGCATTCAACAACAGATAATATTCTCATAAGAGATTGAGGATTAGTGTCCAAACTGAAACTTCCACCATGATACATGGCTTTAGTTGGCGGCCCAAAGTTCTTCTCTAACAATATGCATACTCAAACCGTTTGATCATGATAAATCACCCTTACTTCAGAAAAGACGAACATGCATAGCAACTCACATGATATTCAACAAAGGTGTACAAAGTTGATGGCGTCCCCAGAAACATGGTTACCGCTCAACAAACAACTTATAAGAAATAAGATACATATCAACATATTCAATACCACAATAGTTTTTCAGGCTATTTTCCCATGAGCTATATATTGCAAAGACAAGGAATGAAATTTTAAAGGTAGCACTCAAGTAATTTACTTTGGAATGGCAGAGAAATACCACATAGTAGGTAGGTATGGTGGACACAAATGGCATAGTTTTTGGCTCAAGGATTTGGATGCACAAGAAGTATTCCCTCTCAGTACAAGGCTTTGGCTAGCAAGGTTGTTTGAAGCAAACACAAGTATGAACCGGTACAGCAAAACTTACATAAGAACATATTGCAAGCATTATAAGACTCTACACTATCTTCCTTGTTGTTCAAACACTTCACCAGAAAATATCTAGACTTAGAGAGACCAATCATGCAAACCAAATTTCAACAAGCTCTATGGTAGTTCTTCATTAATAGGTTTAAACTACATGATGCAAAAGCTTAAACATGATCTATGAGAGCTCAAAACAATTGCCAAGTATCAAATTATTCAAGACCATATACCATTTACCACATGAAGCATTTTCTGTTTCCAACCATATAGCAATTAATGAAGCGGTTTTCAACTCCGCCATGAATATTAAAAGTAAAAGCGAAGAACACTAGTGTTCACATGAAAGAGCGGAGCGTGTCTCTCTCCCACATAAGCATGAATTTATTCAGAGAATGAAAATAAACAAACGAAAATAAAAGCACACAGACGCTCCAAGTAAAGCACATAAGATGTGACGGAATAAAAATATAGTTTCACTAGAGGTGACCTGATAAGTTGTTGATGAAGAAGGGGATGCCTTGGGCATCCCCAAGCTTAGATGCTTGAGTCTTCTTGAAATATGCAGGGATGAACCACGGAGGCATCCCCAAGCTTAGACTTTTCACTCTTCTTGATCATATATCATCCTCCTCTCTTGACCCTTGAAAACTTCCTCCACACCAAACTCAAAACAAACTCATTAGAGGGTTAGTGCATAATCGAAAATTCACATATTCAGAGGTGACATAATCATTCTTAACACTTCTGGACATTGCACAAAGCTACTGAAAGTTAATGGAACAAACAAATCCATTCAACATAGCAAAAGAGGCAATGCGAAATAAAAGGCAGAATCTGTCAAAACTGAACAGTCCGTAAAGACGAATTTTTCAGGGGCAATTAAATTGCTCAGATGAAAAAGCTCAAATTTAATGAAAGTTGCGTACATATCTGAGGATCACACATGTAAATTTGCAGATTTTTCTGAGTTACCTATAGAGAGTTCTACTCAAATTCGTGACAACAAGAAATCTGTTTCTGCGCAGAAATCCAAATCTAGTATCAACCTTACTATCAAAGACTTTACTTGGCACAACAATGCAATAAAATAAAGATAAGGAGAGGTTGCTACAGTAGTAACAACTTCCAAGACAAAACAAAACAGCAGAAAAATAAAACATGGGTTATCTCCCAAGAAGTGCTTTCTTTATAGCCATTAAGATGGGCTCAGTAATTTTTAATGATGCACTCGCAAGAAATAAGAGTTGAAGCAAAAGAGAGCATCAAAAGCAAATAAGAAACACTTTTAAGTCTAACCCACTTCCTATGAAGAGGAATCTTGTAATTAAACAAGTCATGTAAGCACAAAGCAACAAGCATAGAAAGGCAACACAAGCACAATTTCAAGATTCTCAACATAAAGAGGGGAAACTTAATATCATTAAGATGCATATAACCATGTTTCCCTCTCTCATAATAATCTTTAGTAGCGTCATGAACAAACTCGACGATATAACTATCACATGAAACATTCTTATCATGAGCTACATGCATAAAATTATTACTCTCCACATAAGCATAGTCTTTACTATTAATTGTAGGTGGAGCAAACTCAATAAAATAGCTATCATTATTATTCTCATCACCATAATCATCATATATAGGAGGCATATTGTAGTCATAATTAATTTTCTCCTCAATAGTAGGTGGACTGAAAATATGATAGTCATCATTGTAATCATCATATATAGGAGGTAAAATATCATCAAAGTAAATTTTCTCCTCCATGCTTGGGGGACTAAAAATATCATGCTCATCAAAACAAGCTTCCCCAAGCTTAGGGCTTTCTATATCGTCATGGGAAGAAACATGGATAGTATTAATACTATGGCAGTTATTAACATCCTCATTTTCAGAATTAGTTTCCCAGAGATTTTCAATATCAAAAGTAGTGTGCTCTTCTAAATCATAATCACTAATATAGGTAAAGGGCATAGGAAGATCATTGTACTCAGATTCATTATCATAATAATCATTAGGAGCAACATACTTACGGTTACCTATCGTTATCTCATACACGTGGGGATATATCGTTACCTCTTTCTTTTTATTCCCCCTCTTCTTCTTCTTCTTCTTTGTTCCCTTCTTCTTCTTCTTTTCCTTCTCCTCGTTCCCTTCTTTAGGAGGGAGAGGCTTGAAGGGAGGCTTCTCCACATAACCTGATTTATTTCCAGAAACAATAGAAGAAACTTGGGAGGATTCCTTCTTTTCATTAATAAGTTTAAAACACACAGCGGTCCTATCATATTTTGGCAAAGTGTCATCTTCTAAAATATTTTGTATGTAAGTATTTGTGTAGCAATTATCAATGCAATAAGAAAGACACCCATGCAGGACACTTTTAATATCAAGAGCACTCATATCCACCAAAGAAGTTTTTCTCAATAACTCTTCACACTCCAAAAATAGTGTAAGTTCATCATGTTGATTAGGAAGGATTTCATCATCACAATACAAATTTGCAGCACTCATGGGGTTCGAATTATCATTGGAGGAGAATTGAAAATTAAAATGACCCACTCTATGGCAAAGTTCACAAATAAAAGGATAGAGGGCACAAACTTTTTCACCAAGATCATCTAGAGCCCTAATCCACTTTCTAGTTTTTTCATTCCTATGATGGATACAATATTCTTCTTCAATTTTATTCTTTTCACAAGGTCTATGAACTCCACAAAAATTAACATGCTTATAGGAAATAGCATTTTCAGAAGTTTGAACATGTTCATTGCAATCATTAATAACAGTTTCATCCTTCATGCAAGTGTCTTTAAAAGGTTCATGATACTTATCAAAATTCTTCCTAGGCAATTCAAAATGAGAGGCAAACGCTTTATAAAGATTTGCAACAACTTGAGAGTCAAGACCATAAGTAGCACTCATATTTTGAAATTTATCAGTATCCATAAAAGTTTCAATGCATTCATAATCATAATTTATACCTGACTCTCTACCTTTGTCGTTCTCCCATCCTTCAGTATTTGATGCGCGTGAGACACACGTCCGTTGGGAACCCCAAGAGGAAGGTGTGATGTGCACAGCAGTAAGTTTTCCCTCAGAAAGAAACCAAGATTTATCGAACCAGGAGGAGCCAAGAAGCACGTTGAAGGTTGTTGGTGGCGGAGTGTAGTGCGGCGCAACACCAGGGATTCCGGCGCCAACGTGGAACCTGCACAACACAACCAAAGTACTTTGCCCCAACGTAACAGTGAGGTTGTCAATCTCACCGGCTTGCTGAAAACAAAGGATTAAACGTATTGTGTGGAAGATGATGATTGTTTGCGAAGAACAGTAAAGAACAATTGCAGTAGATTGTATTTCAGATGTAAAGAATATGACCGGGGTCCACAGTTCACTAGTGGTGTCTCTCCCATAAGATAAACAAATGTTGGGTGAACAAATTACAGTTGGGCAATTGACAAATAAAGAAGGAATAGCAATGCACATACAAATATCATGATGAGAACTATGAGATTTAATCAGGGCATTACGACAAAGTACATAGACCGCTATCCAGCATGCATCTATGCCTAAAAAGTCCACTTTCAGGTTATCATCCGAACCCCTTCCGGTATTAAGTTGCAAGCAACAGACAATTGCATTAAGTATGGTGCGTAATGTAATCAACACAAATATCCTTAGACAAAGCATCGATGTTTTATCCCTAGTGGCAACAGCACATCCACAACCTTAGAACTTTCTATCACTGTCCCAGATTTAATGGAGGCATGAACCCACTATCGAGCATAAATACTCCCTCTTGGAGTCACAAGTATCAACTTGGCCAGAGCCTCTACTAGCAACGGAGAGCATGCAAGAACATAAACAACATATATGATAGATTGATAATCAACTTGACATAGTATTCAATATTCATCGGATCCCAACAAACACAACATGTAGCATTACAAATAGATGATCTTGATCATGATAGGCAGCTCACAAGATCTAACATGATAGCACAATGAGGAGAAGACAACCATCTAGCTACTGCTATGGACCCATAGTCCAGGGGTGAACTACTCACACATCGATCCGGAGGCGATCATGACGATGAAGAGACCTCCGGGAGATGATTCCCCTCTCCGGCAGGGTGCCGGAGGCGATCTCCTGAATCCCCCGAGATGGGATTGGCGGCGGCTGCGTCTCTGGAAGGTTTTCCGTATCGTGGCTCTCGGTACTGGGGGTTTCGCGACGAAGACTATATGTAGGTGAAAGGGTAGGTCAGGGGGCGTCACGAGGGGCCCACACAGTAGGCCGGCGCGGCCAGGGCTTGGGCCGCGCCGCCCTGTTGTGTGGCCACCTCGTGGCCCCACTTCATTTCCTCTCCGGACTTCTGGAAGCTTCGTGGAAAAATAGGACCCTGGGCGTTGATTTCGTCCAATTCCGAGAATATTTCCTTACTAGGATTTCTGAAACCAAAAACAGCAGAATACAACAACTGGCTCTTCGGCATCTCGTCAATAGGTTAGTGCCGGAAAATGCATAATAATGACATAAAGTGTGTATAAAACATGTGAGTATCATCATAAAAGTAGCATGGAACATAAGAAATTATAGATACGTTTGGGACGTATCAAGCATCCCCAAACTTAGTTCCTACTCGCCCTCGAGTAGGTAAACGATAACAAAGATAATTTCTGAAGTGACATGCTATCATAATCTTGATCATACTATTGTAAGCATATGAGATGAATGCAGCGATTCGAAGCAATGATGAAGATAATGAGTAAACAAATGGATCATATAGCAAAGACTTTTCATGAATAATACTTTCAAGACAAGCATCAATAAGACTTGCATAAGAGTTACTCATAAAGCAATAAATTCAAAGCAAAGGTATTGAAGCAACACAAAGGAAGATATAAGTTTCAGCGGTTGCTTTCAACTTCAACATGTATATCTCATGGATAATTGTCAACACAAAGTAATATAACAAGTGCAATAGGTAAACATGTAAGAATCAATGCACACAGTTTACACAAGTGTTTGCTTCTAAGATAGAAAGAATAGGTAAACTGACTCAACAATAAAGTAGAAGAATGGCCCTTCGCAGAGGGAAGCATGGATTACTATTTTTGTGCTAGAGTTTTTCATTTTGAAAACAAGAAACAATTTTGTCAACGGTAGTAATAAAGCATATGTGTTATGTATAAGACATCCTATAAGTTGCAAGCCTCATGCATAGTATACTAATAGTGCTCGCACCTTGTCCTAATTAGCTTGGATTAACACGGATTATCATTGCATGGCATATGTTTCAACCAAGTGTCACAAAGGGGTACCTCTATGCCGCCTGTACAAGGGTCTAAGGAGAAGGTTCGCATTGGATTTCTCGCTTTTGATCATTCTCAACTTAGACACCCATACCGGGACAACATAGACAACAGATAATGGACTCCTCTTTTAATTCTTAAGCATTCAACAACAGATAATATTCTCATAAGAGATTGAGGTTTTGTGTCCAAACTGAAACTTCCACCATGATTCATGGCTTTAGTTAGCGGCCCAATGTTCTTCTCTAACAGTATGCATACTCAAACCATTTGATCATGAAAATCGCCCTTACTTCAGACAAGACGAACATGCATAGCAACTCACATGATATTCAACAAAGGTAAAAGTTGATGGCGTCCCCAGAAACATGGTTACCGCTCAACAAGCAACTTATTAAGAAATAAGATACATAAGTACATATTCTTCACCACAATAGTTTTTAAGGCTATTTGTCCCATGAGCTATATATTGTAAAGGCAAAGAATGGAAATTTAAAGGTAGCACTCAAGTAATGTACTTTGGAATGGCGGGGAAATACCATGTGGTAGGTAGGTATGGTGGACACAAATGGCATAGTATTTGGCTCAAGGATTTGGATGTACGAGAAGAATTCCTCTCAATACAAGGCTAGGCTAGCAAGGTTGTTTGAAGCAAACTCAAGTATAAAAGGTGCAGCAAAGCTCACATATGAACATATTGTAACTATTATAAGACTTTACATTGTCTCCTTGTTGTTCAAACACCTTAACCAGAAAATATCTAGACTCTAGAGATCAATCATGCAAACCAAATTTTAACAAGCTCTATGTAGTTATTCATTAATGGGTACAAGGTACATGATGCAAGAGCTTAAACATGATCTATATGAGCACAACAATTGCCAAGTATCACATTATTCAAGACATTATACCATTTACCACATGCGGCATTTTCCGTTTCCAACCATATAACAATGAATGAAATAGTCCAACTTTCGCAATGAACATTAGAAATAAAGCTAAGAACACATGTGTTCATACGAAACATCGGAGCGTGTCTCTCTCCCAAACAAAGAATGCTAGGATCCGATCTTATTCAAACAAAACAAAAAACAAAAACAAACAGACGCTCCAAGCAAAGCGCATAAGATGTGACGGAATAAAAATATAGTTTCACTAGAGGAACCTGATAATGTTGTCGATGAAGAAGGGATGCCGTGGGCATCCCCAAGCTTAGACGCTTGGGTCTTCTTAAAATATGCAGGGATGAACCACGGGGGCATCCCCAAGCTTAAACTCTTCACTCTTCTTGATCATATTGTATCATCCTCCTCTCTTGACCCTTGAAAACTTCCTCCACACCAAACTTTAAACAAACTCATTAGAAGGTCAGTGCGTAATTCATATATTCAGAGGTGACATAATCATTCTTAACACTTCTGGACATTGCACAAAGCTACTTAAAGTTAATGGAACAAAGAAATCCATCAAACATAGCAAAACAGGCAATGCCGAAATAAAATGCAGAATCTGTCAAAACAGAACAGTCCGTAAAGACGAATTTTCCAGGGACACTAGACTTGCTCAGATGAAAATGCCCAAATTGAATGAAAGTTGCGTACATATCTGAGGATCACGCACGTAAATTGGCAGATTTTTCTGAGTTACCTACAGAGAACCATACCCAAATTCGTGACAGCAAGAAATCTGTTTCTGCGCAGTAATCCAAATTTAGTATTGACTTTACTATCAAAGACTTTACTTGGCACAACAATGCAATAAAATAAAGATAAGGAGAGGTTGCTACAGTAATAACAACTTCCAAGACTCAAATATAAAACAAAGTACTGTAGTAAAAACATGGGTTGTCTCCCATAAGCGCTTTTCTTTAACGCCTTTCAGCTAGGCGCAAAAAGTGTGAATCAGGTATTATCAAGAGAAGAAGCATCGACCGAGGGGTTTGGAGTTTTATCAACTATACATGTTATCTTATCTACGTAAGTTTCAGAGGCTCCTTTTTCATTATTCTTAGGCTTGCTATTCTCATCAAACAAATTTTCAGGAACAAGCCAACCATAATTCTTTTCTAGTGCCTCGAACATTCCTACGAGCTTGCAAGGTATTGTTGTCTTAATTTTCCCACCATCATTAACATTATTAGTGTACCTTATTCTATCAATGTCCATCTTTTCAAGGGTACTAGCAAAGTTGGTATAAGAGCCAAGCATCTTATATTTAATAAGACCTTTCTAGCCTCTCTTGCTACACCACCAAATTCTTTAAGAAGGGTTTCTAAGACAAAATCTTTCTTTTCTCCTTCTTCCATATCACCGAGTGTAAGAAACATATGTTGAATTATAGGATTGAGATTAACAAACTTAGTTTCCAACATGTGTACTAAAGAAGCAACAACAATTTCATAAGTAGGAGCAAGTTCTACCAAGTGTCTATCTTCAAAATCTTCAGCTATACTAACATGAGTGAAGAAATCTTCTATATTATCTCTTCCAATTATAGACCCTCGGCATACCGGTATGTCTTTTAGAGTGTACTTAGGAGGAAACATGATGAAATAAACAATAGGTAAATAAAGTAAATGCAAGTAACTATTTTTTTTGTGTTTTTGATATGGAGAACAAGACAGTAAATAAAGTAATGCTAGCAACTATTTTTTTGTGTTTTTGTTTTAGTGCAGAAAACAAAGTAGTAAGTAAAGTAAAGCAAGACAAAAACAAAGTAAAGAGATTGGAAGTGGAGACTCCCCTTGCAGTGTTTCTTGATCTCCCCGGCAACGGCGCCAGAAAACAGTCTTGATGCGCGTGAGACACACGTCCGTTGGGAACCCCAAGAGGAAGGTGTGATGTGCACAATAGTAAGTTTTCCCTCAGAAAGAAACCAAGGTTTATCGAACCAGGAGGAGCCAAGAAGCACGTTGAAGGTTGTCGGTGGCGGAGTGTAGTGCGGCGCAACACCAGGGATTCCGGCGCCAACGTGGAACCTACACAACACAACCAAAGTACTTTGCCCCAACGTAACAGTGAGGTTGTCAATCTCACCGGCTTGCTGAAAACAAAGGATTAAACGTATTGTGTGGAAGATGATGATTGTTTGCGAAGAACAGTAAAGAACAATTGCAGTAGATTGTATTTCAGATGTAAAGAATAGGACCGGGGTCCATAGTTCACTAGTGGTGTCTCTCCCATAAGATAAACAGATGTTGGGTGAACAAATTACAGTTGAGCAATTGACAAATAAAGAATGCATAACAATGCACATACAAATATCATGATGAGTACTATGTGATTTAATCAGGGCATTACGACAAAGTACATAGACCGCTATCCAGCATGCATCTATGCCTAAAAAGTCCACTTTCAGGTTATAATCTGAACCCCTTCCGGTATTAAGTTGCAAGCAACAGACAATTGCATTAAGTATGGTGCGTAATGTAATCAACACAAATATCCTTAGACAAAGTATCGATGTTTTATCCCTAGTGGCAACAGCACATCCACAACCTTAGAACTTTCTACATCCTGTCCCATTTAATGGAGGCATGAACCCACTATCGAGCATAAATACTCCCTCTTGGAGTCACAAGTATCAACTTGGCCAGAGCCTCTACTAGCAACGGAGAGCATGCAAGAACATAAACAACATATATGATAGATTGATAATCAACTTGACATAGTATTCAATATTCATCGGATCCCAACAAACACAACATGTAGCATTACAAATAGATGATCTTGATCATGATAGGCAGCTCACAAGATCTAACATGATAGCACAATGAGGAGAAGACAACCATCTAGCTACTGCTATGGACCCATAGTCCAGGGGTGAACTACTCACACATCAATCCGGAGGCGATCATGGCGCTGAAGAGACCTCCGGGAGATGATTCCCCTCTCCGGCAGGGTGCCGGAGGCGATCTCCTGAATCCCCCGAGATGGGATTGGCGGCGGCTGCGTCTCTGGAAGGTTTTCCGTATCGTGGCTCTCGGTACTGGGGGTTTCGCGACGAAGACTATATGTAGGCGAAAGGGTAGGTCAGGGGGCGTCACGAGGGGCCCACACAGTAGGCCGGCGCGGCTAGGGCTTGGGCCGCGCCGCCTTGTTGTGTGGCCACCTCGTGGCCCCACTTCGTTTCCTCTTCGGACTTCTGGAAGCTTCGTGGAAAAATAGGACCCTGGGCGTTGATTTCGTCCAATTCCGAGAATATTTCCTTACTAGGATTTCTGAAACCAAAAACAGCAGAAAACAGCAACTGGCTCTTCGGCATCTCGTCAATAGGTTAGTGCCGGAAAATGCATAATAATGACATAAAGTGTGTATAAAACATGTGAGTATCATCATAAAAGTAGCATGGAACATAAGAAATTATAGATACGTTTGGGACGTATCAGTATTCTCCTGAATCCGATCAAGAAGGTCCCATTTAAACTCTTCTTTGTTGTGTGTGAATGATCCAGAACAAGCAGTATCCAGCAAGGTTTTATCTTGAAAAGAAAGTCTTGCATAGAAATTATCAATGATGATATTACCAGGAAGCTCATGAATGGGGCATTTGAGCATTAAAGACTTCAATCTCTCCCATGCTTGGGCAATACTCTCTCCATCATGAGGCCAGAAATTATATATGCGGTTTCGGTCTTTGTGAATTTCACTTGGAGGATAGAATTTAGAATAAAATAGAGGCACAATATCCTTCCAATCAATAGATCGACCATTCTTCAGCATCTTATACCATTCTGCAGCTTTGCCTTTCAGAGATATAGAGAATAGCTTCCTCTTAACTTGGTCCTTTGAAATACCTGCATTCTCGAACAACTCGCATAATTCATGTATAAAGAGTAAATGATCACTAGGATGGACAGTCCCATCTCCAAAATAGCAATTGTTCATAGCAAGTTCAACAAATTTCATAGGTATCTTGAAGGGAATACTTTCAGTAGGTGGATTTAAAATATCAGAAGCATCATTAGAGTTATCGCATATGGGAGATAAAGCATTATCAGAGCAAATTTTCTCCCCTAAAGATGGGAAGCTAAAAAGATCACAAAAACTAGCTTCCCCAAGCTTAGACTTCTCCATAGCATTAGCAGTAATTGCGTTCATACTAATAACATTGCTACTATCATGCAAATAAGGTTCCATAGGTTTTTTATTTTTCGCATCAAACAATTCATGTCTTAACTCAGGAAATAGATTAAAAAGCTCACTGTTGTTTTCCATTATGCCTAACTAGTGAAAAATAAAAACAAGAAACAAAAAGATATAATTGCAGAATCTAAAGGAAATAGCATCGAGCACTCACACGCCGGCAACAATGCTAGGAAATAGCTTAGTAGTCGGAGGATGTGAATACCTTTTACCTTACCTCCCCGGCAACGGCGCCAGAAAATAGCTTGATGTCTATGCACGCTTCTATTTCTGTAGACAGTGTTGGGCCTCCAAGAGCAGAGGTTTGTAGAACAGCAGCAAGTTTCCCTTAAGTGAATCACCCAAGGTTTATCGAACTCAGGGAGGTAGAGGTCAAAGATATCCTTCTCAAGCAACCCTGCAATTAAGATACAAGAAGTCTCTTGTGTCCCCAACACACCTAATACACTTGTCAGATGTATAGGTGTACTAGTTCGGCGAAGAGATAGTAAGATGCAAGTGATATAGATGAATATGAGTGGTAATAACAATCTGAAATAAATATGGCAGCAAGTAAACATGTAGTAGAACAGTAAATAAACGGTGATTCGATATTTGGAAACAAGGCCTAGGGATCATACTTTCACTAGTGGACACTCTCAACAATGATCACATAAATAAATAACTTCTCTTCACTTGTGCTACTTTCTCACACTCTCTTGTTGGATAACAAACACCATTCATTGTGTAGGGCTATAAAAGCACACCTCAAGCCGGAGTAAACAAGCTCCCCAACATCCGGAGTTCATATTTCAGTAACCTCTAGAGTGCATAATAGACCATTGCAATTTAGACCGAGTACTAACATAGCATACACACTGTCAACAATAGCTATGAAAGGGGGAATAGATCGCATCAATACTATCATAGTAATAGTTAACTTCATAATCTACAAGAGATTAAAATCATAACCTACGCCAAGTACTACATGATGCACACACTGTCAACATTACATCATGGAGGCGGAATAGACTACTTTAATAACATCACTAGAGTAGCACATAGATTAATAGTGATACAAATCTCATGATCACATAAAGATCACACCATGGGAGAGAGAGATGAACCACATAGCTACCGGTAGAGCCCTCAGCCTCGGGGGAGAACTACTCCCTCCTCATCATGGGAGACAGCGATGGCGATGAAGATGGCGGTGGTGTCGATGGAGATGTTATGTATAGCATCTTCTCCATCTGCCCACTTGTTTGCTATTTCCATCAATGCTGATATTGTTTTCGGGTTAGTTCTTCCTAGGTCCTCGACAAAATCTCCTCGTCGAATTCCTGCCACGAACGCATCTATTGCCCTCTCGTCAGATATATCTTCTGCCGAGTTTTTGATGATGTTCCACCTCTGTATATATTTTCTCATAGATTCGCCGTGTTTCTGTCTACATGCCCTCAACTCTTCCAATGATGCTGGTTTCTTGCAGGTGGACCGGAAATTTTTCACGAAGATGTCTTCGAAACTATCCCAGTTATCGATAGAACCTGGGGGAAGTTTCTTTATCCAAGATCGTGCAGCTCCACTCAGATGTACCTGGATGCTTTGCATAGCTGTTGCCCTGGTTCCTCCTATCAACTTCACCATCTCTAGATAGTCAACGAGCCAATCTTCAGGATCCTGTAAACCGTCGAATTTCTTGAAGTTTTCGGGTAGCTTGAACCCTGACGGGACTCGAGTTTTTCGGACTCATCTCGTAAAGCACGGGAGTCCGCACAGATCTTCATCGGCTACTTCTGGTGAATGCCGATGTTCTCTTCTTTCTTGCCGCGCTCTGTCTACTCTTACTTGAGCCGTTGTATCTCTTGCTCCACTTGTTCTCGGTGGATCTTGCACTACTGCAGTGGGTCGTGGACTATTTTGCCTTGCAGTTCCTTCGGGAGGTGTAGTTGTGAATGCTGTTCCCATGACTCCAACTCCTGCCATTGCCATGTTGAACAACGCTTCTCTCGGATCCCCAGGGGGTGGTCTGGACGCGAGGATATAAGATTGCATTGCCATGTACCCAGCTTCTGGTGTTTTAGGGATAATATTTCCCCTGGTGTCGATCGTCATGAAAGACATGTCGAGGTTTTGAACCAAATGCTCCCTCTCTGCTTCGGGTATATTTTGCAGTCGAGATCGTGCTCTTCTTCGAGCTTCTCTATAACTATCTCCCGAGGTTCCTGATTGTCGGCTTAGTTCTGCTCTTCGCCTGCTTGACGCAGAAGCTGCCTCCTTTCTCCTGTTCAAGGAAGCTGTTTGTTTTTCCAATTCCCTACTCACACGAGCAAGTCTATATTGATAAGCTTGTAATTCTTCTGCCGTAGCAGTTGTGGTCATTGGTTCTGAACCGTCCATGGCTCTTGCGGCTCTATCCCATGCTGCTTGCGGGAGTTGGACTCTTTCACGAGGTGAAGACCCGACATATTTAGTGCCTAGGCCTCTTCTGAGATCAGCGGGATCGACGTATGGGTTTCCCAAATCGTCGAAAGCCTCTGACGTCTCTGGTGCTGCTCGACTTGCCTCCTCGATTGCATAGACTTGATGATATTTTGGGTGTTGGTTTTTTTCGGGATTGGTGACACCATCATGAAGATTGGTGAAGACCTTTCCAAAGGCAGCAGATTTGTCGATGAAGTTGAAGCTGTCGACGCTGTCGGAGTCGCTGCTTATAAAGGAGTCCACAGACGACCCGAAGGATGTGCCGCTGAATATCTTGGTGAGCTTTCCGCCTGCCTTGGTGTCGATGAAGCGTGGCGACGAAAGTTCTTCATTGCTCGATGAAAAGTCAGAATCGATCGCTGAAAATTCCAACGAGATCGGAACTTTGAGACGATAAGATCCTTCCTTGTTGACGCTAAATCGGAATTCTCCGAACGTCATGACGATGGGCTCCTCCAGATACGCACATGCATCCAAACGGGAGGGCGGGTGAGGAATAAAATCGACTAGATCAGTTTTTTCCCGTTTACCTCGATCCATTGCATTGCTTGCTACCGACGAAGTCGACGATTCTGGACGTGCCATCGAGATCAGCTCCTTGCAACCTCTAAATCCCACAGACGGCGCCAATTGACAAGGGATTAACTTGTCAATGCCTACGGATTGTAGACTAGGGTTTCGTTGGATGTAGAGGGCAAGTAGATCTCGAAGGTTTCAGCCGATAAGTGCTCGACAATGTAAAAACTAGGGTTGTGTTGACAGTAGATTCGATCCTTTCTTTGTCCCTCGACCCCCCCTTATATAGGAGGTGGAGTCGAGGGTTTTGTAATACACAAGTTTACAGAGTCCGGGGGGGTTTCTGACCCGTCCCGCAAGATTACAAACGATGACTTCTATTACAACTCTAACTTTCCTTAATAATATCTTGGCCTTCCGAATCTTCTTATTCTTCGGGTCGCGGGCCTTCATTAAACCCCGGGTACCACTTTCGGCAGGCCCATTGGGTGTGCCTATGTCACCGGGGGCAATTCCCCGTCCCGGCGGCGTGTCGGAATAGAGACTTCTGTCCCCCGAAACGGAGTTTCGCCATGGCGGCGGCGCCCCTGGAGTCTTTCTGGAGTTTCGTCAATTGGTGTCGAGTTTTTAGGTCACGAGGGGTTATATAGGCGAAGATGCGGAGTCGAAGGGGCCAGGGGGCTCCCTCCTCATAGGCTGGCGCGCCCCCCCTCCAGGCCACGCCGCCCTATGGTCTGGGGGCCCTGGGCCTCCTCTCCGGCTCCCCTTCGGTGTCCTGGTCCGTCTCGGTGAAATAAGATGTTTGGCCTTTGTTTCATCGAATTCCGAGAATATTGCCCAAACAACCTTTCTGGAACCGAAAACAGCAGAAAACAGGAACTGACACTTCGGCATCTTGTTAATAGGTTAGTTCCGGAAAATGCATGAAATCATTATAAATTGTGAGCAAAACATGTTGGTATTGTCATAAAACTAGCATGGAACATAAGAAATTATAGATACGTTGGAGACGTATCAGAGCCTTATGGTTGTCTTTATATTTCATGTAGTAGTATTATTTCAAAGTAGTTGTAATTGTTGCTACGTGTGGTGAACAACCATGAAGACGGCCACATGGATCTTGACGCTACGCCGACGATGATGGAGATCATGCCCGTTGATGATGGAGATCATGTCCGTGCTTTGGAGATGAAGATCAAAGGCGCAAAGACTAAAGGGCCATATCATATCACATATGAATTGCATGTGATGTTAATCCTTTATGCATCTTATCTTACTTAGATCGCGACGGTAGCATTATAAGATGATCCCTCACATTAATATCAAGATAATAAAGTATTCTCCCCTCGTATGCGCCGTTGCTACAGTTCGTCGTTTTGAAGCATCTCGTGATGATCGGATGTGATAGATTCTACGTTCACATACAACGGGTGTAAGCCATGTTGCACACGCGGAAATAGTTGGGTTTGCTTGACGAGCCTAGCATGTACATATATGGCCTCGGAACACAGGAAACCGAAAGGTTGAACACGAGTCATATGGATGATATGATCAACATGTTGATGTTCACCATTGAAGCTACATCATCTCACGTGATGATCGATTTTGGTGTAGTGGATATGGATCGTGTACCACTAAACAACTACGAGGGATGTTGTATTAAGTGGGAGTTCATTAGTAATTAGATTAAAACAAGAACTAATTATCATGAACATAGTCTGAGTAGTATTTTGAATTAATTTTGTAGTATTGGCATCCGTTTTCTACCATGCGCTAGTCTTGTAATTGAGATAGAAATACTGTTAAGTCTGACAAGAAACTTTACGGACTGGTACCGTATTGTTAAAGAATCAAGAAATGATTAAGTCCTATTGCACACTTTTAGTAAACCTCACATTGCTGATTCAAAGAACAATGGTTTCAATTAGTACAAATCTGTTTGAAAAGTAAGGAGCTGAAAATTTTGTTTTCAGAAATAAGCAAGGTATGAGATATATGTGATATCTAAGACCTTATTTCAAGGTGATAGAATATAATTTGGTGAGACTACATAAACTCATAAGTTTTATGGGAATGTATGAAGGTTGAAGACGCCAGGCGTCCCAATCCTCCAACTATTGGGGCACTAACGATATTTGCATATCCATGAAGTGATCGTCCTTAGTATGCACCGTTGCTAAGACTCGTCGTTTCGAAGCATCACGTGATGATCGGGTGTTATAGATTCTACGTGTGCATACAACGGGTGCAAGCCAGATTTGCACATGCGAATACTGAGGTTAAACTTTACGAGCCTAGCATGTACAGATATGGTCTCGGAAAGTCGTCATGATATGATGGATAAAGTTATGAGTGAAATTGTTCATCATATTACAAAGGTTACTAATAGTGAAATCCGGAACACTAGTCATATGATGATCAACTTCAAAGTAAGAACCTCAAGGTTATTGGTATTTGACCAACAAACTTAGAAGTTATTGATGTTGAAGTGTTTTTCTGAGAATGAGGAAAGCTAAAAGAGAAACTACAAAAGATTATTGGCAGAAAGAAGGAAAAGACTAGAAAGTCTAGCTCAGGTGTATATAGATGATATACATGTTATGAATGTATTCCTTCTTTGGTCACACAATGAAATTCTTGGGTATTTGTACCATATTGGTTAGTATGAAGTGTCATACAAAACAACGCAATAAAGAATACAATGGCCTAAGTGACGGACAAGGAATATGATAGGAATGCACGTCTGGAACAAAAATAAAGTGTTATTATGTTCGTCGTTGGCATTCTATCTAGCCCTTCAGATTTATAATAAAGAACTTCATAATTGTTGTTTTGTTCTGGTCCCATGAAAACAATGAGTTGTTCAAATTTTGACAGTATTCCATGTATGATGGATAAGTTATTATAAATCTTTATGGTGAAACACACATACATAACACTGACGCTAAAATGCCATAAGGCAAATAATTTGAATTCCACTTATTTGTGGAACCGCCATTTAGGTCATGTTAGAAAGGAGCACATGAAGAAACTCCATGCAAATGGATTTTTGGAGTCATTTGATTTTTGAATCATTTGGCACTTGCAAATCTTTTCTAAATGAGAATGACTGAAATACCGTTCATAGGCCAAGAGCTGAACGGGCAACTGACTTGGTGGAAACATACATGATGATGTATGTGGTTCACTGGGCATAGTTGTGTGCGGGAGATTCTTCTATTTCATGAAAACTTTCAACAATGAATTGAGTATATATATATGGATATATTCGATAAGGAAGAAGTTTGAAACATTTGAATGGATTCAAATAAATTTCAGCATGAAGTGGAAATTATCGTAATAGAAAAGTCAAATATCTATGATTGGATCATGGTGGAAATATTTGAATTACGAGTTTTAGCGAACATCTAAGAGAGTTATGAAATTGTTATACAACTCACGTTTCTTGGAGTATCATAGTGATGATGTAGTATCCGAGAGATGTATCCAAACCTTGTTGGATTAATGATGGGCTAAAATAATATGACGCCATTATATTTTTGTGGATTATGCTTAAAGACTACCGCTTTTACACTAAATAGAGCATCATCATGATCTGTTAAAATCACACCATACGAGTTATGGCATGGGTATGAACCCTAATAGTCCTTTCTTAAATTTTGGTATGCATAGCATAAGTAAATAAGTTTACAACCAAAATCGGGTGAATATCTTTGTTGGTTATCCCAGAAAATTGATTGGGAATTATTTCCACTATGGAGACAAAGACAAAAGTGTTTGTCGATGTCTCTTACTTATTTCCAAGAAATTGTTTCTAGCGAAGTATTTGAGTGGGAGGACAATGGAACTTGATAAGGTTTATGAACCTGAGCATGATGATCAGAATAGCGCAGCATCGGAAATAGTTCCGGAAGCGGCCACAAAGATCATAGCTCCCATGTCTACAAAATGGTATAGTCATGGAGATCAAAGTACCTATTGAACCTTGTAGATATGGTTTACTTTGTGATCAAATAAATGATTTGTGGACAAAGGATTGGTTATGAACAATGATAAAACCAACTACATACAAAGAAGTTATGATGGGCCCTGACTCCGTTAAAATGGCTATGCGTCATGAAATCCAAGATAGGTGAATACTTTTTGAAAGTAAATGGATCTATAAAATTGATAGACTTGGATGGAATATCCTTGAAGAAGCTCGACTTGTCGAAAAGTTGTTTACGACAAAGTTCAAAGAGTTGACTACGATAAGATTAGATCTTTCGTACCAATGCTTATAGTCTTTATGGATTATTCTAGTAATCGCTACATATTTCTTTTATGGGATATGATAGTAGGATGGCAGAAATACATTCCTTACCAGAAGTGTGTATGAAGGATGTATACTAGATACAAACCAAAGATTTTTGCTAGTCCGTGGAATACTAGATAAGTATACAAACTTCAATTGGATGAAGTGAGTATCGCGGAGTTGGAATCTTCACCGGATGAAATAATCAAAGAGTTTTGATTTCATCAGAAACGATGAAGATGCTTGCATTTGCAAGAAATTAAGTGGGAGCGCTGAGACATATTTATAATACTTTATGTAGATGACATATCATTGATTATAAATGATGTAATTATATACTTAATGTGAATATTAGGTTTCATTGAGAATTTACTTCAATGAAAGAATATGGACTGAAACATATTTAGTGTCAAGATCTATGAAGATAGATTGAAACACATAATAAGTTTAAGTCAAAGTACATATAATGAATATTGAAGTAGTTCAATACAAAAATATTAAGAAGGTGTTCTTTTCCATGTGAAGGTTTAACAAGACTTGAGTGTATTTGACACTCAATGAGTAAAAACACATGAGTGATTATAGATCACGAATAATATGTACACAATCAGATGTCCTGTGCTCTAAAGTGTTATGAGCATGTACCAGAATGATTCATGTGATGATCATTGGACGGCAGTAAGAATATCTTTGAGTACTTTAGAAGAACCAAGGATATATATAGTTTTGTATGGGGTAATGACAAACAAATCGCTGTAAAGTGTTGCACCGATATTAGTTTGGTCACATATAAAAATGAATTTCAAATCTCAATTAGGCTAAGTGTTGTTTAAAAGGTAGCACAAAGCTAGATTTAGAAGAGTTCTAAATATTGTGACGGATTCTACAAACGAAGGCAGAGTATGTCATTGTTTTGACAATGACTGAGGATGTTTAAGTCGAGGAGTTCTTTGAGAACTTGGTGTAGTTCCGATAGTGTCAGAACTTTGAAGCTATATTGTGTGTGACAATATTAGTGACATATTTCAGACCGCGGAATTAAGGTTCCACCAGAAGACCGAACATATACGATTAATGCCGACTCATTTGGAAAATGAGTGATGCGTTGAGACGCAAATGAATTGCAAAATACATACGTTTCTGAGCATGTCAGATCTGTTGACTAAAACCTCTCCCATGAGCAAAACATGATAAAGCACCAGAAGGCCAAGGTGTTATATCTTTACAAATGTAAACTAGATTATTGACTCTAGTGCAAGTGGGAGACTGTTGGAGATATGCCCAAGACGCAATAATAAAATGGTTATTATAATATATCTTTGTGTTTATGATAAATGTTTGCATACCATGCTATAATTGTATTAACCGAAACATTGATACACGTGTGTTATGTAAACAACAAGGAGTCCCTAGTAAGCATCTTGTATAACTAGCTTGTTGATTAATAGATGATCATGGTTTCGTGATCATGAACATTGGATGTTATTAATAACAAGGTTATGTCATTAGGTGAATGATATTATGGACATACAACCAAATAAGCGTAGCATAAGATCACGTCATTAAGTTCAGTTTGCTATACGCTTTCGATACATAGTTACCAAGTCCTTCGACCATGAGATCATGTAAATCACTTATACCAAAAGGGTACTTTGATTACATCAAACGCCACTGCGTAAACGGGTGGTTATAAAGATGGGATTAAGTATTCGGAAAGTGTGAGTTGAGGCATATGGATCAAGAGTGGGATTTGTCCATCCCGATGACGGATAGATATACTCTGGGCCCTCTCGGTGGAATATCGTCTGATTAGCTTGCAAGCATGTGACTGGTTCACAAGAGATGATATGCCACGGTACGAGTAAAGAGTACTTGTCAGAGACGAGGTTGAACAAGGTATGGAGATACCGATGATCAAACCTCGGACAAGTAAAATATCGCGTGACAAAGGGAATCGGTATCGTATGTAAATGGTTCAATCGATCACTAAGTTATCGTTGAATATGTGGGAGCCATTATGGATCTCCAGATCCCGCTATTGGTTATTGGTCGGAGAGAAGTCTCAACCATGTCTGCATAGTTCACGAACCGTAGGGTGACACACTTAAGGTTTGATGTCGTTTTAAGTAGATATGGAATATGGAATGGAGTTTGAATGTTTGTTCGGAGTCTCGGATGGGATCCAGGACATCACGAGGAGGTCCGGAATGGTCCAGAGAATAAGATTCATATATAGGAAGTCACTTTCCATGTTTGGAAATGATCCGGTGCATTTATGAAAGGCGCTAGAATGTTCTAGAACCTTCCGGAAGAAATCACCATGGAAGGTGGACTCCACCAACCCTAACCAGCCAGCCAAGTGAGAGGGTGGAGTCCATGGTGGACTCCACCTCATTGGCCGGCCAAGCTAAGGGGGAAAGGGAGAGTCCCTGTCCCTCTAGGTTTCGTCCATATGGCAGTTTTGGAGTTGGACTTCAGATTGGTTTTGGGGCAAACCCTAGGGGGGTTCCACCTATATAAAGAGGAGGAGAGGGGGGCTAGCCGGCGACATCAAGGCTGTCCTTGGCCGCACCCTTTCCTCTCTCCCAAACCCTAGCACCACTCCCTCTGCCACCTCTCTCTCCCGTAGTGCTTACGGCGAAGCCCTGCCGGAGATCTCCACCACCACCGTCACCACGCCGTCGTGCTGGCGGGATTCCGAGGAGGATCTACTACTTCCGTTGCCCGCTGGAACGGGGAGAAGGACATCGTCATCAACACCGAACGTGTGACCGAGTACGGAGGTGCTGCCCAACTGTGGCACTGTCAAGATCTTCTACGCGCTTTCGAAAGCGGCAAGTGATCGACTACAACAGCAACGAGATCTAATCTCGTAGGCTTTGGAAATCTTCGAGGTTTAGTCTCATGATCGTCTCGTTGCTACCATCTTCTAGATTGGATCTTGGCTTGTTATTCGTTCTTGCGGTAGGATTTTTTTTGTTTTCTATGCTACGAATCCCATCAGGAAGCGCGGTAATTCAAATTCAGTCGCAAGCGTCCGCTTCACTCCCGCTACGACTGAGGGGGGATTCAGAAGTATAATATATAGGGGTGTATACGTAAAACTAGGAGTCATCATCTTGTACTACAAGTCTATCCCCTCCCCTTGTACCTCTATATATACCCCATGAGGGTCAAAGAAATAAACACACAATATTCTAGGGTTCAATATTTTCAATATGCATACCGCGTGTTCTTCCATGGCACTACTGCACTCCCCGACGCAGTTCACCTGTGGAACTCCTTTGCCCCCCTACAAATTCAGGTTCCACACTTGGTTGTCTCTTTGCGGTACGTGCTGGATTGCTGACCTTCGGTTGCGGTGTAGCCTCCCCTCTCCCACGTTTTGTGACTGCTCTGCGATGCCGCTGACGAGACGTCGGATCACCTAGCGTTACAGTGCCCCTTTGCTCACTCCAGTTCGTTGGGGTTTTCTCGGCATGACGACTTGGGACCCCCTGCTCCCACCGCGGATAGTCGACTTCCCACCTAGCGGCCCAGTGTGGTTCATCACCTCTCCTGGGCAGATGCTAGAGTTGCAAACTCTGCTATCATGCTCATCTTGAGGTAGCTTTGGATTGAGCGAAATGTTAGGGTGTTCGAGGGCACCGCAACTCCTGCCAGTTTAGTGCTTTCTAGTGTTACGCACAAGTGGAGGCCTTCGTTATCATGTAGGCGTGGGCCGAGGAGAGATGTGCCTTAGTGTCGTGGCTACCGTGTGGTGCCAATGTGCCATGGTGATGTGGTTCTGGATCTGCAGGGAATGCAAACAATCTTCTTTCACAAAATTTCAAATTTAAATTTGGCAGGGGCCGCGCTAATGCGTACCCCCTCTAGCACAAATTACGACGTCCGCTCTCCCACGAGGGGAGATGGTAGATCAACATGCTCACTAAGTGCAATAATGTGAGCCATTGATCTAGGCCATGAGTATTTTTGATCACCCAATAACCCCGTCCAGGTAAGTGATTTTCCAAGTCGTCATACCCCTGGTAATAAACTGTCCTGCCGAGGTCGATATTTTCAGACTTCCCGTATGGGACTAAACCAAACTCAAACAACGGGTCATAATATCGCCTGGCACGCCCATCTAAGAAAGGCTGAGGGAATTAAGGCCCCAGCTCATATGTCTATTGTGG
This sequence comes from Lolium perenne, assembly GCF_019359855.2. Lineage (NCBI taxonomy): Eukaryota > Viridiplantae > Streptophyta > Magnoliopsida > Poales > Poaceae > Lolium > Lolium perenne. The sequence continues at coordinate 29,785,019 of NC_067250.2, forward strand.
CCGGCCTAGTAGCCCATTAACACATTGAAGAGACGCAAACCCCTTTATCCCTATCTGACATGGACCTTAACCCAAGACAGTGTCTCCTATAATCGTAACGCAATCATCACTCTTTCTAAGAAGGAAAATGATTAGATTCCTCCGGGGGATTGGATCGCTGGCAACCTCCGGGTTAAACACCGTCAATTTTCTTTTTAGCGTGTGGTCCCTGTGAAGCCACGTCATTTTCGGTGGAGCGATGGAAAACGTGGTTAGGGCCCACACCACCCAGTCTTCGCATGTATTCCACTCGTGCTGCCCCAAATCAACGCCGAGAGCTCGTCGGATCCGAGCTCGTCCAAGGCGCCGCCGCTGCGGACTCCCTCCTCCACCGGGCCGGCTACTGGCGCCGCCGCCTGCCCCTGACTGCCTCCCCCCCACCCGCCCCCGTCCAGTACTGGCGCCGCCGCCTGTCCCGACTCCCTCCTCCTCGATTGACCATTCACGCCGCCCTGCAGGTCACTTCTCCAGTCCGCCTACTCCATGAATGCCGCCGGCTGAGCTCCGTCCTGCCCGAGGAGGTGGGAGTGCTTCTTCGAGAGGCGCCACTCATTGCTTCCCGCGCGGCCCTCGATTGAGCCGGCCTCGTCCTCAACCGCGGCGGGCATTCCTGGCTCCGACATCCCCGCGTCGGCGGCCGGCTTTGTCCTAGACCCATGGCCTCCTCCTTCCTCCCATGGTCCCGCCCGTAGCCTCCCCTATCAAGGTCGAGGTCGTCAGGGCACGTCGCCGTCGACCATGTTTATGTACGGCCGCCGCCTTCCTCCTCATTTACCATATATGGATGTAACTCCGAGCGGGGGTCGCTGCAAAAGTGTGAAAATGTTGCTACCATCGACTTCCGAACATGCTATCCATGTTGGTCAATGATGCTGCCATCTAGGGAATCGGCGATGCTACAATTGTTTTTTGCTACAATTATTTTATTGTTTTGCTTTTTTAGTATAGAAATTGTGCTACAATGTTTCCGGTGAGTTCTTTGTTGATATCTCCGATAAGATCTGGTTTGCTACAACAGAACATTTTTTTGCTATAACTTTTCTGCGGTTTTGCTACAATTGCAAAATATTTTTGCTAAGGGGTTTCCGGCGAGGTCTCCGGCGAAGTCTCCGGTGAGTTTCCCATCGATGTTTCTGACGATATCCATTTTTGCTACAATAGCATAACTTTTTGCTACCAGCTCTCCGGCGAGTCTCCGGTGATCTTTCCGGCGAGCTAAACATTTTTCTTTTATTTCGTGGGTGAACCGTTTTTTGCTACACTGAAGCAAAAATATGATTTTTTCTCCTACCCGGCAGCAAAAATGACACGTGTCAGCACGGGAAGCAGGAGGCTGGAAAATCAAATCCCCCGGGGGATTCCTAGCACTGCCCTTCTAAGAAACAATCTCTTGCAATTTGCAAAGCACCTGCAGGCTACAACTTAGAGATAGAAGAAATTCATATTTTGCAAGTACAGTTCACACTACGGGAGAACTGCGCTTTGCCGTGCAGCAGGAACGCACGGCAAAGGCCAAAATACGCTCGGCAAAGCCTTTGCCGTGCGGGCTTGCACGATAAAGATTGCTCGGCAATGAACCGCCCGACAAAGCCGTCTTTGCTGTGCGCCGCGCGAAAATGGCACGGCAAAGCCTTTGCCGTGCGAACTGGCTTTGCCGTGCGCTGGGCCAGCGTTGCCGTGCGAATGTCGTTGCCGTGCGCCTTCAGTCTTTGCCGTGCGGCCGGCTTTGCCGTGTGCTCCACCCCCATCCCGCACGGCAAAGTCTCCTCTTTGTCGTGCGCTTCCCCTCCACCCCGCACGGCAAACATGCTACAGCAGAACTGCCACAGCCGCGCAGTGCACAGCAGGGCAACCTTTGCCGTGTGTATGTGCATGGCAAAGACCTTCTTTGCCGTGTGCATGTGTCTTTGCCGTGTGCATATGCACGGCAAAGGTGCTGAAAAAATTCCAGATTTTTTCTGTTTCTCATTAATCCCTGCATATACAATTCACAAATACAAATATATATCCAGATCCATATATAGCATAATATATAGAGTATTTGCACATCATCAACAACAAAGTTCATACATGTGTATATGGCATTGCTCCCATGTGTGATATTCCTCTCTTTCAGGCGATAACACTTGGAAGATTCCTCGACTTGTAGGCTGAAGTGTCCCGCTGCGGGTATACCGGTGGCTACAATGTGCCAAAGTGTGCGAAACCTAGCTTTCCATGTGTATATGGCCTAATCAAAACTAAACCTACCAAAAAGTATGTTGGTGGAACCTCGCGCGGAGAAATCTAGGGGGTAGACCCCTCGCGAGGCACGCAGACCGCCGTTTTCGGGGGGGAATGACCCCCGGAGCACTGGAATGCCACCAAAACTTGCAAGCGGACCTAGGATATGTGTAAAAGTGTGTTGGAATGTGTGATTCACCAAATGGTGCAAGGCTGTGTGGCCGGCCTCTTTTTCAGGCGATAGCACTTGGAAGATCCCCGAACGCGGTTTGTTTACTCCGAAACCCTGATATGTTGGAGGGGGAGTAAGGACTTAGAGTACTTGTCGTATAGCAAAAATATGGTATAAACATTGCATTAATCAAGATGTGGTACTTGTCATATTTCAAGAATAAAATGTAAGCATTAAAATAAGTACAATATAGAAAGAAAAAGGAGAAAATACAACAAGACACACGGCAAAGGAAAATGTGCACGGCAAAGCACGGCAAAGGCTGCTTTGCCGTGCGGGTGGGGCTGGCGCACGGCAAAGGACCTCTCACGGCAATGCCTTGTTCTCTTTGCCGTGCGTCTTTTCATTGCCGCGCGCTTTCCTGAGGCTTTGCCGTGCGCTTTATCTTTGCCGTGAGCCGTAGGTCCTCTTTGCCGTGCGTTGCTCGTTGCCGTGCGTTTTTTGTTTACGTTGCACGGCAAAGTATTCTTTGCCATGTGCGAGCACACGGCAAAAGGTGGATGCACGGCAACGAGCTTTTTTCCCGTACTGGCGGCACCATTTCATTTCATTTCTTTTCTTTTTAAGAAGACATTTAATTACAGAGAGAATAGTATGTGCAGGAGACGCAATGTAACACAGAGTTTCGCGTTCGTGATTACACCAAGGGTGGCGGTGAACCCGGCTTCGCACTGGCCGTCCTCTTGTTCGGCAGCGGTGACGGCGGGTACCGTGTCTTCTGGAGCCCCAGAGACCGCCTAGGCACAGCCTTCTCGCCGCCGTCGTTGCCTTCCCCAGAGACCCACCGTAGCTTCGCGTCACCTCCTGCGTGATCTGCGCATCTCGCGCGTCTCAGCTCGGAGCAAAATAGCATGCCGGAAGAATCTCCGAGCATCTTAAATTCATAAAATTAACGACGCACAAAACAGCACGCGCGCAGAGTTACGTACCTGCGAGGAAACGCGAGGAGCATGTCGGGGTCGTGCAAGAGCCCAGGACGAGCCCGGCTACGAGCAACCATGCGAGCACGCTGCGATTCATGGCGACACGGCGCGGCGGCGCGGGGAGGGGACGACTTGCTTGCTGAAAGCGTCACAAATGTGTTCAATCCTCGTCAACCAGGACTGTATATATATATACATCGGCGTGATGTGGGTTGTCCAACCGCCGGCGCCGATCAGGAAACCAAGCCGATGACAATACCGGCTACAGGTTGTCAATTGCTTGTTAGCGGCTGCACCGCGGTAATGGAGTATCGACGATTAGTTTTCTTCAGTTTAGGGCTGCTGGCATACGATGTTGGATCCACCCACCCGTGCATCGTTTGACTTGGGGGCGTTTCTTAAGTTAAGCAGAAGATGCTCACCTCCACCTCGAATTGAAGCACTACCCACTTGCTGCTGCATATAGAACAAGGGCTTTGCCGCCGCTTGTGTTGGTACGGACAAAAGTGCAATAATATTGGTTTCTCTTCCTACATATGGTGGACTTTTGCGTCGTGATATATAATCGCCCTATTGGTGCAAGGTCCTAAGTGAGATCTAACTTAAATCCGGTTCGATCAATAACCCGGCCTCGTGTTAAGTTGTATACTGCCAACATGGCGGACCTCGAGCTGCGCTGTCTGCGCTCCTACCGCGGGCAGGAGCCAGGGGATGTGCATGCATGGCAGGCTGCCGACCATCCGCATGAGTGAGCTGCCTTGATCATGATCTGCTACCGGTCCTAACGAAATCAGTGAATCCGTCCGGCTTTTACCCCCTAGTTTGACTTTCTGATGTTAATAACCCCATTTCTAATACGGAGTAATATCAATTGATGATTTTTTTGTCACACTTTATCCCTCATAAAATATTGCGAGCATCGTGTTGTCGTGGCGTGCCATGTAAGCATTTTTCTTCCTACTAGTTTGACTTTCTGATGTTAATCACCCCATTTCTAACTATACCATTTAATAAAAAAACATTTTATCCCTTGTAAAATATCGTGAGCGCCGTGTCGACGTGGCGTGCCATGTAGGGGGTTTTCTTCCTATTAGTTTGGTCTTCTTCCCTTAGACCATATATTCGGGGTCAAGATCAACCAGGGCCTACATGCCCCCACATAAGATGGGTGTGCATTGGATAGAAGCGACGAGCGATTTTACTAACTCGTGTTGTGGCAATAGCGATAATTGGGCACCATGTCGAATGGAGGCGGTTGGAGGAGTATGTGACAATGAGCTTATCGATGGTATACCAAATAGGTAGGCTCAATGTGTGAAGATGTTCTAACATGTTGAGTGGCCCACGGGCAGATATGTTAGCCGGCACATCGGGCGACCCAAGCCTAGATAAAATGAAGGCCCAACTACTAGAGGTATAACTAGATCCATGAGGAGCCTGCCGGCTAGACACAACTTCAAGTACACAACACGTCAGACTTGCCGGTTTGGCATACGACTCTTGTCCCTTACGCACTCGGAACACCTTGTAAGGCATAGATCGGCTAAGCCTATTTAAAGCCAACATCAGGGCACCCTAAGGACAAGACACACAAACAATATGTGATCTTTCGCAGTAGGGTAAACGACCCTAGGTGGATTGTGTGTGCAATCTCGTACCTGAAACATGCGTCTCCACCTCCCCTCTCTTACCTCTCCGTTAACCACCCTATATTGCTTGTACCATGAATTTTCCACTACATGGTGGTTAGGTCGAGGACAGGGAAGTGGGGGAGGGTGTTCTTGGGGAGATTCATGTCTAGTTCAAGGAGCAAAGCACCCACCACTGCTGTCGACCGACCTTTGGAAGTCGTCACTGTTTCTCCGCCCACTTTCTCGCTACTTACCAGAATTATCTCCGGTGGAGTTTCGGTAGCAGGAGGGGGAGATCGCTCAGCTTGCGGGGGAGATGGCTGGGAAGTGGCGTGGGAAGCACTTGGCGGAGCTGGTGTTGGAGGACCAACGGTCGAAGACTTCTTCATATATTTGGTGATGGGCTCTTGGACGTTGGTCCGTGCGGTGGTGGTACTCGGATTCCTACAAACAGGCAAAACAAATGAATAAGTAACAAGTTCTATCAAAACAAAGACGCGTTGTACTCGGAAACTTACGTGGCGCTGGGAATGATGGGACGCGATCGTTTTCCTGCTATCGTCGCGCTTACGCTCGGCCTTCTTGGAATTTAGCGGAGGTGGCTTCGTGACTTTGGGCTTCTTGGCGGAGGCCTCGCCGCTAGCTCCGGCTTCGGAGCCGGAAGCTTTGGCGCGGGGACGCTTAGTAGGGCGAGGGGCGGCCTTTCGAGGCACTTGCTCCTCCTCCTCCTCCTCCTCCTCCTCCTCCGGATCCTCCTCCTCCGCTTCGCCGCTGACGGGGACTCGGAGTATATTGCGGAAATCTTCCTCGGCCAAAGTATCGAGTTGAGAGGAAAATTTGAGAGTAAGTTAGAACACATCGAAAATATGAGAAGTTGAAGAATGCCAAAGGTACAAGTGCTTACCGGAGGACATTGGTCGTTTGTCTTGATATCCTTTATCAATTCTGGGACCGGTTGGCCCCGGACAATCTTCACAAGTGTTTTGATTCTCCTCTTGAGAGAATCAGCATGGAGATCGTGGCGGGTTACTCGGAGAGGGTCGTCCGCCCCGGTGTATGCGCAGATTAAGCGTGCGTTGTACCGCAGAGGCTGGATCTGCCGAGTGAACCAGCTTAGAGTGAGCTGAGTTCCGGTTAACCCGTCATGGACTAACCAAGAGATTCTCCGCGCAGCTTTCTCCAGTATTGGAGTCTAGGCAAGCGTGGGGACGAAGCTCCAGCTGTCGCGTTCTTCCGGAGGCTTGTTGATGAATTTGGGCAGCCCTTCATGGACACCCGGAACTGCGACGTTCTTCACGTAGAACCATCCGGCGTTCCAGTACCGGACGGATTCGTGGGAGTCGTGGGGAGGATACATGCGGCCAGGCCGGAGCATGAAGGTCATGCTGCCGCAGTTCACCATGTTCTTTTCCTTCGTCTCTTTCTTCACCCGGAAGAAAACTGCCATAGTCGGACGTCCGGGTGAATTCTGAGATGCCCTTCGCAAAGTGTGACAAAGTTCGAGAGGAGGAGATAGGAGTTTGGACAGATGTTATGGGGCTGAAGCCCATAAGTGTTGAGGATGGAGAGGAAGAATTCCGAGCAGGGGAGCGATAATCCGCGCTCAACCCAGACTTTTGTCAGGACCCTTTCGTGCGCGTCCGGCTTGGGGATGTCGGAGTCGCGCATGAAGCTCCATTGCGGAGAAATCATGCCCTCGGGTTGAAGGTCCCTTAGCTCCGCATCCTTGGTTTCACAGGGCCACCATTGTCCCTTCTCGCCCTCTCGGATCCGGGCCTTGGAAGCCTTCTTCGCTTCCGGCTCCTGCACTTTAGCAGCCATCCTCGCTTGTCCTTCAAGTTCATCTTGGATTTCTTTGAAGGTGGGGATCCAGCCTAGTGCAGTGTTGGAAGAGGCGGAGAATGGTTGAGCTAATTTGATGTCGGAAACATATGGTGGTAGGAATGCAAGGGGTTCGGGGCAGCTTGGTTCTAATGTGCTGGGATCCGGACTATTAGGAGAACTACCAGTGCATTTGGACGAACTAGGCAACATGCTTCTGTTGGAGATATGCCCAAGAGGCAATAATAAAAGTGGTTATTATATATCTTTGTGTTTATGATAAATGTTTATATACCATGCTATAATTGTATTAACCGAAACATTGATACATGTGTGTTATGTAAACAACAATGAGTCCCTAGTAAGCCTCTTAACTAGCTTGTTGATTAATAGATGATTATAGTTTCATAATCATGAACATTGGATGTTATTAATAACAAGGTTATATCATTATATGAATGATGTAATGGACACACCCAATTAAGCGTAGCATAAGATCACGTCATTAAGTTATTTGCTATAAGCTTTCGATACATAGTTACCTAGTCCTTTCGACCATGAGATCATATAAATCACTTATACCGGAAAGGTACTTTGATTACATCAAACGCCACTACGTAAATGGGTGGTTATAAAGGTGGGATTAAGTATCCGGAAAGTATGAGTTGAGGCATATGGATCAACAGTGGGATTTGTCCATCCTGATGACGGATAGATATACTCTGAGCCCTCTCGGTGGAATGTCGTCTAAATAGCTTGCAAGCATATGAATAGTTCATAAGAGACCACATACCACGGTACGAGTAAAGAGTACTTGTCAGGAGACGAGGTTGAACAAGGTATATAGAGATACCGATGATCAAACCTCGGACAAGTAAAATATCGCGTGACAAAGGGAATCGGTATCGTATGTGAATGGTTCATTCGATCACTAAGTCATCGTTGAATATGTAGGAGCCATTATGGATCTCCAGATCCCGCTATTGGTTATTTGTCGGAAAGAGTTCTCAACCATGTCTACATAGTTCGCGAACCGTAGGGTGACACACTTAAGATTTGATGTTGTATTAGTAGAACTTGAATATGGAATGGAGTTCGAAGTTTTGTTCGGAGTCTCAGATGGGATCCCAGACATCACGAGGAGTTCCGGAATGGTCCGGAGAATAAGAGTCATATATAGGAAGTCATTTTATAAGTTTGAAAATGATCCGGTGCATTTATGGAAGGTTCTAGAAGGTTCTAGAAAAGTCTGGAAGAAATCACTTTGGAAGGCGGAGTCCCGAAGGGACTCCACCTCCCATGGCCGGCCAACCCTAGAGGAGTGGAGTCCCAGGTGGACTCCACCAAGGGTGGCCGGCCACCCCCCTCATGGAAGGGTGGGAGTCCCACTTGAGGTGGAAATCCCACCTTGGGTAGGTTTCCCTACACATGGAAGGTTTTGGGTTGGGGTCTTATTCGAAGACTTGTAGTCCAACACTTGGGGGTTCCACCTATATAATGAGGGGCAAGGGGAGGGGGCCGGCCACCACAAGCCCATAGCTTGGCCGCACCCCTAAGTGGCCGTCCACCCCCTCTCCCCAAACCCTAGCCGCCCCACTCCTCCACCTCTCCCGCAACGCTAAGCGAAGCTCTACCGGAGATCTCCATCGCCACCGCCACCACGCCGTCTGATACGTCCATTTTGCATCACTATTTTATATCATAATTTGCTGCTATTCATTGATATATTTCATATTTGGAGATGATACTTATGTTATTTCATCTATTTTGCATGTTTCATGATTATTGGAGGATCGCGCACCGGAGCCAGGATTCTGCTGGAAAAAGCACCGTCAGAATGCAATATTTCGGAAGATCAACAATTGACGGGAATTATACGAAAAATCCTATTTTTCCAGATGACGAAGGGAGCCAGAAGGGGGAGCCGAGGAGGGCCGCCATGGGCCCCCCTCACAGGCCGGCGCGGGCCCTGCCCTGGCCGCGCCGCCCTGTGAGGAGGGGGCCCACAACCCCCTCTCGCCTCCTTTTCTTCGCGTACTCCTTCGTCTCGAAGACCTAAGCCACAGAGGATAGTCGCGAAGAGTCACAGCCGCCTCTGCGGGGCGGAGAACACTAGAGAGAAAAGAGCTCTCCGGCAGGCTGAGATCTACCGGGGAAATTCCCTCCCGGAGGGGGAAATCGACGCCATCGTCACCGTCATCGAGCTGGACATCATCTCCATCATCATCACCATCATCATCATCATCATCACCGCCGTCTCCACCGCTGCACACCGTCACCGCTGTAACAATTTGGGTTTGATCTTGATTGTTTGATAGGGGAAACTCTCCCGGTGTTGATTTCTACTTGTTATTGATGCTATTGAGTGAAACCGTTGAACCAAGGTTTATGTTCAGATTGTTATTCATTATCATATCACCTCTGATCATGTTCCATATGATGTCTCGTGAGTAGTTTGTTTAGTTCTTGAGGACATGGGTGAGGTCTAAATGTTAGTAGTGAATCATGGTTGAGTAGTATTCAATGTTATGATATTTAAGTTATGGTGTTATTCTTCTAGTGGTGTCGTGTGAACGTCGACTACACGACACTTCACCTTTATGGGCCTAGGGGAATGCATCTTGTACTCGTTTGCCAATTGCGGGGTTGCCGGAGTGACAGAAACCTGAGCCCCCGTTGGTATATCGATGCAGGAGGGATCGCAGGATCTCAGAGTTTAAGGCTGTGGTTAGATTTATCTTAATTACTTTCTTGTATTTGCGGATGCTTGCAAGGGGTATAATCACAAGTATGTATTAGTCCTAGGAAGGGAAGTACATTAGCATAGGTTCACCCACACAACACTTATCAAAACAATGAAGATTAATCAGCTGTATGAAGCGAAAGCACTAGACTAAAATCCCGTGTGTCCTCAAGAACGTTTGGTCACTATAAGTAAACAAACCGGCTTGTCCTTTGTGCTAAAAAGGATTGGGCCACTCGCTGCAATTATTACTCTCGCACTTTACTTACTCGTACTTAATTCATCTGTTACATCAAAACCCCCTGAATACTTGTCTGTGAGCATTTACAGTGAATCCTTCATCGAAACTGCTTGTCAACACCTTCTTCTCCTCGTTGGGATCGACATTCTTACTTATCGAAGATACTACGATACACCCCCTATACTTGTGGGTCATCAAGACTATTTTCTGGCGCCGTTGCCGGGGAGTGAAGCGCTATTGGTAAGTGGAATTGGTAAGGAAAACCTTTATTGTTGTGCTGATTTTATTTCTGCCTGCTGCTATAAGTCATTATGGAGAGATCTTCTCTTCAATTTCTATTTGGGAAATCTACTACTACTGCAACGGTAGTGGATGAGGCGCCAGGTGAGGAAGTAATACCATATAAAATACCTATAAAAATTATTGAACGTGTTATGGATAACCGCTATGAAGGGGATGGAACTGTCCATCCTGGTGATCATTTACTGTTTTTACATGAATTATGTGGGTTATTCAAATGTGCAGGTATTTCTATGGATGAAGTTAGAAAGAAACTATTCTCTATATCGCTGTCTGGTAAAGCAGCGCACTGGTATAAATTGCTGAAGAATAGGGATTCTATTGATTGGGAGGACATTGTGCCTTTATTTTATTCCAAATTCTATCCTCCAAGTGAAATTCACAAAGATCGAAACCGCATATATAATTTCTGGCCTCATGATGGAGAAAGCATTGCCCAAGCATGGGGGAGATTGAAGTCTTTAATGCTCAAATGCCCCATTCATGAGCTTCCTGGTAATGTTATTATTGATAATTTCTATGCAAGACTTTCTTTTCAAGACAAGACCTTGCTGGATACTTCTTGTTCTGGATCATTTACACGCAACAAAGAAGAGTTTAAAAGGGACCTTCTTGATCGGATCCAGGAGAATACTGAAGGATGGGAGAACGACAAAGATAGAGAGTCAGGTATAAATTATGATTATAAATGCACTGAAGCTTTTATGGATACTGATAAATTTCGTAATATGAGTGCTACTTATGGTCTTGATTCTCAAGTCGTTGCAAATATTTATAAAGCTTTTGCCTCTCATTATGAATTGCCTAAGAAGAATTTTGATAAGTATCATGAACCGTATAAAGATAAAATAGATTCATCTATAAACAAATGTGTTGTAATTGAAACTGTTGATCATGTTATTCCTGAAGCTTATAGTGAAAAAACTCCTTTCCCTGCTAAAATGAAGGAGTACTCTGTTATAAATAGTGCGGTTCATAAAAGTGAAAAGAAACCTATAGAACCTGAAGAACAAATAAAAGTTGAACCTGCTGTTGCAATTGTTAAAGATCTTGTGACTGAAAATGTGGAGGATGGTCATATTATTTTCTGTGAAGATGCCTCTAATATTGTTTCACATCCTAATAAATCCAAGCAAGCTAGTGTTCCTATGCTATCTGTTAGAATTGGTGATCATTGTTATTATGGTTTATGTGATATTGGTGCAAGTATTAGTGCTATTCCTTATGAGCTTTATGATACGTCCAAAACGTATCTACTTTCCCGAACACTTTTGCTATTGTTTTGCCTCTAATTTGTGTATTTTGGATACAACTAACACGGACTAACGCTGTTTTCAGCAGAACTGCTCTGGTGTCTCGTTTTTTTGCAGAAATCCAACTTTCGGGAAAAACCTCGGAATTTATGCAGAAGGCCCTATTTTCCCAGGAAACTAACGGAGCCAGAAGGGCAATTGAAGTGGAGGCCCGAGGGCCCCACACCATAGGGCGGCGCGGCCCAGGGGGGGCCCGCGCGGCCCTGTGGTGTGGCCCCCTCGGCCGGCCTCCGACGCCCTCCTTCGGACTACTTATTCGCCTCGACCTAAAAACACCAGGAGAGAAGTCGAAGTCGCCAGAAACCCTCCAGAACGCCGCCACATCGCGAAACTCCGTCGCGGGAGCCAGAAGTCTCCGTTCTGGCACTCCGCCGGGACGGGGAATTGGAGGAGATCATCGCCACCATCACCGCCAACGCCTCTACATCAATCAGCCATGTTTCCCCCATCCATGTGTGAGTAATTCCCCCGCTGTAGGCCGAAGGGGATGGTAGGGATTGGATGAGATTGATCATGTAATAGCATAAGATTGTTAGGGCATAGTGCCTAGTGTCCGTTATTGGTACTTTGATGATATTGTTGCAACTTGTTATGCTTAATGCTTGTCACTAGGGCCTGAGTGCCATGATCTCAGATCTGAACATGTTATTGTTTCATGAAGATAATCATTGTTTATGGTCTTACCTATAAGTTGTATACACATGTCGCTGTCCGGAACCAATGGCCCCGAAGTGACAAGAATTGGGACAACCGGAGGGGATGGTAGCGATGTGAGGATCACATGTGTTCACGGAGTGTTAATGCTTTGCTCCGGTACTTTATTAAAAGGAGTACCTTAATCTCCAGTAGTTTCCCTTGAGGCCCGGCTGCCACCGGCTGGTAGGACAAAAGATGTTGTGCAAGTTTCTCATTGCGAGCACGCACGACTATATATGGAACACATGCCTATTGATTGCTTTGTACTTGGACACCGTTTTATTATTATCTCGCAAATGCCCTGCTATGATTGTTACATGAGTTTCTCTCATCCATGCAACGCCCATCATCCGTCCCCGTGCCTACGATATTTTAATCTTGCTGTTTACTATAATCACTACTCTGTCTCTCGTTACTCTGCTGTTATTTCACTACTGCCTATCGCTATAAAACTGTTACTCTTGATAAACTCTTGCGAGCAAGTCTGTTTCCAGTGCAATCGAATTGACAACTCCGTTGTTAAGGCTTCCAAGTGTTCTTTGTCTCCCCTTGTGTCGAATCAATAAATTGGGTTTTACTTCCCTCGAAGACTCGTTGCGATCCCCTATACTTGTGGGTCATCAAGACTATTTTCTGGCGCCGTTGCCGGGAGCATAGCTTTATTTGGAAGTTCACTTGGATTAATATTGTTCGCTGCAAATTCTCCATCATGGGTAAACCTCGCGATACTAAGATCGCCATATTACCATCCACTACAAGAAAAGGTACAATTCAATACCTCCGCGGCACTTGATTCACCATCTGTGATTGATAAACTTGTTTCACCGTCACATGCTTCGCATGTGGGTACATCTGCTGAATCTGAACACTCTCATAATATTGATAATGCTTCTGCTGTGCTTGATGATAGTGGTTCATTGGGATCTTTTCTAGATGCTACAATTGCTAGGTCTAGACAAATTGAAAATACCGAAACTCCTAATGCTACTACACCGTTAGTTCACCCTGAACTTGATTATTTTAGTGATGATCCTGAGGAAGATTATGTGGATCTTAATGATGATTTTATTGAAAAATGCAATGCTACTACTGATGCAAGAAAAATTAAAAAGTTGCTTGCGTAACATGCCGTTAGATATAAACTGTCTCCCGATCCTAAGTTTGCCACATCTCCTATAAACATTAGGGATAAAGATTATGATTTTTCTCTTGATCTATCTCATATAGCTATTGTTGAGAAAACACCCTTTTGTGGTACTGAAAAAGAAAGTGCTGTTGAACACATGACTGAGTTATCTACTCTTAGTAGCTTGTTTTCTGATGATGTTAAGATGCGTACTTACTTTGTTGCTAAAATATTTCCATTCTAATTAAAGGATGACGCTAAAACTTGGTATAATAATTTGCCACCAAATTCTATTAAAAGTCCGAAAGAATTGCTTGATGTTTTCTTCCGCAAATACTTTCCTGCTAGTGCTCAACATATTGCTTTGCAGAGAATTTATAATTTTAATCGTGAAGATGAAGAGAAATTGCCTCGAGGCTTGGTCGAGATTCTGCTTCTCTTATTAGAGCTCGGCCCGAGCATGATCTGGAAAAGCATGATTTACTTGATATATTTTATAGTGGACTAACCATTGAGTCTAGGGCATACCTGGATAGTTGTGCTGGTTGTGTTTTCAGGAAAAGAACTCCGGATGACGCTGAAGAATTATTGGCTAAAATAAGCTGGAATCATGATGAATGGACTACGCCTGAACCAACTCCAACTCCACTATTGAAGAAGAGGGGTTTAATTGAATTGAATGATGAAGATATGAGGGAAGCCAAGAAGTCTCTCAAGGAGAAAGGTATTAAATCTGAAGATGTGAAGAATCTACCTCCTATTGAAGATATATGTGAGATAATTCCCCCTGCATCCATGATTGAGGTAAATTCCCTTCAACGCTTTACTAGGGAGGATATTCCGTATTCAAAGCCTCCTGCACAATGCTTAGATGAGTTTGATAATTATATTGTTAAGCAAGAAAATTTTAATATGAGAGTAGAGAATCATTTAATGGAAAATTCTCAAGCTATTAGTGAATTGCATGATATTGTGGAGAGAACCTCCAATGATGTTAAGATGCTTGTTAAACATTTTCAAATGATTCAAACTCAAATTGATCAACTCACTAAAGTGCAAAATGACTTGTTAGGGAATAATTCTAAAGAGAAACATGCTTATGAAGTAACAACTAGAGGCGGTGTCTCTACCCAGGATCCTCTATATCCTGAAGGGCATCCCAAAAGAATTGAACAAGATTCTCAACGCATTGAACCTAGTGCTCATTCTAGGAAGAAAAAGAAGAAGAAACATAAAAATGTTGTAGAATCCTCTGAACCTGTTAATGATCCTAATAGTATTTCTATTTCTGATGCTGAAACTGAAAGTGGTAATGAACATGATAATGATAATGATAATGTTAAGAATGATACTCCTGATAAAGAAGAGGTTGAAGAAGAACCTGAAAAGCATGCTAAAAATAAAAAGTACACTAAAGAAGACTTTATTGCTGAGAAACATGGTAATGAAAGAGAACCTTGGGTGCAAAAGCAAATGCCTTTTCCTGCTAAGAAACTAAAATCAAAGGAAGAAGAACACTATAATAAATTTTGCGATTGGATGAAACCTTTATTCTTGCAAATCCCTTTGACTGATGCGATTAAATTGCCTCCTTATTCAAAGTATATGAAAGATATTGTTACTAACAAAAGGAAAATCCCCAATGAGGAAATTTCCACTATGCTTGCTAATTACTCTTTCAATGGCAAAATTCCAAAGAAGTTGGGCGACCCGGTATACCTACTATTCCTTGTTCTATCAAGAATAATTATGTTAAAACTGCTCTATGTGACTTGGGAGCCGGTGTTAGTGTTATGCCTTTTTCTCTTTATAAGAGACTTTACTTAGATAAGTTGATACCTATTGATATATCTTTGCAAATGGCTGATAAATCTACTGCTATTCCTGTTGGTATATGTGAGAATGTTCCTGTTCAAGTTACTACTAACTGCTTGATATTAACTGATTTTGTTGTGTTGGAAATGCCTGAAGATGATAATATGTCTATTATTCTTGGGAGACCTTTTCTTAACACCGCAGGGGCTGTTATTGATTGCAATAAAGGAAAGGTTACTTTCAATGTTGATGATAGGGAGCATACCGTTTATTTCCCAAGAGGATTGAGAAAGCGTGTGGAGTTAATACTATTTCTAATGTGAGAACTATCAAAGTGGGAACTATTGATTGTCCTATATATGAGCCTAAGGAAGAATATCAAACTCTCGTGATTGGATCCATATCAATACAATTCAAGGTAACATGATTGATTTGAGGTTTATTTCTTCTTATGCTATGTAAAATTTATTTGGTGACAAGACTTGATCAACCTTGTTAACGAATACCTTTTATATGCATAGGGGAGGTAAACAACATATCTTTCTTCCTCCACTTGCCCTAGTTGCTGTAGCACTTTTAATTTGCAAAGTTCTTGAGTTATTCGAAGATTTCAAAAAAATTTCCTGGCCAGTAATAATAAACTAAATACCCAGAAATGTGCGTTTTTCAAAGTTTTCAAAAATTCACAAAAATTATACCGTTGGTCCTATTTTTCCACGAGGCACCTGGGAGCACCAGAGAGGATGACCTGTGGGGCACCGTAGGGCTCCAGGACCACAGGCCGGCGCGGCCAAGGAGGTGGCCGCGCCACCATGTGGTGTGGGTCCCCCTCTGCCCCACTTTGCCATCTCTTCCTCCCGCTCTTCTCTCTCCCGAAAAAATCGACACCAAGTTCCTCTCACTCGTGTTTTTGCTCCAGAGCTCCGGATTTTTTCGATCTCTTTGCTCAGCCCAGATTTCTGTCTGAAATTTGGCACATTTGCTCTTCGGTATGTGACTCCTCCACCCATCCAAGTAGAATTTCGTTTGGTTGAGTATATCTTGAATATTTTGCTGCTGTAGGTAACATGTTTAGTGAGCTTGCATGCTTGTTCTAAGTGGTAGAAACTAGTTTTGATGCATGATTAGTACTCTAGCAAGTTCCTATGGTAGTTTCCCTCAATTATATGTCACCAAACCAAATTTTTATGTCATTTGTTGAAAATTTCAGAGAAGCTATGAAGAAGTTTAGCTTTGGGGAGTTGTTCAAGAAGGGGACAACCAGCACCGGGAGGCCTTCTAGGGCCGCCACCCGGATTAGGCAATCATACAATGAAGACATCCTCGCGCCTAGTTTCGCGCTCAAGAGGACAACGGTCCCCCTAATGCTTCTACTTTTCCATGTTATGATTTTCTAAGGAATGCAGGGATACTGGAGGATTTCTTAACCCTTGTCAACAGGGCAGGGTTAACCACTTATATGGGCGATGAAAGGGAGCAATACTACTTGCTCACCAAAATCTTCGTCGAGAGTTTCCAGTTCAACAACAAACACTATGAGCCAACAAGCTATGCGTTCAGGATTTATGGTAATACTGTGACTATGCCATTGAAGGATTTTTGTTGTGCCCTGGATATTGCCCCTGTAGGTACAGCAAGTAGGATTGATGACAACCCCCGGGACTTGCTGGAGCTCTACCGTGGAATCACCGATGATGATTGTCGCACCATTCAGCGGGGCAAGATAAGAAACATTCAACTCCCCGCCATTAAATATTTTGCATACTACATTGCTACTAGCATTCTTGGTAGGGAGAACACTAGTAATATCTCTAGCTACCATCTTGCTTTCCTGAATATTGCACTTACTGGTCATACATCTTATCACCTTGGTGCTCTTATTGCTCGCCGCCTGACTACCAGGGGGCCTATTTTTGGAGGAACTATTGCGCTGCGTGTTTTAACTTTTCTTAATCTTCCTATTGATCCTAATGATGTGCCATTGGCCCCTAGGAGACTCGATATTACTGCTATGAAGAGTCATCATTTTGTTACTACTGACTCTACTTTAGATAGTATGGTGTATAGAATGTTGATTTCTGACGGGGAGGAGAAGGAAATCCCTCTTCCCCAACCTGGTTTGTTGAGTATTGACAGGCAGTCATGGTCGTGCACTAAGGAGGAGGTGGATGAACATTTGAAGATAAAAGACTTCCACCAGCAACATGAATCCGAGGATGTCGGGACCTCCTACGACCACACCGTCACATATCCGGGTGCTTCTTCTAGCACATACCCGGAATACGACCCATCTTCATATTACGGAGACACTACCTCATGGGATCGATGGGATTAAACTCCACTTAGGCCAAAAGCCTAAGC
Source organism: Lolium perenne (assembly GCF_019359855.2). Lineage (NCBI taxonomy): Eukaryota > Viridiplantae > Streptophyta > Magnoliopsida > Poales > Poaceae > Lolium > Lolium perenne. The sequence goes on from NC_067250.2 coordinate 29,802,483, forward strand.
TTGGGGGGAGGTATACCGGCATCACTAATCCTTTGCATATTATGGTTGCTGGATACTTGTACATACTTGTTTTGTTCGTTTGAGTGGTTTTCTAATGAGAGGAGGATGATATTTGGGGAAATGCTGCCTGAAAACAGATTCTGGAACGTTACTGTAAAAATCGTCAAAAATAGCCAGAGCGTCATTTTAAGCTGCAAATTTTTGTGCAGGTTCCCCAGGTTGTTATCTAACTTTCATTAGTTGAACACTTTTCGATCTGAGCAACGTAAGATTTTTGTTAAAATCGATTTCTGTACTGCTGTCAGGTTTTGGCAGATTTCTGCCATCTCGCTTTTCTGTGTTTCTTTTAGTTTGCTATTTCTTGTTTTGCTTTGTTTTCCTTCCCAAAACACAAAAAGACCAAAAATATTTCTGTTGTTTCTCTTCACCATTTGTTTGCTTTGGTTTCTTGCATTTGTTTCACTTTATTTGCTATTGCTAGTTTGCTATAAGAAAACCCAAAAAAGATTTTGCTTTGTTTGTTTGTTTCTTTTTGTTCTTGTTTCTAAATTCGAAAACGCCAAAAATATTTGCTGTTCTTCTCTGTTTTGTAAAGTTCTTTATGAGTTCAATGGTCTTCGGTGGCTGGAGCGTGGTTTTCATTTCATATTATCCAAGCTGCACAAGTGAAAAGGCAATAATGACGATCTACGACAACCTGATTGTGGTGAGAGGCTGGTATGAACTCTATTTGTTTTCATTTTTGTACATATACTCATCCATGTGAGCATGCTTAGTTGGTTCATGTGAGGTATATGTTATTTGAGAAAGTCTAGTAGTTCATGATCTCTCATGTTTAGCTCCGATTTATTAATATGAGTAGCATGTCATGTATGTTTGTTTGCATTGTTTTATTCATAAGTAAGTATGGCATTGTGGTATCCTCCTCTGAATAATTCATTTATATCGACTTGGCACATGCTCACGCATGCATATGACTGAATAAAAAGTCAATTAAGCCTCGATGATTTATATTGCTTCAGAGTTCTTGTATCACTTTTATGCCTCCGTTAATTTATTTTGCCGCAAGCATGATTATGACAGTTACTGCTCTCTTGATTTGTCGCTCCCAAGTCTATTGCTAGCCTTCACTTGTACTGAGCGGGAACGCTGCTCGTGCTTCCAAACACATGAAAACCAAGTTATTCCAGAGTGTCCACCATAAATACCTATGCATGGCATTTCAAACCATTCCAAGTAAATTCTCGTGCGCTACCTTTAAAACCTTCAAAATGCTTCTCAATTTGTGTTTATGTTTCATAGCTCATGAGGAAGTATGTGGTGTTTAGCTTTCAACCTTGTCATTTACTTTTGACGGACTCTCATATGGACTAGTGGCACATCCGCTTATCCAATAATTTTGCAAAAAGAGCTGGCAATGGGATTCCCAGTCCCAAATTAATTAACTTAAATAGACACTCCTCCATGGTTTGTGATTGTCGGACGGCACCCGAAGGATTCGGTTAGCCATGGCTTGTGTAAGCAAAGGTTGGGGGGAGTTTCATCATCATAATAAAACTAAAATAAAAGGGCACTCCTTCATGGTATGAGATTGTTGGCAGGCACCCGAGGATTCGGTTAGCCATGGTTTGTGCAGGAAAGGTTGGAAGGAGTGCCAAATAAATATGCAATAATTCATGGGAGCCGCTCTTGAAAGTCCGGTTGGCAAGGTAGTTAGTGTACCCATTACCATTCATTGACAACAACAAACACCTCTCAAAATAATTTTACTCCTGTCTTTATAAAAATGAAAAGCTCTAGCGCAAGTTAATCCCTGCTTCCCTCTGCGAAGGGTCAATCTTTTACTTTTATGTTGTGTCTCCATTATTTCTTTGAGCACTATCTTGAGAGCACAACTGTCATTCTTAGTACAATATGCTTGTCTCAAAATATGATTGATTGTGGTATAACTTTGATGCATTTATCTTTTGACAATCTCTACTTCTAGTCTTTCTATGAACTCCAGAGGTGCCCGGGCATTTATGTTTTGCCAATCAAATACAGGCAAACGAGATACCACTTTATCATACTCTCTTATGAACATTGCAATCTTGCTTATATACATGATTCATGATGCTTCTTATTAATTGTTGGTACCTCTCCATGATTGACATAGCTGTTAGATGATCTTATTTGCATGTATCTCATTATGAACTGCTTAAGTATTAGCTATTGCATGAGAATATATACATCATATGAGCAAATGTGTTCGTGAAAGTTTTTTTTATCGCTCAGTTGTTAACTGAATTGCTTGAGGACAAGCAATAAGCTAAGCTTGGGGGGAGTTGATACGTCCAAAACGTATCTACTTTCCCGAACACTTTTGCTATTGTTTTGCCTCTAATTTGTGTATTTTGGATACAACTAATACGGACTAACGCTGTTTTCAGCAGAACTGCTCTGGTGTCTCGTTTTTGTGCAGAAATCCAACTTTCGGGAAAAACCTCGGAATTTATGCAGAAGGCCCTATTTTCCCAGGAAACTAACGGAGCCAGAAGGGCAATTGAAGTGGAGGCCCGAGGGCCCCACACCATAGGGCGGCGCGGCCCTGGGGGCCCGCGCGGCCCTGTGGTGTGGCCCCCTCGGCCGGCCTCCGACGCCCTCCTTCGGACTACTTATTCGCCTCGACCTAAAAACACCAGGAGAGAAGTCGAAGTCGCCAGAAACCCTCCAGAACGCCGCCACATCGCGAAACTCCGTCGCGGGAGCCAGAAGTCTCCGTTCTGGCACTCCGCCGGGACGGGGAATTGGAGGAGATCATCGCCACCATCACCGCCAACGCCTCTACATCAATCAGCCATGTTTCCCCCATCCATGTGTGAGTAATTCCCCCGCTGTAGGCCGAAGGGGATGGTAGGGATTGGATGAGATTGATCATGTAATAGCATAAGATTGTTAGGGCATAGTGCCTAGTGTCCGTTATTGGTACTTTGATGATATTGTTGCAACTTGTTATGCTTAATGCTTGTCACTAGGGCCCGAGTGCCATGATCTCAGATCTGAACATGTTATTGTTTCATGAAGATAATCATTGTTTATGGTCTTACCTATAAGTTGTATACACATGTCGCTGTCCGGAACCAATGGCCTCGAAGTGACAAGAATTGGGACAACCGGAGGGGATGGTAGCGATGTGAGGATCACATGTGTTCACGGAGTGTTAATGCTTTGCTCCGGTACTTTATTAAAAGGAGTACCTTAATATCCAGTAGTTTCCCTTGAGGCCCGGCTGCCACCGGCTGGTAGGACAAAAGATGTTGTGCAAGTTTCTCATTGCGAGCACGCACGACTATATATGGAACACATGCCTATTGATTGCTTTGTACTTGGACACCGTTTTATTATTATCTGCAAATGCCCTGCTATGATTGTTACATGAGTTTCTCTCATCCATGCAACGCCCGTCATCCGTCCCCGTGCCTACAGTATTTTAATCTTGCTGTTTACTATAATCACTACTGCTGTCTCTGTTACTCTGCTGCTGTTATTTCACTACTGCTACTGCTATAAAACTGTTACTACTGATAAACTCTTGCGAGCAAGTCTGTTTCCAGGTGCAACTGAATTGACAACTCCGTTGTTAAGGCTTCCAAGTGTTCTTTGTCTCCCCTTGTGTCGAATCAATAAATTGGGTTTTACTTCCCTCGAAGACTGTTGCGATCCCCTATACTTGTGGGTCATCACTTTACACGGAGATTATGCACGAAATTGGTTCTTGTGAACTTGAAGATATTGATGTGGTTATTCGGCTGGCTAATAGAGAAACTATCTCTCCAATTGGTATTGTTCGAGATGTGGAAGTTCTATATGGTAAGATTAAATATCCTGCTGACTTTTTGGTACTTGGTTCTACTGCTAGTAAGTATTGTCCTATCATTTTTGGTAGACCTTTTCTAAATACTTGTGGAGCTATTATAGATTGTAAGAAAGAGAAAATTTTGACTAAATTTGCTGGTGAATCTTATGAGTTTAACTTCTCTAAATTTACCAAAACTCCTTATAAAATTGATTCGCCTAATAGTGATTTTAAAGTTGAACAGTGTGCATCTATTGCTCTTGCTCCTAGTAATCCTTTGCAGCAACATTTGGAGAATAGTGAGAGTGAAGTCTTTAGGGAAGAAAGAAATGAGCTTGATGAAATTTTCCTTCGTCAACCTATTCTTAAGCATGATTTACCGGTGGAAGATCTGGGTACAACACCACCACCAAAGGAAGATCCTGTCTTTGATTTAAAACCATTGCCTGATAATCTTAAATATGCTCATATTGATGATAAGAAAATATATCATGTTATTATTAGTTCTAAGCTTTCAGAGTTTGAAGAAGAAAGGTTATTGGAAATACTGAAGAAACACCGAGGTGCTATTGGCTACACTCTTGATGACTTGAAGGGGATTTCTCCCTCTATTTGCCAACACGCCATTAATATGGAAGATGATGCAAAGCCTGTTGTTGAACCTCAGCGTCGTCTAATTCCTAAGATGAAGGATGTGGTAAGAAATGAGGTATTAAGACTCCTTGAAGCTGGTATTATATATCCTATTGCTGATAGTAGATGGGTTAGTCCTGTGCATTGTGTTCCTAAGAAAGGAGGAATGACTGTTGTGCCTAATGATAATGATGAGCTCATACCTCAAAGAGTAGTTGTAGGGTATAGAATGTGCACTGATTTTCGAAAAGTTAATAAGGTTACTAAGAAAGATCATTACCCTTTGCCTTTTATTGATCAAATGTTAGAAAGGTTATCTAAAAATACTCATTTTTGTTTTCTTGATGGTTATTCTGGGTTTTCACAAATTGCTGTTAAAACTAAAGATCAAGAGAAAACCACTTTCACTTGTCCCTATGGAACTTATGCTTATAGGCGTATGCCTTTTGGTTTATGTAATGCTCCTGCTACTTTTCAAAGATGCATGTCTGCTATTTTTCATGGTTTTTGCGAGAGTATTGTAGAGGTATTCATGGATGATTTTTCTGTCTATGGGAATTCTTTTGATAGTTGCTTGCGGAACCTTGATAAAGTTTTGCAGAGATGTGAAGAAACTAACCTTGTTCTTAATTGGGAGAAATGCCACTTTATGGTCAATGAAGGAATTGTATTGGGACATAAAATTTCCGAGAGAGGTATTGAAGTTGATAGAGCTAAAGTTGAAGCCATTGAGAAGATGCCCTATCCAAGGGATGTTAAATGTATTCGTAGTGTTCTTGGTCATGCTGGGTTTTATAGGAGATTTATTAAAGACTTCTCTAAGATTTCAAAGCCTCTTACTAATCTTCTTCAAAAAGATGTACCTTTTGTTTTTGATGATGATTGTAAGGAAGCTTTTGAAACTCTAAAGAAAGCTTTAACAACTGCCCCTATAGTTGAACCTCCTGACTGGAACTTACCATTTGAAATTATGTGTGATGCTAGTGATTTTGCTGTAGGCGCTGTTCTTGGACAGCGAGTAGATAAAAAACTGAATGTTATTCATTATGCTAGTAAAACTCTTGATGCTGCTCAAAGAAATTATGCTACTACTGAAAAAGAATTGTTAGCTGTAGTCTTTGCTTGTGATAAGTTTAGATCTTATATCGTTGATTCAAAAGTTACTATTCATACTGATCATGCTGCAATTAGATACCTTATGACAAAGAAAGATGCTAAGCCAAGGCTTATTAGATGGGTACTTCTGTTGCAAGAATTTGATCTGCATATTGTAGATAGGAAAGGTGCTGAAAATCCTGTTGCTGATAATTTGTCTAGATTGGAAAATATTGCTTATGATCCTGTTCCTGTTAATGATAGTTTTCCAAATGAACAATTGGCTGTAATAAAGGTGAGCTCGCGAGACAGTCCTTGGTATGCTGATTATGTTAACTTTATTGTTTCCAAGTACTTGCCTCCAACCTTTTCAGCTCAGTGATACGTCCCCGACGTATCCATAATTTCTGTCGTTCCATGCTTGTTTTATGACAATACTTACATGTTTTGCTTGCACTTTATGATGATTTCATGCATTTTCCAGAACTAACCTATTAACGAGATGCCACAAAGTGCGCTTCTGTTTTCTGCTGTTTTTGGTTCCAGAAAGGCTGTTCGGGCAATATTCTCGGAATTGGACGAAATCAACGCCAAACCTCCTATTTTTCCCGGAAGGCTCCAGAACACCGAAGAAGAGTCGGAGGAGAGCCAGGGGGGCCCCACACCATAGGGCCGCGCGGGCCAGACCCTGGCCGCGCCGGCCTACGGTGAGGCCACCCTGTCGACCCCCCTGCGCCGCCTCTTCGCCTATAAAATCCCTTTCGACCTAAAAACACCGTACCAATTGACGAAACTCCAGAAAGACTCCAGGGGCGCCGCCGCCATCGCGAAACTCCAATTCGGGGGACAGAACTCTGTTCCGGCACCCTGCCGGGACGGGGAAGTGCCCCCGGAAACCATCTCCATCGACGCCACCGCCTCCATCATGCTCCGTGAGTAGTTCCCCCATGGACTACGGGTTCTAGCAGTAGCTAGTTGGTATTCTCTCCTCCATGTACTTCAGTACAATGATCTCATGAGCTGCCTTACATGATTGAGATCCATCTGATGTAATCGGTGTTGTGTTTGTTGGGATCCGATTGATGATACATTATGATTAGTCTATCTATAAAGTTTGTGAAGTTATTGTTGCTGCAATCTTGTTATGCTTAATGCTTGTCACTAGGGCCCGAGTGGCATGATCTTAGATTTAAGCTCTATACTTATTGCTTAGATTGTATCTACAAGTTGTATGCACATGTCACTGTCCGGAACCAAAGGCCCCGAAGTGACAGAAATCGGGACAACCGGAGGGGATGACGGTGATGTGAGGGACACATGTTTTCACGGAGTGTTAATGCTTTGCTCCGGTACTCTATTAAAAGGAGTACCTTAATATCCAGTAGTTTCCCTTGAGGCCCGGCTGCCACCGGCTGGTAGGACAAAAGATGTTGTGCAAGTTTCTCATTGCGAGCACGTACGACTATAATTGGAAAACATGCCTACATAATTAATAATCTTGATGTTCTATCTTAATGCTTGATTCATATCAATTGCCCAACTGTAATTTGTTCACCCAACACTTGTCACTTATTGGAGAGTTACCACTAGTGTAGATCGCTGGGAACCCCGGTCCATCTCTCATCATTATATACTTGTTATATATGTCATTGGAAGTAGTATCAACTATTTTCCGGTGCCATTGCTCTCATATTGCTATTACTGCTGCTGTGTTACTGTTACTACTGCTCTCATATTACTGCTACTTTCACATCACCCCTGTTGCTAGTGCTTTTCCAGGTGCAGCTGAATTGACAACTCAGTTGTTAAGGCTTATAAGTATTCTTTACCTCCCCTTGTGTCGAATCAATAAATTTGGGTTATACTACCCTCGAAGACTATCGCGATCCCCTATACTTGTGGGTCATCAAGACTGTTTTCTGGCGCCGTTGCCGGGGAGGCATAGCTCTACTCATAAGTTCACCTGGGGAGTACACTCTACTTCTCTCTCTGTTTTTATTTTGTTTTATTTTGTTTTGCTTAGTTTACTTTTGTCTAGTTTATTTGTGCTTAGTTTATTTCTGTCTAGTATTACTTTTCTTAGTTTCTTTTTGTCTTGTTTTACTTTTCTCATATACCCAAAAATCCATAAAAATTTGAAAAATCTAAAAATTAAAAACTGCTGTTATGGGAGAACCTACAACCTACTTGGAGCTCATAGAATGTTATAATAATTATAGGAAATCAAGAGCTGGTGAAGTAATGAGTGCTATGATAGAAAAAGTGAATACAATTGCTAAAATCTTGCTTAAACGCCATGATATAAACTGTTGCTCTCGACAGGATACTAAACATCTTAAATTTCAATGTGGCTTTAGTGAGGAATTTTTAATTAAGAACTATAATCGGAATTGCTATATTCATTATGGGTTCGAAGAGGTAGAACAATTTGTCGTATTTATGGGAGCTTCTGAGATCGAATCCTTCATGGTTGAGAATTATGAAACTTGTGTTGTTTGTAAGGACCTTAAAGATTATGTCTCTTCTATCCTTAATTGTTGCATAGAATGCTTCAGTGATAATCCTTATATCATTGACTATAAAGAGAGACTCATTAATGCACAAGAATGCACTCACAATTTGCAGGAACCGGTGGAAGAAGAAATTGATGAACCTGAAAGCTCATTGGATGAAAAAGAGGAGGAAATTGATGAACCTGAAAGCTCATTGGATGAAAAAGAAGAGGAGAGTGATGAACAAAAGGAGGAAGAATGGATTAGCTACCCATGCCAACCTTCTAATGAGAGTAACTCTTTATCTCTTACACTATTTGATTGTCCTCCATGCTTACCGGAAGAGGTTGAATGTTATGTTCCTGTGGATTCTCTTGAAATAGTACCTATGAGTAAAACTTGTGAAAATAATTATGCTACTGTTATTTATGATAATCCATGCTACTTTGATAAATCTTATGATAATGCTTTGTTTGTGCCTGATGTCGAAATGCATGGTACTAAAGAATTTTGCTTAGCAAATGTTTATGATAAATCTCTAGATGATGGTCCTATGTTACTTAATAATATTAATTGTACTACTAATGAAAATGGGATTGGAGAGTTCTTGACTTTATCTATGTGTCCCATATCTCTTGAGATTGATCGATCACCTTGTTATATTATTAATAAAAGAAAGTTTGAAAGTTTTAATCCCACTATTCTTGAACTTGATAAAAATTATGTGTTTGGAAATCATGAAAAGTATGCTGCATGTGATAGCTATATTGTTGAGTTTGTTCATGAAGCTACTGAAAATTATTATGAGAGAGGAAAATATGGTTGTGGAAATTTTCATGGTACTAATACACCTCTCTATATGCTGAAATTGTTGAAGTTACACTTGTTCTATCTTCCTATGCTTGTTACTTTGCTTTTCATGAACTTGTTTATTTACAAGATTCCTTTGCATAGGAAGCATGTTAGACTTAAATGTGTTTTGAATTTGCTTCTTGATGCTCTCTTTTGCTTCCAATACTATTTCTTGCGAGTGCATCATCAAAACTGCTGAGCCCATCTTAATGGCTATAAAGAAAGCAACTTCTTGGGAGATAACCCATGTGTTATTTTGCTACAGTACTTTGTTTTATATTTGTGTCTTGGAAGTTGTTTACTACTGTAGCAACCGCTCCTTATCTTAGTTTTGTGTTTTGTTGTGCCAAGTGAAGCCTCTAATCGAAGGTTGATACTAGATTTGGATTTCTGCGCAGAAACAGATTTCTATCTGTCACGAATCTGGGGTGTTTTCTCTGTAGGTAACTCAGAAAAATATGCCAATTTACGTGCATGTTCCTCAGATATGTACGCAACTTTCAATAGTTTTGATTTTTCTGATTTGAGCAAGTCTGGTGCCTCAATAAAATTCGTCTTTACGGACTGTTCTGTTTTGACAGATTCTGCCTTTTATTTCGCATTGCCTCTTTTGCTATGTGGGATGGATTTCTTTGTTCCATTAAACTCCAGTAGCTTTGGGCAATGTCCAGAAGTGTTAAGAATGATTGTGTCACCTCTGAACATGTGAGTTTTTGATTATGCACTAACCCTCTAATGAAGTTTATGAGAAGTTTGGTGTGAAGGAAGTTTTCAAGGGTCAAGAGAGGAGGATGATATATGATCAAGAAGAGTGAAAAGTCTAAGCTTGGGGATGCCCCCGTGGTTCATCCCTACATATTTCAAGAAGACTCAATCGTCTAAGCTTGGGGATGCCCAAGGCATCCCCTTCTTCATCAACTTATCAGGTTCCTCCCCTGAAACTATATTTTTATTCGGTCACATCATATGTGCTTTACTTGGAGCGTCTGTGTGTTTTTATTTTTGTTTGTGTTTGAATAAATTCGGATCCTAGCAATCCTTGTTTGGGAGAGATACACGCTCCGCTTTTTCATATGAACACTTGTTCTTCGTTTTACTTTTAATGTTCAATGATAAAAGTTGGAAGCTACAATACTTATCTTTATTTGGTTGGAAGCAGAAAATGCCTCATATGTCTTGGATAATTTGATACTTGGCAATTGTTTTGAGCTCTCAAGTAGATCATAAGTTTTTGCATGTAGTTTAAACCTATTAGTGGAGAACTACCGTAAAGCTTGTTAAAATTGGTTTGCATAATTGATCTCTCTTAAGGTCTAGATATTTTCTGGTAAAAGTGTTTGAGCAACAAGGAAGACAGTGTAGAGTATTATAATGCTTGCAATATGTTCTTATGTAAGTTTTGCTGTACCGGTTCATACTTGTGTTTGCTTCAAACAACCTTGCTAGCCTAAGCCTTGTACTGAGAGGAAATACTTCTCATGCATCCAAAATCCTTGAGCCAACCACTATGCCATTTGTGTCCACCATACCTACCTACTATGTGGTATTTCCTGCCATTCCAAAGTAAATTGCTTGAGTGCTACCTTTAAACAATTCAAAATGCTTCTCAATTTGTGTTTATGTTTCATAGCTCATGAGGAAGTATATGGTGTTTAGCTTTCAACCTTGTCATTTACTTTTGACGGACTCTCACATGGACTAGTGGCACATCCGCTTATCCAATAATTTTGCAAAAAGAGCTGGCAACGGGATTCCCAGTCCCAAATTAATTAACTTAAATAGACACTCCTCCATGGTTTGTGATTGATGGACGGCACCCGAAGGATTCGGTTAGCCATGGCTTGTGTAAGCAAAGGTTGGGGGGAGTGTCATCATCATAATAAAACTAAAATAAAAAGGCACTCCTTCATGGTATGAGATTGTTGGCAGGCACCCGAGGATTCGGTTAGCCATGGTTTGTGTAAGAAAGGTTGGAAGGAGTGCCACATAAACAAGCAAATAATTCATGGGAGCCGCTCTTGGAAGTCCGGTTGGCGAGGTAGTTAGTGTACCCATTACCATTCGTTGACAACAACAAACACCTCTCAAAACTTTACTTTTATGCTCTCTTTATGTTTTCAAAACCAAAGCTCTAGCACAAATATAGCAATCGATGCTTTCCTCTTTGAAGGACCATTCTTTTACTTTTATGTTGAGTTAGTTACCTACTTCCTTCCACCTTAGAAGTAAACACTTGTGTCAACTGTGCATTGATTCTTACATACTTGCATATTTGCATTCATCATATTACTTTGTGTTGACAATTATCCGTGAGATATGCATGTTGAAAGTTGAAAGCAACCGCTGAAACTTATATCTTCCTTTGTGTTGCTTCGATGCCTTTACTTTGAATCTATTGCTTTATGAGTTAACTCTTGTGCAATCTTTTGATGCTTGTCTTGAAAGTACTATTCATGAAAAGTTTTGCTATATGTTATCTATTTGTTAGCAACTATAGATCATTGCCTTGAGTCACTTCATTCATTTCAGATGCTTTGTAATAGTATGATCAAGGTTATGTAAGTAGCATGTCACTACAGAAATTATTCTTTTTATCGTTTACCTGCTCGGGACGAGCAGGAACTAAGCTTGGGGATGCTGATATGTCCCCGACGTATCCATAATTTCTGTCGTTCCATGCTTGTTTTATGACAATACTTACATGTTTTGCTTGCACTTTATGATGATTTCATGCATTTTCCGGAACTAACCTATTAACGAGATGCCACAGTGCCAGTTCCTGTTTTCTGCTGTTTTTGGTTCCAGAAAGGCTGTTCGGGCAATATTCTCGGAATTGGACGAAATCAACGCCAAACCTCCTATTTTTCCCGGAAGGCTCCAGAACACCGAAGAAGAGTCGGAGGAGAGCCAGGGGGGCCCCACACCATAGGGCCGCGCGGGCCAGACCCTGGCTGCGCCGGCCTAGGGTGAGGCCACCCTGTCGACCCCCCTGCGCCGCCTCTTCGCCTATAAAATCCCTTTCGACCTAAAAACACCGTACCAATTGACGAAACTCCAGAAAGACTCCAGGGGCGCCGCCGCCATCGCGAAACTCCAATTTGGGGGACAGAACTCTGTTCCGGCACCCTGCCGGGACGGGAAGTGCCCCCGGAAACCATCTCCATCGACGCCACCGCCTCCATCATGCTCCGTGAGTAGTTCCCCCATGGACTACGGGTTCTAGCAGTAGCTAGTTGGTATTCTCTCCTCCATGTACTTCAATACAATGATCTCATGAGCTACCTTACATGATTGAGATCCATCTGATGTAATCGGTGTTGTATTTGTTGGGATCCGATGGATGATACATTATGATTAGTCTATCTATAAAGTTTGTGAAGTTATTGTTGCTGCAATCTTGTTATGCTTAATGCTTGTCACTAGGGCCCGAGTGGCATGATCTTAGATTTAAGCTCTATACTTATTGCTTAGATTGTATCTACAAGTTGTATGCACATGTCACTGTCCGGAACCAAAGGCCCCGAAGTGACAGAAATCGGGACAACCGGAGGGGATGGCGGTGATGTGAGGGACACATGTTTTCACGGAGTGTTAATGCTTTGCTCCGGTACTCTATTAAAAGGAGTACCTTAATATCCAGTAGTTTCCCTTGAGGCCCGGCTGCCACCGGCTGGTAGGACAAAAGATGTTGTGCAAGTTTCTCATTGCGAGCACGTACGACTATAATTGGAAAACATGCCTACATAATTAATAATCTTGATGTTCTATCTTAATGCTTGATTCCTATCAATTGCCCAACTGTAATTTGTTCACCCAACACTTGTCACTTATTGGAGAGTTACCACTAGTGTAGATCGCTGGGAACCCCGGTCCATCTCTCATCATTATATACTTGTTCTATATGTCATTGGAAGTAGTATCAACTATTTTTCGGTGCCATTGCTCTCATATTGCTATTACTGCTGCTGTGTTACTGTTACTACTGCTCTCATATTACTGCTACTTTCACATCACCCCTGTTGCTAGTGCTTTTCCAGGTGCAGCTGAATTGACAACTCAGTTGTTAAGGCTTATAAGTATTCTTTACCTCCCCTTGTGTCGAATCAATAAATTTGGGTTATACTACCCTCGAAGACTATCGCGATCCCCTATACTTGTGGGTCATCACTCAGCAAAGGAGGAAATTCTTTTATGACTTGAGGCATTATTTTTGGGATGACCCACACTTATATAAAGGAGTGGATGGTATTCTGCGAAGATGTGTTCCTGAATATGAACAACAAGAGATATTGAGTAAATGTCATGGTAGTGCTTATGGAGGACATCACGCCGGAGATAGAACTGCACAAAAGGTTCTACAATCAGGTTTTTATTGGCCAACACTCTTCAAAGATGCAAGGAAGTTTATTTTATCCTGTGATGAATGTCAAAGGGTTGGTAATATCTCCAGACGCAATGAAATGCCTATGAATTATACTCTTGTTATTGAACCATTCGATTGTTGGGGATTCGACTTCATGGGTCCTTTCCCTTCTTCAGAAGGTAACACTCATATACTTGTCGCTGTTGATTATGTTACTAAATGGGTAGAAGCTATACCCACAAAAAGTGCTGATGGTGAGACTTCTTTAAAAATGCTTTTAGATATTATTTTTCCTAGATTTGGAGTACCTAGATATATTATGACTGATGGAGGTTCTCATTTTATTCATGGAGGTTTTAGAAAAACTCTTGCTAAGTATGGTATTAATCATAGAATTGCTTCCGCTTATCATCCTCAAACTAGTGGGCAAGTAGAACTATCAAATAGAGAGATTAAGTCTATCTTGCAAAAGACTGTTAATAAAACTAGAAAGAACTGGGCTATTAAATTGAAGGATGCACTATGGGCTTATAGAACTGCTTATAAAAACCCCATGGGAATGTCACCTTATAAAATGGTTTATGGAAAAGCTTGTCATTTACCTTTAGAATTAGAGCACAAAGCTTATTGGGCTGTTAGAGAACTAAACAAAGATCCTAAACTAGCCGGTGATAAGAGGTTGTTGCAATTAAGTTCTCTAGATGAATGGAGAAGTGAAGCTTATGAAAATGCTAAACTCTTTAAAGAGAAAGTTAAGAAATGGCATGATAGAAGAATTATCAAAAGAGAATTTAATGTTGGGGATAAAGTCCTATTGTATCGGTCTCGTCTCAGATTCTTTGCAGGGAAGTTGCTCTCAAAATGGGAAGTACCATATGTCATTGATGAGGTTTATCGATCAGGAGCAATTAAAATTAGCTCTCTTCAAGGTAATGCCACACAGGTAGTGAATGGACAAAGACTCAAGCATTATATCGCTGGAGATTCTCATAATGAAGATGTTGATATTATCCAAGTGGTAACTCCGGAAGCTTTCATCAAAAGTCAAGTTGACAGTCCGCCAGAACTCGACTTTGAATAGGTAACAATACAGGTAATAAAAAGTTCGCGAGTTACTTTCCGAACAATGTTTTTGCTGTTTTTGGAAAATATGAAAAATTACGAGATCGAAACGGAGTGGAGGAGACGCACGAGGGCGTGCCCCCATAGGCCGGCGCGGCCAGGCATTGGCCCGCGCCGCCCTATGAGCTGGCCGCCTCGTCGCCCCTTTCCGACTCTGGTTCGACCTGGTACTTTCCGTTTGTCATAAAAATTCCTGCTATATAACCCCCCGGACCCCTGGAGGTCCGTATATCGTTTTCTCGACGTGTTTTGTTTCGAGCTGTTTTCTGCCAGGATCTGCTTCGGATCCAGAGCCGCCATGTCTTCGTCAGGAACTCCGTAGGACAGTTTCTTTGAGGACGTCGTTAACCCGTACATGAACGAGCTGAAGATGCACCCCAAGGAATTGCTGCTTGTAGATGGAAAGTTGCAGATCAAAGATGTCCAGGGCCCTAAAGGAGAAGGAAGCTTGGAAGACAGGGTGGAGAAACTAGAACAGGAGGTCTTCAACTACAAGAAGATGGCTAAGCGTGAAGTGGATATCTTCCACAAGATTGTGTCTGAACTTATTGATGGACACAAGAAGGAGACTGCAAATTTGTGGGACGATATCTTCTCGCTTCACGACACCGCCAACAAACTCCAAGCTCAACTCTATGATGTTCAGAATCAAAACTGTGAGTATGAAAACAGGTTTAAGCACATAAGTTATGCTGCTAGTTTCAAGATTCCGGAGACCAAGATGTCTTTTGTTGATGGAGAACCTCTTCCTTGGAAGTCTGATGATGGCAAGGATTCACCATCATCACCGAAGGAGTAATTCATCATCGGTATTGGCATCCCCTTGGTTTGTTCCAAGCTTGGGGGAGTGCCGCGGTATCACATCATCACTACCTTTTACTTTTTACTATCAAGTAGTGTCATATCATGAGTAGGGAAGTTATCATATAAGATGGGTTGCAGTGTGGAAGTATCTCTCCTTTAGTTTGTCTATGTATCCCTTGGGGTGAGTTATCGTTATGAAATATTAATGAGAAGTCTTATCATTTACATATTGCACACCTAATTTTAGGTTGCAATTTCTATTATATGATTGATCATGATTTTAGTATTGGTACCACTTTGGGAGCATTGAGTAAATCTATTTGGTTTTGGCAAACTTAGCATTGGTCAATAGCAACAACACCTTGAGGTTTAAGTAGAAAAGAGAAATATATATAGTTGTTTCATTGTCTTCCTTTCTTGTTAGCTCATAGCTTATTATTCTGAAGTTAAAATTGTTTGTGCTTACAAGAAAGATGCATGATTGTTTCTATCACATGTATATTCGTTTGTTTCCCTCAACTCTTATGCTTGCTAATCAACCTTGCTAGCCAAAGACCTGTACTGAGAGGGAATGCTTCTCGTGCATCCAAACTTTAACCCAAACCTAAGCCATTTGTGTCCACTATAACTACCTATTATGTGGTATTTCCTGCCACTCCAAGTAAATACTTCATGTGCTACCTTTAAACAATTCAAAACTTTATTACTCCTTATTTGTGTCAATGTTCTATAGCTCATGAGGAAGTATGTGGTGTTTATCTTTCAATCTTGTTGGGCAACTTTCACCAATGGACTAGTGGCTTCATCCACTTATCCAATAACTTTGCAAAAAGAGCTGGCAATGGGGTTCCCAGTCCCAAATTAATTAACTTTCGTAATTTTACAAATAGACACTCCTCCATGGTATGAGATTGATTGGACGGCATCCGAGGATTCGGTTAGCCATGGCTTGAGAAAGCAAAGGTGGGGAGGAGTGTCATCTAAATAAAACTAAAATAAAAAGACACTCCTTCATGGTATGAGATCGTTGGCAGGCACCCGAGGATTCGGTTAGCCATGGTGTGTGAAAGCAAAGGTTGGAAGGAGTGTCAACCAAAAAGAAAACTTTATGGGAGCCGCTCTTTGAGAGTTTGTCTGGCAAGGGGGTTAGAGTACCCGCTACCAGTCATTGACAACAACAAACACCCCTCAAAACTTTACTTTATTGCTCTCTATATGATTTCAAAACTTGAAAAGCTCTAGCACATGATTTAATCCATGCTTCCCTCTGCGAAGGGCCTATCTTTTACTTTATGTTGAGTCAGTAAACCTATTTCCCTCCATCTCAAGCAAGCATTTGAGTTGTTGCGATCAAACTATTATATTGTGATTTATTTCATCATGTCTTTTACTCTTTCTTGTTTAGTACAAGTTTTATCTGAATGAATATAGCTTTGAAAGTTATCAATGATTACTATGATTGAGTATGCAAGTTTACCATAAGCTTTAATATGAAAGCGCTGCTCAATAGATAAGTATAATCTGTTAACTGTTCTCTGACCAAGAACAAAGTTTGCCATCACCAATTATGATTCCTTATGCACCTTTATTTGTGATTACCTTATACTTATTTCAAGTTGAATTATATGAGGAAGTTGTTCACTAGAATGCCTTGTGTGAATTAATATGATGCTTCTTGTCCGTATTTTATTTATCGACTCTTCACTCCATAAACATGTGGTCTTGTTTACTGAGCTCAGTTTCGCTTGGGGACAAGCGAAGTCTAAGCTTGGGGGAGTTGATACGTCCATTTTGCATCACTATTTTATATCATAATTTGCTGCTATTCATTGATATATTTCATATTTGGAGATGATACTTATGTTATTTCATCTATTTTGCATGTTTCATGATTATTGGAGGATCGCGCACCGGAGCCAGGATTCTGCTGGAAAAAGCACCATCAGAATGCAATATTTCAGAAGATCAACAATTGACGGGAATTATACGAAAAATCCTATTTTTCCAGATGACGAAGGGAGCCAGAAGGGAGAGCCGAGGAGGGCCGCCATGGCCCCCCTCACAGGCCGGCGCGGGCCCTGCCCTGGCCGCGCCGCCCTGTGAGGAGGGGGCCCACAGCCCCCTCTCGCCTCCTTTTCTTCGCGTACTCCTTCGTCCCGAAGACCTAAGCCACAGAGGATAGTCGCGAAGAGTCACAGCCGCCTCTGTGGGACGGAGAACACCAGAGAGAAAAGAGCTCTCCGGCAGGCTGAGATCTGCCGGGGAAATTCCCTCCCGGAGGGGGAAATCGACGCCATCGTCACCGTCATCGAGCTGGACATCATCTCCATCATCATCACCATCATCATCATCATCATCATCACCGCCGTCTCCACCGCTGCACACCGTCACAGTTGTAACAATTTGGGTTTGATCTTGATTGTTTGATAGGGGAAACTCTCCCGGTGTTGATTTCTACTTGTTATTGATGCTATTGAGTGAAACCGTTGAACCAAGGTTTATGTTCAGATTGTTATTCATTATCATATCACCTCTGATCATGTTTCATATGATGTCTCGTGAGTAGTTCGTTTAGTTCTTGAGGACATGGGTGAGGTCTAAATGTTAGTAGTGAATCATGGTTGAGTAGTATTCAATGTTATGATATTTAAGTTGTGGTGTTATTCTTCTAGTGGTGTCGTGTGAACGTCGACTACATGACACTTCACCTTTATGGGCATAGGGGAATGCATCTTGTACTCGTTTGCCAATTGCAGGGTTGCCGGAGTGACAGAAACCTGAGCCCCCGTTGGTATATCGATGCAGGAGGGATCGCAGGATCTCAGAGTTTAAGGCTATGGTTAGATTTATCTTAATTACTTTCTTGTATTTGCGGATGCTTGCAAGGGGTATAATCACAAGTATGTATTAGTCCTAGGAAGGGCAGTACATTAGCATAGGTTCACCCACACAACACTTATCAAAACAATGAAGATTAATCAGCTGTATGAAGCGAAAGCACTAGACTAAAATCCCGTGTGTCCTCAAGAACGTTTGGTCACTATAAGTAAACAAACCGGCTTATCCTTTGTGCTAAAAAGGATTGGGCCACTCGCTGCAATTATTACTCTCGCACTTTACTTACTCGTACTTAATTCATCTGTTACATCAAAACCCCCTGAATACTTGTCTGTGAGCATTTACAGTGAATCCTTCATCGAAACTGCTTGTCAACACCTTCTGCTCCTCGTTGGGATCGACATTCTTACTTATCGAAGATACTACGATACACCCCCTATACTTGTGGGTCATCACCGTCGTGCTGCCGGATTCAAGGAGGAGCTACTACTTCCGATGCCCGCTGGAACGGGGAGAAGGACGTCGTCTTCATCAACACCGAACGTGTGACCGAGTACGGAGGTGCTGCCCGATTGTGGCACCATCAAGATCTTCTACGCGCTTTTGAAAGCGGCAAGTGATCATGTGAGAACCGGAACTTAACTTTCCGACCCTCCTGTGTTACTCGTCAATCCCAAGATCAATGTTGACGACACAGCGAAATGTATATCATTACATACGTACCAAAGATTAATTACAAAGTTTGAATAGCTACATAGTGTGACATTCATTACAATCAGAAAGCACAGCGGATAATAGAATGCGAAGTAACTACATCTCAGCCACAGGCAGTCGATGTAGTCCACGAGGCCTCACTCCTCAACGTCATCGTAGTCTCCATAGTCTTCACCATCTTCATAGTACTCTGAATATCAACAAAAGTTTTGCCATGAGTACATTTCGTACTCAACATACCCCCTCGATGCAAGACCTAATATATCTACATGAGGCTTCAAAGGAAGGCTGTAGGTTCTTTTGCATAAAAGCTAATTTTATTTGCAATATATTTGATAAAAGCAGTTTTAGATGAAAACATGTTTTATAATGAGTGTAATATTTCTCATCAATGTGATTGTCCTTGACAACTCACGTATCTCATAGGATTCGAATTTCAGGGAAAGGAGGAAAGGAGAGAGAGGCAAAGAGGGAAATAGCAAGACAGGTTCCTGTATGTCAAGAAGGATTCATGTGTCGTCCATGACCGTGGACACGGCTATTCGAATAGTTTTAACTCTGCAGAGGTTGTACACTTTGCCCACACGACACAACCCCGTCTTGTTGCCTACCAGCCGTCGCTGATTTAATACACACCAATTGGTGTACCGGCAGAGGGATCGCGACAAGGTCTTTTAGCTAGATCCCCCAAAGATGTGACATGCCCACCGGGTCTGGCGCACGGTATTGAGAGTACGTCCCCAAACCGGTCCCCCCATCTGTGCCGAAGGTTCTCCCGTAGGCAGCTGACATAGGCATCCCAAATGGGCCTGCCGAAGATGGTACCCGGGGTTTACTGGAGGCCCAATACCCGAAGAATAAGAAGATTCGGGAGCCCAAGATTTACTAAGGAAAGATAGAGTTGTAATAGGAAGTGTTGTTTGTAATCTGGCGGGATGAGTTAGAAACCGTCCCGGACTCTGTAAACTTGTATAGCACGAATCCCTCGGCTCCACCTCCTATATAAAGGGGGAGTCGAGGGACGAAGAAGAAATCGAATCATTGTCTGCAAACCCTAGTTTTCATATTCGTCGAGTACTTTCCGGCTGAAACCTTCGAGATCTACTTACCCTCTACTTCCAACTAAACCCTAGCCTACAATCCATAGGCATTGACAAGTTGATACCTTGTCAATTGGCGCCGTCTGTGGGAACTAGAGGCGTAAGGAGCTGATCTCGATGGCACGCTCAAGATCTTCGACATCGTCAACCGCAAGCAACACAATGGATCGAGGTAAACAGATCGCTGCTGGTCTTGTCGATTTTGTTCCTCACCCACCCTCCCGTTTGGATGCATATGCGTATCTGGCGGAGCCCATGGAGATGACGTTCGGAAGGTTTCACTTTCGCGTCGAGAAGGAAGGATCGTATCGTGTCGAGATTCCGATTTCGTCGGGATCGTCGGTGGTCGATTCCGATTTTTCAAACTATGCATCGTCAACCGAGTCAGGAGAAGAAGAAACCTCGGCGACACGTTACGTCAGCACCAGAGCAAGAGAGAAACTCGCCAAGATCTTCAACGACATGTCGTTCGAGTCATCTGCGGACTCGTATATAAGCGATGGCTCAAGCGATGTCGACGATTCACGACTTCATCGACAAATCTCTCACAGTGTGCAAGGTCTTAATCAATCTCAACGATGATGTCACCAAACCCAACGTAGATCTGAGTACAAAGTATCATCAGATTTACGCCATTGAAGATCAAGAGGAGACATCTGAGGCTTTCGACAGTTTGGGAAATCCATACGTCGATCCCTCCAATCTGCGACAAGGCCTGGGCAACAAATACGTCGGGCCGTAGCCGCGAGATAGAGTTCAACTTTCACAAGCAGCGTGGGACAGAGCCGCGAGAGCTATGAACGGCACGTAACCAATGGCTACCACAGCCACACCGTAAGAATTGCAAGCATATCAATATAGGCTCGCACGAGCTGCCAGGGAATTGGAAAACAGACACTGAGTTGAACAGAGAAAGGAGGCAGCTTACGCATCCAGCAGGAGAAGGGCAGATCTAAGTCGACAATCTAGAACTACGGGTGATAGCCACCGGGAGGCACGGAATGTAGCAAGATCAAGGCTGCAACACATACCCGGCGAGAAAGAGAGCACTTGGTCCGAACCTCGACATGTCCTTCATGTCGATAGATACAAGAGGAAACATCATCCCTAAGACACCAGAGGCTGGGTATATGGCGACACATGCTTTTATCCTTGCGTCTAAACCACCTCCAGGTGATCCAAGGGAAACATTGTACAATATGGCGGTAGCAGGAGTTGGAGCTATGGGGACAGCGTTTGTATCAACGCCTCCCGAAGGAGTGGCAAGGCAAGATAGTCCACGACCTGCGGCAGCAGTCAACGGCAGCGGCTTTGAAGGGCCAAGTGGAGCAAGAGACACAGCAGCACAGGCAAGAGTCGACAGAGCGCGGCAAAGCAGAAGGGATCATCGGCAATCTCCGGAATTGACCGATGAAGATATGTGTGGCTTGCCATGCTTTACGAGGAGAGTCCGGAAAACTCGAGTCCCCTCAGGATTCAAGTTACCCGATAATTTCAAGAAGTTCGACGGCCTTCAAGATCCCTAGGATTGGCTTGTCGACTATATTGAGACGGTGAATCTCAGAGGAGGAACTATGGCAACAGCCATGCAAAGTATGCAGGTGCATTTTAGTGGAGCCGCACGATCTTGGATAAAGAAACTTGCTCCAGGATCCATCGACAGCTGGGAAAGTTTCGAGGATGTGTTCGTCAAGAACTTTAGATCCACGTGCAAAAAACCCGCGTCGTTAGAGGAATTGAGAGCATGTCGACAGAAGCCAGATGAGCCAATGAGGAAGTACATCCAGAGGTGGAATATCATTAAAAACTCAGCAGAAAACATATCTGACGAGAGAGCAATAGATGCGTTTGTCGCGAGAGTCGAGCGTGGAGATTTCGTCGAAGATTTGGGAAGGACCAATCCAAAGACAGTATCCGCGTTAATGGAGATAGCAAATAAATGGGCAGACGGAGAAGACGCCGTCCACAACAAACGACACAGGTCGCCGAGGAGGAGGACCGCGGTCGAAACTATCAACCGAGGCGAAGATTTCCTCGGACGTACGAGACTACGACGCTCCGGGACAAATTT
Source organism: Lolium perenne (assembly GCF_019359855.2). Lineage (NCBI taxonomy): Eukaryota > Viridiplantae > Streptophyta > Magnoliopsida > Poales > Poaceae > Lolium > Lolium perenne. Next base: position 29,824,402 of record NC_067250.2, read on the forward strand.
CGGCAGGTTTTCGGACAAACACGGGAGGAAGCAACAGAGATGATTACCGGAGAAGCGGTGAGCAGCGAGGTGATAACAGGGATGATTCACGCAACAGGCAAAATAGCGGGCCTAGGTTCCCAAGACCTTTCGTGTCCCCCGAAGAGATGATGAACGGACCGTGCCGGATGCATTTTTCCTCGACGAACGGAAAAAGACAGTCAGGGCACTTGCGAAGGATTGTCGAAATTTTCAAGCAATGTTGCGGTATGCAGAGAACGCTAATGCGCGAGCAGCACAGAGAAATCCTCGAGAACCCAGAAGCGAGATTCACCTGCCGCCTCCTCCCGCGATTACAGACGACAATCGGCATCAGCTCAGAATAGCGGCAGCACCTGCACCACCACCTTATGTTGATCCTAATTCCAATGGAGCGGTGTTGATGATTCAGAAGGGAAGGCCGTCCAATAGAGCTCAGAAAGTAATCTCACGACAGGTGTTTATGGCAGAGAAAATGCCTCCACCAACGATTGAGTACCTTAACCGGTCGGGACAAGATATCGGCTTCACAATAGCAGATCATCCGCAGCAAGTTCCTCGACCAGGGCGATCAGCACTTATTCTCACGGCGGTTATCGCGGGATTTGATGTCTCTCGAGTGTTCATAGACGGCGGCAGCAGCTTAAACCTTATGTATGCAGATACATTGAGGAAGATGAACATATCCTTAGCAAACTTGAAACCAACGAGACACAAGGTTCCACGGCATCACACCGGAGAAACCAAGCTATCCATTGGGAAAGATCAATCTCGACGTTCAGTTTGGGACCCGAGAAAATTATAGAATCGAGAGGCTCGAGTTTGAAGTCGTGGATTTTCCGTCGCAATATCACGCTCTGTTGGGACGACCAGCATATGCTAGATTTATGGCAGTGCCACACTATACATACTTGTTGTGGAGGTTGCCTGGACCAAAGGGACCAATCACGATTAAAGGAAGCTTTGCCTTAGCCGATAAGTGCGACAAGGATTTCCACCGGTTGTCGAAACCTTCGGGATGCAAGCTGAGTACTTGGCGTCAAAAAGCATGACCGATTACGACGTCACCGCGGACGTTGGAAGGCCAAAAAAAGAATCAACTTTCAGATGAGAAAAATTCAAAAGAGGTGCATTCACCCGACAGACCCAAAAAGACGACATCTATCGCAAACGACATGGATATCGCATAGGAAAGCGCGCTCGTCGAGTTCCTCCGTGAGCACTGGAAAATCTTCGCATGGTGTCCAGCTGACATGCCAGGAGTACCCAGGGAACTTGCCGAGCACCACCTAAACTTGGGTCCACTAGCGTGACCTAGCAAACCCCCTTTGCGACGGTTTTCGGAACCAAACCGCAAAGCCATGCTTTGTCAGAAATTAATCGACTACAAGAAGCTGGTTTTATCAAAGAGATATTCCACGTAAGCCACATGGGTAGCAAATCCTGTCTTTGGTGCCGAAGAAAAACACTAAGGTCCTTCGCATGTGCGTCGACTTTACGTGTGTCAATAAACATTGTCCAAAGGATCACTTTCCCCTCCCGAGGATCGATCAAATTATCGACTCCACGGCTGGATGTGAACGTCTTTCCTTCCTGGATGCATATTCTGGTTATAACCAGATCAGATTGAAAGAAGATGATGAAGTAAAGACCGCGTTTATTACACCTTACGGCGTGTTTTGCTACGAACAATGCCCTTTGGTCTAAAAAATGCGGGAGCAACATATCAAAGGATGATGCGAAGTGTTTGGCGACACAGATTGGGAAGAACGTGCAAGTATACATTGATGATGTCGTCATAACATCAAAAAAGGGGGCAACGCTGATCGAGGATCTCAAGGAAACCTTCGACAACCTTGATAAGTTCTGCCTCAAACTGAACCCGACGAAGTGTTCCTTCGGCGTCCCAGCAGGAGAACTTTTGGGGTTTCTAGTATCAGCAAGAGGGATTGAAGCAAATCCCGACAAAATACGAGCTATCGTAACAATGAGGAAGCCAACAAAGTTGAAGGAGATACAACGACTAACGGGGCGAGTCGCAGCTTTGAGTAGATTCGTCGCTAGGCTGGGAGAAAAGGCAACTGCCGTTCTACGCTTTGATAAAACAAGGAGATAAATTTCAGTGGAACTGAAGAAGCCGACGAGCTTTCGAGGATTTGAAGCGCACAATTTCGACACCGCCAATTCTGGTGGCACCAAAGAAAGGGAACCCCTCCTGCTATATATCGCAGCCACACCCCAAGTGGTGAGCACGGTGCTAGTTGTCGAAAGGGAAGAAGAAGGAAAACTCCACGGCGTGCGAGAGGCGGTATACTTCGTCGGCGAAGTTCTATCACCATCTAAACAATGGTATCCGCAGTACCAAAAGATAGCATATGGAGTATTCACGACGACACGAAATTGCGCCACTATTTTTCGGCACATCCGATCATAGTGGTCAATGAAGCTCCCTTGTCAAATATCTTGAACAACCCAGAAGCTACGGGTCGTGTCTCCCTTTCGGGAATAGAACTTTCCCCTCGGGACATCACGTATGAAAAAAGAAAAGCAATAAAATCGCAAATATTGCCGGACTTCATCGCAGAGTGGATGGAGTTGCAAAATACAGGACCTCCAGATTTATCGAGAACTTGGACCATGAACTTCGACGGGTCCAAAAGACTGGAAGGAGGCTGGCGCGAGAGTAGTACTCACATCACCTGAAGGCGACAAGTTGAAGTACATCCTCCGGATGACGTTCCCTAACGCATCTAACAATGAAGCAGAATACGAGGCTCTCATACATGGAATGAAGATGGCGAAAGCCTGCGGAGCAACTCGTCTAAAAATCTTTGGCGACTCACAGCTGGTGGCACAGCAAGTTATGAACCAATGTGATGCAGTCAATGATAGCATGATGGCATACAAGGAGGTATACAATGAACTCGAGAAGTTGTTCGATGGATGCGAAGTAAACCATATTAGCAGATTGAGCAACGACGAAGCCGATGTTCTTGCAAACATCGGGTCGCAATGCCTTGCAGTCCCGCTTGTGTGTATTCTGGGAAGAAATAACAGAGAGATCCACTAAGTCGACAAAATCAAAAAAGAAGGAGAAGAAACCCTCGGGGGCTACCAAGGAAAAGCAAGAGGACGAAGAAGAAGATCAGGACCTGGTCATGGTGATACAGATACCGTGGATGCAGCCGTACATATCATACATCCCGAGGAAAGAAATACCCGACGATCCGGTTGAGGCAAGGCGAGTAATTCGACGCTCCAAAGCTTTCACGGTGGTCAAGGGAGAATTGTATAAGCGAAGTATTTCAGGCGTCTTGCAAAGGTGCGTCACACCAGAGGAAGGAAGAATAATTCTGAAGGATGTACACGAGGGAATATGTGGCCACCACGCAAGTAGTCGAGCTATTGCAGCCAAAGTCTTTCGAGCAGGATTCTACTGGTTGACAGCAATCGAGGACGCCAAGGACATAGTAAGAACTTGCGACGCGTGTCAACGGTTTGCCGCAAAACCTCACTCTCCAGCAGCAGAGCTAGCACCAATACCATTGTCATGGCCCTTTGCTCAATGGGGACTTGATATGGTGGGTAAGTTACACAAATCCTGGCCAGGAGGAAAGGAGTACATGCTAGTAGCTGTCGACAAGTTTACAAAATGGATAGAAGCGAAGCCGATAAATTCACCAGATGGAGCATCCGCAGTAAAATTCGTAAAAGGCCTCGTCTTCAGATTTGGAGTGCCCCATAGCATCGTCACAGACAACGGCAGTAACTTCACATCCCATGAATTCAAAGATTATTGCGAAGAGGTGGGTATCAAGCTGAACTTTGCGTCAGTTGCACATCCTCAAACCAATGGGCAAGTCGAGAAAGCCAATGGTATCATCTGCAATGGCATTAAGAAGCGCTTGTTAGGACCACTGGAAAAAGCTCGACATACCTGGCCAGAAGAACTACCAAGCGTGTTGTGGAGCATCCGAACAACACCAAACACAGCAACGCAGGAAACTCCGTTTTTACGGTTCATGGAGCGACGGTACTACCAATCGAGATAGAGCACAACTCTCCACGTGTCGCTGAATATGATGAAGAAACATCGAGAAGAGCGCTAGAGGACGACATCGACGCACTTGATGAAGCTCGAGATGAAGTATTATCTCGGGTAACCAAATATCAACGGGACTTGAAGAATTACCACGATCGACGTTTGCGGCCAAGATCTTTTCGGGTGGGCGACCTAGTTCTTCGGCTCACGCAAAAAAGTCATGAAAAACTCGAGTCACCATGGCTTGGCCCTTACATCGTCACGGAAGTAATCGGAGGAGGAGCATATAGGATAAAGGACAAGAAGACGGGGGTGGAGGAGCCAAACCCCCTGGAACGTGGCGCAACTTAGGCGGTTCTACGCCTAGAGTCGAAATATAGTCCTTGTAAAACTTCAATGTCTTGAAACGCCCGCGAGTTTTCAGACGCACTCTTTTCCTTTTTCGGGGCACCGAGTGGGGCCGGAGAAGGTTTTTAATGAGGCGGGCTCGCGGTGCTGCAATATAATAAAGATAGTGACAATATAACTTTTCTTCTTTATCGACATGACCAAAATCTTTGCTCCGACGAATTTCAATATAGTTCATCGACAAAAGAAAAACCTTGCCTTGGTATTCAAATACCTCGTGAGTCAATAAAAATACAAAATAGTACTCAGTAAAAAGCTCGGGGGCTCATATTCACTTTAAGTATATATATGCCTTGGTTTAAAACCTCGCAAATATACAAATATAATAAAGAGTCACCGAAACACTCGGGGGCTAGACAAACAGAGAAATATAATGATTGCTTTACAATATAGTCATGGATTACAAAGAAGAAATATCTACAAGAAGAAAATAACTAGTCTTGATTCAGTATGTCATCAAGAGTAACTCTGTTTTCCTCAGGAGCAGCACCAAGAAAATCGGCATAATGGCCATCGGCAAAAAAGTCGGCATCCATCCGAAGCAGGTCCTCAATCATTTCTTCGGCTATGGGCGTAACCTTCGTATTAATCCTGTCAACACCAACTCTCCGACGTTTTACCTTTTGGTGAACCTTCTCGACAACCTGGGTAAGGTCAAGTTTCGAGTGGCAGATCTGGAGCATGATAAGAGCAAATCTGGCGCCAGCTACTAGTTGAGCTCTGACAAAGTCATGGATACTGCGAGCATCCTTAAACCTTTCCATCAATTCAGGAAGAGTTTTTGGTTGGACGTTCCGAGGAAACATGGAGTTGTAAACCATGGACAAGGTTTTGGTACAGAAGTCAAGGAAATCGCGAGTTTGAGAGGTGCGATCTTGAAATCTGACAATTTGGCGGGTCCTTTCCGGGGTAGCCCAAAACAAAGAACCATGATCCAGGGAAAGATTAACAAGGAGGTTTGTCCTAGCACTTACTCTCTCTTCCTCGGCAGCAGCATCAGTAAAGGCACCTATCAGAACAAAGACGTGGAAACCTTTAAGAGACAATAGCATGAAGATGAAAGATATCAGATGAAACAGGCATACCCGACATATCTGCACTGGCTTCATTCATTAATTCGAGCATGAAATTTTCTCGAGTAGTCGCCTTTTCAGCCTCGGAAGCAGCAAACTCCTTGGCAGCCACGGCCTCGCGAGCTTGCTGGAGGGCAACTTTTTCGGCTTCAGATGACTTGCGAGATTGTTCCATCATCACAAGTGTTTGCTTCTTTGCATACTGAAGCTGCTGTCGAAGTTCGTCCAGTTCTTGCGACAAGGTATCATCGACAGGTGCAGTATCAGCAACAGTTCTCCTCGCGTGAGAAGAAGAAGGCGACACATTGGAAGGAGCGGAAGTTGGAGTATAGTTATCAAATATCAACTGAAATATAAACAGGATAAAATCAAACGACAAGCAAAGATAGAATTTTTCATTAATCTCTTGGAATAATTACAAGGGCATTACAGTGGAGCTAAGGAAATACGTGTCGCTAAACGACTACTTTGGCGATAAAAGCAAAAGAAACAAAGAAAAACAGAGGCATGCAACTAGACCTCCGGCCTTGACGAGCTAGGAGTCGACGCTGGCTTAATCCCGAGATAGGCCAAGATCTTCTTCGTGTTGGGCTTGGCTGCCTTGATCAGCGACTTCCACCTTGATTGTTCTATTTGCTCGGTGTCGCCAACTTTCATCCAGTCGATAGTCCTGTCGACCGTCGACAACCAAGGCGACAGTGTTTTCAACGGCAACCTTCATATTCTCTTGGCGCATCTTCAGTCCAAGGTCTTCCGGTGTATTGAACATCTTGGCAAGGTTGAGGAAAGTCGCAGGCTCCTCCTTCTTCGGGAAGAAGTAGGGGAACAATGCCGACAATACTGCATTAGCATTCGATACACCTTCCCGAATCTCGGACCCATGAAGCTCCAGATAGGAAAGCGCGTCAAGGACCGGATCATCGACAGGATTCGTCAGGTCAAAGTCCTGGTTTGTTTGGACTGTCAAGGAAACAAAGTATTAGTGAAAAGACAAGAAACAAAGATTTTCCTAAAAATAGAAGGGAGCCGTAAAATTACCGAAAGTACGGCGACTCTGAGTCTTCAGGCGCTTGAGGATTCCTTCTTCACGAGAAGCTTGCGCAGCTTTGTGCTCATCTAAAGCAGTTGTAGCATCCTTAAGCTTTTTCTGCAGTTCCTCGACACCAGCAGTTTTCGCCTTGGCTTCATCAGCTTCGGTCTTGGCTTTGCTAGCAGCGAGGTCCGCTTTCTTGCGAGCCGCCTCACTTTGCTCAAGTTTTCGAGAAAGTGCGTCGGCGCGTTCGTTAGCCTCTGCAAGTTTCTCTGTCGAGATATGAAAAAAGAGAGGAGAAAGATCAAAAATCGCGACAAGCACCAAGAGTAAAAAATCAAGGAAAAACGGCAAGTACAAAAGTCGTTACCTTCGGCTCTATTAGCATATTCACGGTACCCAACAAATTGGGAACCGATGCGGAGAAGATCCTTGATCATAGGCTGTTCAACGTGAACACAGAAAGAAAAACATCGGCATGAAAAAGAGAAAAGGTGTGAAAAAACAAAATAAGGAAAATATAGATGTCGACAAGCTTACATCATCTAGGAGCAGAGTCGACGAACTGCCCAACTGAGGGGCAGGTTCAATAATCTTTTCAACCCTTGTCCTTTTTGGCGAAGGAGCAAGGGGGCTTGATGGCGGAGTAGTGGTGACGACGTTTTGTTGAGGAGGCGAGGTTTCTTCTCCTTCAACTAGCGTGTCTGAGGCAAGTACAGTACGTGACGTGCTTGTCCGAGGAGCCACGTCAGTAGTTGGAACTTCTTCCTCGTCATCGCTAATAATCAAAAAATCGGCAGCATAAAAAGCAAGACAAGCTAAATATTTCGAGTACAAAAATAGAGAGAAATAAAGACGACTTACGAGCTGATGAGGGATTCAGCATAAAGATCGTAAGTTGCCTTCGGATGAGAAGGAACAACTTCTTCAGCCTTAGAGGTGCCAGAATCTTCAACATCAGTCCTCTTCCTTTTGTTCTTGGGAGAAACAGCAGGAGGAAGGGATTGCGTCGATTCACTGGCTTCAGACTCAACTTCTTTTTCATGAGAAGCGCAGATTTGTGAGAACCTGCGACTTCACTTTCACGAATAGAAGAAGCTTGAGTATCTTCGGCAACGATGGCCTGTTCTTCGACTTCTCCACCCTCCGGAAGAGGAGGAAGGGAAATCATGGTAGGATGGTTCTGTAAAAATTAGTGACCAGAAGGAAAAATTAAAAGAGATGACAATATAATGAGGTGCAGAGAAAGTACAAAATAAGGTAAAAACTCGGCAAGACAAAATACCTCGGGGAGTGGATTGGCGGCGCTGTACGGTTCCACGCGACAAGAGGAAGGAATTGGGTCTTTACCCAGACGAGAAAGTCTTCGAATCAACTTCTCCAAGTCCTTGGTAGAAAGATCACCGGAGATTCTGTTGGCGTCATTTTTACCACAATACGTCCAAAGGGGATTTTTGCGAGCCTGAAGAGGCTGCACTCTAATCCTAAGGAAGTAGGCTGTGATTTGAACACCAGACAGCTCTTGGCCTCGAGTGTTTTGAAGTTGGCGAATACGGGACATGAGTGCCTCTGTCGCCTTTTTCTCTTCCTCGGAAGCTTCGGCATCCCAGGAGCGGCGGCGCTGGATTCTGGCACTTCCGTCAAAAGGAACTATGTTGTGCTCAACAGAGTTGGCGCTTTCTTCGTGAATATAGAGCCACTTTTTGCGCCATCCTTGGACAGAATCAGGAAATTTGACGTCGAAATAGTCGACGTCAGTACGAACACAGATAACAACGCCACCTATGTTATAAGTGACGTTGTGGGAGCCATTGCGGCGGAGGCAGAAAATACGTTTCCACAGAGCCCAATTGGGAGGGATTCCGAGGAAACATTCGCAAAGAGTGATGAAGATGGAAATGTGAAGGATGGAATTGGGGGTCAACTGTGCGATTGAATCCCATAAACAAAAAGAAGACCGCGGAGGAAATCGTGGATTGGGGTCGAGAGGCCGCGGATGAGATGATCAACAAAACTAACCCGATACTCCATTGGAGGCTTGGGGTAGCTTTCTTCGCTAGGAAAGCGGATGGCGTCCTCCTTCTTCATGAGGCCAAGCCTCTTCAGCATATTGGTGTCTTGGTTGGAGATTTTGGATCTCTCCCACTCAAGATCCTCGGCGGCCATCTTGGATTCCGGAGTCTTGTGGCGAGTCAGACGCGTGCGCGGTGGCATCAACGGCAATGGCAGAGTAATGTGTGTGCGTGCGGAAGATCAGAGAAAGATTGGGCGCAGGAGAGGTTTTGCGAAGAGGAACAGGTGAGCGGCGCAAGCAAGGGGATGAACGGAGGTTGAAGAAAGGTTTATATAAGAATCGGGTGAAGCAGTGTGCCGTTGGATGAAGAGATCGTGTGGTGAGAATAGATCTTCTAGATACAAGGGTAAAAAGGTATTTTCTTGAGATAGGCGTTACTGTACGTGCGCCAGAAAAAGCGGAGGACGTGTGTCCCCCACTTGCACGACGTGTCAACATGGTGGAAACAATGGACCCACAGGGCAGAAAAATCACGACTATTCGAGAAGGATGAAGTAAATTTGGTTAAGGGAAGCATGGCGACAAGAAAAGTTAAAAAAGATTGGCGACAGGAAGAATTATTCAATACTTCGGGAGCTTTTGATCAAAAACAAGTTTTTCCCCAAATGCTCGGGGGCTACTTCGACAAAAAGTAAACTTTCGACTATAGCAATATAGAAATTGCGGGAGCCTACAACCAAGCACAAGTTCTTGGCTGTAGCCTCGGGGGCTACTCCCATCGGGAGCGCTGTTCGCGCACCCGAGAGATAAAAAAAGAGAGAGAAGGAGAAAGAGATCATATTGGGAAGTAATGAAAATATAGCGACAAGGTGGATTAAAATGTTGAGCCTACAACCAAGCACAAGTTCTTGGTTGTAGCCTCGAAACTACTCCCATCGGGAACGCTGTTCGCGTGCCCGATGAAATTAACAAAGGAAAAAATAGAAAAGCAAGAGAGTATATTTCGAGTTATAATTAACTCTACATATACTCCCATCGGGAGAGCAATATAAGTCATATTTGACTCGATAAAATGTGCCATTCCAACAGCCGGAAAAGCACTCGACAATATATTCTCAGAACGCCGAAGTTGCGATCAATTTCTGAATGCCGCAAATTTGCGAAGGTAAGACCCCAGATCCGTTCTGCTGGGCGTGGCATCGCCGAAGACTGCGCTCTGCTACTTTTATCCGTATCAACAGATACGAAGAAAAATCCTAACGGACGCGTTAGGTACCCGATAAATTTGACTGGGACTCGACAGAATGGTAAGACCTTAAGCGGCACCTGTCGAAGTTTATACCAGTATCCCGAGATCATGTCTAGGGACGTGATTTTGAAGTAGGTTTTTGCGGATTGCCACTAGAGCAGTTAACTAGTACCTGATCCGTCAGATGAACTAGCCCCAACTACCATTATCCCTGTACAATATAGAATCTTATGTGAAGAAATATAAAAAAGTTAAAGCTTTCGAATAAAAGTAAACAGTGGAGATTTTCCCTGACTCTACGATTCAAGCAAAATCTCGGGGGCTACTGACATAGGCATCCCAAATGGGCCTGCCGAAGATGGTACCCGGGGTTTACTGGAGGCCCAATACCCGAAGAATAAGAAGATTCGGGAGCCCAAGATTTACTAAGGAAAGATAGAGTTGTAATAGGAAGTGTTGTTTGTAATCTGGCGGGATGAGTTAGAAACCGTCCCGGACTCTGTAAACTTGTATAGCACGAATCCCTCGGCTCCACCTCCTATATAAAGGGGGAGTCGAGGGACGAAGAAGAAATCGAATCATTGTCTGCAAACCCTAGTTTTCATATTCGTCGAGTACTTTCCGGCTGAAACCTTCGAGATCTACTTACCCTCTACTTCCAACTAAACCCTAGCCTACAATCCATAGGCATTGACAAGTTGATACCTTGTCAGCAGCTACCTCATCTGCGGTACGGCGACATCAACACCTAAGGCTGACTAACTTACTTAACCAGGCCAGTGCCCATATAGCATGTGGTTGTACGGTTGTCACAATCTTCAAATCCAAGACTTATTAGGACCCTTAAGCGGCACGAACGACGGATTGCTCCCTCCAACTTGTGAAGGGCAGCCAATCGCTCCTTCAACATTTGATTCAGCTGTCGCCCGCACCATATTTAGATGGTAAGTTTCACCCAGAGTAGAAGAGAGAGAGTAGAGGAAGCAACAACGGCTAATCAGCCTAGCTCAACGAGCTCAACAACTTTCAAAAGGGTATGTTTGACCCGAAGGTCGATCAATTCCTCCAAAGAGGCAATAGGAAGTATCCTAATGATTATTTAGCATGGCTAAGCAACTCTACTCTATCAGGATTACTCTATAATCTCTACTCAGGGTATCAAGTAAAAGGCGACAAGCGAATCAGAGTTGGTGTGTCAATCGACACGCTAGCTACTGGAATAAAATAGCATATATTTGTAAAACATAAAATAGCATGCAATTTGTAAAACTGGGATAAAATATGATGAGAGGGCATGCCTTCGTTGATGAATCCTTCGTCTTTCTCAATAACCTGATTATGTCCACGCCCAACCTCGCCACTCCCTACTCGTCGTAACGGTAGCAAATAGCAACCAAATAAATACCAAAACAATAATCACCAAAAGCGAATGAAATACAAATAAGAGTGAAGGGGTGAGTAGGTGTAAAATAGGATGGGACAGCCTGGATGGAATTGAGAAAGTGAGTTGTTTGTAACTCGAATATGAATCAACTAATATGGGTATGATGCTAGGATAAATTATTGGGATAAAGATCTATGATAAGATATCATCTGAGGCTTGTTATAACTAGGTAACTACATATCGATGATCTAAGGGTTATTGTATAGTTGGTAACCGCCACGTTACATAGTGAACCCACACTACACAATATTGCATAACTAGACAACTAGCAAACTTGTAAGTAAGACATACAAATAAACCATACTATACTAGTATGCTATAATCAACCAATACCTATCATACATACTAGTGATATAAACAATAGCGAAGATTCTCTAACATGCTATCGCAAACATATAAGCAAGACAAAGGCTCAGATAAAACATACATCATAAAACAACATGTGCAAGCTAATGCTAATACCATGAATTGCACGGCGTTAGTGAACCATATATGTACAACACAATACAGAGAGCAACACAAATATAAAATACTACTAACATGAAACACAAACTAGCCAAAGCAACATATGGTCTACCACGTGAGGTAACAAACATCTCATAAGCTAACATACATGTATGAGGAAATAAATAAATCTATATATATATATAACTAAACAAGGGTAAGAGATGTTACTATCTATTCGACAAGTAAATATATGCTAGCATACATGAAGACACTTCATATATAGTATGCAATACTAACATGAAAATAAGCTATCATCTATGTATGTAACACAAATGATCGATCAATGTAGTATCACATGAACAACATATATAACTATAATGTAGACAAAGCATGATCATGCACACTATTATAATAATAGGCTGCAACAATAAATAGAATCAAACATCTTATATGACACACGACCATGGTGGCTAAGCATGAATGATAATCCAGCTAAACAACATATATGTAATATTATGAAAAGCTAGTTGCATAAAGTAACTAAACAACTAATTAACTAGTATATGCCAACAAGAACCATTCATGTCACGAACATATCAGTACCAAATATAGCATGAAATACTAAGCATGGATTATAACATAGAACAACGGTAGGATAAGCATGCATTGCTCACAACAAGTATACTAGAAATAAACATGGATATAACTAGAGCATGGCAAGCAAAATCTCGTTAACAATTTCAAACAATGGTAACCAACAAACTAACATGCTATTGAATCACATGTAAAAAAAAATAAAAATAAAAAATCTCCTAGGTAATAAATCAATATCTAGTATTACTAAAATACTATTACAACCACCACCACACAATTTTCTATTTTGACAAAACTAACTGATCTAAAATAGTTTTAGAAACTACTAAACGGTACTACCATCATGTACAACAATTACATTGTAACAAGCTCTAATTATGCAATGAAACAAATGCTACTTTTATTCTAGCATAAATGCATGATAAGAAAAGAAGGCTAAGCAACGCACAAGAACTATATGATACTGGCAGCAAAGAACTACCCAAAAGAGCAAAAAACTATTTAGAGAACACATTTACCGAAACTAGCAAATAAACCTATACAGTTTATAATAGAAACACTATCTGACTATATATGGTATTTTGCAAGCAATAATTACAATACAACTAAACTAATCAACCATACCTATTAGGATAGAAAGGACTACGCATCATGTACAAAGATGCATAAGTGAGCATGAATGGTAAGCTAGACAAAAACACACGTCATAATTCAGATTACCTACTCATAGAAGGATACAATACTAAGTTTATGCATAGTCTACAAACAACTGATAGTAACCGAAGAATACTATCTTCTTATAAAGTTCTAAACGGGGAATAAACTAGTATCCAAAACTCAGGCTAAGCATGCATTATCTAGTCAGTATAATAGACACAATTCATACAAATAATTCAAAAACATCTAGACACAAAGTAAATAACAATATGTTCCAAGTACACATTATGTGCAGATTCTAAGATGATCTAGGAAGTCACAGATCATTGTTTAAACAACGTAAGGTAGAAGACATTAAACAATTTCATCCATGCATTCGAACTAAATCTAATTCTTCCCGTCCACTATGAAAACTAAGAACACTGATAGGTTTCTAGGGTCATTTGTCACGTTTTGTGTGTTGGGTCCAAGTTGATTCGAGGTGTGCAACATGGCTACAAGGCTGATGTCATCCGATGGCATTCGGTTCACCGGCGACTCGACAAACGGTAAAGCTACGACTGGAAATCATGTCTAGGAGGTAGCTCTATGGACAGGTATCGCGTTCCGAGCAAAAGAAACGGCTGGTTCTCACCGAGTTCGTCGCAGTTTGAGGTAGACGTCGGCGGCCAGAGTTGACGTTGGCGCCGTGGGTGTCGTCGGTGAGCAGAGATTCGTCCTTTTTGTTCCGTGGATGAACTCCCCTCCTCCTGGTGATATTCCTGGCGCAGCAGTTCGCTCTCTCGTGGCCTGAGTCGTCGGGAACGCGAACAGCGTCCGGCGGCGTTCTTGCGAGTGTGGCTTGCTGTGTGAGCCTATGGCTTCAGTGATGGCTTGGGATGAAAGAGGAGAGCGGGGGCGTCGGTCTGAGGCTGTATAGGAGAAGAATGGGCGTTCTAAGAGACGTACTTAAAGAGAGGTTGATGGGAGGTAATTGCAGCAGTTTATGGTGGCGTTTATGGCTGAACGTTTCGACTTGCTGTTCGTGTGTGCGTTCGGGAAGAGGAAGAGCAGTGCAACGCTTCACTCGCCTGGTCCAGGGACTTGTGTCCCGTTCATGCAAACATGAGAACGCACGAGTGCTCTTCTAGCTGGGCCGACTCGGCTGGTTGGCTGACTAGAGTTCAGGGTGGGCATAAAAACCGTGAAACCGAAAACCGAACCGAAGCCGAAACCGAACTAACCGAATCTCGGTTTTTTCCATTAACCGTTATTTTTTCAGTTTCCATTTATACTAACCGAATTAAATTTGGTAGAATTCGGTTTTTACCCCCACCAACCGAACAAGACCGAATAGACCGAACTGAGTAACCTACCATCAATTTGTGCATAAACCTATCATTCCATAGAAGCCCAATTGCGTTTGATGTTCCAAAAATTGTTCATTCAATGTATGACTTTGGTCTTTGAAGTACTAACTTTTTCTGAATATAGCGTGAAGCCTGCATAATAGAACACGTCGCTCGAAGTCCTAGCTACCCCTTTTAATCGCTCACGAGTGATGCACCTGTACCACGAGTGCCGCAGCTTACCAAATAGCATCCCTCCACGATTGGTGCTCATTTGTCGATTTCTTGCGTAGTTGATGCTTTTTGTGTTGATATGTCAATCACTATTTGCTTTCTTCGGTGATGCCTACTATTTGTTCAAGTGAGTAGGTTCATTCGGTTTTAACCGAAAACCGAACCGAATTTGTCGGTTAACCGAATCTTCAGTTTCCTAAATTTTCATGCCAATTTCGGTTACCATTTTTGAAAACTAAATTTGTTCAAAAATCGCAAAAACCGAACCAAAATTTCGGTTAAAACCGAATGCCCACCCTGAACTAGAGTACGCCTCTAGGCTCCTCGGCTAGTTGGTTCGGTGATAGACAAGGAAGAGAAAAGACTTGATGCCTGCGTGTATATTCAGGGAAAAGTAAAACAGAAATAATGAGAGGAGAGAGATAGCATGCACGATGCATGTAACTAGGTAAAAATAAAAACCTGGCCAAAACATGGCGTGTATGTGCATGGCTATAGGCAAATTCGAAAAGAATTTTGTTAAGAACCAAATTAAAAGGAAATCGCAAATTAAAATCAAATCGACAATAATACAAGAAGTATTCCGAGAATTTATTCTCCATCTTCTATGTGTCAAATTAATTCGAAAAATATTTGAAATTAATTTTAACAACTCCAAACAAAATATTTATTTTTATTAGACCGCGTTGCAACATCCTTTGTTTAGAGAAAAAAAAATTTAGTCCGCGAACATCAGGATGTTACAATTCTACCCCCCTTACAAGGAATCTCGACCCCGAGATTCGGTCTAAGAGAAAAGATTTGGAAACTCCTAACATGGGCATCTTCGTGTTTCCATGTCGCTTCATCTTCGATGTGGTCGCTTCATTGGACTTTGCAACGCTTGATCGCAGTCCTTCTGATTGTCCTTAACTGCTCATCAAGAATATTTAACGGGTACTATTTGCATTTGGGGCGGTGCTTGGAACTAAAGGCGGAGTAGACTCTATCTCACTGTCTGGTGGTAGACCTGGTAGCTCGTCTGGAAAAATATCTTGATATTATTTAAAAACCCTAACATCCGTCACCACCATCTCCTTCAAGTTGTCCAATGTGCTATCTACTAATGTATGGGGTGCTAATTCCGCTTGTAGTCATGATTCCTCCATCTTAAGTTTCAATACCATGGACTTCACCCTCAACAAGGTTATATCTTCAAAAGTTGGTCCACATCCATGTCCACTTTTGTGCCCGCCTCATTTGTGACCACAACTCGGTTGACATTCATCATGTTGTCGCTTGGGGTCGGGATAGACGAGAGGGAAATAAACTAACCCATAACCAAACATATAAGAAAGTAACCATGGAAAATCCAAATAAAACTTCAACCAAATTATTTAAAAATAAGTTTTTAGTATGACTACATAAAATAACAAACAAATGTAGTCGATACTCATAAAAAATCATCTAACATACGCAGTACCTATCTAAAGGGTTCTACAAAAACTCATACTATATGGTTGTCTTCTCTTGGCCTCTTCAGCGTTGAAGAATGAAGTGCTTCATATATGACTCTTGAATCCACGTGTACTTGAGATGACTTCTCATAGATAGGATATGCTATACTTAAGAAGTAGCTAGGGAAGAAGAATCAAAACACAATGGTGAAGAAGGTGAGACAAGGAATAGCAATAGTCAAGAATTAGACTACGAGAATTTTTATAAATATTTTTTTATTGTTTTTAACAAAATAAAATTTGTCCTAAAGGTTTTCCATTCTAACTAAGGCCACGTGACTAGGTCGACATCGGCTCTGATACCACTTCTGTGAGAACCGGAACTTAACTTTCCGACCCTCCTGTGTTACTCGTCAATCCCAAGATCAATGTTGACGACACAGCGAAATGTATATCATTACATACGTACTCAAAGATTAATTACAAAGTTTGAATAGCTACATAGTGTGACATTCATTACAAACAGAAAGCACACCGGAAACTAGAATGCGAAGAAACTCCATCTCAGCCACAGGCAGTCGATGTAGTCCACGAGGCCTCACTCCTCAACGTCATCGTAGTCTCCATAGTCTTCACCATCTTCATAGTACTCTGAATATCAACAAAAGTTTTGCCATGAGTACATTTCGTACTCAACATACCCCCTCGATGCAAGACCTAATATATCTACATGAGGCTTCAAAGGAAGGCTGTAGGTTCTTTTGCATAAAAGCTAATTTTATTTGCAATATATTTGATAAAAGCAGTTTTAGATGAAAACATGTTTTATAATGAGTGTAATATTTCTCATCAATGTGATTGTCCTTGACAACTCACGTATCTCATAGGATTCGAATTTCAGGGAAAGGAGGAAAGGAGAGAGAGCCAAAGAGGGAAATAGCAAGACAGGTTCCTGTATGTCAAGAAGGATTCATGTGTCGTCCATGACCGTGGACACGGCTATTCGAATAGTTTTAACTCTGCAGAGGTTGTACACTTTGCCCACACGACACAACCCCGTCTTGTTGCCCACCAGCCGTCGCTGATTTAATACACACCAATTGGTGTACCGGCAGAGGGATCGCGACAAGGTCTTTTAGCTAGATCCCCCAAAGATGTGACATGCCCACCGGGTCTGGCGCACGGTATTGAGAGTACGTCCCCAAACCGGTCCCCCCATCTGTGCCGAAGGTTCTCCCGTAGGCAGCTACCTCATCTGCGGTACGGCGACATCAACACCTAAGGCTGACTAACTTACTTAACCAGGCCAGTGCCCATATAGCATGTGGTTGTACGGTTGTCACAATCTTCAAATCCAAGACTTATTAGGACCCTTAAGCGGCACGAACGACGGATTGCTCCCTCCAACTTGTGAAGGGCAGCCAATCGCTCCTTCAACATTTGATTCAGCTGTCGCCCGCACCATATTTAGATGGTAAGTTTCACCCAGAGTAGAAGAGAGAGAGTAGAGGAAGCAACAACGGCTAATCAGCCTAGCTCAACGAGCTCAACAACTTTCAAAAGGGTATGTTTGACCCGAAGGTCGATCAATTCCTCCAAAGAGGCAATAGGAAGTATCCTAATGATTATTTAGCATGGCTAAGCAACTCTACTCTATCAGGATTACTCTATAATCTCTACTCAGGGTATCAAGTAAAAGGCGACAAGCGAATCAGAGTTGGTGTGTCAATCGACACGCTAGCTACTGGAATAAAATAGCATATATTTGTAAAACATAAAATAGCATGCAATTTGTAAAACTGGGATAAAATATGATGAGAGGGCATGCCTTCGTTGATGAATCCTTCGTCTTTCTCAATAACCTGATTATGTCCACGCCCAACCTCGCCACTCCCTACTCGTCGTAACGGTAGCAAATAGCAACCAAATAAATACCAAAACAATAATCACCAAAAGCGAATGAAATACAAATAAGAGTGAAGGGGTGAGTAGGTGTAAAATAGGATGGGACAATCTGGATGGAATTGAGAAAGTGAGTTGTTTGTAACTCGAATAGGAATCAACTAATATGGGTATGATGCTAGGATAAATTATTGGGATAAAGATCTATGATAAGATATCATCTGAGGCTTGTTATAACTAGGTAACTACATATCGATGATCTAAGGGTTATTGTATAGTTGGTAACCGCCACGTTACATAGTGAACCCACACTACACAATATTGCATAACTAGACAACTAGCAAACTTGTAAGTAAGACATACAAATAAACCATACTATACTAGTATGCTATAATCAACCAATACCTATCATACATACTAGTGATATAAACAATAGCGAAGATTCTCTAACATGCTATCGCAAACATATAAGCAAGACAAAGGCTCAGATAAAACATACATCATAAAACAACATGTGCAAGCTAATGCTAATACCATGAATTGCACGACGTTAGTGAACCATATATGTACAACACAATACAGAGAGCAACACAAATATAAAATACTACTAACATGAAACACAAACTAGCCAAAGCAACATATGGTCTACCACGTGAGGTAACAAACATCTCATAAGCTAACATACATGTATGAGGAAATAAATAAATCTATATATATATAACTAAACAAGGGTAAGAGATGTTACTATCTATTCGACAAGTAAATATATGCTAGCATACATGAAGACACTTCATATATAGTATGCAATACTAACATGAAAATAAGCTATCATCTATGTATGTAACACAAATGATCGATCAATGTAGTATCACATGAACAACATATATAACTATAATGTAGACAAAGCATGATCATGCACACTATTATAATAATAGGCTGCAACAATAAATAGAATCAAACATCTTATATGACACACGACCATGGTGGCTAAGCATGAATGATAATCCAGCTAAACAACATATATGTAATATTATGAAAAGCTAGTTGCATAAAGTAACTAAACAACTAATTAACTAGTATATGCCAACAAGAACCATTCATGTCACGAACATATCAGTACCAAATATTGCATGAAATACTAAGCATGGATTATAACATAGAACAACGGTAGGATAAGCATGCATTGCTCACAACAAGTATACTAGAAATAAACATGGATATAACTAGAGCATGGCAAGCAAAATCTGTAACAATTTCAAACAATGGTAACCAACAAACTAACATGCTATTGAATCACATGTAAAAAAAAATAAAAAATAAAAATCTCCTAGGTAATAAATCAATATCTAGTATTACTAAAATACTATTACAACCACCACCACACAATTTTCTATTTTGACAAAACTAACTGATCTAAAATAGTTTTAGAAACTACTAAACGGTACTACCATCATGTACAACAATTACATTGTAACAAGCTCTAATTATGCAATGAAACAAATGCTACTTTTATTCTAGCATAAATGCATGATAAGAAAAGAAGGCTAAGCAACGCACAAGAACAATATGATACTGCAGCAAAGAACTACCCAAAAGAGCAAAAAACTATTTAGAGAACACATTTACCGAAACTAGCAAATAAACCTATACAGTTTATAATAGAAACACTATCTGACTATATATGGTATTTTGCAAGCAATAATTACAATACAACTAAACTAATCAACCATACCTATTAGGATAGAAAGGACTACGCATCATGTACAAAGATGCATAAGTGAGCATGAATGGTAAGCTAGACAAAAACACACGTCATAATTCAGATTACCTACTCATAGAAGGATACAATACTAAGTTTATGCATAGTCTACAAACAACTGATAGTAACCGAAGAATACTATCTTCTTATAAAGTTCTAAACGGGAATAAACTAGTATCCAAAACTCAGGCTAAGCATGCATTATCTAGTCAGTATAATAGACACAATTCATACAAATAATTCAAAAACATCTAGACACAAAGTAAATAACAATATGTTCCAAGTACACATTATGTGCAGATTCTAAGATGATCTAGGAAGTCACAGATCATTGTTTAAACAACGTAAGGTAGAAGACATTAAACAATTTCATCCATGCATTCGAACTAAATCTAATTCTTCCCGTCCACTATGAAAACTAAGAACACTGATAGGTTTCTAGGGTCATTTGTCACGTTTTGTGTGTTGGGTCCAAGTTGATTCGAGGTGTGCAACATGGCTACAAGGCTGATGTCATCCGATGGCATTCGGTTCACCGGCGACTCGACAAACGGTAAAGCTACGACTGGAAATCATGTCTAGGAGGTAGCTCTATGGACAGGTATCGCGTTCCGAGCAAAAGAAACGGCTGGTTCTCACCGAGTTCGTCGCAGTTTGAGGTAGACGTCGGCGGCCAGAGTTGACGTTGGCGCCGTGGGTGTCGTCGGTGAGCAGAGATTCGTCCTTTTTGTTCCGTGGATGAACTCCCCTCCTCCTGGTGATATTCCTGGCGCAGCAGTTCGCTCTCTCGTGGCCTGAGTCGTCGGGAACGCGAACGGCGTCCGGCGGCGTTCTTGCGAGTGTGGCTTGCTGTGTGAGCCTATGGCTTCAGTGATGGCTTGGGATGAAAGAGGAGAGCGGGGGCGTCGGTCTGAGGCTGTATAGGAGAAGAATGGGCGTTCTAAGAGACGTACTTAAAGAGAGGTTGATGGGAGGTAATTGCAGCAGTTTATGGTGGCGTTTATGGCTGAACGTTTCGACTTGCTGTTCGTGTGTGCGTTCGGGAAGAGGAAGAGCAGTGCAACGCTTCACTCGCCTGGTCCAGGGACTTGTGTCCCGTTCATGCAAACATGAGAACGCACGAGTGCTCTTCTAGCTGGGCCGACTCGGCTGGTTGGCTGACTAGAGTTCAGGGTGGGCATAAAAACCGTGAAACCGAAAACCGAACCGAAGCCGAAACCGAACTAACCGAATCTCGGTTTTTTCCATTAACCGTTATTTTTTCGGTTTCCATTTATACTAACCGAATTAAATTTGGTAGAATTCGGTTTTTACCCCCACCAACCGAACAAGACCGAATAGACCGAACTGAGTAACCTACCATCAATTTGTGCATAAACCTATCATTCCATAGAAGCCCAATTGCGTTTGATGTTCCAAAAATTGTTCATTCAATGTATGACTTTGGTCTTTGAAGTACTAACTTTTTCTGAATATAGCGTGAAGCCTGCATAATAGAACACGTCGCTCGAAGTCCTAGCTACCCCTTTTAATCGCTCACGAGTGATGCACCTGTACCACGAGTGCCGCAGCTTACCAAATAGCATCCCTCCACGATTGGTGCTCATTTGTCGATTTCTTGCGTAGTTGATGCTTTTTGTGTTGATATGTCAATCACTATTTGCTTTCTTCGGTGATGCCTACTATTTGTTCAAGTGAGTAGGTTCATTCGGTTTTAACCGAAAACCGAACCGAATTTGTCGGTTAACCGAATCTTCAGTTTCCTAAATTTTCATGCCAATTTCGGTTACCATTTTTGAAAACTAAATTTGTTCAAAAATCGCAAAAACCGAACCAAAATTTCGGTTAAAACCGAATGCCCACCCTGAACTAGAGTACGCCTCTAGGCTCCTCGGCTAGTTGGTTCGGTGATAGACAAGGAAGAGAAAAGACTTGATGCCTGCGTGTATATTCAGGGAAAAGTAAAACAGAAATAATGAGAGGAGAGAGATAGCATGCACGATGCATGTAACTAGGTAAAAATAAAAACCTGGCCAAAACATGGCGTGTATGTGCATGGCTATAGGCAAATTCGAAAAGAATTTTGTTAAGAACCAAATTAAAAGGAAATCGCAAATTAAAATCAAATCGACAATAATACAAGAAGTATTCCGAGAATTTATTCTCCATCTTCTATGTGTCAAATTAATTCGAAAAATATTTGAAATTAATTTTAACAACTCCAAACAAAATATTTATTTTTATTAGACCGCGTTGCAACATCCTTTGTTTAGAGAAAAAAAAATTTAGTCCGCGAACATCAGGATGTTACAATTCTACCCCCCTTACAAGGAATCTCGACCCCGAGATTCGGTCTAAGAGAAAAGATTTGGAAACTCCTAACATGGGCATCTTCGTGTTTCCATGTCGCTTCATCTTCGATGTGGTCGCTTCATTGGACTTTGCAACAGTTGATCGCATTCCTTCTGATTGTCCTTAACTGCTCATCAAGAATATTTAACGGGTACTATTTGCATTTGGGGCGGTGCTTGGAACTAAAGGCGGAGTAGACTCTATCTCACTGTCTGGTGGTAGACCTGGTAGCTCGTCTGGAAAAATATCTTGATATTATTTAAAAACCCTAACATCCGTCACCACCATCTCCTTCAAGTTGTCCAGCAGGCTATCTACTAATGTATGGGGTGCTAATTCCGCTTGTAGTCATGATTCCTCCATCTTAAGTTTCAATACCATGGACTTCACCCTCAACAAGGTTATATCTTCAAAAGTTGGTCCACATCCATGTCCACTTTTGTGCCCGCCTCATTTGTGACCACAACTCGGTTGACATTCATCATGTTGTCGCTTGGGGTCGGGATAGACGAGAGGGAAATAAACTAACCCATAACCAAACATATAAGAAAGTAACCATGGAAAATCCAAATAAAACTTCAACCAAATTATTTAAAAATAAGTTTTTAGTATGACTACATAAAATAACAAACAAATGTAGTCGATACTCATAAAAAAAATCATCTAACATACGCAGTACCTATCTAAAGGGTTCTACAAAAACTCATACTATATGGTTGTCTTCTCTTGGCCTCTTCAGCGTTGAAGAATGAAGTGCTTCATATATGACTCTTGAATCCACGTGTACTTGAGATGACTTCTCATAGATAGGATATGCTATACTTAAGAAGTAGCTAGGGAAGAAGAATCAAAACACAATGGTGAAGAAGGTGAGACAAGGAATAGCAATAGTCAAGAATTAGACTACGAGAATTTTTATAAATATTTTTTTATTGTTTTTAACAAAATAAAATTTGTCCTAAAGGTTTTCCATTCTAACTAAGGCCACGTGACTAGGTCGACATCGGCTCTGATACCACTTCTGTGAGAACCGGAACTTAACTTTCCGACCCTCCTGTGTTACTCGCCAATCCCAAGATCAATGTTGACGACACAGCGAAATGTATATCATTACATACGTACCAAAGATTAATTACAAAGTTTGAATAGCTACATAGTGTGACATTCATTACAATCAGAAAGCACAGCGGATAATAGAATGCGAAGTAACTCCATCTCAGCCACAGGCAGTCGATGTAGTCCACGAGGCCTCACTCCTCAACGTCATCGTAGTCTCCATAGTCTTCACCATCTTCATAGTACTCTGAATATCAACAAAAGTTTTGCCATGAGTACATTTCGTACTCAACATACCCCCTCGATGCAAGACCTAATATATCTACATGAGGCTTCAAAGGAAGGCTGTAGGTTCTTTTGCATAAAAGCTAATTTTATTTGCAATATATTTGATAAAAGCAGTTTTAGATGAAAACATGTTTTATAATGAGTGTAATATTTCTCATCAATGTGATTGTCCTTGACAACTCACGTATCTCATAGGATTCGAATTTCAGGGAAAGGAGGAAAGGAGAGAGAGCCAAAGAGGGAAATAGCAAGACAGGTTCCTGTATGTCAAGAAGGATTCATGTGTCGTCCATGACCGTGGACACGGCTATTCGAATAGTTTTAACTCTGCAGAGGTTGTACACTTTGCCCACACGACACAACCCCGTCTTGTTGCCCACCAGCCGTCGCTGATTTAATACACACCAATTGGTGTACCGGCGAGGGATCGCGACAAGGTCTTTTAGCTAGATCCCCCAAAGATGTGACATGCCCACCGGGTCTGGCGCACGGTATTGAGAGTACGTCCCCAAACCGGTCCCCCCATCTGTGCCGAAGGTTCTCCCGTAGGCAGCTACCTCATCTGCGGTACGGCGACATCAACACCTAAGGCTGACTAACTTACTTAACCAGGCCAGTGCCCATATAGCATGTGGTTGTACGGTTGTCACAATCTTCAAATCCAAGACTTATTAGGACCCTTAAGCGGCACGAACGACGGATTGCTCCTCCAACTTGTGAAGGGCAGCCAATCGCTCCTTCAACATTTGATTCAGTGTCGCCCGCACCATATTTAGATGGTAAGTTTCACCCAGTAGAAGAGATAGTAGAGGAAGCAACAACGGCTAATCAGCCTAGCTCAACGAGCTCAACAACTTTCAAAAGGGTATGTTTGACCCGAAGGTCGATCAATTCCTCCAAAGAGGCAATAGGAAGTATCCTAATGATTATTTAGCATGGCTAAGCAACTCTACTCTATCAGGATTACTCTATAATCTCTACTCAGGGTATCAAGTAAAAGGCGACAAGCGAATCAGAGTTGGTGTGTCAATCGACACGCTAGCTACTGGAATAAAATAGCATATATTTGTAAAACATAAAATAGCATGCAATTTGTAAAACTGGGATAAAATATGATGAGAGGGCATGCCTTCGTTGATGAATCCTTCGTCTTTCTCAATAACCTGATTATGTCCACGCCCAACCTCGCCACTCCCTACTCGTCGTAACGGTAGCAAATAGCAACCAAATAAATACCAAAACAATAATCACCAAAAGCGAATGAAATACAAATAAGAGTGAAGGGGTGAGTAGGTGTAAAATAGGATGGGACAATCTGGATGGAATTGAGAAAGTGAGTTGTTTGTAACTCGAATAGGAATCAACTAATATGGGTATGATGCTAGGATAAATTATTGGGATAAAGATCTATGATAAGATATCATCTGAGGCTTGTTATAACTAGGTAACTACATATCGATGATCTAAGGGTTATTGTATAGTTGGTAACCGCCACGTTACATAGTGAACCCACACTACACAATATTGCATAACTAGACAACTAGCAAACTTGTAAGTAAGACATACAAATAAACCATACTATACTAGTATGCTATAATCAACCAATACCTATCATACATACTAGTGATATAAACAATAGCGAAGATTCTCTAACATGCTATCGCAAACATATAAGCAAGACAAAGGCTCAGATAAAACATACATCATAAAACAACATGTGCAAGCTAATGCTAATACCATGAATTGCACGACGTTAGTGAACCATATATGTACAACACAATACAGAGAGCAACACAAATATAAAATACTACTAACATGAAACACAAACTAGCCAAAGCAACATATGGTCTACCACGTGAGGTAACAAACATCTCATAAGCTAACATACATGTATGAGGAAATAAATAAATCTATATATATATAACTAAACAAGGGTAAGAGATGTTACTATCTATTCGACAAGTAAATATATGCTAGCATACATGAAGACACTTCATATATAGTATGCAATACTAACATGAAAATAAGCTATCATCTATGTATGTAACACAAATGATCGATCAATGTAGTATCACATGAACAACATATATAACTATAATGTAGACAAAGCATGATCATGCACACTATTATAATAATAGGCTGCAACAATAAATAGAATCAAACATCTTATATGACACACGACCATGGTGGCTAAGCATGAATGATAATCCAGCTAAACAACATATATGTAATATTATGAAAAGCTAGTTGCATAAAGTAACTAAACAACTAATTAACTAGTATATGCCAACAAGAACCATTCATGTCACGAACATATCAGTACCAAATATTGCATGAAATACTAAGCATGGATTATAACATAGAACAACGGTAGGATAAGCATGCATTGCTCACAACAAGTATACTAGAAATAAACATGGATATAACTAGAGCATGGCAAGCAAAATCTCGTTAACAATTTCAAACAATGGTAACCAACAAACTAACATGCTATTGAATCACATGTAAAAAAAAATAAAAAATAAAAATCTCCTAGGTAATAAATCAATATCTAGTATTACTAAAATACTATTACAACCACCACCACACAATTTTCTATTTTGACAAAACTAACTGATCTAAAATAGTTTTAGAAACTACTAAACGGTACTACCATCATGTACAACAATTACATTGTAACAAGCTCTAATTATGCAATGAAACAAATGCTACTTTTATTCTAGCATAAATGCATGATAAGAAAAGAAGGCTAAGCAACGCACAAGAACAATATGATACTGGCAGCAAAGAACTACCCAAAAGAGCAAAAAACTATTTAGAGAACACATTTACCGAAACTAGCAAATAAACCTATACAGTTTATAATAGAAACACTATCTGACTATATATGGTATTTTGCAAGCAATAATTACAATACAACTAAACTAATCAACCATACCTATTAGGATAGAAAGGACTACGCATCATGTACAAAGATGCATAAGTGAGCATGAATGGTAAGCTAGACAAAAACACACGTCATAATTCAGATTACCTACTCATAGAAGGATACAATACTAAGTTTATGCATAGTCTACAAACAACTGATAGTAACCGAAGAATACTATCTTCTTATAAAGTTCTAAACGGGGAATAAACTAGTATCCAATACTCAGGCTAAGCATGCATTATCTAGTCAGTATAATAGACACAATTCATACAAATAATTCAAAAACATCTAGACACAAAGTAAATAACAATATGTTCCAAGTACACATTATGTGCAGATTCTAAGATGATCTAGGAAGTCACAGATCATTGTTTAAACAACGTAAGGTAGAAGACATTAAACAATTTCATCCATGCATTCGAACTAAATCTAATTCTTCCCGTCCACTATGAAAACTAAGAACACTGATAGGTTTCTAGGGTCATTTGTCACGTTTTGTGTGTTGGGTCCAAGTTGATTCGAGGTGTGCAACATGGCTACAAGGCTGATGTCATCCGATGGCATTCGGTTCACCGGCGACTCGACAAACGGTAAAGCTACGACTGGAAATCATGTCTAGGAGGTAGCTCTATGGACAGGTATCGCGTTCCGAGCAAAAGAAACGGCTGGTTCTCACCGAGTTCGTCGCAGTTTGAGGTAGACGTCGGCGGCCAGAGTTGACGTTGGCGCCGTGGGTGTCGTCGGTGAGCAGAGATTCGTCCTTTTTGTTCCGTGGATGAACTCCCCTCCTCCTGGTGATATTCCTGGCGCAGCAGTTCGCTCTCTCGTGGCCTGAGTCGTCGGGAACGCGAACGGCGTCCGGCGGCGTTCTTGCGAGTGTGGCTTGCTGTGTGAGCCTATGGCTTCAGTGATGGCTTGGGATGAAAGAGGAGAGCGGGGGCGTCGGTCTGAGGCTGTATAGGAGAAGAATGGGCGTTCTAAGAGACGTACTTAAAGAGAGGTTGATGGGAGGTAATTGCAGCAGTTTATGGTGGCGTTTATGGCTGAACGTTTCGACTTGCTGTTCGTGTGTGCGTTCGGGAAGAGGAAGAGCAGTGCAACGCTTCACTCGCCTGGTCCAGGGACTTGTGTCCCGTTCATGCAAACATGAGAACGCACGAGTGCTCTTCTAGCTGGGCCGACTCGGCTGGTTGGCTGACTAGAGTTCAGGGTGGGCATAAAAACCGTGAAACCGAAAACCGAACCGAAGCCGAAACCGAACTAACCGAATCTCGGTTTTTTCCATTAACCGTTATTTTTTCGGTTTCCATTTATACTAACCGAATTAAATTTGGTAGAATTCGGTTTTTACCCCCACCAACCGAACAAGACCGAATAGACCGAACTGAGTAACCTACCATCAATTTGCGCATAAACCTATCATTCCATAGAAGCCCAATTGCGTTTGATGTTCCAAAAATTGTTCATTCAATGTATGACTTTGGTCTTTGAAGTACTAACTTTTTCTGAATATAGCGTGAAGCCTGCATAATAGAACACGTCGCTCGAAGTCCTAGCTACCCCTTTTAATCGCTCACGAGTGATGCACCTGTACCACGAGTGCCGCAGCTTACCAAATAGCATCCCTCCACGATTGGTGCTCATTTGTCGATTTCTTGCGTAGTTGATGCTTTTTGTGTTGATATGTCAATCACTATTTGCTTTCTTCGGTGATGCCTACTATTTGTTCAAGTGAGTAGGTTCATTCGGTTTTAACCGAAAACCGAACCGAATTTGTCGGTTAACCGAATCTTCAGTTTCCTAAATTTTCATGCCAATTTCGGTTACCATTTTTGAAAACTAAATTTGTTCAAAAATCGCAAAAACCGAACCAAAATTTCGGTTAAAACCGAATGCCCACCCTGAACTAGAGTACGCCTCTAGGCTCCTCGGCTAGTTGGTTCGGTGATAGACAAGGAAGAGAAAAGACTTGATGCCTGCGTGTATATTCAGGGAAAAGTAAAACAGAAATAATGAGAGGAGAGAGATAGCATGCACGATGCATGTAACTAGGTAAAAATAAAAACCTGGCCAAAACATGGCGTGTATGTGCATGGCTATAGGCAAATTCGAAAAGAATTTTGTTAAGAACCAAATTAAAAGGAAATCGCAAATTAAAATCAAATCGACAATAATACAAGAAGTATTCCGAGAATTTATTCTCCATCTTCTATGTGTCAAATTAATTCGAAAAATATTTGAAATTAATTTTAACAACTCCAAACAAAATATTTATTTTTATTAGACCGCGTTGCAACATCCTTTGTTTAGAGAAAAAAAAATTTAGTCCGCGAACATCAGGATGTTACAATTCTACCCCCCTTACAAGGAATCTCGACCCCGAGATTCGGTCTAAGAGAAAAGATTTGGAAACTCCTAACATGGGCATCTTCGTGTTTCCATGTCGCTTCATCTTCGATGTGGTCGCTTCATTGGACTTTGCAACAGTTGATCGCATTCCTTCTGATTGTCCTTAACTGCTCATCAAGAATATTTAACGGGTACTATTTGCATTTGGGGCGGTGCTTGGAACTAAAGGCGGAGTAGACTCTATCTCACTGTCTGGTGGTAGACCTGGTAGCTAAATGCGGAAAAATATCTTGATATTATTTAAAAACCCTAACATCCGTCACCACCATCTCCTTCAAGTTGTCCAGCAGGCTATCTACTAATGTATGGGGTGCTAATTCCGCTTGTAGTCATGATTCCTCCATCTTAAGTTTCAATACCATGGACTTCACCCTCAACAAGGTTATATCTTCAAAAGTTGGTCCACATCCATGTCCACTTTTGTGCCCGCCTCATTTGTGACCACAACTCGGTTGACATTCATCATGTTGTCGCTTGGGGTCGGGATAGACGAGAGGGAAATAAACTAACCCATAACCAAACATATAAGAAAGTAACCATGGAAAATCCAAATAAAACTTCAACCAAATTATTTAAAAATAAGTTTTTAGTATGACTACATAAAATAACAAACAAATGTAGTCGATACTCATAAAAAAAATCATCTAACATACGCAGTACCTATCTAAAGGGTTCTACAAAAACTCATACTATATGGTTGTCTTCTCTTGGCCTCTTCAGCGTTGAAGAATGAAGTGCTTCATATATGACTCTTGAATCCACGTGTACTTGAGATGACTTCTCATAGATAGGATATGCTATACTTAAGAAGTAGCTAGGGAAGAAGAATCAAAACACAATGGTGAAGAAGGTGAGACAAGGAATAGCAATAGTCAAGAATTAGACTACGAGAATTTTTATAAATATTTTTTTATTGTTTTTAACAAAATAAAATTTGTCCTAAAGGTTTTCCATTCTAACTAAGGCCACGTGACTAGGTCGACATCGGCTCTGATACCACTTCTGTGAGAACCGGAACTTAACTTTCCGACCCTCCTGTGTTACTCGTCAATCCCAAGATCAATGTTGACGACACAGCGAAATGTATATCATTACATACGTACCAAAGATTAATTACAAAGTTTGAATAGCTACATAGTGTGACATTCATTACAATCAGAAAGCACAGCGGATAATAGAATGCGAAGTAACTCCATCTCAGCCACAGGCAGTCGATGTAGTCCACGAGGCCTCACTCCTCAACGTCATCGTAGTCTCCATAGTCTTCACCATCTTCATAGTACTCTGAATATCAACAAAAGTTTTGCCATGAGTACATTTCGTACTCAACATACCCCCTCGATGCAAGACCTAATATATCTACATGAGGCTTCAAAGGAAGGCTGTAGGTTCTTTTGCATAAAAGCTAATTTTATTTGCAATATATTTGATAAAAGCAGTTTTAGATGAAAACATGTTTTATAATGAGTGTAATATTTCTCATCAATGTGATTGTCCTTGACAACTCACGTATCTCATAGGATTCGAATTTCAGGGAAAGGAGGAAAGGAGAGAGAGCCAAAGAGGGAAATAGCAAGACAGGTTCCTGTATGTCAAGAAGGATTCATGTGTCGTCCATGACCGTGGACACGGCTATTCGAATAGTTTTAACTCTGCAGAGGTTGTACACTTTGCCCACACGACACAACCCCGTCTTGTTGCCCACCAGCCGTCGCTGATTTAATACACACCAATTGGTGTACCGGCAGAGGGATCGCGACAAGGTCTTTTAGCTAGATCCCCCAAAGATGTGACATGCCCACCGGGTCTGGCGCACGGTATTGAGAGTACGTCCCCAAACCGGTCCCCCCATCTGTGCCGAAGGTTCTCCCGTAGGCAGCTACCTCATCTGTGATACGGCGACGACATCAACACCTAAGGCTGACTAACTTACTTAACCAGGCCAGTGCCCATATAGCATGTGGTTGTACGGTTGTCACAATCTTCAAATCCAAGACTTATTAGTACCCTTAAGCGGCACGAACGACGGATTGCTCCCTCCAACTTGTGAAGGGCAGCCAATCGCTCCTTCAACATTTGATTCAGCTGTCGCCCGCACCATATTTAGATGGTAAGTTTCACCCAGAGTAGAAGAGAGAGAGTAGAGGAAGCAACAACGGCTAATCAGCCTAGCTCAACGAGCTCAACAACTTTCAAAAGGGTATGTTTGACCCGAAGGTCGATCAATTCCTCCAAAGAGGCAATAGGAAGTATCCTAATGATTATTTAGCATGGCTAAGCAACTCTACTCTATCAGGATTACTCTATAATCTCTACTCAGGGTATCAAGTAAAAGGCGACAAGCGAATCAGAGTTGGTGTGTCAATCGACACGCTAGCTACTGGAATAAAATAGCATATATTTGTAAAACATAAAATAGCATGCAATTTGTAAAACTGGGATAAAATATGATGAGAGGGCATGCCTTCGTTGATGAATCCTTCGTCTTTCTCAATAACCTGATTATGTCCACGCCCAACCTCGCCACTCCCTACTCGTCGTAACGGTAGCAAATAGCAACCAAATAAATACCAAAACAATAATCACCAAAAGCGAATGAAATACAAATAAGAGTGAAGGGGTGAGTAGGTGTAAAATAGGATGGGACAATCTGGATGGAATTGAGAAAGTGAGTTGTTTGTAACTCGAATAGGAATCAACTAATATGGGTATGATGCTAGGATAAATTATTGGGATAAAGATCTATGATAAGATATCATCTGAGGCTTGTTATAACTAGGTAACTACATATCGATGATCTAAGGGTTATTGTATAGTTGGTAACCGCCACGTTACATAGTGAACCCACACTACACAATATTGCATAACTAGACAACTAGCAAACTTGTAAGTAAGACATACAAATAAACCATACTATACTAGTATGCTATAATCAACCAATACCTATCATACATACTAGTGATATAAACAATAGCGAAGATTCTCTAACATGCTATCGCAAACATATAAGCAAGACAAAGGCTCAGATAAAACATACATCATAAAACAACATGTGCAAGCTAATGCTAATACCATGAATTGCACGACGTTAGTGAACCATATATGTACAACACAATACAGAGAGCAACACAAATATAAAATACTACTAACATGAAACACAAACTAGCCAAAGCAACATATGGTCTACCACGTGAGGTAACAAACATCTCATAAGCTAACATACATGTATGAGGAAATAAATAAATCTATATATATATAACTAAACAAGGGTAAGAGATGTTACTATCTATTCGACAAGTAAATATATGCTAGCATACATGAAGACACTTCATATATAGTATGCAATACTAACATGAAAATAAGCTATCATCTATGTATGTAACACAAATGATCGATCAATGTAGTATCACATGAACAACATATATAACTATAATGTAGACAAAGCATGATCATGCACACTATTATAATAATAGGCTGCAACAATAAATAGAATCAAACATCTTATATGACACACGACCATGGTGGCTAAGCATGAATGATAATCCAGCTAAACAACATATATGTAATATTATGAAAAGCTAGTTGCATAAAGTAACTAAACAACTAATTAACTAGTATATGCCAACAAGAACCATTCATGTCACGAACATATCAGTACCAAATATTGCATGAAATACTAAGCATGGATTATAACATAGAACAACGGTAGGATAAGCATGCATTGCTCACAACAAGTATACTAGAAATAAACATGGATATAACTAGAGCATGGCAAGCAAAATCTCGTTAACAATTTCAAACAATGGTAACCAACAAACTAACATGCTATTGAATCACATGTAAAAAAAAATAAAAAATAAAAATCTCCTAGGTAATAAATCAATATCTAGTATTACTAAAATACTATTACAACCACCACCACACAATTTTCTATTTTGACAAAACTAACTGATCTAAAATAGTTTTAGAAACTACTAAACGGTACTACCATCATGTACAACAATTACATTGTAACAAGCTCTAATTATGCAATGAAACAAATGCTACTTTTATTCTAGCATAAATGCATGATAAGAAAAGAAGGCTAAGCAACGCACAAGAACAATATGATACTGGCAGCAAAGAACTACCCAAAAGAGCAAAAAACTATTTAGAGAACACATTTACCGAAACTAGCAAATAAACCTATACAGTTTATAATAGAAACACTATCTGACTATATATGGTATTTTGCAAGCAATAATTACAATACAACTAAACTAATCAACCATACCTATTAGGATAGAAAGGACTACGCATCATGTACAAAGATGCATAAGTGAGCATGAATGGTAAGCTAGACAAAAACACACGTCATAATTCAGATTACCTACTCATAGAAGGATACAATACTAAGTTTATGCATAGTCTACAAACAACTGATAGTAACCGAAGAATACTATCTTCTTATAAAGTTCTAAACGGGGAATAAACTAGTATCCAATACTCAGGCTAAGCATGCATTATCTAGTCAGTATAATAGACACAATTCATACAAATAATTCAAAAACATCTAGACACAAAGTAAATAACAATATGTTCCAAGTACACATTATGTGCAGATTCTAAGATGATCTAGGAAGTCACAGATCATTGTTTAAACAACGTAAGGTAGAAGACATTAAACAATTTCATCCATGCATTCGAACTAAATCTAATTCTTCCCGTCCACTATGAAAACTAAGAACACTGATAGGTTTCTAGGGTCATTTGTCACGTTTTGTGTGTTGGGTCCAAGTTGATTCGAGGTGTGCAACATGGCTACAAGGCTGATGTCATCCGATGGCATTCGGTTCACCGGCGACTCGACAAACGGTAAAGCTACGACTGGAAATCATGTCTAGGAGGTAGCTCTATGGACAGGTATCGCGTTCCGAGCAAAAGAAACGGCTGGTTCTCACCGAGTTCGTCGCAGTTTGAGGTAGACGTCGGCGGCCAGAGTTGACGTTGGCGCCGTGGGTGTCGTCGGTGAGCAGAGATTCGTCCTTTTTGTTCCGTGGATGAACTCCCCTCCTCCTGGTGATATTCCTGGCGCAGCAGTTCGCTCTCTCGTGGCCTGAGTCGTCGGGAACGCGAACGGCGTCCGGCGGCGTTCTTGCGAGTGTGGCTTGCTGTGTGAGCCTATGGCTTCAGTGATGGCTTGGGATGAAAGAGGAGAGCGGGGGCGTCGGTCTGAGGCTGTATAGGAGAAGAATGGGCGTTCTAAGAGACGTACTTAAAGAGAGGTTGATGGGAGGTAATTGCAGCAGTTTATGGTGGCGTTTATGGCTGAACGTTTCGACTTGCTGTTCGTGTGTGCGTTCGGGAAGAGGAAGAGCAGTGCAACGCTTCACTCGCCTGGTCCAGGGACTTGTGTCCCGTTCATGCAAACATGAGAACGCACGAGTGCTCTTCTAGCTGGGCCGACTCGGCTGGTTGGCTGACTAGAGTACGCCTCTAGGCTCCTCGGCTAGTTGGTTCGGTGATAGACAAGGAAGAGAAAAGACTTGATGCCTGCGTGTATATTCAGGGAAAAGTAAAACAGAAATAATGAGAGGAGAGAGATAGCATGCACGATGCATGTAACTAGGTAAAAATAAAAACCTGGCCAAAACATGGCGTGTATGTGCATGGCTATAGGCAAATTCGAAAAGAATTTTGTTAAGAACCAAATTAAAAGGAAATCGCAAATTAAAATCAAATCGACAATAATACAAGAAGTATTCCGAGAATTTATTCTCCATCTTCTATGTGTCAAATTAATTCGAAAAATATTTGAAATTAATTTTAACAACTCCAAACAAAATATTTATTTTTATTAGACCGCGTTGCAACATCCTTTGTTTAGAGAAAAAAAAATTTAGTCCGCGAACATCAGGATGTTACAGATCATCTACCGTAGCAACAAGAGCCTCATCTTGTAGGCTTTGGAAATCTTCAAGGGTGAGTCTCGTTCATCCCCTCGTTGCTCCCGTCTTCTAGATTGCATCTTGGCTTGGATTGCGTTCTCGCGGTAGGAAATTTTTTGTTTTCTATGCAACGAATCCCTACAGTGGTATCAGAGCCGTGTCTATGCATAGATGGTTGCACGAGTAGAACACAATTGTTTTGTGGACGTTGATGCTTATGTTGTCTTTAGTTTGAGTACTTTGCATCTTTGTGGCATAGTGGGATGAAGCGGCTCGGGCTAACTTTACATGACCGCGTTCATGAGATTTGCTCCACGCTCGACATGCAACTTGTATTGCATAAGTGGCTTTGCGGGTGTCTGTCTCTCCAACTATAGTGAAGATTCAATTTACTCTTCTATTGACAACACTAGTATCACCGTTGTGGTTCATGTTCGTAGGTAGATTAGATCTCACTCGAAAACCCTAAACCACGTAAAATATGCAAACCAAATTAGAGACGTCTAACTTGTTTTTGCAGGGTTTGGTGATGTGATATGGCCATAATGTGATGATGAATATGTATGAGATGATCATTATTGTATTGTGGCAACTGGCAGGAGCTTTATGGTTATCTTTAAATTTCATGTTGAGTAGTATTTCAAAGTAGTTGTAATAGTTGCTACATGAGGTGAACAACCATGAAGATGGTGCCATGGACCTTGACGCTACGCCGACGATGATGGAGATCATGCCCGTTGATGATGGAGATCACGTCCGTGCTTTGGAGATGAAGATCGAAGGCGCAAAGACTAAAGGGCCATATCATATCACATATGAATTGCATGTGATGTTAATCCTTTATGCATCTTATTTTGCTTAGAACGCGACGGTAGCATTATAAGATGATCCCTCACATTAATATCAATAAAATAAAGTGTTCTCCCCTTGTATGCACCGTTGCAACAGTTCGTCGTTTCGAAGCATCTCGTGATGATCGGATGTGATAGATTCTACGTTCATAAACAACGGGTGTAAGCCATGTTTGCACACGCATAATACTTGGGTTTGCTTGACGAGCCTAGCATGTACAGACATGGCCTCGGGACAAAGGAAACCGAAAGGTTGAACACGAGTCATATGGATGATATGATCAACATGTTGATGTTCACCATTGAAGCTACATCATCTCACGTGATGATCGGTTTTGGTGTAGTGGATGTGTATCGTGTACCACTTAACAACTATGAGGGATGTTGTATTAAGTGGGAGTTCATTAGTAATTAGATTAAAACATGAACTAATTATCATAAACATAGTCTGAGTAGTTTTTTGAATTAATTTTGTAGTATTGGCATCTGTATTCTACCATGCGCTAGTCTTGTAATTGAGATAGAAATACTGTTAAAATCTGACAAGAAACTTTACGGACTGGTACCGTATTGTTAAAGAATCAAGAAATGATTAAGTCCTATTGCAAACTTTTAGTAAACCTCACATTGTTGATTCAAAGAGCTATGGTTTCAATTAGTACCTAAAGTTATCTTGTCTCCGTGAAACTTGAAGTTCAAATCTATTTGAAAAGTAAGGAGCTGAAAATTTAGTTTTCAGAAATAATCAAGGTATGAGATATATGTGATATCTAAGACCTTATTGCAAGATGATAGAATATAATTTGGTGAGACTACATAAACTCATAAGTTTTATGGGAATGTACGAAGGTTGAAGATGCAAGGCGTCCCAATCCTCCAACTATTGGGGCACTAACGATATTCGCATATCCATGAAATAATCGTCCTTAGTATGCACCGTTGCTAAGACTCGTCATTTCGAAGCATCACGTGATGATCGGGTGTTATAGATTCTACGTGTGCATACAATGGGTGCAAGCCAGATTTGCACATGCGAATACTGAGGTTAAACTTTACGAGCCTAACATGTACAGACATGGTCTCGAAAAATCGTCATGATATGATGGATAAAATTATGAGTGAAATTGTTCATCATATTAAAAAGTTACTAATAGTGAAATCTGAAACACTTGTCATATGATGATCAACTTCAAAGTAAGAACCTCAAGGTTATTGGTATTTGACCAACAAACCTAGAAGTTATTGAAGGTGAAGTGTTTTCTGAATAATGAGGAAAGCTAAAAGAGAAACTACAAAAGATATTTTGGCAGAAAGAAAAGAAAAGACTAGAAAGTCTAGCTCAGGTGTATATACATGATATACATGTTATGGTTGTATTCCTAGAAAGTCTAGCTCAGGTGTATATACATGATATACATGTTATGGTTGTATTCCTAGTTTGGTCACACAATGAAATTCTTGGGTATTAGTACCATATTGGTTGGTATGAAGTGTCATACAAAACAACGCAATACAAGAAAAAAAATGGCCTAAATGACTAACAAGGAATATGATAGGAATGCACGTCCGGAACAAAAATAAAGTGTTATTATGTTCGTCGTTGGCATTCTATCTAGCCCTTAGAATTTATAATAAAGAACTTAATAATTGTCATTTTGCTCTGGTCAAATAAAAACAATGAGTTGTTCAAATTATGATATTACTCCATGTACGATGGATAAGTTATTATAAATCTTAATGGTGAAACAGACATACAAAACACTGACGCTAAAATGCCATAAGGCAAATGATTTGAATTTCACTTATTTGTGGAACCGCCATTTAGGTCATGTTAGAAAGGAACGCATGAAGGAACTCCATGCAAATGGATTTTTGGAGTCATTCAATTTTTGAATCGTTTGGCGCTTGCAAATCTTTTCTAAAGAGAATGACTGAAATACCGTTCATAGGCCAAGAGTTGAACGGGAAACTAACTTAGTGGAAACATACATGATGATATATGTTGTTCACTGGGCATAGTTGTGTGCGGGAGATTCTTCTACTTCATGAAAACTACCAACAATAAATTGAGTATATATATGTGGATATATTCGATAAGGAAGAAGTTTGAAACATTTGAATAGATTCAAATAAATTTCAGCATGAAGTGGAAATCATCGTAATAGAAAAGTCAAATATCTATGATTGGATCATAGTGGAAATATTTGAATTACGAGTTTTAGCGAACATCTAAGAGAGTTATGAAGTTGTTCTACAACTCACGTTTCTTGGAGTATCATAGTGATGATGAAGTATCCGAGAGACGTATCCAAAACTTGTTGGATTAATGATGAGATAAAATAAAGCCATTATATTTTTGTGGATTATGCTTTAGAGACTACCGCTTTTACACTGAATAGAGCATCATCATGATCCGTTGAAATGACACCATACGAGTTATGGCATGGGTATGAAACCTAATAGTCCTTTCTTAAATTTTGGTATGCATAGCATAAGGTAAATAAGTTTACAACCAAAATCGGATGAATGTCTTTGTTGGTTATCCTAAAGAATTAATTGGGAATTCTTTCCACTATGAAGTAAAAGACAAAAGTGTTTGTTGATGTTACTTGCTTATTTCCAAGAAATTGTTTTCTAGCGAAGTATTTGAGTGGGAGGACAATAGAACTTGATAAGGTTTATGAACCTGAGCATAATGATCAGAGTAGCGCAGCATCGGAATTGGTTCCGGAAGCGGCCACGATGATCATAGCTCTCATGACTACAAAGTGTTTTAGTCATGGAGATCGAAGTACATATTGAACCTTGTAGGTATGGTTTACTTTGTGATCAAATAAATGATTTGTGAACAAAGGATTGATTTTGAACAATGATAAATCAACTACAAATAAAGAAGTTATGATGGGCCCTGACTCCGTTAAAATGGCTATACGCAATAAAATCCAAGATAGATCAATACTTTTTGAAAGTAAATGGATCTATAAAATTGATGTACTTGGATGAAATATCATTTAAGAAGCTCGACTTGTCGAAAAATAGTTTACGACAAAGTTCAAAGAGTTGACTACGATAAGATTAGATCTTCTGTAGCAATGCTTAAAGTCTATATGGATTATTCTAGTAATCACTACATATTTCTTTTATGAGATATGCTAGTAGGATGGCAAAATACATTACTTAACAGAAGTGTGTATTAAAGGTGTATACAAGATACAAACCAAGAATTTTGCTAGTCCGTGGAATACTAGATAAGTATACGAACTTCAATTGGATGAAGTGAGTATCGCGGAGTTGGAATCTTCACCGGATGAAATTGTCAAAGAATTTTTGATTTCATCAGAAACGATGAAGATGCTTGCATTTGCAAGAAATTAAGTGGGAGCGCTGAGACATATTTATAATACTTTATGTAGATACATATAGTTGGTTATAAATGATGTAATTATATACTTGATTATAAAAGGTTTCATTGAGAATTAACTTCAATGAAAGGATATGGACTGAAACATATTTAGTGTCAAGATCTATGAAGATAGATTGAGACACATAATAAGTTTAAGTCAAAGTACATAGAATGGATATTGAAGTAGTTCAATATAGAAATATTAAGAAAATGTTCTTGTCATGTGAAGGTTTAACAAGACTTGAGTGTATCTGACACTCGATGAGTA
This sequence comes from Lolium perenne, assembly GCF_019359855.2. Taxonomy (NCBI): domain Eukaryota; kingdom Viridiplantae; phylum Streptophyta; class Magnoliopsida; order Poales; family Poaceae; genus Lolium; species Lolium perenne. The sequence goes on from NC_067250.2 coordinate 29,863,520, forward strand.
AAAACACATGAGTGATTATAGATCACGAATAATATGTACACAATCAGATGTCTTGTGTTCTAAAAAGTTAGGAGCATATACCAGAATGATACATGCGATGATCAATGGACAAACAGTAAGAATATCCCTGTGTGCTTTAGAAGAACCAAGGATATATATATAGTTTTATATGGGGTAATGACAAACAAATCGCTGTAAGGTGTTGCACCGATATTTGTTTGGTCACATATAAAATTAATTTCAAATCTCAATTAGGCTAAGTGTTGATTAAAAGGTAGCACAATGCTAGATTTAGAAGAGTTCTAAAATATTGTGACGGATTCTACAAAAGAAGGCAGAGTATGTCATTGTTTTGACAATGATTGAGGATGTTAAGTCAAGAAGTTCTTTGTGAACTTGGTGTAGTTCCGATAGTGTCAGAACTTTGAAGCTATATTGTGTATGACAGTATTAGTGACATATTTTAGACCGCGGAATTAAGGTTCCACCAGAAGACCAAACATATTTAATGCCGACTCATTTGGAAAATAAGTGATGCGTGAAGACGCTAATGAATTGCAAAATACATACGTTTCTGAGTGTGTCAGAATCGTTGACTAAAACCTCTCCCGTGAGCAAAACATGATAAAGCACCAGAAGGCCAAGGTGTTATATCTTTACAACTGTAAACTAGATTATTGACTCTAGTGCAAGTGGGAGACTATTGGAGATATGCCCAAGAGGCAATAATAAAAGTGGTTATTATATATCTTTATGTTTATGATAAATGTTTATATACCATGCTATAATTGTATTAACCGAAACATTGATACATGTGTGTTATGTAAACAACAATGAGTCCCTAGTAAGCCTCTTAACTAGCTTGTTGATTAATAGATGATTATAGTTTCATAATCATGAACATTGGATGTTATTAATAACAAGGTTATATCATTATATGAATGATGTAATGGACACACCCAATTAAGCGTAGCATAAGATCACGTCATTAAGTTATTTGCTATAAGCTTTCGATACATAGTTACCTAGTCCTTTCGACCATGAGATCATATAAATCACTTATACCGGAAAGGTACTTTGATTACATCAAACGCCACTGCGTAAATGGGTGGTTATAAAGGTGGGATTAAGTATCCGGAAAGTATGAGTTGAGGCATATGGATTAACAGTGGGATTTTTCCATCCTGATGACGGATAGATATACTCTAGGCCCTCTCGGTGGAATGTCGTCTAAATAGCTTGCAAGCATATGAATAGTTCATAAGAGACCACATACCACGGTACGAGTAAAGAGTACTTGTCAGGAGACGAGGTTGAACAAGGTATAGAGAGATACCGATGATCAAACCTCGGACAAGTAAAATATCGCGTGACAAAGGGAATCGGTATCGTATGTGAATGGTTCATTCGATCACTAAGTCATCGTTGAATATGTAGGAGCCATTATGGATCTCCAGATCCTGCTATTGGTTATTGGTCGGAAAGAGTTCTCAACCATGTCTACATAGTTCGCGAACCGTAGGGTGACATGTTGTCTACGTGTGCTTCTATTCTTGTAGACAGTGTTGGGCCTCCAAGAGCAGAGGTTTGTAGAACAGCAGCAAGTTTCCCTTAAGTGGATCACCCAAGGTTTATCGAACTCAGGGAGGAAGAGGTCAAAGATATCCCTCTCAAGCAACCCTGCAATCACGATACAAGAAGTCTCTTGTGTCCCCAACACACCCAATACACTTGTCAGATGTATAGGTGCACTAGTTCGGCGAAGAGATTGTGAAATACAAGTGGTATGAATGAATATGAGTGGTAATAGCAATCTGAATAAAATATGGCAGCGAGTAAACATGCAACAGAACAGTAAATAAACGGAGATTCGATGTTTGGAAACAAGGCCTAGGGATCATACTTTCACTAGTGGACTCTCTCAACATTGATCACATAATAAAACCACTCTACACTCTCTTGTTGGATGACAAACAACATTAATTGTGTAGGGCTACAAGAGCACCTCAATGCCGGAGTTAACAAGCTCCACAACATTCGATGTTCATATTTAAATAACCTTAGAGTGCATAATAGATCATTGCAATTATACCAAGTACTAACATAGCATGCACACTGTCACCATCACACTATGAAAGGAGGAATAGATCACATCAATACTATCATAGTAATAGTTAACTCCATAATCTACAAGAGATTACAATCATAACCTACGCCAAGAACTACATGATGCACACACTGTCACCATTACATCATGAAGGAGGAATAGAGTACTTTAATAACATCACTAGAGTAACACATAGATGAATAGTGATACAAAGCTCATATGAATCTCAATCATGTAAGGCAGCTCATGAGATCATTGTATTGAAGTACATAGGAGAGAGATTAACCACATAGCTACCGGTACAGCCCTTAGCCTCGATGGAGAACTACTCCCTCCTCATGGGAGACAGCAGCGGTGATGAAGATGGTGGTGGTGTCGATGGAGATGCCTTCCGGGGGCACTTCCCCGTCCCGGCGGCGTGCCGGAACAGAGACTCCTGTCCCCCAGATCTTGGCTTCGCGATGGCGGCGGCTCTGGAAGGTTTCTCGTACCGTGGCTTTTCCGTATCAATGTTTTAGGTCAGGGAGCTTTAAATAGGCGAAGAGGCGGAGTCGGAAGGCTGACGAGGCCGCCACACAACAGGGGGTGCGCCCCCCTTGGGCCGCGCCGGCCACCTGTGTGGTGGGCCTGTGGCTCTCCTCTGGCCCCTCTCAGGTGTTCTGGAAGCTTCGTGCAATTATAAGATGCTGGGCGTTGATTTCTTCCAATTCCGAGAATATTTCCTTACTAGGATTTCTGAAACCAAAAACAGCAGAAAACAGGAACTGGCACTTCGGCATCTTGTCAATAGGTTAGTTCCGGAAAATGCATAAATATGACATAAAGTGTGTATAAAACATGTAGGTATTGTTATAAAACAAGCATGGAACATAAGAAATTATCGATACGTTGGAGACGTATCATGACACACTTAAGATTTGATGTTGTATTAGTAGAACTTGAATATGGAATGGAGTTCGAAGTTTTGTTCGGAGTCTCGGATGGGATCCCAGACATCACGAGGAGTTCCGGAATGGTCCGGAGAATAAGATTCATATATAGGAAGTCATTTTATAAGTTTGAAAATGATCCGGTGCATTTATGGAAGGTTCTAGAAGGTTCTAAAAAAGTCCGGAAGAAATCACTTTGGAAGGCGGAGTCCCGAAGGGACTCCACCTCCCATGGCCGGCCAACCCTAGAGGGGTGGAGTCCCAGGTGGACTCCACCAAGGGTGGCCGGCCACCCCCCTCATGGAAGGGTGGGAGTCCCACTTGAGGTGGGAATCCCACCTTGGGTAGGTTTCCCTACACATGGAAGGTTTTGGGTTGGGGTTTTTTTCGAAGACTTGTAGTCCAACACTTGGGGGTTCCACCTATATAATGAGGGGCAGGGGGAGGGGGCCGGCCACCACAAGCCCATAGCTTGGCCGCACCCCTAAGTGGCCGGCCACCCCCTCTCCCCAAACCCTAGTCGCCCCACTCCTCCACCTCTCCCGCAACGCTTAGCGAAGCTCCGCCGGAGATTGATGACCCACAAGTATAGGGGGTGTATCGTAGTATCTTCCATAAGTAAGAATGTCGATCCCAACGAGGAGCAGAAGGTGTTGACAAGCAGTTTCGATGAAGGATTCACTGTAAATGCTCACAGACAAGTATTCAGGGGGTTTTGATGTAACAGTTGAATAAAGTACGAGTATGTAAAGTGCGAGAGTAACAATTGCAGCGAGTGGCCCAATCCTTTTTAGCACAAAGGACAAGCCGGTTTGTTTACTTATAATGACCAAACGTTCTCGAGGACACACGGGATTTTAGTCTAGTGCTTTCGCTACATACGGCTAATTAATCTTCACTGTTATGATAAGTGTTGTGTGGGTGAACCTATGCTAATGCACCGCCCTTCCTAGGACTAATACATACTTGTGATTATACCCCTTGCAAGCATCCGCAACTACAAGTAAGTAATTAAGAATAAATCTAACCACAGCCTTAAACTCTGAGATCCTGCGATCCCTCCTGCATCGATATACCAGCGGGGGTTTAGGTTTCTGTCACTCCGGCAACCCCGCAATTAGCAAACGAATACAAGATGCATTCCCCTAGGCCCATAAATGGTGAAGTGTCATGTAGTCGACGTTCACATGACACCACTAGAAGAATAACACCACAACTTAAATATCATACCATTGAATATTACTCAACCATAGTTCACTACTAACATTTAGACTTCACCCATGTCCTCAAGAACTAAACGAACTACTCACGAGACATCATATGGAACATGATCAGAGGTGATATGATGATGAATAACAATCTGAACATAAACTTGGTTCAATGGTTTCACTCAATAGCATCAACAACAAGTAGAGATCGATACCGGGAGAGTTTCCCCTATCAAACAATCAAGATCAAACCCAAATTGCTACGGCGATGACGGTGTCCAGCGGTGATGACGGTGGTGATGATGGTGAAGATGATGATGATGGTGATGGTGATGATGTCCAGCTCGATGACGGTGACGATGGCGTCGATTTCCCCCTCCCGGAGGGAATTTCCCCGGCGGATTCCTGCCCGCCGGAGAGCTCTTTTCTCTCTGGTGTTCTCCGCCCCGCAGAGGCGGCTGTAACTCTTCGCGAGGTACCCTCTGTGGCTTAGGTTTTCGGGACGAAGGATTTCGCGAAGAAAAGGAGGCGAAAGGGATCGTGGGCCCCCCAAACCACATGGCGGCGCGGCCAGGGCATGGGCCGCGCTGCCCTAGGGTGTGGGCCCACCCTGGGTCCTCCTGGCCCCTCCTTCTGGCTTCCTTCGTCATCTTGAAAAATAGGATTTTTGGTATAATTTCCTTCCACAGTTGATCTTCCGAAATATTGCGTTCTGACGGTGCTTTTTCCCACAGAATCCTGGCTCCGGTGCTTGATCCTCCAATAATGATGAAACATGCAAAATAGATGAAATAACATAAGTATTGTGTCCCAATATGAAATATATCAATGAATAACAGCAAATTATGATATAAAATAGTGATGCAAATTGGACGTATCAACTCCCCCCAAGCTTAGACTTCGCTTGTCCCCAAGCGAAACTGAACTCGATAGACAGGACCACATGTTTATGGAGTGAAGAGTCGATAAATAAAATACGGACAAGAAGCATCATATTCATTCACACAGGACATTATAGTAAACAACCTCTTATAACTCATCTTGAAACAAGTATAAGGTAATCACAAGTAAAGGTGCATAAGAAATCATAATTGGTGATGGCAAACTTCGTTCTTGGTCGGAGAACAATTAACGGATTATACTTATCTCATTGAGCAGCGCTCTCATGTTAAAGTTTATAAGGCACAACTTGCATACTCAATCATAATGGTCTCTTCATAATCATTGATAACGTGCAAAGCTATATTCATTCAGATAAAACTTGTACTAAACGAGGAAGAATAAAAGACATGATGTAGCAAATCACAATATAATGGTTTGATCACAACTACTCAAATGCTTGCTTGAGATGGAGGGAAATAGGTTTACTGACTCAACATAAAGTAAAAGACAGGCCCTTCGCAGAGGGAAGCAGGGATTAAATCATGTGCTAGAGCTTTTTCAGTTTTGCAATCATATAAAGAGAATAAAAGTAACATTTTGAGAGGTGTTTGTTGTTGTCAACGACTGGTAGCGGGTACTCTAACCCCCTTGCCAGACAACCTCCTAAGAGCGGCTCCCATATTATTTTCATTTTGTGTGGCACTCCTTCCAACCTTTCTTTCACAAACCATGGCTAACCGAATCCTCGGGTGCCTGCCAACAATCTCATACCATGAAGGAGTGCCTTTTTATTTTAGCTTTATGATGATGATGACACTCCCCCCAACCTTTGCTTACACAAGCCATGGCTAACCGAAACCTTCGGGTGCCGTCCATCAATCACATACCATGGAGGAGTGTCTATTTAGTTTAATTAATTTGGGACTGGGAATCCCATTGCCAGCTCTTTTTGCAAAGTTATTGGATAAGCGGATGAAGCCACTAGTCCATTGGTGGAAGTTGCCCAACAAGATTGAAAGATAAAACACCACATACTTCCTCATGAGCTATAAAACATTAACACAAATAAGAGATACTAATTTTGAATTGTTTAAATGTAGCACATGAAGTATTTACTTGGAATAGCAGAAAATACCATGTAGTAGGTAGGTATGGTGGACACAAATGACATAGGTTTGGGTTAAGGTTTGGATGCACGAGAAGTATTCCCTCTCAGTACAGGTCTTTGGCTAGCAAGGTTAATTAGCAAGCATAAGAGTTGAGGGAAACAAACAAATATACATATGATAGAAACAATCATGCATCTTCCTTGTAAGCACAAACAATCTTAACTTCAGTATAGTAAGCTATGAGCTAACAAGAAAGACAATGAAACATCTACATGTATTTCTCTTTTCTACTTAAACCTCAAAGTGTTGTTGCTATTGACCAATGCTAAGTCTGCCAAAACCAAATAAATTTATTCAATGCTCCCAAAGTGATACCAATACTAACAACAAGGTAAATCATATAATAGAGATTGCAAACTAGAATAGGATGTGCAATATGTAAATGATAAGACTTCTCATTAATATTCCATAACGATAACTCACACCAAGGGATACATAGATAACCAACTAAAGAGAGATACTTCCAACTGCAACCCATCTTATATGATAACTTCCCTACTCATGATATGACACTACTTGACAATAAAAGTAAAAGGTAGTGATAATGTGATACCGCGGCACTCCCCCAAGCTTGGAACAAACCAAGGGGATGCCAATACCGATGATGAATTACTCCTGCGGCGATGGTGGTGATGAACTCCTCCCGCGCTTCTTAATAAGCTCCTTCATCTTCAGTTTCTCAGCTTGACAATTCTGCACTAAGATTCGGAGAGATTCATTGTTATCTGAAGTTGGCGATGACGACCTTGTGATGCGAATCGAGTGGTATTCCAGCATTCTTCGAAGACGGCAATTCTCCTCTTGGAGTATCTCCACTTCTCTTCTTAGAGCCCGATATTGATCACAAAACTCATCGGTAGTCCGTAGAACTTCTTCCAACATGGGGAAGGAGTCGAGGCTAAGAGCAGGTGGTAAAGGTCCCTGCAGGTTATGAGAAAAAGAACGTCGAGTGTCAACAGATCCCACCAAGATTTGCTTGCTCCCTCCGGCTTGCTGCTCTTGTCTTGATGGCACCTCCTTCACTTCTTCCTCCGAAAGCCCCTTGCCCTTGTTGTTGGAGGCCATGGTGCTTCTAGACTGAAAACAGATCCTGGCAGAAACAGCTCGAAACAAAACACGTCGAGAAAACGATATACGGACCTCCAGGGGTCCGGGGGATTATATAGCAAAAATTTTCGCGACACAAGGAAAGTACCAGATCGAACCAGAGTCGGAAAGGGGCGATGGGGCGGCCAAACCATAGGTCGGCGCGGGCCCAGGCTTGGCCGCGCCGGCCTATGGTGGCGCCCCCTCGTGCGTCCTTTCCACTCCGTTTCGAACTCGTAATTTTTCATATTTTCCAAAAACAGCGAATATATTGTTCGGAAAGTAAATTGCGTACTTTTCATTACCAGTACTGTTACCTATTCAAAGTCGAGTTCTGGCGGACTGTCAATTTGCCCTTTGATGAAAGCTTCCGGTGTCTCCACTTGAATAATATCAACATCAACATTATAGGAATCACCTGAGATATAATGCTTGAGTCTTTGTCCATTCACCACTTGCGTAGCACTGCCTTGGAGAGAGCTAATTTTGATTGCTCCTGAATGATATACCTCCTCGACAACATACGGTCCTTCCCATTTCGAGAGTAATTTCCCTGCAAAGAATCTGAGACGAGACCGATACAATAGGACTTTATCCCCAATATTAAATTCTCTTTTGATAATCCTCCTATCATGCCATTTTTTAACTTTCTCCTTAAAGAGTTTAGCATTTTCATAAGCTTCACTTCTCCATTCATCTAGAGAACTAAATTGCAACAACCTCTTATCACCGGCAAGTTTAGGATCTTTATTTAATTCTCTAACAGCCCAATAAGCTTTGTGCTCTAGTTCTAAAGGTAAATGACAAGCTTTCCCATAAACCATTTTATAAGGTGACATTCCCATGGGATTTTTATAAGCAGTTCTATAAGCCCATAGTGCATCCTTCAATTTACTAGCCCAATTCTTTCTAGTTTTATTAACGGTCTTTCCCAAAATAGATTTAATCTCTCTATTTGATAATTCTACTTGACCACTAGTTTGAGGATGATAAGCGGAAGCAATTCTATGATTAATACCATACTTAGCAAGAGTTTTTCTAAAACCTCCATGAATAAAATGAGAACCTCCATCAGTCATAATATATCTAGGTACTTCAAATCTAGGAAAAATAATATCTAAAAGCATTCTTAAAGAGGTCTCACCATTAGCACTTTTTGTAGGTATAGCTTCCACCCATTTAGTAACATAATCAACAGCAACAAGTATGTGAGTGTTACCTTCCGAAGATGGAAAAGGTCCCATGAAGTCAAATCCCCAACAATCAAACGGTTCAATAACAAGAGTATAATTCATAGGCATTTCATTGCGTCTGGAGATATTACCAACCCTTTGGCATTCATCGCAAGATAAAATAAACTTTCTCGCATCTTTGAAGAGAGTTGGCCAATAAAAACCTGATTGTAGAACCTTTTGCGCGGTTCTTTCTCCGGCGTGATGTCCTCCATAAGCACTACCATGACATTTACTCAATATTTCTTGTTGTTCATACTCGGGAACACATCTTCGCATAATACCATCCACTCCTTCTTTATATAAGTGTGGGTCATCCCAGAAATAATGCCTCAAGTCATAAAAGAATTTCCTCCTTTGCTGAGCTGAAAAGGTTGGAGGCAAGTACTTGGAAACAATAAAGTTAGCATAATCAGCATACCAAGGACTGTCTCGCGAGCTCACCTTTATTACAGCCAATTGTTCATTTGGAAAACTATCATTAACAGGAACAGGATCATAAGCAATATTTTCCAATCTAGACAAATTATCATCAACAGGATTATCAGCACCTTTCCTATCTACAATATGTAAATCAAATTCTTGCAACAGAAGTACCCATCTAATAAGTCTCGGCTTAGCATCTTTCTTTGTCATTAGGTATCTAATTGCAGCATGATCAGTATGAATGGTAACTTTTGAATCAACAATATAAGATCTAAATTATCACAAGCAAAAACTACAGCTAATAATTCTTTTTCAGTCGTAGCATAATTTCGTTGAGCAGCATCAAGAGTTTTACTAGCATAATGAATAACATTCAGTTTTTTATCTACTCGCTGTCCAAGAACAGCGCCTACAGCAAAATCACTAGCATCACACATAATCTCAAAGGGTAAGTTCCAATCAGGAGGTTCAACTATAGGAGCAGTTGTTAAGGCTTTCTTAAGAGTTTCAAAAGCTTCCTTACAATCATCATCAAAAACAAATGGTACATCTTTTTGAAGAAGATTAGTAAGAGGCTTTGAAATCTTGGAGAAATCTTTAATAAATCTCCTATAAAACCCAGCATGACCAAGAACACTACGAATACCTTTAACATCCCTCGGATAGGGCATCTTCTCAATTGCTTCAACTTTAGCTCTATCAACTTCAATACCTCTCTCAGAAATTTTATGTCCCAATACAATTCCTTCATTAACCATAAAGTGGCATTTCTCCCAATTAAGAACAAGGTTAGTTTCTTCACATCTCTGCAAAACTTTATCAAGGTTTCGCAAGCAACTATCAAAAGAATTCCCATAGACGGAAAAATCATCCATGAATACCTCTACAATACTTTCACAAAAACCATGAAAAATAGCAGACATGCATCTTTGAAAAGTAGCAGGAGCATTACATAAACCAAAAGGCATGCGTCTATAAGCATAAGTTCCATAAGGACAGGTAAAGGTGGTTTTCTCTTGATCTTTAGCTTTAACAGCAATTTGTGAAAATCCAGAATAACCATCAAGAAAACAAAAATGAGTATTTTTAGACAATCTTTCTAGCATTTGATCAATAAATGGTAAAGGGTAATGATCTTTCTTAGTAACTTTATTAACTTTTCGAAAATCAATGCACATTCTATACCCTACAACTACTCTTTGAGGGATGAGCTCATCATTATCATTAGGCACAACAGTCATTCCTCCTTTCTTGGGAACGCAATGCACAGGACTAACCCATCTACTATCAGCAATAGGATATATAATACCAGCTTCAAGAAGTCGTAATACCTCATTCCTTACCACTTCCTTCATCTTCGGAATTAGACGACGCTGATGTTCAACAACAGGCTTTGCATCATCTTCCATATTAATAGCATGTTGGCAAATAGAAGGAGAAATCCCTTTCAAATCATCAAGAGTATAGCCAATAGCTCCTCGGTGTTTCTTCAATATTTCCAATAACCTTTCTTCCTCAATCTCTGAAAGCTTAGAACTAATAATAACAGGATATATTTTCTTATCATCAATATGAGCATATTTAAGATTATCAGGCAAAGGCTTTAAATCAAAAACAGGATCTTCCTTAGGTGGTGGTGTTGTACCCAAATCTTCCACCGGTAAATCATGCTTGAGAATAGGTTGGCGAAGAAAAATTTCCTCAAGCTCATCTCTTTCTTTCCTAAAAACTTCACTCTCGCTATCCTCCAAATGTTGCTGCAAAGGATTATTAGGAACAAGAACAATAGATGCACATTGCTCCATTTTAAAATCATTACTAGGCAAATCAGCTTTATAAGGAGTTTTAGTAAATTTAGAGAAGTTAAACTCATAAGATTCACCAGCAAATTTAGTCAAAATTTTCTCTTTCTTGCAATCTATAATAGCTCCACAAGTATTTAGAAAAGGTCTACCAAAAATAATAGGACAATAATCACTAGCAGCAGAACCAAGTACCAAAAAGTCAGCAGGATATTTAATCTTACCGCATAAAACTTCCACATCCCGAACAATACCAATTGGAGAAATAGTTTCTCTATTAGCCAGCTGAATAACCACATCAATATCTTCAAGTTCACAAGAATTAATTTCGTGCATAATCTCCGTGTAAAGCTCATAAGGAATAGCACTAACACTTGCACCAATATCACATAATCCATAATAGCAATGATCACCAATTCTAACAGATAGCATAGGAACACTAGCTTGTTTGGGTTTATTAGGATGTGAAACAATATTAGAAGCATCTTCACAGAAAATAATATGACCATCCTCCACATTTTCTGTCACAAGATCTTTAATTATTGCAACAGCAGGTTCAACTTTTATTTGTTCTTCAGGTTCTACAGGTTTCTTTTCACTTTTATGAACCGCACTATTTATAATAGAGTACTCCTTCATTTTAGCAGGGAAAGGAGTTTTTTCAATATAAACTTCAGGAATAACATGATCAGCAGTTTCAACTACAACGCATTTATTAATAGATGAATCAATTTTATCTTTATACGGTTCATGATACTTATCAAAATTCTTCTTTGGCAATTCATAATGAGAGGCAAAAGCTTTATAAAGATTTGCAGCAACTTGAGAATCAAGACCATATGTAGCACTCATATTACGAAATTTATCAGTATCCATAAAAGCTTCAATGCATTTATAATCATAAATTATACCTGATTCTCTATCCTTGTCGTTCTCCCAACCTTCAGTATTTTCTTGGATCCGATCAAGAAGGTCTCTTTTAAACTCTTCTTTGTTGCGTGTAAATGATCCAGAACAAGAAGTATCCAGCAAGGTCTTGTCTTGAAAAGAAAGTCTTGCATAGAAATTATCAATAATAACATTACCAGGAAGCTCATGAATGGGGCATTTGAGCATTAAAGACTTCAATCTCCCCCAAGCTTGGGCAATACTCTCTCCATCATGAGGCCAAAAATTATATATGCGATTCCGATCCTTGTGAATTTCACTTGGAGGATAGAACTTAGAATAAAACCGGGGCACAATATCATTCCATTCAAGAGAATCCCCATTATCCAGTAATTTATACCAATGCGCCGCTTTACCAGACAGCGATAAAGAGAATAGTTTCTTCCTCACTTCATCCATAGCAATACCTGCACACTTGAATAGACCGCATAATTCATGTAAAAACAGTAAATGATCACCGGGATGAACAGTTCCATCCCCTTCATAGCGGTTATCCATAACACGTTCAATAATTTTCATAGGTATTTTATATGGTATTACTTCCTCACCTGACGCCTCATCCACTACCGTTGCAGTAGTAGTAGATTTCCCAAATAAAAATTGAAGAGAAGATCTCTCCATAATGACTTATAGCAGCAGGCAAAAATAAAATCAGCACAACAGTAAAGGTTTTCCTTACCAATTCCACTTACCAATAGCGCTTCACTCCCCGGCAACGGCGCCAGAAAATAGTCTTGATGACCCACAAGTATAGGGGGTGTATCGTAGTATCTTCGATAAGTAAGAATGTCGATCCCAACGAGGAGCAGAAGGTGTTGACAAGCAGTTTCGATGAAGGATTCACTGTAAATGCTCACAGACAAGTATTCAGGGGGTTTTGATGTAACAGTTGAATAAAGTACGAGTATGTAAAGTGCGAGAGTAACAATTGCAGCGAGTGGCCCAATCCTTTTTAGCACAAAGGACAAGCCGGTTTGTTTACTTATAATGACCAAACGTTCTCGAGGACACACGGGATTTTAGTCTAGTGCTTTCGCTACATACGGCTAATTAATCTTCACTGTTATGATAAGTGTTGTGTGGGTGAACCTATGCTAATGCACCACCCTTCCTAGGACTAATACATACTTGTGATTATACCCCTTGCAAGCATCCGCAACTACAAGAAAGTAATTAAGAATAAATCTAACCACAGCCTTAAACTCTAAGATCCTGCGATCCCTCCTGCATCGATATACCAGGGGGGGTTTAGGTTTCTGTCACTCCGGGAACCCCGCAATTAGCAAACGAATACAAGATGCATTCCCCTAGGCCCATAAATGGTGAAGTGTCATGTAGTCGACGTTCACATGACACCACTAGAAGAATAACACCACAACTTAAATATCATACCATTGAATATTACTCAACCATAGTTCACTACTAACATTTAGACTTCACCCATGTCCTCAAGAACTAAACGAACTACTCACGAGACATCATATGGAACATGATCAGAGGTGATATGATGATGAATAACAATCTGAACATAAACTTGGTTCAATGGTTTCACTCAATAGCATCAACAACAAGTAGAGATCGATACCGGGAGAGTTTCCCCTATCAAACAATCAAGATCAAACCCAAATTGCTACGGCGATGATGGTGTCCAGCGGTGATGACGGTGGTGATGATGGTGAAGATGATGATGATGGTGATGGCGATGATGTCCAGCTCGATGACGGTGACGATGGCGTCGATTTCCCCCTCCCGGAGGGAATTTCCCCGGCGGATTCCTGCCCGCCGGAGAGCTCTTTTCTCTCTGGTGTTCTCCGCCCCGCAGAGTGATGTCTACGTTCCCCCTCCTTTCCTGTAGACAGTGTTGGGCCTCCAAGAGCAGAGGTTTGTAGAACAGCAGCAAGTTTCCCTTAAGTGGATACCCAAGGTTTATCGAACTCAGGGAGGAAGAGGTCAAAGATATCCCTCTCATGCAACCCTGCAACCACAAAGCAAGAAGTCTCTTGTGTCCCCAACACACCTAATAGGTGCACTAGTTCGGCGAAGAGATAGTGAAATACAGGTGGTATGAATATATATGAGCAGTAGCAACGGTGCCAGAAAAGTGCTTGGCGCGTAGTTGATGGTGGTGGTATTGCAGCAGTAGTAACTCAGTAAAACAGTAAACAAGCAGTAGTAACTCAGCAGTATTTAGGAACAAGGCCTAGGGATTACACTTTCACTAGTGGACACTCTCAACATTGATCACATAACAGAACAGATAAATGCATACTCTACACTTTTGTTGGATGATGAACACATTGCGTAGGATTACACGAACCCTCAATGCCGGAGTTAACAAGCTCCACAATAATGCTCATGTTTAAGTAACCTTTAGTGTAAGATAGATCAACAGACTAAACCGAGTACTAGCATAGCATGCACACTGTCACCTTCATGCATATGTAGGAGGAATAGATCACATCAATAATATCATAGCAATAGTTAACTCCATAATCTACAAGAGATCATGATCATAGCATAAACCAAGTACTAACACGGTGCACACACTGTCACCTTTACACACGTGCAGGAGGAATAGAACTACTTTAATAACACATCACTAGAGTAGCACATAGATAGTAGTGATACAAAACTCAGATGAATCTCAATCATGTAAAGCAGCTCATGAGATCATTGTATTGAAGTACATAGTAGAGAGATTAACCACATAGCTACCGGTACAGCCCCGAGCCTCGATGGAGAACTACTCCCTCCTCATGGGAGCAGCAGCGGTGATGAAGATGGCGGTGGAGATGGCAGCGGTGTCGATGGAGAAGCCTTCCGGGGGCACTTCCCCGCTCCGGCAGCGTGCCGGAACAGAGATCCTGTCCCCCAGATCTTGGCTTCGCGATGGCGGCGGCTCTGGAAGGTTTTCGTGGGTTTCGTCAATCGGTGTAGGGTTTTCTGATCCAGGGGCTTCTTATAGGCGAAGAGGCGGCGCAGGAAGGTCGAAGGGGGGCCCACACCCTAGGGGGGCGCGCCCCCCCCCTAGGCCGCGCCGGGGTGTGGTGTGGTGGCCCTGCCACCCTTCTCTGGCGGTTCTCGTGTGTTCTGGATGCTTCCGGGTAAAATAGGAACCTGGGCGTTGATTTCGTCCGATTCCGAGAATATTTCGTTACTAGGATTTCTGAAACCAAAAACAGCAGAAAACGAGAACGGCACTTCGGCATCTTGTTAATAGGTTAGTTCCAGAAAATGCACGAATATGACATAAAGTGTGCATAAAACATGTAGATAACATCAATAATGTGGCATGGAACATAAGAAATTATCGATACGTCGGAGACGTATCAGCATCCCCAAGCTTAGTTCTGCTCGTCCCGAGCAGGTAAAACGATAACACAGATAATTTCTGGAGTGACATGCCATCATAATCTTGATCATACTATTTGTAAAGCATATGTAGTGAATGCAGCGATCAAAACAATGTATATGACATGAGTAAACAAGTGAATCATAAAGCAAAGACTTTTCATGAATAGCACTTCAAGACAAGCATCAATAAGTCTTGCATAAGAGTTAACTCATAAAGCAATAATTCAAAGTAAAGGTATTGAAGCAACACAAAATAAGATTAAGTTTCAGCGGTTGCTTTCAACTTGTAACATGTATATCTCATTGATATTGTCAACATAGAGTAATATAATAAGTGCAATAAGCAAGTATGTAGGAATCAATGCACAGTTCACACAAGTGTTTGCTTCTTGAGGTGGAGAGAAATAGGTGAACTGACTCAACATTGAAAGTAAAAGAATGGTCCTCATTGAGGAAAAGCATCGATTGCTATATTTGTGCTAGAGCTTTGATTTTGAAAACATGAAACAATTTTGTCAACGGTAGTAATAAAGCATATGCATCATGTAAATTATATCTTATAAGTTGCAAGCCTCATGCATAGTGTACCAATAGTGCCCGCACCTTGTCCTAATTAGCTTGGACTACCTGGATTATCACCGCAATACATATGCTTTAACCAAGTATCACAAAGGGGTACCTCTATGCCGCTTTGTACAAAGGTCTAAGGAGAAAGCTCGCATTTGGATTTCTCGCTTTTGATTATTCTCAACTTAGACATCCATACCGGGACAACATAGACAACAGATAATGGACTCCTCTTTTAATGCTTTAAGCATTCAACAACAATTAATTCTTTTCTCATTAGAGATTTGAGGATGTTTGTCCAAAACTGAAACTTCCACCATGGAACATGGCTTTAGTTAGCGGCCCAATGTTCTTCTCTCACAATATGCATGCTCAAACCATTCAACTCAGTGTAGATCGCCCTTACTTCAGACAAGACGAACATGCATAGCAACTCACATGAAATTCAACAATGAGTTGATGGCGTTCCCCAGTAAACATGGTTATCGCACAACAAGCAACTTATTAAGAGATAAAGTGCATAATTACATATTCAATACCACAATAGTTTTTAAGCTATTTGTCCCATGAGCTATATATTGCAAAGGTGAATGATGGAATTTTAAAGGTAGCACTCAAGCAATTTACTTTGGAATGGCTGGAAAATACCATGTAGTAGGTAGGTATGGTGGACACAAATGGCATAGTGGTTGGCTCAAGTATTTTGGATGCATGAGAAGTATTCCCTCTCGATACAATGGTTTAGGCTAGCAAGGCTTATTTGAAACAAACACAAGGATGAACCGGTGCAGCAAAACTCACATAAAAGACATATTGAAAACATTATAAGACTCTACACCGTCTTCCTTGTTGTTCAAACTCAATACTAGAAATTATCTAGACCTTAGAGAAACCAAATATGCAAACCAGATTTTAGCATGCTCTATGTATTTCTTCATTAATGGGTGCAAAGCATATGATGCAAGAGCTTAAACATGAGCACAACAATTGCCAAGTATCACATTACCCAAGACATTTATAGCAATTACTACATGTATCATTTTCCAATTCCAACCATATAACAATTTAACGAAGGGAAACTTCGCCATGAATACTATGAGCTAAGAACACATGTGTTCATACGAACCAGCGGAGCGTCTCTCTCTCCCACACAAGCATGATGTAATCCAATTTATTCAAACAAAAACAAAAACAGAAACAAACAAACAGACGCTCCAAGCAAAGCACATAAGATGTGATGGAATAAAAATATAGTTTCAGGGGAGGAACCTGATAATGTTGTCGATGAAGAAGGGGATGCCTTGGGCATCCCCAAGCTTAGACGCTTGAGTCTTCTTGATATATGCAGGGGTGAACCACCGGGTGCATCCCCAAGCTTAGAGTTTTCACTCTCCTTGATCATGTTATATCATCCTCCTCTCTTGACCCTTGAAAACTTCCTCCACACCAAACTCGAAACAACTCATTAGAGGGTTAGTGCACAATATAAATTGACATATTCAGAGGTGACACAATCATTCTTAACACTTCTGGACATTGCATAATGCTACTGGACATTAATGGATCAAAGAAATTAATCCAACATAGCGAAAGAGGCAATGCGAAATAAAAGGCAGAATCTGTCAAAACAGAACAGTTCGTATTGATGAATTTTAAAATGGCATCAGACTTGCTCAAATGAAAATGCTCAAATTGAATGAAAGTTGCGTACATATCTGAGGATCATGCACGTAAATTGGCTTAATTTTCTGAGCTACCTACAGGGAGGTGGACCCAGATTCGTGACAGCAAAGAAATCTGGAACTGTGCAGTAATCCAAATCTAGTACTTACTTTTCTATCAACGGCTTTACTTGGCACAACAAAACACAAAACTAAGATAAGGAGAGGTTGCTACAGTAGTAAACAACTTCCAAGACACAAAATAAAAACAAAGTACTGTAGCAAAATAACACATGGGTTATCTCCCAAGAAGTTCTTTCTTTATAGCCATTAAGATGGGCTCAGCAGTTTTAATAATCCATTCGCGGGAAATAGTATTTGAAGCAAAAGAGAGCTTCAAGAGGCAAATTCAAAACAAATTTAAGTCTAACATGCTTCCTATGAAGAGGAATCTTGTACACAAATGAATTCATGAAGAACAAAGTAACAAGCATAGGAAGATAAAACAAGTGTAGCTTCAAAAATTTCAGCACATAGAGAGGTGTTTTAGTAACATGAAAATTTCTACAACCATATTTTCCTCTCTCATAATAACTTTCAGTAGCATCATGAGCAAACTCAACAATATAACTATCACATAAAGCATTCTTATCATGAGTCTCATGCATAAAATTATTACTCTCCACATAGGAATAATCAATTTTATTAGTTGTAGTGGGAGCAAATTCAACAAAGTAGCTATCATTATTATTCTCATCATCAAATATAGGAGGCATATTGTAATCATAATCAAATTTATCCTCCATAACAGGTGGTACCAAAAGACTACTATCATTATCATCATAAATAGGAGGCAAAGTATCATCAAAGAAAATTTTCTCCTCAATGCTTGGGGGACTAAAAATATCATGCAAACCAGCTTCCCCAAGCTTAGAACTTTCTATATCATTATCAACAATGGTGTTCAAAGCGTTCATACTAATATTACTACCAGCATGCAAATAAGATTTCATAGGTTTTTTAATTTTCGCATCAAACAATCCATGTTTTAAATCAGGAAATAGAACAAGAAGCTCATTGTTGTCCATTATGCCAAACTAGTGTAAACAAGAAACAAAAAGATGCAATTGCAGGATCTAAAGGAAATAGCTTCGAGCACAAACACAATGGCGCCAGAAAAGTACTTTACCTGGAACCGAAGTATGAGTGCCTTTTACCTTTCCTCCCCGGCAACGGCGCCAGAAAAGTGCTTGATGTCTACGTTCCCCCTCCTTTCCTGTAGACAGTGTTGGGCCTCCAAGAGCAGAGGTTTGTAGAACAGCAGCAAGTTTCCCTTAAGTGGATACCCAAGGTTTATCGAACTCAGGGAGGAAGAGGTCAAAGATATCCCTCTCATGCAACCCTGCAACCACAAAGCAAGAAGTCTCTTGTGTCCCCAACACACCTAATAGGTGCACTAGTTCGGCGAAGAGATAGTGAAATACAGGTGGTATGAATATATATGAGCAGTAGCAACGGTGCCAGAAAAGTGCTTGGCGCGTAGTTGATGGTGGTGGTATTGCAGCAGTAGTAACTCAGTAAAACAGTAAACAAGCAGTAGTAACTCAGCAGTATTTAGGAACAAGGCCTAGGGATTACACTTTCACTAGTGGACACTCTCAACATTGATCACATAACAGAACAGATAAATGCATACTCTACACTTTTGTTGGATGATGAACACATTGCGTAGGATTACACGAACCCTCAATGCCGGAGTTAACAAGCTCCACAATAATGCTCATGTTTAAGTAACCTTTAGTGTAAGATAGATCAACAGACTAAACCGAGTACTAGCATAGCATGCACACTGTCACCTTCATGCATATGTAGGAGGAATAGATCACATCAATAATATCATAGCAATAGTTAACTCCATAATCTACAAGAGATCATGATCAGAGCATAAACCAAGTACTAACACGGTGCACACACTGTCACCTTTACACACGTGCAGGAGGAATAGAACTACTTTAATAACACATCACTAGAGTAGCACATAGATAGTAGTGATACAAAACTCAGATGAATCTCAATCATGTAAAGCAGCTCATGAGATCATTGTATTGAAGTACATAGTAGAGAGATTAACCACATAGCTACCGGTACAGCCCCGAGCCTCGATGGAGAACTACTCCCTCCTCATGGGAGCAGCAGCGGTGATGAAGATGGCGGTGGAGATGGCAGCGGTGTCGATGGAGAAGCCTTCCGGGGTCACTTCCCCGCTCCGGCAGCGTGCCGGAACAGAGATCCTGTCCCCGGATCTTGGCTTCGCGATGGCGGCGGCTCCTGGAAGGTTTTCGTGGGTTTCGTCAATCGGTGTAGGGTTTTTCGATCCAGGGGCTTCTTATAGGCGAAGAGGCGGCGCAGAAGGTCGAAGGGGGCCCACACCCTAGGGGGCGCGCCCCCTAGGCCGCGCCGGGGTGTGGTGTGGTGGCCCCGCCACCCTTCTCTGGCGGTTCTCGTGTGTTCGATGCTTCCGGGTAAAATAGGAACACAGGCGTTGATTTCGTCCGATTCCGAGAATATTTCGTTACTAGGATTTCTGAAACCAAAAACAGCAGAAACAGAACTGCACTTCGGCATCTTGTTAATAGGTTAGTTCCAGAAAATGCACGAATATGACATAAAGTGTGCATAAAACATGTAGATAACATCAATAATGTGGCATGGAACATAAGAAATTATCGATACGTCGGAGACGTATCACAGAGGCGGCTGTAACTCTTCGCGAGGTACCCTCTGTGGCTTAGGTTTTCGGGACGAAGGATTTCGCGAAGAAAAGGAGGCGAAAGGGGTCGTGGGCCCCCCAAACCACATGGCGGCGCGGCCAGGGCATGGGCCGCGCCGCCCTAGGGTGTGGGCCCACCCTGGGTCCTCCTGGCCCCTCCTTCTGGCTTCCTTCGTCATCTTGAAAAATAGGATTTTTGGTATAATTTCCTTCCACAGTTGATCTTCCGAAATATTGCGTTCTGACGGTGCTTTTTCCCACAGAATCCTGGCTCCGGTGCTTGATCCTCCAATAATGATGAAACATGCAGAATAGATGAAATAACATAAGTATTGTGTCGCAATATGAAATATATCAATGAATAACAGCAAATTATGATATAAAATAGTGATGCAAATTGGACGTATCAGAGATCTCCATCGCCACCGCCACCACGCCGTCGTGCTGCCGGATTCAAGGAGGAGCTACTACTTCCGCTGCCCGCTGGAACGGGGAGAAGGACGTCGTCTTCATCAACACCGAACGTGTAACTGAGTACGGAGGTGCTGCCCGATTGTGGCACCGTCAAGATCTTCTACGCGCTTTTGAAAGCGGCAAGTGATCGTCTACCGCATCAACAAGAGCCTCATCTTGTAGGCTTTAGAAATCTTCAAGGGTGAGTCTCGTTCATCCCCTCGTTGCTCCCGTCTTCTAGATTGCATCTTGGCTTGGATTGCGTTCTCGCGGTAGGAAATTTTTTGTTTTCTATGCAACGAATCCCTACAGCTTCCGGCTGCACCCATGCAAAGACTAATTTGAGTAGTCAGAATCTACACTACTTCTTCTTCTACGAGGCCGGCACACTTACCGTTAATGGCGCGGTGGTTCTTAGGGATGCCGGCGAGGTTGAGGTGGCCGGACTTGCAGCGTTGAGCCTCTGGTGACCACGAATCGGCGGCGGAGACAAAATCCCGATCGAAAGCGCGAATCTTGGGTCGAGGGAGACCTCGGAACGGCGGCGGGTGAAGCTCTCCGTGCGAGGTGTCGCCAGAGTTCAGATCTGGCGGGCGGTGCTGCGCGAGGAAGAAGATGAAGTGAGGAGAGCGGTGAAAGAATGGGAAAGTTACCGCGCGCGAGGGTATTTATAGACCTCGCGCGGAGATTCGTGTTTCGGATCTAACGGTAGAAGCGGAACGGACGAGCCGTTGGATGCGTGACACGTGTCTTAGGTTAAAAGCGGTAAAACGACGTGGAGGTAACTTAACTGTGCACTCCCGAAATTTCCGGCTAGAAATTCACATATCCGAAAATTTAGCGCGGGAAAAGAGGAAGTTGTGCGCGGGAAAAGTGGAAAATCTGCTACATTGCCGTTACTGAAGAACAAGAGATTTCCGAGAAGATGACATCGGAAACAAGTAAAATTTACAAGCTCTTCAAGATTCTCTTCGGATCCGAATTGATTGAAGCCGGAGGAATGATGAATCTCGGAGAAATTCGGGGGCTACTGTTGTGGGTATACTTTATGGGTATATCAACGGCATGCCCTAGATCCGGCAAGCCCGGGTGGCCCATTGTTGGTGATGTGGCATGCGGCCCATCGGGCGGCCCAGTTGCTGTTGATCCTGAAGGATGAAGTCCAGCCCAGGAACAGGAAGCCGGATCCCAACCGACCTACGAAGGAGGCCAGATCCGTAGAGGCCCATAAGGTATCCGGATCCCGCACGATATAGATGGAAGACGGATCCTTGACGTACACGGCAAGACATTGTACCGTAGTTATGTAACTTGTATTCCGGATAGGACTCTCCATGTAAGCCCTAGATCCGTGCGCCTTTATAAGCCGGATCCCGGGAGCCCTAGAGGCACAACCACAACTCATTGTAACAACGCGAAAGCGCACAGATAATTCCAGACAAGCAGCAGTAGACCTTGCCATCGTGCAGGTGGTCCGAATCTGGGTAAATCGCGTACCACCATCCCGAGGACTCTCCGCCCAATGGCCCCTACTTCTTCTCCCCTCCATGAGGATCTCTCCTCTGGAGTATCATCGAATAGACAACGACAATAGGCGAGGGCAAATGAGGAGATCTAGATGGTGACTGATCCCACTTGTTCTGCTGCATTGAGGTGTGGTAGAATCAATGGGGTGCGGTGGGGTGCTGCTCGGGTGCTATATATGGCGGATAAGGCGCCGCAGTGCATGTGCACTTATACCACTTTGCACGAAATAAAAAGGACCGATAGGATTAAAACACCCACGCCTTCCATTTGGGATTATATAATGCAACACGTATCTCTAGGTTGTTAATTTAACCAATATAAAATTAATTGTACAACATGAAATTTATATCATTAGAAAGTACAACATGTAAACTTTCTAACGATACATATTTCGAAATATATATACCTTATATTATGTTGGTTAAATTTACGATGTAGATATACCCGCCGGCCTTATAATCCCGAATGTAGGAAGTACATGACATGGCACTCGACCTGATAGCCGCGACCCACCATCCAGAACGCTCACAATACAAGAGTGGGAAAAAAACTCGCTAAATGGGTAATTAGGATAAAATTTTGTTAAATGTAACATTAGCGTCTAAAACATCAAACTAGGAGTAAAACCTGGAATCCACTCTAAAGAAAATTTGTAATCATCTCTATTACTCCCTTCTTATCGGTTTATCAGGCACGCACGTAGTTCAAGAAAACACTTTGACCATTAATTTGGTCAATAAAATAAGGAAAATATGTCATAGAAAATTATATCATTGAAAACCTTATTTGAATATGAATCTAATGGTACAAATTTTATAGACATATAATTTATATTTTATTAACAAAATCAATGGTTAAATTTTGTCTTAAACTGTGTGCGCGTCTGTTAAATCGATACGGAGGAAGTAGCTTTTTTCCTTAGCATGGATACCCTAGTTATACCTTGATTTGCTAAAATAGGAGTGTTTGTTTAGAGGTGGCGTTTTGACTCATAGGTGCATATACACCTATTATATGAAATAATTTAAAATGTCAAAAAAATTCGTAATAAAATCTGAGGTGTACATCCTGACATTTTATGTCCGTACACAAGTTTTCGTGGGAAAAACAACATTTTATGTGGCATGTATAAAAAAAATGGCCTGTACGTAGTCGTGTTGAAGCATCAAAATTTATCTTTTTTACATGACGCACAGAAAAATTCTTTTTTCCTGAAAACTTGTGTGTGAATATAGAATGACTAGATATCCATGCAAAAAAAATATTTTAAATTATTTTAACACTTTAAATGTATTTTCACATAACAAGTTCATATGCACCGGTCAACCGAGGTTCATTTCCCTATTTGGCTGCCACACCTGAATATGAATCAATCATATAGTTGCGGTGCCTGGTGTTAGTGTGTAAACGAACGTTGGGAATTTTAAAGGGGTATTTTACGGTACAATTTACTAGTCATATGGACCAGTAGTATTTTAGATAACTTACATGGTAAGAAAATCATGACATGGATTTAGGTGGATTTGTTACCATCTATGTCACGTCAGAATTTGATAATCCGTTCCTACTTGCCAAGCATGCAAGTGACACGTAGTATTTTTTTGTCCACTAAATTTTAACCGACTCAGCCCTAGCAGGCTAGCACGTGGACCATATTTCGGGTGCAAGGTTATTTTCTATGTCGAGCATCAGTCAATGATGCACACATAATCTGCCATTACGATTGATATTTTTTCCACGCATGAATTTACTTGTACTGTTTTCAGTAGGCTGCAACTGAAATTTATCATACCTACTTTGAAAATTCGAGGAATTTCATGTAATTTAGATTCTATTCGAATGAAAAGTACCAAATCCAAAATGTTTTCTGCAAGTACCAAAATTTTGGCAATTTTGGTGGGTAATTTTTTTTTATCTCGATATGGAATATTTGTTCTTAATTTGTCCTAAGAACATACCAACCACGGCCCAATCTACTGTAGACAGGAGCACCAAAAATAAGCCGATGCCAATGCCACATCGTTTACTCACAGGCGGGCCAGCAATGTCATTGGTACGGAGTTGGTCAGCCTAATTCTAAATCGGCCAACAGTCGGTCAAATTTTATTAATGCGCCGACGATTTCCTAGGCGGTGGTAGGCGAGGCATCTTGTCATCGGTGCGGCTTTCCTATGCTTACTTGTCCCTGACACCCCACCCTTTGTCGTTGGCGGACGCCCGTAGGCAGCCACTGCTGTGTGCCGCCGATGAACCCTACTACATCCATGGGCTCACGCTCGCCCTCAAAGAATCATGAAATGACCTGAGAGCGTCGACCTCAGCGAGGATGACATCGGCTCTGGAGGAGGCAGCGAAGGGACAACCACCGGCCCTAGCAGCGTCAAGGATGGGGAGGAGGAGAAGTTCGACAACAACTTGTTCTACTACCATCGCCGCAATGATGGGCTTTAGTTTATTTTAGGTTTAAATTTTATTAGAATTTAATTTAAGTTTGTAAATTATAATAAAATATGAATACAATTTAAGTATTTGTTTGAATTTTAAAAACTACCAGTGGCTGGATCTCCATTGGCTCAATCACGCCCTACTGCTGGACCATGTATAGATAGGATATTTTAAAAGTTATATCGGTGTCCGGATAAATGAAAAATATCACATCATTTAAACAATTTAAAATTAGAATACAATAACTTGCAAAAAAATAGGGTGGCCTGAACCAAGAACCATATGGTCTGGAGTCGGCGACACTTAGAGCATCTCCACCGGTGGCCCCGATAGCATTTTGGGGGCGGAGGTTAAATTGGGCTCACACCGTTGCGCCCCAAAAAGCATCGGCGCATTTTCGAGCCCAATAGAAGTGTCGACAACCCCGTGTTGGCCCCTTCGCAAAGGGCACGGATCGGGCGCACCGGCGGGAAGCGCCACGGCTGTTTTGCGGGTGGGGCCGCCTTTGTAGCGACAGGATGCGACGGGTCGCATTAAAAACGACGCGTATTGGACGGTCGTCGGCGTCAACCGAGGCGGTTCTGATGTTCTCTACTGGAAGCGCGACCCGGTGCCGATGAAGTTCAGGCTGCCTCACGGGTGGCATATCTCCAACGCCGGCTACGCTGTTCCGTTGCCGCAGCCACCTGGACTGGAGATGCGCGCCCTCATCGTCGAGTGGCGGGCACACATGATACCGACGGAGCGAAGCCAGACGGCGAACGCGCAGAACATCCCGGCGTGGTCGCGGCGCTTCCAAGACGAGCGCGACATCGAGCTCGCGCGCTCGGCCGGGCGCTTCAACCGCATTGGCCGGCGAGCCTGGTGGCAAGGATGCGATGTCGACGCGACGCTGGCGGAGTACGGCTTAAGGCCGCGCATCCACGGTGTCGACCGCGTCCGTGTGCCCCTCTTCTATCCGTAGGCGCAATGCATGGCGTCGGAGGTGCCACCGCTACGGAGGCTGCCGACAAGGACGACGACATCAGGCAACTCGCGCACCGGATCGTCGATCGCCGGCGGCCGCACGCGCTCGACCACGCACGCTCCTCCTTCGGGCGGCATCGTCATCCATGACGGCCCGAGTTGCCCAGCTTCGGCTCCAGCTTGGAGGACGCCTGGGACGGTTCAACGCCACCGCCCCATGGAGGAGGATGTTGCGGGCTCGCCAAAACCTCCGCATGCGAAGAAGAGGTGGTGGGAGATGGAGGCGGAGGCGCAGGCGCCCTTTCCTGGCGGCGATGACCCGGAGGATTTCCCGAGGCAGCACCTCATCATCGGCCGCTCCGTCGACGAGGACTACCGGCAGATCACGCTCGACCGGCAACAGGCGGCGGTGTGGTCCGCCATGGACCACGGCAAGAACTTCGTCGACCTCGCCGGTCCTTCTGAGCCGCTAGCGCCAAAGGAGGAGGAGGACGACTGGTCCTTTGACTTCTCCGATGACGACGGTGGCGGCGACGGCGACGACGCGGACAACCTCGACTACATCACCTTCCAGGGGCGCCGCTAGTTTATTTTTAAAAACATTTAGTTCAAAATCGAGTCAGTTTTGTATAAAACTAGTCTAAATTCGTATGAATTTAATAATTCAATATTTCGTTACATATGTTTTTTTTTGGGTGGGGGGTGTCGTTTGGGGGCGTCGGTGTGGGAGCAGCACCCCAAATGCAGGATGTAGTGCCAGCGTCCCCCATACGGCTGTGCCGGCGCCCTGCCGGTGCATATTTGGAGGGCATCGATGGAGATGCTCTTACTACTGCCATTTAGATAGAAATGCATATTCATTGTAATGAATTTTTTACCTATTTTAAACTTTGTTTTGCCAATATGAGATTGTCACTCACCCAAATCACCGAATCTATCTATGCAAAAAATTATTCTGAAAGCAAGTACATTATTTCACTTCGTGGAAAAGTTATTATCATTCTTGTTATTTTCTAAACGCAAATGAACATTTTTTTATATAATTGACCAAGTTCTCGGTTGAGATTTGGGCACTCCATTTATACTTTCTCCACTCGGCGATATACGTTTTTTTCTTTCTATATGAACTGTAATGAGATCTAAATTCTCTAGGCATACACAGATTGTTTATAAAGGAATGAAATAAAGAAGGTATTAGAAACTTCCCTAAAAATAAAATCTATTACAAGAAATGTTAACCAAAGGAAAAAAATTCTTTATTAGATGTGCGCCTGCCAAATTGATTAAATTGGACCATTTGGATCTGTTGATTGGATTGTTGGTTGATCTGTTAGGTTCGACAGTCATTTTCAGTTAACAGAGAAAAGTCAAAACTTAACGTTAAAGGGATGGGCCCACTGGACCAACGTCCAGGGCTTGATCTGTACGTGACTTGTTCTCGTATGTAACAAACGCATCCTGATCGGGGGTGCCAAAACCAACTCGATGGTTTTGGTCCCCTGTTGCGCTGTGCCATATAAAGGGGGGAGTCTGGCAGAGATCGATACCCAGTTAACGATCTAAACATCTGCTTCCCCCACATCCCAAAACTCTACCGATCTAGAGTGGCCAAAAGCAACGGGAAGACTGGAACCTCGCCGTGCTGTGCCAGGGCAGTGCAGGTGGCGCCCGGAGGGGATCAGGAAGATCTCCAGATCGTCATCGACCACAAGTTCGTCATCAACACCGCCACACCAAGCCTGCCTCACGCAGGCGTCGATGGGATCGTCAGTGCCCAGTAATGCAACACATCTACTCTCTCTGTTTATGATCATTAGGTGTTATAGTGTCTGCTTTTGCGATCTTGTGCTACTCATGCATTTTTAGACCTAACAATGGTATCAGAGGCCTTGTGTTGCTAGCACTAGAACCCTAGTTGTGATTAAGATCATGTTTTAGGCAATTATGTTAATGTTTTACCCTTGGATTAGCCCCTGTTATGGATGTCTAGCTGTCAGATCGGTTAATTTTGTATCGTTCTAGAACCATCTGCAAGCAATTATGAACCCTAATGAACGCGAGATGGAGACCTACCTGATGCCGCCGGGTGTCTGCCTTTACCCTCCGGGGACCGTCGGAGCAGCTGCTGCTCCGGCGAGGGCCGAGATCCCGCGCCGCCACTCTCTCCCAACGGAGGAGCGCGCGGGTTGACGCGCGGTAACGCGCGGAATGTCCGGACCTGCCGGTGGCCGTCGCGCCGCCGGCCCTCCGTCGTCGCCCTAGCCGACCCGCAAGTAAAACGGCGACAATAGCCACGCTCGACGAAGCAGCGCGCCGGACATGGTCCATAGCACGCTGCTCCGGTGAGCGCCGCCACCGCGCCGGTATGATGCAGGCAGGAATCGCGCGCCGCCGGGGTCATGGGCGCCGCGCGCGCTCGGGCCGCCGGGGCCGTGTCCGCCTCGCGCGCCGCCGGGGCCGTGGGCGCCTCGCGCTCGGGCTGCCGGGCGTGGCCGCCTCGCGCCGCCGGGCTTGGCCGCATCGCGCGCCTCACTGCGTGCCGGCCTCTCTCCGTCGTGTGCAGGTGCGGGTGCGGCAGAGTGAGCAAGGGGAGGAGGGCGCCGCCGCCGGCGTCGGCCCTCTGTCTCTGTCGCAGGTTTTTCGGGTGGGGAATGGTTTTAGGGTTAGGGTTTCAACCCTCCACCGTTTTAGGTCAGTCCTGAGTAGCTCTCGGCCGTCGATTCGATCGGACGGTCACGAATGCCGCGGGAGGGGAAGCCGGGCCGGGGGTCCTTTTGGGCTCAATCTGAAGATGGGCTTCGACCCAGGTTGTCGATAGTCCAGTATATTCTCTGGGCTGCCGATTTTCCTTTCTGTTTTCTGTGTTTTTTAGTGCATTCTAAATGTTATTCCTTATGTTTTTGCACTATTATATACAGAAAAATCATTGCCTAAAATAATATGATCAGAAAAACATGCTTTTGTTCTAGACAGAAATGAACCAACGAGATTTTCTGTTTAGAGTACTTAGTATGTTTTAATGATGAATTATCAAATTAAGCATCACATATGTTGTTCCTTAAATGATTTTAAGTTGATGTTTATTTTGAGAATGTTATGGCTGCAAAATAATTCTGACCAACGTTGTATTATTTATGCATGTCAACCCCTAATGTTGTTCTAATTCATGTCATTTCTGCCCAACGGTGTTTGACATAGAATAAGAAATTTATGGCATGTTTATTTTATATGCATGCAATTTTACTAATGAATGTCCATGTCAAATTTCAGCTTCCGCTGTGATGCGTTATGATGCTGTCGAGCAGTTGACCGGCAGCAACTTTCCTCGTTGGAAGAACTCCATTGAGCTATGTTTGGCTTTCAACGATTTTGATTATGCCTTAAGGGAGGATAAGCCCGTGGCGCCAGTTGCTGGTGCTACGGGGTATGATGAACTAAAGAAAACTTATGACTCCAAGATGGAGAAGTGGGACAAATCCAATCACGTTGCAATGCTCGTGATGAATTCTTCCATTTCACCTGAGATTATTGGGGCTCTCCCCAAGAAAGATACTGCTAAGGAATTTATGGAAGCCTTGGAGGAGCAATTCAAAGGCTCTGAAAAGGTTTATGCTCATGAGCTTTTTCACAAGCTACTTGGCAAGTATAAAAATGATGGTGATGTTAGGGGATACATACTGAGAATGATAAATGCTTCAAATAAACTGAAGCACCTAAAGTGTGAGCTCAGTGACAACCTCCTTAACATCATGATCTTGGAGTCCCTCCCTGAAGAGTTCGATCAGTTCAAGATCAACTACAATTCCATGAAGGAGAAGTGGACACTTGCTGAGATATCCCCTCGGATTGTCCAGGAAGAAGAAAGAATGATGAGGCAGAACAAGGATCAGGCTTTTCATGTTGGCTCCTCAAAGAGAAAGCATGACGGGTCAGGCCCTTCAAAGTCGCCAAAGAAGACCTTCAAAAAGGAAATGCCAAAGTTTAAAGCAAAGGAAAAGGATAATGGACAGTCTTCAGCGCCTACTGATAATGTGTGTTTCTTTTGTAAGAAGGAAGGCCATTACAGGAAGGACTGTCATGAATACCTCAAGTGGATGATGAAGAAAGGTACAGATGAAATCACTTTTGTTGATGAAATATTATATACTGATTTCTCTTGTACATCATGGTGGATTGATTCAGGTGCAACTGCTCACGTTGCTAATTCTATGCAGGGATTAAATTTGATCCAAACCATAACAAGCGGGGCAAGACGACTTAGAGTTGCAAATGGAGTTGAAGTTGATGTTGAAGCTATTAGGTCACTCACCTTGGAGCTCCACACCGGCTTTCACCTTCATTTAAATAATGTTCTTTATGTACCTACTTTAAGTAGGAATTTGATTTCAGTTTCTTGTCTCGATGATAACATGTTTGAGTGCAAGTTTGGTAACAAACAATTTGTTTTAAATTATTGCAATAATGATGTTGGCCTCGGTGTCAGACGAGGCAAACTATATATGTTATCTATGAATGATTATGTTTTGCATGTGAGTAATGTTTCGAATGTTGAGAAGAAATGGAAGGGTACTAGTACTTCTTCGAAATTGTGGCACTGTCGTTTGGGCCACATTTTGAGGGGGAGAATGGAAAGACTTATTAAAAATGATGTACTCCTCCCATTAGACTTCTCCGATGCGGACAGATGTGTTGATTGCATCAAAGGTAAATATGTAAAAACAATTAAGAAAGGAGCGGTAAGAGCCACGAGTGTCCTCGAACTCATACATACTGACATATGCGGACCTCTTAATGTTAAGTCTATAGATGGTTTTGATTCGTTCATCACCTTCACCGACGACTTTTCCCGTTATGGGTACATTTACCCTATACGTGATCGATCGGAAGCTTTGGACAAATTTAAAGTGTTCAAAGCCGAAGTTGAGAACCAACTGAATGCAAAAATTAAAGTTGTACGATCTGATCGCGGGGGAGAGTATTACGGTAGGCACGCTCCTTATGGGCAAATTCCAGGACCTTTTGCTAAGTTTCTAGCTGAGAATGGAATTGTTGCCCATTATTCAATGCATGGTGAACCTCAACAAAATGGTATGGCTGAGCGCCGCAATCGCACGCTTTTGGATATGGTGCGTAGCATGCTCAGTCATGCAAGTTTGCCGGTAAGCCTATGGATGGAGGCATTGAAGACGGCTGCACATATTTTAAATCTTGCTCCCACTAAGTCAGCACCGAACACACCTCACGAGATGTGGACGGGAAAGAAACCGAGCTTGAACTATTTACGTGTGTGGGGCTGTCCTGCTGAAGCTAGAATTTTCAATCCACAACTTAAGAAGTTAGACCCAAAAACGGTTAGTTGTTTCTTCGTCGGATACCCGCACAGGGGAAAGAGATATCGTTTCTATTGCCCAGGTCATACCACTAAGTACGTGGAGACCCGGCAAGCGGTATTTTTTGAGGATAATGAAGTTAATGAAATAAGGAAGATCGATCTTGAGGAAAAGCGGGTGTGTGCTCCATCCCCGATTATCCAAAAGGTCGTTCTACCAATGCAGAGGAGAATCACTTCTAATGTTGAGACTGAACCTCACAGTTCTGGTCCTCAACCTGATGGTGATCCTGAAACTAATGATAACGCAAATCCAGAATGTGAAGAAAATCACCAGTCGGATAATGAAGAAGATCCTCATAATAATAATGCCCCTCCACCACCATCGCATGTGAGAAGATCACATCGAGAAAGAAGAAAAGCCATCTCAGATGATTATATTACCTACATGAGTGAGGATGTAGACGATATAGGAAAGGTGGAGGATCCAACCTCATACAAGGAGGCCATTAAGAGTTTGAATTCGTCTAAGTGGCAAATCGCCATGGAAGACGAGTTGAAATCTATGAGCTCAAATGATGTTTGGGACCTAGTAGAAGTTCCTAATGACGCCAAAAGAGTAGGCTCCAAATGGATCTACAAAACTAAGTACGACCCCAAAGGGAACATCGGAAGGTTCAAAGCTAGACTTGTGGCAAAAGGTTTCACACAGAGAGAAGGAATCGATTATAATGAGACTTTCTCTCCTGTGTCATCTAAAGATTCTTTTAGGATCGTCATGGCTATGGTAGCTCATTTCGACCTAGAATTGCATCAAATGGACGTTAAGACGGCATTTCTAAATGGTGACCTTGATGAAGACGTATACATGACTCAGCCGGAAGGTTTTGTTGTGCAAGGAAAGGAACATTTAGCATGTCGTCTGAAGAAATCCATCTATGGCTTGAAGCAAGCTTCAAGACAATGGTACCTCAAGTTCGATAAGATTATTAGAACTTTTGGTTTTACTGAAAATGTTAAGGACAACTGCATTTATGTTAAGTTTAAGGGCAGTAGGTTCACAATATTAGTCCTGTATGTGGATGACATATTATTGACCTGCAGTGATAAGGATATGCTGCACGAGACCAAGAATTTTCTGTCTTCCAATTTTGATATGAAAGATCTCGGTGAAGCTTCATATGTCCTCGGCATTGAGATTCATCGAGATAGGTCTAAAGGTGTGTTGGGACTATCACAAAAGGCATACTTTGAGCGAGCACT
Organism: Lolium perenne; assembly: GCF_019359855.2. NCBI lineage: Eukaryota > Viridiplantae > Streptophyta > Magnoliopsida > Poales > Poaceae > Lolium > Lolium perenne. The sequence continues at coordinate 29,895,644 of NC_067250.2, forward strand.
AAAGAAATTCAATATGCATAAGTGCTCTGGCTCACCTGCCCCAGTAGTCAAGGGCGATATGTTTGGGACATTTCAATGTCCGAGGAACCAAATTGAAACTGATCAGATGAAGTCGGTTCCTTATGCTTCAGTTGTCGGAAGCATCATGTATGCACAAGTTTGTACATGCCCTGACTTGGCTTTTATAACCGGGATGCTTGGCAGATTCCAATCAAATCCAGGACTAGACCACTGGAAGGCCGCAAAGAAAGTCTTGCGTTATATGCAAGAGACAAAAGGGTACATGCTTACGTACAGAAGGTCTGATAACCTACAAGTTGTTGGTTATTCAGATTCTGATCATGCCGGTTGTGTGGATAGTAAGAAATCCACGTCAGGTTATGTATTCACACTTGCCGGAGGAGCTATATCGTGGAAAAGCTCCAAACAAACTATAGTTACTTCATCTACGATGCAAGCAGAGTTTATAGCATGTTATGAGGCCACTGGGCAGGCTGTATGGCTAAAGAATTTCATTCCCGGACTTAAAGTGGTCGACAGCATTTCAAAACCACTTCTATTGTACTGCGATAATGAACCCGCAGTTTTCTATGCGAATAACAACAAGTCAAGTGATGCTGCCAAACACATTGACATTAAGTATCATGTTGTGATGCATAGGATCCAGGATCAAACAACTAATGTTAAGCATATAAGTACGACTCGTATGCTTGCGGATCCGCTAACGAAAGGCTTACCACCCAGAATTTTTCGTGAGCATGTTGCCGGCATGGGATTACTGGAAGCCTTATGATTCTAGAATAAAGGGACCATAATAAGAATCACTCCCAATAAGTATTATGTTATCCATTTTAAGATAGGCTGGTATGCCATAAGTGTTGAGGTTCAATAGCATTTCATTGGTTGTTGTAACACCTCACTTTGGTTTATTATTCCTATGGAGAATGGGCAAATGATGTTAAACCTAACGATCAAGGGGGAGAATGTTGGTTGATCTGTCAGGTTCGACAGTCATTTTCAGTTAACAGAGAAAAGTCAAAACTTAACGTTAAAGGGATGGGCCCACTGGACCAACGTCCAGGGCTTGATCTGTACGTGACTTGTTCTCGTATGTAACAAACGCACCCTGATCGGGGGTGCCAAAACCAACTCGATGGTTTTGGTCCCCTGTTGCGTTGTGCCATATAAAGGGGGGAGTCTGGCAGAGATCGATACCCAGTTAACGATCTAAACATCTGCTTCCCCCACATCCCAAAACTCTACCGATCTAGAGTGGCCAGAAGCAACGGGAAGACTGGAACCTCGTCGTGCTGTGCCAGGGCAGTGCAGGTGGCGCCCGGAGGGGATCAGGAGGATCTCCAGATCGTCATCGACCACAAGTTCGTCATCAACACCGCCACACCAAGCCTGCCTCACGCAGGCGTCGATGGGATCGTCAGTGCCCAGTAATGCAACACATCTACTCTCTCTGTTTATGATCATTAGGTGTTCTAGTGTCTGCTTTTGCGATCTTGTGCTACTCATGCATTTTTAGACCTAACATGGATGGCTAATATTTTCTTGTCCCTACCGTAAAAAGCCTCATTTTAAAAGTAACCATCGTTGAGATAATTGAGAAAATTTTGTTTATAGGTTGAGTTAACTCTCTGACACGGAATTAAGTGAACAGAACATAATGGTGCAAAAACAGAATGTAACTTGCTGCAACGGAACGTAGTGTCAGTATGTACATATTGGACAACTTGGATCGGAAACGGTACTACATTATGTACATCAGAAACTCAAAGTGACAACAAACTTCTTAGAGCATCTTCAACAGATGATGTATACACCACAACAAAGGAAAAATAAAAGACACCAGCTCCAGTAGATGATGTAGATGCAAAAAAATCTCAAAAATTTCACATAGCGATGTAAAATTTGCATCATGCGATGCAAACGTGATGTATCGTATAAAACTGGCCACGCGCGACCGCACAACCACCGCTTTGTCCTCCCCCCCCTCACGCCCGTCTTTCTCCCGCATTGACCGTCAACGATTCCTGTCGCCGGCCACCACCCCAGCCAACGCCAGGCCACGAGTAGATTAGGATATGACCCGCCGGACCGCGTTGTTTTCCCCCAAATTCCACCAATCCCTCTGCCCGGCTGCGCACAGAGGTGCCACCCCGCCGCCGCCCGTGCAGCTGCAACGGGTTCCACGGCATCCGTTTGCGCCCCTCTGGCCGATGGGCCACCGAAATCATAAGCAGCAGCTACCGGCTTTAACTCGGCACCTTCGAGACGCCGGAGCTCGCTGCCCACGCGTACCACGCCAGGCGGCTCGACGGCCCGGGCGGGCCAGTCAACTTCCGCGACATGCAGAGCCAAGAGGAGGCGGACTTCCTCGCGCAGTTGTTCATGACAATTCGTCGCTAGCAGGAGCCTCAGGTGCACCGCCGGTATTCCCACTTGTTGATTCAGCAGGCCGACGAGGAGGAAATGGAGGAGTTCCGCGCCAAACACCCGGAGCACGTGGCGTAGAAACTTGAGTACTATGTTGTCCTGGCCGCGAAGCAAGCTACAACCACCAGTGGTGCATCTTTGGCTGCCGGTGCATCTGCTTCGGCCACCGGCGCATCGTCTTCAACCGTTGCCGGCGACAATTCGAGCAGATGGACACTGACTGGTGGGACAATCTTGGGCAATCATAGGATGATTGTTCTGGGATGATTAGAAGCGTGTAGTTTGACTGTCAGTGTGTCAGTGTCGAGTCATTGTAGAACTAGTCTCGATCTATGAATTATCTGCATCGAGCTATGGATGTTTAATTATGTGTCAAAGTTAAATTTTATTTAAAATACGCCAAAGTTTAAATTTTTATTTGAAGTTTTGTAGCTAAGGTTATGCATTATACATCATCTGAGTTTTGAGGATAAACTTTCCGAATGTAAAAATCTGAAAAACAGCAAAAACAATTGATGTATAATGCATCATATGATGTATAATTTCCATCTCGGAGATGCTTCTTAGAGCTTGTAACAGACCATTCAAAAAGGATACGCAAACGGGGACACGAATTCCCCTTCCAAGTACACCTCCGGACTGTATTCCGGGGCCAATCGTTGCTAGGATCGACGCTGCAACTAAATGGGGAAAAACGTTGCTGGAACGTCCATGGCAACGACTCGTGCAAACAACTAGTTACAGTGAAAGGGGTACCAAACATATATATATCTACCACCGGAGTGGAGGTGGTGGCGCCTGGAACAATGGCTTTGTCCCTGTCGGCGTATTCGGTTGGGGAGGAGGAGGCGACTTCGGGGCCCTCTGCCCCAAGGATCTCATCCTCGCCTCCGCAGCTCTCCGGCCTCCAACATGAATGACTCGCTCGGACGCCGTTGCGGTGGCGCGGATCGATATCTTTGTTGTCCCCACGGGGCGCGACGAATCGACGATGGACACTGCGCATGCGCACAGCAGGAGAGCCGCCAAGAGGAAAGAAGTGGTAGTGGTGGCCATGGCGAATTGACGAGTGGGGTAGCTAGTTGGTACCTGGAGATGGTGGTGCAAGTGACCAAGTGTGCTGGTGATCATGGACTAGCGCCGTTTATATACCCGATCCAACGAGGCCGAACTGTAACAAAAATCGGTGTAACGATGCACTGTGCGACGGGGATCACATGTAGTTCAAAAGTCTTCGTTGGATTCGTGATCTCGGTTGAAACGCTGCCACCACAATAGTTGGCATACGGTATCTTGACAAACATAAGCCGTGGCGTTCGATGCTCGGCTGCGGGGTTTCATACCGCGTAGCTATGCGTGCCTCTGGCTTGAACTTTGCTTCGGACGAGGAGAATCCATTGATGAAGCGTGGCAAAGGGGCAACGAACATCAACTTGCATGGCTGGACATTACTAGAACTCTCTCTGATCCATAATAAATTTCGTGAATTTAGTTTAAATTGATTTTATTTGAAGTAAAATCACGATATTTATTATGGATCAGAGAGAGAGTACCTTTTTTCCTCCTGAAAGTGTATTCTTGTGGTTCTGAATTCGTATTGGCGCTTATCTAGAATACAAAGTTTAAAATAGCGCACTATGCCGCTATCTCGACGATATAGCATGGCTATAGAAGATTCAGATCACTCCCGCTAAAGTCTTCATATTTGCTCGCTAAATCTCTAAATTAGGCAAGAAAATAACGCTATTTCTCCCGCCAAATCCAAAAATGGTTCATCAAAAAGGTAGCCAGAATTAGAAGAGGTTTTTTATAGAGTGGAGAAGACAGATCGAGCTTCTGGAGCAAAATGTTTGGTGAACTGGATCGAAGCAGTTGTGCTCCTCAATTTCTTTGGGTCAACTTGGCATCAAAAACCTAGAGTGGGCTAGCAAGGCCCTTCGTTTCGCTGGAATGATGCAGACTAGCCATCGCATGGCTTGCCTCTCCCAATTATGCCAGATGATATGTTGCTATTCTAGGCTTGCACTTCCCAAATTGGCAATGGTGCTAGAGCCCTATTCTGGAAGGACAAATGGCATGAAAGATTTTTTTTTCGAAATGGGTTGTCCCAGCCTTGGCATGAAGGAATTGTGTTTCAGTGTAGCTTCCCAGACCTGTTCAATCTTTCCAGAAAAAAACATCACGGTGCAGGCAGCAATGGTTAGCGGAAGATGAATGAAGGGTCTATAGCGCATCAACACTCTAAGCTTATTTGATAAATTTGTGAACCTCTGGTCCTCCCTGCAATTGGTCCAACTGACAGAAACTGATGATACTATCACCTGGAGGCAATCAAACGAAAATACATATTTAGCTGCATGCATGTGCCAATGAAACTTGTTATCTTGGCAGAATTCCAAAACCACAGCTTGCGTCCGCCTGGGATCACTACGGGAGAGCTCCAGTATGCCGACGGCCGCCAGCCGTCGGCACAGCAAGGAAGGCCGTCGGCACAGGCTGTGCCGACGGTGACCGTCGGCGTAGCTTCGTCGACATAGTTCCGGTCGGGGACTGCCCGATCACCGTCGGCATAGACTGGCCGTCGGCACAGATTGTTGTGCCGACGGTATAACCGTCGGCAAAGTACTTCAAAATTTTCAATTTTTTTTTTTGAAAAAAGATTAAATTTTTTTTTTATTTTCTTTCAATTTTCTTCTTATTCTTTTTTACTTGTTAATCTTTCACAATCACACTTACACTTAGTACATCTAATCTTAGGTCAAATTGCACTTGTATTCAAACTTCCCAGTTGGTCACCCATCCTCACACTACTCCTGCCCCAGCACGCTTAACTTCTTGGTTCTCTTCGGATGAGCTTCCATGAAAGAAATGACGCCCTTGTTGTTAATACTACCATATCAATCATATTAACCCTTTGACCGTGCTGCCACATCTTTATATTTTTTAATTCTAAACAATTACTTAAGTAAACAACAATGAATATATATAAATAATAATAATATAGAATTTGAAAAACAATTAAATGATTTAATTTTTGTCTTTTTATTTAATATGGAATAATTAATATCAGTAAATATGAATTTGGCAAATAATATGTCTAAATTGATCAGAAAAATAAGAGGAATACAAATATGACATCCATATCATATTTTGAACCTACAATTTAATTTACCCAAAAATCATGAGCAATAGATCAAGTACCTCTAGTTTAAATCTGGTTGACTTTATCGAAAATGAGGTGGGAAACGGCCTCGGCATGGCATAGTTTGCCGAAATGAGGTCATATTTGGCACGTGTATGGGTCCTAGGATGGGAAGCAAGACCCCGGACGCGGATTTCTAATCCGACCCACGGGCGACCATATTTTCATTTTTATCGTGCCCAAGCGGTTTTTATTTGTGAAGCAGCTACATGTGGCGCATTTTAATATGACGTGAAACCTCCGTGCGATCATATTAGACCACCTACGCACCACCTATCACATGACATGTGCACGCATTAGCTTTTTGGGAACCCATGCGGTTTCCGGCGGTGTCCCGCCGAATCCGCTGGAAACTGACCGGATTTGAACTAGGGCTCAACTATCCGTCGCTCCAGAAATTCCGGAAAATATGTTTTTAGTTCTACGACGCATCATTATATGTGCTAATTTTTGTCCGTTTAGTTTTTTCGCGAATGGGTGCACCCGCACGCCCGGTACGGCGATACCGCATGTCCTGGGGGGCTGGTTTGGCCAGATGGCAATTTGAACGAAGTCAAAAAATCTCACGGAGCCGCGTGGCGTCATTTTATATGTCATAGTAACTATTCCGTTTGTCAAAACTGGGATGTGGCAATTATTTTGGAAAACCCTTCACGAAAAGAGCTATCACGTCCGGAGTTCTATGGATTTCAGGGGAAATGAGGTGAGAAACAGCCTCGACATGGCATAATTTTCCGAAACGAGGTCATATTTGGCACGTGTGTGGGCCCTAGGATGGTAAGCAATACCCTGGACACGGATTTCTAATCCGACTCACGAGCGACCATTTTTTCATTTTTGGCGTGTGTGAAAGCCATGAAAACCTCGAACATTATAGCTCATTTATAAGAAAATTTATTTAGGTATTTGAAATATTCCATTTTTGATATTTTTCTATGATAGATCTTGTTTTTCTGCAAAATTTGATATATTATACTTATTTTTCTCAATTCGAATGATTTAGTTATGCTTTTTTGAAGACTGTCGTTGAGAAATAGGAAAAAGCTATGCCGACGGTTTAACCGTCGGCACAGTTCTGTAGTGAAAAAAAAAGAAAAAAAAAGTTGTGCCGACGGCCAGACTGATCCAGTGCCGACGGCTAGAGTTGTGCCGACGGTGACCGTCGGCACCTCCAGCCTGTACCGATGGCCAATTTAACGCCGACGGTCATCCTCGTCGCCGCGCTCCGGAGGCTACTGTGCCGACGGCCCCGACATTTGGCCGTCGGCACATCGCCTGGCCGTCGGCGTACGGCAATTCTCCCGTAGTGGATGTTTGAATTAATTGAAGGAATAAAATTAGTTCTATGGCTGCTAATCCAAAATCGTGTATGTACTGCTAATAGGTTTCAAGCTAGAGGATGGCCCCATCAAGACAAATGCTGCTTATGTGATCAACTGACTGAAACTATTGATCACTTGTTCCTGTAGTGCTCCTACTCGGAAGAAGTATGGCATGGGCTGGCTCTTACTCATCCTGCTGCTGTTGCCTATCGCGAGTAGTATTTCCCTTGTTATATATATTTCCATTTTTTTCCCTGTCTTTGCCATTCTACAGTTTTCCCTCTATATAAATGCGAAAGGAGAGCTCCTCATGTTCACGTCATCTGTTGCTACAGTCATCATGGTTTTTCAAAATACGTTCGTTACCCCTTTTCTTTCGTACTTCGTGATTCTAAACTCAAATAACATTAGGACTATTAGGACTTCTAAGAAGGCAAAGGTGTCAAAATCAACATTTTTTTTTAATGAATGGCATGTTTAAAAACAGCAGAGGTCTTCGAGACTTGGCTAAACAATTACACATTGCAGAATGCATTAGGGACCATTGTTTAGATTTTGTAGCTATCTCAGAGACCGGTAGAAGGGATTACTCAAGAAGTTTACTCCAATGCTTTCCTCGCGGGGTGTACTTTACTTGGGTTTCCCGTCCACCACGGGGTCGTTTTGGGGGCATATTAATTGGTGTCCATGACTCCTCCATGGAAGTGTTGCATATTTCGGGTGGAGACTAGCAGCTACCACATAAAGCTTCATATCCGTAATAGAGCCGACAATTTCATGTGGAGTTTGATCTCAGTTTATGAGGCTGCTCAAGATGAGTTTAAGCTTGCTTTTATCCGAGCATTGGTTAATCTTGCAAAGGTGAATCACACCCAATTATTATTGGAGGGGATTTCAATTTGCTACGATTCCCTCATGAGAAGAGTAGAGGCTGTGTCAACCATCATTGGCCTTCATGTTCAATGTTGTCATTGATAGTCTGGACTCGAGAGAGGTTTCAATGATTGGGAGACAATTCACTTAGGCAAACTCCCTTACGCCGACTACATATGAGAAGTTGGATCGCGTACTTATGGATTCGGAATGGGAATTGAAATACCCTATAGTTTTTGTACGTGTTCTACCTCGTATTGATTCCTTGTCGGACCATGCTCCCATTCTCATTACCACTGGCACTCCTAGATCTATGAGCAAACGTCCGTTCAAATTTGAACTTGGATGGCTCCACAGGGAAGGGTTTGAGGACCTGGTCAGAACATTATGGGAGAAACCTATCGCCGGCCTAGATCCTATCCAATGGTGGAATAATAAAATACGCGCTACGCGTAGATACCTTGGGGGTGGGCAAGGCACACGATTGGGCAGCTAAAAGCTGAGAAGCTCCAATTGTCTTCAACTATCGATGATATTGAGGCTTTAGTGGAGGTGATACCACTAACTACACATGAAACTGAACTTGAAAGTCAATCAAATGCGAAGCTAGCTGGGATTCTTTGCGAGGAGGAACTCAAGTGATACCGACGATCGAAAGCTCAATTCCTTTTAGAGAGACACTCGAATACAAGATACTTCCATAGTGTAGCCAATGGTAGGCACATTAAGAACTTATTCATTCTCTAGTACAAGAAGAGGGCACGATCAAAGGTCACGAGCAACTCAAATCTTATATTACAAAAGTCTGTTTGGCGAACCCGAGGAATGCAATCTATCAATGGATGAGAATCGGATATATGACATTCCTCAAGTTTCTGGCGAGGAAAATGCTTTTCTTACCGCTCCATATTCTGAGGAGGAGGTGAAGAAAGCGATTTTCCAAATGAAGCACAACAAAGCACCAGGTCCGGATGGTTTCCAGCGGAGTTTTATCAAAGCTTCTGGAACATACTCGAAACGGACTTATGGAACTCTTTGTTGTGCTTCATGCGGGTCAACTTGATCTTTTCCGTATTAATTTCGGAGAGATCATTTTGTTGCCGAAGGTTAATGAGGCTGAAAGGATTCAGCAATATGGACCGATTTGCCTTCTTAACGTTTGCTTCAAGAGTTTTACCAAAGCATATACTATTAGGCTTAATTTTGTAGCCGATCATGTGGTTCGCCCAACTCAGTCTGCTTTCATGAAGATATATCCTTGATGGTGTTGTTACCTCGCACGAAACAGTTCATGAGTTACATTGCAAAAAGATGAGTGGTGTTATTCTAAAGATTGACTTTGAAAAAGTATATGATAAATTTAAGTGGTCTTTCCTTCAGCAAATCCTCAGAATGAAAGGATTTTCTAAGGAGTGGCGAGCTCTAATTCATAACTTTAGTTTTGGAGGAAGTGTCGCCATTAAAATCAATGATGACGTTTGTCGATATTTTCAGACAAAAAAATGTTTAAGGAAAGGTGATCCGCTATCTCCTATTATATTAATATAGTGGCGGATATGCTTGCGATCATGATAGAGCGAGCTAATGCTGATGGAAAATTGAAGGGGTGGTTCATCATCTTGTGGATGGTGGGTTATCTATCCTCAATACGCCGATGATACGATTCTATTTATGGAACACGACCTTGATAAAGCGAGAAATATGAAACTGATCTTATTGGCTTTCGAGCAACTATCAAGACTGAAGATTAATTTCCATAAAAGTGAATCGTCCTATTTTGGTGAGGCCCAAGATAAGTCAAACCTTTATGCCGAGCTCTTTGGCTATAGGTTGGGCCAGTTTCCTATCTCATACTTAGGTATCCCGATTCATTTCAGGAGACTTACGTTGGCAGAATGGAAACATGTCGAGAAAAGATTACAAAAACGTGTGAGTAGTTGGAAAGGTAAATTGATATCCATGGGTGGAAGATTGGTACTCATTAATCCAGTACTAACCAAAATGGTAGTGTATATGATATCATTTTTCCAAATTCCTAAAGGAGTTTTACATCGTTTGGATTATCTGCGATGAAGATTTTTATGGCAAGGAGATAGCGAGAAAAAGAAATACCGGCTAACTAAGTGGGGAGTTGTGTGTCAGCCTAAAGATCAAGGAGGGATCGATGTTCATGACCTCCAGGTTAAGAACAACGCCCTGCTTGGTAAATGGATGGCTAAACTACTTACTGAAGAAGGATCTGGCAAACCATTTTGAAGAGAAAGTATATTGGCTCAAAGGCAATATCCTAGGTCTCGTGGAAACCAGGGGATTCTCACTTTTTGGCTGGCCTTATGGCGATGAAGAGACATTTCTTCCCATTTGGTTCTTTCTCGATCAAGGATGGCACACATATATGATTTTGGGAGGATAAGTGGCTCGGAGATTCCCCCCTCCGAGTATAATATCTAGCCTCATATAATATTGTGCGCTATAAAGGAGATACCTTATCCAAGGTAATGGAGTCTTCTCCAACCTCTATGATGATCAGAAGGAATCTTACTAGACGAAGGCAAGCATGTTGGGATGCCCTGTTACTGCATTTGGTATCTGCCTATCTAACGCATGAGCCGGATGAATTTTGATGGAATCTAAATGAGAATGGGATATTCTCAGTTGACTCCATGTATAAAGCCTTGATCCAACACGTTGAGCAGGTATCTAATAATAAGTTAATTTGGAATATGAAAATACCTCTAAAGACAAAGGTATTTGCATGTTATCTTCGTCGGGGGGTCATCCTTACTAAAGACAACCTTGCTAAACGCAACTGGCAAGGAAGTAAATCATGTGTTTTTTATCATCAAGATGAGACAATTAAACAGTTATTTTTCCAGTGCCGGTTTGGAAATCTATACGATCAATCATCCACATGGGTTTTACCTTATATCCACCACGTAGTGTTGCCAATATTTTTTTGGTAATTGGCTTAATGGGGTGGATCACAGGTACAAAAAACTTATTAGGGTGAGAGCGATTGCTGTTATTTGGTCGCTTTGTCTATGTAGAAATGACAAGGTTTTTTAATAACAAAAATGCTAATCTATTGCAAGTTATCTACCTGTGCACCAGTTTGCTCCGTTCATGGTTGTCGCTGCAGCGTATGGAGGATCGCGACCTCTTTACAGAGGTGTGTACACGGTTGGAGAACATGGGTGTGGCGGCATACTCAGGATTGCTCCTCCTATTCCATAGTGTTTCAGGCTACTTCCTTTGTGTTTTTTTTTGCTTTGTGCCGTTAATACTTGGATCGGTTTGTTTTGTGTTGCGACTGTGTACATCTTAGCTATGCAGAGGTCGGATTTAATACTAAAACATTTTAAGTAATAAAATCGCCCTTTATCATAAAAACTCAAACAACATTACAACAAGTTATGTTTTCTAGCGCATGCATTTTAGATAGGCTCAGGGGTTCCATCGGCCCAGCTGATGTTCCTATTACATGCTGGTAGCCCTGAACACCTGCTCTACTTTAGAGCGCTGGTACTGCTTAAAAAAGAGGGAGCACTTCTAGTCCGCTCTAAATCTCTAGTCAATCTTAGATATAAAAAATGTATTTTAAATAGAAAAATGTTCCTAAAGAATTCCACGGTATACATTCATGTTCGCACACAAAAAAAATTATAAGAAAGGAACATTTTTATAACCTATGTAAAAAAAGAGAAAATAAAGTATAGTGAAACCCTATTTTAGAGCACCAAAAGTTGTATTTTTATACACAAATTACCACACAAAAAGTACTTTTTCGCGGAATTATGTGTCCGGATATAGAATGTTTAGATGTACACTTGAATATTATTATTCTTTGGAATTTAAACATGTTGAGATAAGTCTTTTTGGAAGTGGGAGCATCTACCCTCACGAGTGAAGTGGATTTCCGAAGATATTGCCCGCTTTTATTAAACTAAAAACTCCTCTAGAAAATCAATCTCAAATTTTTTGAAAAAAGAAGAAGTTATGAAGTTGGTTCAAAGAAAGAGTGAAGAATTCGTCCACACGGATTAATCCAGAGAGTGATCGAAGTTGTCCACGTGTTCGTCCCAGCAGGTTGACATGACACATGGAGCACACCCATTGGCCATCTCCTCCCGGCAAATTGTTTAAGTGGTAAGAACATCTCCACCGGTGAGCCCTATAAAATGGCCGGCAGCAGTGCCAGCAGCAACATATTGGGCGTGCCCGCAGTATGTGCTATGGGGGAATGTGTTTCACGCCTACCCCCATAGCACAACTCCAATAGCACATGCATGCACTTAAAAGAAAGTAGGTGAGGATAGAAAAAGTAGGAGAGAGAAAAATCTTTGGAGGGGTCACTGCATGTGGCCGGATTAGCATCTTTTGAACAGAATTTAGTGCCGGTGCCCCCGATCGAAGCCCTTCGCATAGAGATCTTTTTGGGCGCGCCAGCACTTTTATGGGGCTCAAGAATATACCGACGTCTTTTGAAAAGCGCTAGTGCGGACATTTTCTCTCACTAGAATCCCAATAAATTTATTGGGAGCACAGATGAAGATCCTCTAATGCGGTCGATTTAACTTTGAAGGTTAATTTAATTCCTCGTTAAAGAGAGGCACTTACGTTCGGCTTTGGAGACGACGAGCCAACAGATGTGTGCCACACTTGTGAATTGTGATCCCACACGCACGCTCATGACATGACAGCACCGCGATATACATAGGCTTTCACTTCATGTGGTCTAACGTGCTTCTCGTCCTATTCGATTGCGTATTTTGGTCATCCTCATTTCGTAAAGGAGGACCAGTTTGTCGTTGAGCTCGACGGAGATCTTGGCAGGTTAAAGTTTCGGCGAGACGACGGTGAGAAAGTTACATTAATTAGTGGCTACTGGCTAGCTAGGTGGTTCGTGATCAGCGTGGACGCAAACGCCACTGGAGATGTCGTTGTACGAAGCAGAGGAGTGAGTCAATGGAACTTTGGAAGGGACGAGATAGATGAAGTGGCATTTGGCAGCGCTCTTGCTAAAGGTCAGTCCAGTTAAAAAGAAAGTGTCTTCTCCGCCCGATCCATGCGATTTTTGCGTCATGTGCAGCATTAAATTGATAACACTTGTATAAACTATTACGTGCAATTTCGGATGATTGGGATCAAACCGCTTAAATAATCTCACGAATATTAGGATATGATCTTCAAATTATAAGCTTTGGTCTCCCTTCTTTTATCTAATCTCTTAGGTAAAAATGAAGTGGTGTTAATTGTCGCGCTAAGAGCATCTCCAGTCGCGTCCCCCAAACCGTCCCCCAAAGGGATTTGAGGCGCGCCGGACCAAAAATGTGTTCCAGCCGCGTCCCCCAAAGCCCTTTTTTGTCCGGCGCGCCCCTATACGGTGTCCGGCGCCCCGAGCCCGTCCCCGTCCCACAGGGGACGCACCGGGGACGCCGGACACAACGAAAAGCGAGGCGGGGAGTGGCGGGGCCGACCCGTCAGCGGCACAATTAATTTAAACCTAACCGTCGCCTACCTCGCGACGGAAGTTATTGGCGCGCAGCGACGGTGCAGTTCTCGCAGAGGGCGCAGCGACGCGTCCCGTCGCGCCTAGCTCTGCGTGCCGGCGTTAATGAGCGCCACCGCTCCTCCGCCTCCCTCCGGCCTATAAAAAGGGGCGCCTCTCATCGTCCCTCTCACACACAAACCCTAGCGCCTCTCTCCCAAACCCTAGCCGCCACCATCTCTCAACAAGACTCGACGCTATGTCTAGTAGAGGCGGAGGCCGACCTCGCGGCCGCGGCCGTGGTCGTGGTCGTGGTCGTGGCCGCGGCATAGCTGAACGCTCGTCGTCGCCTCCCACGCCGTCGTCTTCATCGTCGGAGATGGACGTGGAGCCGGACGTCCTATTCGAGTTCGTCCACGTCCTCAAGGGCGACCCGTGCGGCATCCAGAGGCTGCCGGACTCCTTCGCCGAGTACGTCGGCGGCGTATGCCCGCGCAAGATGCATCTGCGGGAGCATTCGTGCGGCTTCTGCCGGTGGATCGTCGACGCGATCTACGACGCGCGCGGCAAGATGTACCTCAACATCGGCTGGGAGAAGTTCGCGCACCACCACAGCCTCGAAGCCGGCTTCATCCTCGTGTTCTCCTACTTCGGCAACAGGGACATGAGCGTCAAGGTCTTCGACGAGAGGCGCTGCCTCCGGGACTACCACGGCGACAGGGACTCCCACGACGACAGCACCGACGAGGAGGACGACTGAGTGTTGTTTCTTCGCAGCGAATACGTGCACGGAGGTTTCTGCCTGTTCGCCTCATCGGTAGAACCAACAAGGGCACCATCCTCCCGCTGGATTTTCCAGTTTAGGTGACTGGGTGTGCCCTCGAGTATTCTTTCTTAGCAGCGAACACAGGAAACCTTCGATGCACGGCCTAGTTAGGTTTAGTTTTTTTGCAATATTTTATATTTGTGTCCACCATGGTTCAAACTATGTATTAGTTTGTGGAAAACCATGTTCCAAACTATGTCTTCGTGTAAACCACGTTCCCAATTATGTATTAGTTTGTGGAAATTGAAATAAAAATGCCAAGCAAAATTATTTTAAATGTTTGGGGGCGGCGTTTGGGGGACGCGGCTGGGGAGCGACGTCCCCCAAACGCGGCACGAACAAAACACGTCCCCCAAACGCTCGATCCGGCACGCTTTGGGGGACGGTTTGGGGGACGCGGCTGGAGATGCTCTAAGGAGCTAACTAGTAACATTTCTGTCTCAATTGAAGTCAACCTTACTATACTCGCTTGTAGGAGATCATCGCTCAGAAGGGCGTTCTTTCGCTAGAAAAACAAGAGTTTGAAGATCACCCACGAAAAGGTCAGAACTCTCGATCTAGCCCCACTTTCTATAGCAATTTATCGACATGTTGTTTCGAATGTCCTTGAAAAGGCCTACACACATACCCTGCCACTCGATGTAGGTTTTGCCAGCGATGTGTAGTGGGTTTGTTCAGTAGAGATGGGTAGAGCGCACAAGTATTGGAAGGAAAGTTTCACCCTTCCGAAAGAGCAAAGGTCTCTGAATCTACGACATTGGAATTTCAAATGAATGTATCGTATGGAGATTTCTCGGACTTTCTCTGGTGAAAACCGATGATCTGACTGGTGTTTAGATCATCAAGCAAACGGCGCTTGTACTCTTCCCTCCCTGAAGGCGCTGCTATTGGATTTGCTATCAGTGGTGTTTGTTGTCTACAGTTAGTTGCTAGTCGCTTTGGGCAGGTACCATATCTTTTCTTCTTTTTTAGCAGCGTGCATCTTTAATGTCTCACTATTTTGACATTTCGTGTCGTCTACATAATTATGTTATTCCCTTTGTCGAAAATCCAGAAACTAGTCCCTCCCAAATAAATCTTAACGCCCGCCTTGTCTCGTGAGCTTCTAAAACATGGGAGTAGAAAAGACGCAGAACTAAAATGTTGTGTACTTTTGAATTTTGCTGAACTGAAGAAACTAAAAGATTTGGCTTCGAAGAATGTTCGCCAAAAACTATATTTCCCCCTCCATGAGCAATGACGTGAATTACATTTTGTGTCTTTGTAGCTTCACATGGGAGTGCCGAAGGTATTGTGGAGTCCATCCTACACTCCACTACTTGACTCTGCAATAGTCTGCATGACACCATCAGGGTGAATCACCCTGCGAGAATTGGATACTCACTCCTTGACTAATTAAGCTCATAATCTACATCTTTTTTCTTGATTGATGATGTAAGACACAACGGTTACATGCATGTACACTCACCCGCCAAAACAACCTCCTTGCCGGAAAAACTGAAATGGCAGGACGGATCATGCACGGATGCACCCAAAAGCATGCCACGCGCCGAGGTTTTCGCGGCTTTCTTCACCCACGCATTCCAATACATTCAGATCGCAAAGCATAGTTATGCCGTGGCGTGATCATGTGCGCGGCGAGCCAACGGCCGACCGGCCGGCCATCCTAGCCTGCGACGTCGGCCGGCACAAAACCAACGGCCCAGCGGTGTCGCTAGGAGGCGGCGTTTGCGCCGGTGTCGACGGCGGCGCGGCAGAACGGGCAGGAGTTGGAGACGGCGCCCTCGAGCCAGGGCAGCGCGCAGGCCCAGTGGAAGCGGTGGCCGCAGGGCAGGTGCGCCAGGACATCGCCGGCGGCGAACTCGTCCAGGCACACCGCGCACTCCGCCTGCTCGGCCGCCTCCCACCGCAGCCGGCTCCACCGCATCAGCCGCCTCATCACGCCCTTCTTCGAGTACACCTCCCGCTGCACGCCCGAGCCCCCTCCGGCTCCGGCGCCGCTTCCATTTGCTCTGCTCAGCTTGAGGCTCCCGGTGCTGTGATGCCTGCAGAATCAGTCGTTCGATATCGATCTAATCAGCTCGGTTGCCTCGCGCATCAACCGCACTCACGATGAGTGAAGTGAAGCGGAAGAAAGAATCATTGGACTTAATTAGCTAACCACCTCTTGATGACGGTGTCTGCCGTCTTGCTCCTGAGCTTCTGATCCAGCCTCTCCTTGGCCTCCCGGGCATTGCTGTCCAGCGTCCAGCCGTGAACGAGCTCCATGGCGTCGCTCCTCTGCTGCGAATTCCCACACAAGACAAGACATTAGTCAAACTCGGGCCAACCACTACATCATAAATCCTTGATTACACAATGAAAACAAGATTACACCACGAGAAGGTCGACCGAGCTCGCCGCTCACTGACTTACCTTGCTGCCGGAATTGCCGGCGCCCACGGGGTGGTGATGAGCGGCGGCGCCGTGCCCCGCCGCGTAGAGGCAGAAGGAGAGCCGCCTCGCGCCCCCGGCCGTCTGCTCCGCCCCGGTGCCCCCGCCCTGCCACATCCGCCGCCGCCGCGCGCACTCCACGCCAGGGAGCATCCCGGCCATGATGCTGACCGTATAACGTACGAACGAACACTCCGGCAGTCGCAGGTTCGCAGACCGATCAGAAGCTCGTTCCGGCAAACAAGGACGTGACCCCACTTCGATCAGGCACCTACCTAACTGCTAGTGCGATTACGGGCACCGGATCTAGTCGCGGCGGAGTGGAGAGCTATGTGGGTGGAAGCCATTTGAGGAAACAGCAGAGCTACAACGTGCTCCTCCATCGGCATCGACCTCTCCTCTTTGCCTCGGCTGGTACAGGGGTGTGGCTTTATTTGCAAGGCTCCTCGGCTCGTGCCATCCTCCTCGAGCTACGCTTTAACAAGTGTCGCTGCCGCTGGCCTAATGCGAGCGCACCACAGTCCATAGGCCTGCATGATATGGTGGTGGCGATGGGTTAGAATTATGGGATCTGAGTGGGCGCAGCGATGGGAACGAAATCCACTAGCGATTAGGGAATTATTGGCGGATCAGATCAGAGGTTGCCGGTCAGGTCAATTCCACGCGACCGGCGATCTACACACTACCTGGCATCATGACCGTGTAAAACTGTCACACTTCACACAAAAATTCTCTACCTCTGTCCTAAATTAACCGACTCACATAGACATGTATCGGCATAAACCTGAGTATACTATAGTACATTAATTAGCTGACTCACGTACTTTTTCTCTACATGGGTGTCCGCATAATCTATGGATTGGAGCTCCATCTACTACATAGGTGTTTTACATTTTATCGATTCGATATGTATTTTGCCTATTTCTAATTTCTGTTCGTTTGAGACATATAAATGGCTGTGTGCATCCTGGTTATGCAGAGGCCGGGTGAAATTGCTTTTTAAAATATAAAGCGCCCATTATCGAAAAAAAATAAAAATTATATTTCCTAGCCCAGTAATGGCATGAGCACCTCAATCCCATTCGATCCTGCCCACCACTCCTCCCTCTCTCGTGCATGTGGTGTCTCTCGCTGCCACCATCCACCGCCGTCACTACAACGTTTCGAGGCCGGTAATTCTTCTTCCAACCTAGATTCCGTAGGCCATTGCCCTGCTCCGCCGTGGCTAGTTGTTCTTCCCTGACCGCACCGGCTCTGGTTGACTCGGGACGGCTATGTGCCATCTTATGCCTGCGTTGCATGCAAGGTGTTCGGCTGTTTGCTTAGCCACATTGATTTTGGAAGAGAAAGCCATGGATAGCGATGAATATAGTTCAATTGCTTCATTGTTTCGTCCATTGCCATGGATAGCGATAATGAGTTGATAATACAGGCTATTGAGGAAGAAGAAGCCAATGAAGACGCCGATGAACATGAGCACTTATAATCATCTTGTATTCTTGGTTTACAAGCAGAGCTAAATGATGTCCCAAACTTGGAGGTTCGAAGTTTGCAGAAGGAAGAACGCACCAATGCAGAGGACGGAGGGTCACTGCATAATATATACCGACGAACCAACAATTACCCCAAAAAAAATGTTTGGCGATGCTTTAGGATGGACAAGGTATTGATCTCATAGTTGCACTCCGAAGCATGGCCTTCAACAAATCTCAGGAATAGGGGGAGAGAGCTGTATCATGTTAAATATTATCGTGAGATCCCGACATGCCAAAGAAAACATGCCAAACCCGCATGTCATAATTCGCCATAGCTTCAAGTATCACACTGCACTTTTATGTATGATGAGTTATTCATAAGTTCTGCCAAGCAAATGAACAATTCTTCCATTCTTAGTGCATGCAGTCTAGCTGATGGCATTTATCCAAGTTTGTAGACGTTTGTGAAGACAATCTTAGATCCTAATATGTCAAAAGAAAATATCACTTTGCTTCGGCCTAGGAGGAAGGATGTCGTGCGAGCATTTGGAGTACTCCAAAAAACTTTTTTTTATTGACTGGTACACTGTTCTTACCTTGTCGACACCTCAGATGTCGGGATCATAAATATTTGTTGTGCCGTGCACAACATAATCATCGAGAGAAAGCGTGCTACTCCGGTGGTTGATCATCTGTATGATCTGCAGGGCCCTCTTGCCCAAATTGATCAGCAGGTGTCGACCGAGTTTAATGATCTCCCGTGCATGAATGCATGATCGAGTAGATCATTAGTGTGTGCTAAAAGGGGACGCCAGCCAGCGCCTCTAAAAGATCCGTTTCAATTTTGTTCCTATAGTTTGAATATAAAACAAGTTTTTTTTTTACCGTCCAGTGTCGCCTTTCCGAGCAGCGTTCTGGGGCGCCGACTGGAGGCTAAGTCGATTAAGTAAACAAGGTTGCACTGTTCGATTTGATCAAGATGCATGGGGAGAACAGTGTCCTGATCGGAGCAACAGGCCGGACTCGCGTTTGATCAGCGACACGCGAGTACAATCATGCATACGGCCACGACGATAAGTGTTAGTGGCCAAATGAGTGAGCAGTTAGTGCGGCAGCCGACAAGGTCATCTGGCAAGAGCCATCGGAGGCGTCTCGCCCTGGTGGTAGCTGCGTGTGCGTGCGAGAGGGACGATGGCGCTTTCCGGGAAGCTTCCTGGCGGTAGAGCAGCGGCGGGACACAACGACATGACATGGTCATCCGCCATTATTTGGGAGCGGCTCGCTCTCTTCTCTCTCGTCAGCCGCCGCCCCACCCGCCTCGCCTTGTTGCTATCGCCGCTGTCGACCAAACCCCGCAGGCCGGCCGCACCGTTCTCTCTTCTGCCTTCCACAAGCATCCATCGAATTAATTTTGCTGACCGCCCCGTGGATCGGGGATTTCGTTCGAGCGACGCAAGCCGATCGATCGGCCGGTTCCGCTCCGTCGTGCGTGGCGATGCGGATTGGAACGGAGATGTGCTGTTGCGGGTTCAGCGATGGGCGAGGTGCCACCGTGCCAGCAGTACTCTGCCTTCGGCGCCACCTGTAATGCGATTGCGATCTTCTTCTTTTTTATAAAAAATGCGATCGCAATCTCCTTTTTTCTTATGTACAACTCGATCTCCTAAACTAATCGCATGTTCCAGAGGGTGTATCGCACGGGATCGTGATCGACATGGTTGCCAGTTTGTACTGTGTTTTAAGCACTCATTCAGAATATTTCTTAGGATCGGAATCATGTAGTTTCAGTACGTGCAACTGGCATTGTCACAGGGGACCAAAAGTGGAATGCTTAGAGCCTCTCCACCGCTCCGTTTAAAATAGCCCGGCTATAGCCTTTCGTGATGCTCGTGGATACAGCTAGAGCCTTTAAAAGCTAGGTGGAAATAGCCGCTAATAGTCTGGCTATAACTATTTAGCCTCAATTTAGCCTAATAGCGGCATTCTTTCCTCTCAACTGGTCCAAAATAAATTGATCCAAAATTTCCAGAGCGGCCTAATTTATGAACACCATTATATCATGAACTGCTACTACTTGATGATGTTGTAATATTTGGACATAACTATGTCCTTAACTATCTATGAACTATGTTTTTGACATAACTATGTGTGAACTATGTTTTGGTTATGCGCATTGTCAAGCTTCATGCATAAGCCAACGCAACCAAAAGTTCGAACTGATGGAAAGGGCTAGACAATCCACTTATACATATCAACACCCCCTCCTCACGTGTTACAGGGAGAAGAGAAGAAAATGTCAACACGTGAAAAGAAAAATAGCACACGTATGAATGATTGTATACGCGGCGAACATAGGGGTAGGCAAATATTGTGAAACCCAGGACTCGAACTTGAGACCCTGAGCTCCGATACCATGTCAAGCTTCATGCATAAACTAACGCAACCAAAAATCCGAACTGATGGAAAGAGCTAAGCAATCCACTTATACATATCAACACGCATCTCTTTTGTGACAATGTTACTATGGTGATCATATATACGATTTATATGCTTTTGGCCACATTTTTTTCTCAAGAGTATTTCAAAATGGCATACCATATTTGTATAGAACAGGACAAACAACATTTACAAGAACCCGAGGCCAATCGCAAAGAAAACGGTCGGCTAGCTCCACACTCACGCTTAATCCTATATTCACTCTAGATCACTGATATGTTTTTTTTTATTTTGAGGGGGGGGGGGGGTCACTGATATGTGATAGACGTCCCGAATAACTGGGCTTGGTAGTGGTTGGGCCAGGATACCAAATAGAATCGTGCATCTCAAACATGCTATCTATACCTAATAATAAAGGAGCTAACGTTTCCTTGGTTCGGTCCGTTAACTTTACGCTTTCGTCCTACCACCTATGCGCTTTCGTCCGTTCAAAGCCTACTTACGCTGCCCTTATGTCACCAGAAATAGTGTCCGGTTCAATCCCGTTCTAGCTCCGTTCTACGAGGAAATTTTGGCAAGCAACGTACTGCAGCGGGAATTCACAATCTGTGGACAACTCGGGTGTCCCTTCTTCTCGCGTCAGGTGCCTATATAATTGTCTACCGCGAGCCGTCGCCACGCACCTCTCCTCGATGGCCGGCCGGGGCAGCAGTCTCGGAGGACACGTTCCGGCTGCTAACGGAGAGGCAGGCGGACGTGGACGTGCAAGGGCGCTCAAGGTCTATATGGCGGCAAGGCCGTCGAGGTCCTGACCGTCTCCACGCCGGCCGGCAGTCGCATGTAAGCGTAGGTCCAGCAAACTCTAATACGGATCAAAATAGGCTAGCTATATACGTGGTGCGTACGTCCAACAAACCATGATCCGGATCAAAATAGCCTAGCTAGGTTGTGTATGTCCAGCAGATTTTGATCAGGATCAAAATAGCCTAGCTAGAGAGGGGTCGGCGTGCATCCAGGTTAGATATGTATATATGTGATGATTGGTCGTTCCTAAATCAGCCCGTCACGTCTCAAGACTCGAGAGAGGAGGACCACGGTTAATAAGGTCTCAAGACAACTTTCGGCGAGACGAAATCTGCGGAATCTCTCGGCGAGACAAGACATCGGCGGAAACTCTCGGCCCGTCGACATTGGCGGAATTTGTCGGCGCGACAACATCAACAGCAGTAAAGGCAGCTTCCGCCGGTAGTCTCCCGCGATCTCGTTAGGCTTGATCTCGCCATCACCCAAATGCCATAAAGTGGCGGAGGCGGAGCAAAGTCTGCAATGGCATGATTCCTGATGTCGATGGATTTCTTGGTCTGGGTTTGTACGTATCGTGTAGGTGCTGTTCTTGGGCTCATCTCCGATGGCGTCACATCAGCCGACGACTTGTATCATGTAGGTTTTGTTCTTGGGCTCGTCCTAGACGTCGACGGCGGCACAACAGCCGGCGTTGTTGGCATGGGCCCTGGTAGCAATGGCGCAGGAGCACGGGTATCGGGATCTCATGCGACAACCGTGCGTCACAACCTCAACCGTGTTCTGGTGTCCTGTGACCATCGCCGCCGGTCATACCTGGATGAAGCGGCCAACGTGATAAACATGGTGTCATGCTCTGCATGTTGTCTGAGTATTTCGGCTAGCTGCACTCATATGCCTGCACCGCTACATCACTGCATTCCAGTATGCATAAAGCCGACGTGTGTCGAAGCAGGCGCGGTAGGCCATCGTGATTGGGTACAAAAGATTAACAGTGTGATTAGAAGATTGGTAACAAAAGATTAACAGGGGAGAAAGAAAAATATGCTGTACTACTATATACGGTGATCCGAGAGTTTGATAGGGATTGGGAAATTTGAGAGGGCTTCCTGCTATGGTTGTGTGAGGGATTGGGCCATTAAGGTTTGCTGGCAGCTTGGGTGGGATAAGCACTAAACTGAAACGCCAATATAGTGGGCATGCATGGTCGCATGGATAGACCATGGCGAGATTTGCAGTTGCACCGATTGCAACAACAGGTAAGGGGCTGCCCGTCGGGTCTCTGAGTAGATAGGCTGAAAGTAAGATAAATTATATGTATGTCGCCACATTTGTTTTTTTGTCATGGATGTATGGCCGCGCCGCCAGAGGATCAGAACTTATCCGGTGTTTTGATCATAGAAGCCGGCTCATGGCAAATATAGGGTTTTTTAATTATTTAGTGTAGCTGATTTGCTAAGATGACAGAATTCAGGATTTATGCTACCACATGTCAATGCTTCATACGGGTATGATTTAGAACCTATCCCGATGCATCGCACGGGCAAGTTTCCTATAAGTACTGAAGCGTCGAGCTTTCTTGACAAGCTAAGACCCAAATGATTATAATACTTATAAGGCCCAAGGTGCTGAAAAATAAAATTTAGGTCGCAAGTTTTTCTTGATGTATCCTATTCTCAATCTGCATGGCATCCTCCGTCTCTTCTCTTTTCCTGAACTGTATTCACTAGTAGATATAGTAGTAGAAGAACCTTGTGCGCTCTGCTGCGCCGTTTTCTGCTATTAGGGTCTACTACATTTTGCTATTTTCCACTATTAGGGTCTACTACAGTTTGCTTGATGTGTACGCCTTTAGCTTCACGGTGAATTTTCATTGGGTTCCACGGAATGGGTTTTCCTTTTCTTGGGCAATCGAGTAGCTAATGCGGTACACATAAATACTAATGTCATTTTATTCATGCTACATGGATACTTACCCACTGAAAATATAGAAAATATCTAAATTCACCTTCAAAGTATTAGCATTGATAAGATAAATCATTTGCAGTGTCGTCTGAAATGCTACCATAAGAAAAATAGATTGATTGGTTGCAATAGGCACCATAGCTAATAATGAATCCTCTGACGTAGCAAACACATCGTTATCCCATTACCATTGCACATAGGCATATGAGTGAAAAAATAAACTATCTATACTTTTGTGTGAACTTTTGCCTTCTCCTATGTGCTGCAAGACCCTGAAGTTTAGCCATAGTAATTACTTACCCTGATAGGCTGACAAATAAACAAAGTTTGTTGATAATATGAATAGTAGAGCACCTGAAAATAGTGCGAAAATCACTAGTACGCAAGATGCGGAACAGCCCAACCTGAAGTTGTTTATTGTCCTTGCAGCATTTGACATGTTACAAAGAAGGCAAACAACAACTTTAAAACATTTTATGACAGTTTAATTTGAGCACATACTTGTTGTCATGCTTTTTGCCAAAGACATGCATACATAAGACATCTGACCTATTCCGTGATAGATATTTGTTACGCGTGAGCTTATATTACTGAAATCCGGAAGAAATGAAAATCTTCGAAAGTCATTACAATGTGCTAACTACTGTTTGTGCATTCTTTTAAGATATCCAACTATCAAGACCGGAGCTTGATAGCATCCTTTAGAATTCACTTCTTGTGTGGCCTACATTCTTTTGGAAGAACCACAAAGGTGTTCAAACTCATCTACATTTGTAGCTAGCATCTTTAATGTCCAAGAAAAACCAACCTGTATTTAATGGAGTACATTTTTAATATTGCAGTAGGCCCTAAAGAAGATGCTAGTGTTACATATTTCGGTAATTAATTATAAACCTGCCACCTAGTAAACGGATCCAAACAATTGAACCGGATAATGAAGACAATGATAACAACAGATGCACTATGACTGGACCAGCTTCACCAATTTCCTTTCAATATTTCATACATATCACCTAAAAGCTTACTATAGAACAGGAGAATCGCCTTGGTGAGAATGACTCGTGCAAAAGAATGGTTTTTAACTATTCACAATCTATAGAAGGGTTTCAAATATGAGCAAAGGGCTGCAGAAAATAACAATTATTAAGGTGAAAATAATTAAGAAGACAACTACGACATACACAACACCAAGAGGATTATAGTTCATACAAACCAACAAATTTTTATTCTCAAAAGATACCAAAAGGATATATTAGGGAGTTATAACAACTAGATATTGATGAAGTTCAATAGTTAGACTGTTTCATCAACTAAAAGATACCTCCAAAAAGACAATCAACCTGAGAACAAATGAAAGGGCCAACTTTCTAAAACAAATGTAGCAACGCATCAATATTAGCAAATATCTTCTAATATAACAAAAGGTAGAACCAAAATAGGAATAGTCTATTGATAACAACCTAGGGTCTAACAACATCAGAGAAGACTCCCTTTGTTTTAATCTCCCACTATAACCAAAACTTGAGTAAAACAGAAGCTAATTTTTTAATGCTCCTATCTTAGAAACACCTATCTGCAGTTTGGTAATAAATATCTAAAAATACATTTTATTTAAATGAAAGTAAAGTAACATGACAAATGTCAGTGAATACAAAACTACAAATATCAAGTTTAAGTACCTAGCTGGATATGCTAGATTTAGCATCAAAGGGCAGAACTTTGGCAGTGAGTTAGTTTTCCCTTCTAACCACAGAAATTACCATGCGCTTGTTTCTATATCTTCCCAAGATGAGAATCTTGTGAAGTGGTTCATCTTCCATGTCAAGACAGTGCAATATTATCATAACTGGAGGATGTGCAAGAATTAATCTTTGAACCAAACTATAATACTAATATATAAATAAGACATATATCCTCTTATTTTAAACAACATTCATCAGCTGTGTCTAGACAGATATATTTTCTACTAACTTATGAGTGGGTTTCTGTATTTCCCTATGAGATGAAAATCCACTGAAGCATTGTAATACATCATCATAAGCTAAAAGTACACGTTGAACTGTCCTACCTTATATTGAGCATGCCTTATAGAACTTGGTGCTGCTACCATTGTTGTCCTTCCAGTTATTCTTTCGCGTGCCGAAAATAGGTATTACAGGTCAACATGAGTTGTGTTGTTTTACTCTCTTTCTCCTTTTGCAAATCGATCCCAATGTTAACGACCGGCATGGGGCTTTTCATCTAAAAATCAATATTTCTCCAAACTCTTATTTCCCTAAGTTATTGGATATGGTGAGCAGATTGATCATGTTCATATGCATAAGAGAAGACAGCTATATTTGATCACAAAGTGGAAAGTAAGAAGCTAAGAGCCAAAGTGGAGCAATATACACTGTTGATATGCATAAGGGACGCACGGCCGGCGGAGTCGCTCCGCGTGCTGTTGCCAATTCATGGCAGCATCTGGAGACCTCCTGGAGTGCGTCCGCTGCAATCCGCAGGCCACCCTCTGTGATGCTCGCCACCCAGCACCCACAATGTCAAATCGTGCCAGCTCGCGGCGGCGAGGTTGCAGGAACTGCGCATTGATGCAGAACTTTGATCCTTGTGTGGAGAATCGGAAAAGATGAGTTGTAGGTCGGGAGCATAGATCGGGCAGGTGGAGTGGAAGGCAACGGGGCAGTGGGCAGGGAGGGGAAATGATGAGTCAGCGCAGAGGTAGCGGTGTGGAGAAGATTGGGCGTGAAGAACGCGGGCTGGGTCGGCGACGGCGGAGCACGAACCGATTGAGCACGGAGAGAAGGTTGCCGTCTGAACCGCTGGGCTGGCGGACCGAGTATCATTGGTTCAGTGGTTCATTTCTTCACTATCCACCGTAGCTGAGCCGGTGCTCACAGTTCAGGATTTTCAACAGGCTTAAGCCTGAAGATAACGAGAAGGTAGGCAAAGAAACCAGGTTAGAGCGACATATCAGATTGTACCCCTTTTCACTCAATGGTAAGCCTCACTTTCCTCAATGTCTCCTATTCTCATGCTAGCTTGCTTTGTCTTTCTCTACTCTTCTGCATCGTATTCGCTAGCAGGATAGTATAGAAAAGGAGAGGTGGTTAAACTCTTGAACGAAGGATAGAGGGAATACACTGCCTTGGTGGTCATATATAATTTTTTGCATTCGCACCATGTGTTAAGACTGCAATGAGAGTTGGTTGTGCATTCATGTCGGAACAATTTCACTCAGGTTGTACGGGGAATCTCGATACATAATTGATGCATTCACTACAACATATTTAGCAAAAGCATGTGATTTTTGTTAAGTTATTCTCACCATAAACTTGTATTGGTTACTTCAAATGGTATGAGCCAATATCCATAGTTGATTAACCGGTCTAAGTAATATGAGTCAAATGTTTCGGCTCATTTGAAAATTCATGTCTTCCCAAAATAACAAGGCCTGCTATTAGCGACCCCGCAAGGACACACGAAAGTATAGGGACGGTGTATGTGCCTCATGAAACAGGTCCCATCACTAATCGGGTCGCCCATTCAAACCAACTTTGTTATATATAACATGCATTCACACATAATACTTTAGTACATTCATGTGCCAACCATGTGTGATGCGACTTTCAGATTGGTTACGTTGGTACCTCCGAGTCATTTACCATGTGCAAACAATTATCTAACTTCTTCTGGTTCTTGTACTCTTTTCAAAGTTCCGCAATATCTGACCCACCACATCTTGTTCCATTGTCTTACTGTGATTTTCTGATGTGTGGTCATTTCCAAAGTATGTCGATGCAAATATAGTCACCATCATGCATTTTAGTTTCTTCATGTTCATCATTACCCCCACTATACTTTATTTTTCACCGTGATGCATCCAACATTCGTACCCTGTCATAATTCTCCTTGTGATCAAGTGTGTCTGGATATGGGAAATGTTACGAAAACTTGACCCATTTTTGTAGTCCAAACACAGGAAAGAGACCCAATGGTCATTCTTACAAACCCTATTTTTTATAATAGCTTCCAAGAAACCCAACATGACAAGCGACTCTCATGTGTTGGCATCGCCTGCGCCGGCAGCACCGGGATCGTTGGACCCACGAAGGAGCATGGGAGGTCATTGGGTGGTGGACAACATCGAACTGATGGGAATTGTGATGGTGGCTGACCCGAACCCTAGGGCTAGGTTTAGCCACGGTAGCTTGCTCGGGTAATTGACAAGCTTCCCTCTGGTGTTGGTAACCCAAGGTACTTCTCTTCAAACTCAGGATTCACAATTTGCAAAGTAGATCCAGACTTAATCTTGAGTACCCAGTGGAAAAACATCACCAAAGATAGCACCTTTGGTGGTGTTAATAAGTTGCACTGTACCATCAGCATACTCATCCATAGCATGCTTAACTCGCAACGCCTCATCTCTAGATGCCGGAAGACTAACAATCACTACGGGAAAATCAGGCACTGCCGTGCAGCCTATCTTTGCCGTGAGCTGCTGCACGGCAAAGATTTCTTTGCCGTGCGCAGCAAGCAGACCGCACGGCAACGTCAACACGCACGGCAAAGTCTGGGAGCAGCGCACGGCAAAGAAACCTAGCACGGCAAAGAAAGACTTGGCGCACGGCAAAGCAATATCTCACGGCAAAGTCTGGGAGCAGCGCACGGCAATGATAGTCGGACGGCAAAGTCCCTGCAAGCCGCACGGCAAAGAAACAATGCACGGCAAAGGCCTGGGCACTGCCGTGTCA
Source organism: Lolium perenne (assembly GCF_019359855.2). NCBI lineage: Eukaryota > Viridiplantae > Streptophyta > Magnoliopsida > Poales > Poaceae > Lolium > Lolium perenne. The sequence continues at coordinate 29,923,661 of NC_067250.2, forward strand.
CGCCCCTTTGCCGTGCAGACAGACCAGTTGCACGGCAAAGGGTCCTTTGCCGTGCGCTGCTCCCTTTGCCGTGCGCCAATATACATTTTATTTGTTTTTCTAACTATTTTATTTCATCTACTACTTATATTTATTTTGTTAATTAGTTTTTCTTTTTGATGACTATTTATTACACTATGTGCAATACAAAATTAGTCTCCATGTTCATCCCCCACATATATCAGGGTTCCGGTGCTCCGGCGGCCGTCCCCCTCCTTCCCCCAAAAACAGCGGGACGGCGGGTCTACCCCCGTAGATTTCTCCGCGCGAGGGTGCACCAATATACCTTTTCATAGGTTTAGGTTTGTTTAGTCCATGGACATATGGAAAACCATGTGTGGCACCCTTTGGCACAGTCTAGCCCCTGATATACCCGCGGCGGGACACTTCACCGTACACGTCCAGGAATCTGTTAAGTGTTATCGCCCGAAGGTGAGGAATGCCAGACCGGGGATCCATGCCATGCACCATTTGGTGAATCACACCTTGCACCATACTTTCACACATAGCATAGGCCCACATGCAAGATTTGGTGGGGTTCCGGTGCTCCGGCGGTCGTTCTCCCCCTCCTCCCCCCAAAACAGCGGAACGTGTGCCCTGGCGGGTCTACCCCCTAGATTTCTCCGCGCGAGGGTGCACAAATGTACTTTTTGATTCTTTTAGGTTTGTTTAGGACATATACACATGGATAACCAATATTGGGACCCTTTGGCACATACACCCGCAGCTCGAGCCATTATCACACGATCGACGGTGTGCCTGATTTACTGGTTAGGGTTCGGCGTAGGGTTAGGGCTAGGGTTTAGGGTTTAGAGGAGCTACTTTTGCACAATTACACCTTGCATCACACTTTGACACATAGCATAGGCCCACATGCAAGATTTGGTGGGGTTCCGGTGCTCCGGTGGTCGTTCTCCCCCTCCTCCCCCCAAAACAATGAACGTGTGCCCCGGCGGGTCTACCCCCTAGATTTCTCCGCGCGAGGGTGCACAAATGTACTTTTTCATTCTTTTAGGTTTGTTTAGGACATATACACATGGAGAACCAAGATTGGGACCCTTTGGCACATACACCCGCAGCTCGAGCCATTATCACACGATCGACGGTGAGCCTGATCTACTGGTTAGGGTTCGGCGTAGGGTTAGGGCTAGGGTCTAGGGTTTAGGGGAGCTACTTTGCACCATTAGACCTTGCACCACACTTTGAAACATATCATAGGTCCACATGCAAGGTTTGGTGGGGTTCCGGTGCTCCCGCGGTCGTTATCCCCCTCCTCCCCCAAAACAAATGGAACGCGTGTGCCCGGCGGGTCTACCCCCTAGATTTCTCAGCGAGGGTGCACCAATGTAACTTTTCATTATTTTAGGTTTTTTTAGTACATATACACATGTAGAACCAAGATTGGGACCCTTTGGCACATATACCCGCAGCTAGAGCCATTATCACACGATCGAGGGTGTGCCTGATCTACTGGTTAGGGTTAGGTGTAGGGTTAGGGCTAGGGTTTAGGGGCTAGGGATAGGGTTTAGTTTAAAGGTAAGTATTTATGGTTAGGTATAGGTTTAGGGTTTAGGGTTAGGGTTAGGGTTTATGATGCATGGTTCTGCAGCTCCGGCGTCGTGGTTTAGGGATTTAGAGGGGTTTAGGGCTCGAAGCCTCCCGGCTTAGGGTTTAGGGTTTAGGGGAGCTACTTTTGCACCATTAGACCTTGCACCACACTTTGACACATATCATAGGTCCACATGCAAGGTTTGGTGGGTTTCCGGTGCTCCGGCGGTCGTTCTCCCCCTCCTCCCCCAAAACAGCGGAACGCGTGCCCCGGCGGGTCTACCCCCCTAGATTTCTCCGCGCGAGGGTGCACCAATGTAACTTTTCATTCTTTTAGGTTTGATTAGTACATATACACATGTAGAACCAAGATTGGGACCCTTTGGCACATATACCCGCAGCTAGAGCCATTATCACACGATCGAGGGTGTGCCTGATCTACTGGTTAGGGTTAGGTGTAGGGTTAGGGCTAGGGTTTAGGGGGTAGGGCTAGGGTTTAGGTTAAAGGTAAGTATTTATGGTTAGGTATAGGTTTAGGGTTTAGGGTTAGGGTTAGGGTTTATGATGCATGGTTCTGCAGCTCCGTCGTCGTGGTTTAGGGATTTAGAGGGGTTTAGGGCTCGAAGCCTCCCCAGTTTAGGGTTTAGGGTTTAGGGGAGCTACTTTTGCACCATTAGACCTTGCACCACACTTTGACACATATCATAGGTCCACATGCAAGGTTTGGTGGGGTTCCGGTGCTCCGGCGGTCGTTCTCCCCCTCCTCCCCAAAACAATGAACGCGTGCCCCGGCGGGTCAACCCCCCTAGATTTCTCCGCGCGAGGGTGCACCAATGTAACTTTTCATTCTTTTAGGTTTTTTTAGTACATATACACATGTAGAACCAAGATTGGGACCCTTTGGCACATATACCCGCAGCTAGAGCCATTATCACACGATCGAGGGTGTGCACGATCTTGGTTAGGGTTAGGTGTAGGGTTAGGGCTAGGGTTTAGGGGGTAGGGCTAGGGTTTAGTTTAAAAGTAAGTATTTATGGTTAGGTATAGGTTTAGGGTTTAGGGTTAGGGTTAGGGTTTATGATGCATGGTTCTGCAGCTCCGGCGTCGTGGTTTAGGGATTTAGAGGCGTTTAGGGCTCGAAGCCTCCCCAGTTTAGGGTTTAGGGTTTAGGGGAGCTACTTTTGCACCATTAGACCTTGCACCACACTTTGACACATATCATAGGTCCACATGCAAGGTTTGGTGGGGTTCCGGTGCTCCGGCGGTCGTTCTCCCCCTCCTCCCCCAAAACAGCGGAACGCGTGCCCCGGCGGGTCTACCCCCCTAGATTTCTCCGCGCGAGGGTGCACCAATGTAACTTTTCATTCTTTTAGGTTTGTTTAGTACATATACACATGTAGAACCAAGATTGGGACCCTTTGGCACATATACCCGCAGCTAGAGCCATTATCACACGATCGAGGGTGTGCCAGATCTACTGGTTAGGGTTAGGTGTAGGGTTAGGGCTAGGGTTTAGGGGGTAGGGCTAGGGTTTAGGTTAAAGGTAAGTATTTATGGTTAGGTATAGGTTTAGGGTTTAGGGTTAGGGTTAGGGTTTATGATGCATGGTTCTGCAGCTCCGGCGTCGTGGTTTAGGGATTTAGAGGGGTTTAGGGCTCGAAGCCTCCCCAGTTTAGGGTTTAGGGTTTAGGGGAGCTACTTTTGCACCATTAGACCTTGCACCACACTTTGACACATATCATAGGTCCACGTGCAAGGTTTGGTGGGGTTCCGGTGCTCCGGCGGTCGTTCTCCCCCTCCTCCCCCAAAATAGCGGAACGCGTGCCCCGGCGGGTCTACCCCCTAGATTTCTCCGCGCGAGGGTGCACCAATGTAACTTTTCATTCTTTTAGGTTTGTTTAGTACATATACACATGTAGAACCAAGATTGGGACCCTTTGGCACATATACATGACTAGAGCCATTATCACACGATCGAGGGTGTGCCTGATCTACTGGTTAGGGTTAGGTGTAGGGTTAGGGCTAGGGTTTAGGGGGTAGAGCTAGGGTTTAGTTTAAATGTAAGTATTTATGGTTAGGTATAGGTTTAGGGTTTAGGGTTAGGGTTCGGGTTTATGATGCATGGTTCTGCAGCTCCGGCGTCGTGGTTTAGGGATTTAGAGGGGTTTAGGGCTCGAAGCCTCCCCAGTTTAGGGTTTAGGGTTTAGGGGAGCTACTTTTGCACCATTAGACCTTGCACCATACTTTGACACATATCATAGCTCCACATGCAAGGTTTGGTGGGGTTCCGGTGCTCCGGCGGTCGTTATCCCCCTCCTCCCCCAAAACAGCGGAACGCGTGCCCCGGCGGGTCTACCCCCTAGATTTCTCCGCGCGAGGGTGCACCAATGTAACTTTTCATTCTTTTAGGTTTGTTTAGTACATATACACATGTAGAACCAAGATTGGGACCCTTTGGCACATATACCCGCAGCTAGAGCCATTATCACACGATCGAGGGTGTGCCTGATCTACTGGTTAGGGTTAGGTGTAGGGTTAGGGCTAGGGTTTACGGGGTAGGGCTAGGGTTTAGTTTAAAGTTAAGTATTTATTGTTAGGTATAGGTTTAGGGTTTAGGGTTAGGGTTAGGGTTTATGATGCATGGTTCTGCAGCTCCGGCGTCGTGGTTTAGGGATTTAGAGGGGTTTAGGGCTCGAAGCCTCCCCAGTTTAGGGTTTAGGGTTTAGGGGAGCTACTTTTGCACCATTAGACCTTTCACCACACTTTGACACATATCATAGGTCCACATGCAAGGTTTGGTGGGGTTCCGGTGCTCCGGCGGTCGTTATCCCCCTCCTCCCCCAAAAGCAATGAACGCGTGCCCGGCGGGTCTACCCCCTAGATTTCTCCGCGCGAGGGTGCACCAATGTAACTTTTCATTCTTTTTAGGTTTGTTTAGTACATATACACATGTAGAACCAAGATTGGGACCCTTTGGCACATATACCCGCAGCTAGAGCCATTATCACACGATCGAGGGTGTGCCTGATCTACTGGTTAGGGTTAGGTGTAGGGTTAGGGCTAGGGTTTAGGGGGTAGGGCTAGGGTTTAGTTTAAAGGTAAGTATTTATGGTTAGGTATAGGTTTAGGGTTTAGGGTTAGGGTTTATGATGCATGGTTCTGCAGCTCCGGCGTCGTGGTTTAGGGATTTAGAGGGGTTTAGGGCTCGAAGCCTCCCCAGTTTAGGTTTTAAGGTTTAGGGGAGCTACTTTTGCACCATTAGACCTTGCACCACACTTTGACACATATCATATGTCCACATGCAAGGTTTGGTGGGGTTCCGGTGCTCCGGCGGTCGTTATCCCCCTCCTCCCCCAAAACAGCGGAACGCGTGCCCCGGCGGGTCTACCCCCCTAGATTTCTCCGCGCGAGGGTGCACCAATGTAACTTTTCATTCTTTTAGGTTTGTTTAGTACATATACACATGTAGAACCAAGATTGGGACCCTTTGGCACATATACCCGCAGCTAGAGCCATTATCACACGATCGAGGGTGTGCCTGATCTACTGGTTAGGGTTAGGTGTAGGGTTAGGGCTAGGGTTTAGGGGGTAGGGCTAGGGTTTAGTTTAAAGGTAAGTATTTATGGTTAGGTATAGGTTTAGGGTTTAGGGTTAGGGTTAGGGTTTATGATGCATGGTTCTGCAGCTCCGGCGTTGTGGTTTAGGGATTTAGAGGGGTTTAGGGCTCGAAGCCTCCCCAGTTTAGGGTTTAGGGTTTAGGGGAGCTACTTTTGCACCATTAGACCTTGCACCACACTTTGACACATATCATAGGTCCACATGCAAGGTTTGGTGGGGTTCCGGTGCTCCGGCGGTCGTTATCCCCCTCCTCCCCCAAAACAGCGGAATGCGTGCCCCGGCGGGTCTACCCCCCTAGATTTCTCCGCGCGAGGGTGCACCAATGTAACTTTTCATTCTTTTAGGTTAGGGTTAGGGTGAGGGCTAGGGTTTAGGGGTAGGGCTAGTGTTTAGGGTTCAGGGTTAGGGTTCCGGTGCTCCGGCGGTATGTGTGACCCCGACGGTTAGTGTTAGGATTTATGTGCTCGAATTTCACCCCTATAGATTTAAGAAAACATGATAAGAACATTATGAAATATTACTCATGTTGGAAAAACAAGTTTAATTTAATTTGAAATAAAATTAAATGTTCAATAAAAATGGTAAAATTTAAAGAAAACATTGTTGAATGGTAAAAAAAAGTCGTTGTCGTCCGCAAACGCACGGCAAAGACCTCTGCCGTGCAAAAGCGCACGGCAAAGATCTTTGCCGTGCAAAAGCGCACGGCACTGTACCTCCCGCACGGCAACGTTCTTTTGCCGCACGGCAAAGGCCGTCGCACGGCAAAGGGAGCGGATAAGATGGGAAAACGTCGGGCCCGAACCCTTCTCCTCCACACAGAAACAAGTCGCAAATCGGAGAGAGCTCGCACGACGCCGCCGCCTCTCCCCCACGCCGCCTCCTGCCACGCCGGCACGGCCACCAGCCACGCACGCCCTGCACGCCGCCGCCTCTCCCCCGCCGCTGCTACTCCCCCGCCCCGCTCGCACGACGCCGCCGCCTCTCCCCCACGGTCGCCCGCGCGCATCGCCACTGCTGCTTGCCACCATGGCCAGCGCGGCCGAGCTCGGCAGCTAGGGGCCGCCGCCCCTGCACCACGCCCTGCCCCTACCCCTCCCTTCTCGCCACCGCCCCTGCTCCCATCCTCAACCATTCCGGCCGGCTGCTAGCTGCCTCCCCTCCTCCGGCCACCAAGCCCGCAGGTAAAACATCCCCGGTATAGCTAGTGTTGTAGTATGCATGCTATTTCTTGTAGTATTTAGAGTAGCTAAAATATCCATGCTAATTGTTGTAGTATTTAGGTTATTTAGAAATGGGATTTAGGGCACAATAATTAGAACTAGTTTATTTATAATAGTGTTTTCATGTTTTAGTATTTAGGTTGTTTTATAGCCTATACCTCTTACGGAAAGAAAAAGGCCCCTAGTTAATTTAGTATAGAAATGTGCTGCAAGGAAATTTTAAGTAAAAGTTGTCAAATAAATTAATTTTCCGCACTTTAATTCTTTATGGTGAAGTAATATTGTTATACCACTATTGTAAAAAAGTCATGTTCACATGCATGACTATTTTATTTCTCGGTATGCAGGTGATGCTTCGAGGTGGACACGGGGGGCAGCGTCGTGGGGGTGTTTGACGGGGGGCGGCGTCCCGGATCTTCTTCGGCGATTCTCTCACGCGTCTAGGGTATAAATCTCCCTCCCACCTTTACATGTACCTAGGTTTTTTTTGTGTCTAGATCACCAAGTATGTCGCGATACCTAGGTGTCTCTTCCCGACCGTAAGGGTTACGCGGATAAATATGCATTAGTGGTCTCGCATATTATGAACCGTAACTCTTACGGCATTTATCGGGACAGCCGGCGGATGCGTAGTTGGGTACGTTCTCCCTGCTCTACCCCGATCCGAGACAGGATTTCGGTAGCGCCTCCCCGTTGTTCTCCGGATGCACACCCCTCTCGGCTTTTTGCCGAGACGTGTATCGGGAGAGCAGCGGGGAGGTGCTGCCGAAATTCTGTCTCGGATCGGGGTAGAGCTGGGAGAACGTACTCAATCTACGGATCCGGCGGCTGCTAGGAGCCCACCTAGTAGAGTTTCAGGTTGATGCACGCGTAAAATAAATAAATATATGATGCATTTATTTCCTATTTGATATATAAATGCTATGTTCGTCTGTTTTGTTGCTGATTAGAGGATGGATAATCGTGGCTGGATGTACGATGGCAGAATCAGTCAGTGGAACTATACTGATGAATGGGGAGAAAAGACCGAGCAGTTTGTGGATAGGGCGTTTGCCATCCCTAGCAGACCTATAAGTGTTTGGTGCCCTTGTAGTAAGTGCGCTAACTGAAATGCACAGGACAAGGAAACTATGAGTATGCACCTGATCAAGTTTGGGTTCACACCGTCCTACAGGATTTGGACTTACCATGGAGAAAAGGCAAAGAAACGTGCTAGGAAGGAGGTGCGGCAGATTCAACCTAGGGGGGAATATGACACTGGTTTTGATAGGTGCTTAGAAAACTTGGCTAATGGTAATGTGCCTGAAAGCCCTCATGTAGAGGTGGAGACACCTCAGGATGCGGAGACAAGTGAGGACCCGGAGGAAAACACAAAGGAGTATTATGAGGCTCTGTTTGCTTCGCAGAAACCCCTACATGAAAATACAGAGGTTACCCAACTAGATGCCATCGCTCGCCTTATGGCCTTGAAGTGCCATAGGAACTTGTGCAGAGATGGGTTCGATGAACTTCTGGTCATCGTAGGCAGCCTTCTGCCGAAAGGGCACCTCTTGCCGCAAAACTTCTACTATTCGACCAAATTGCTCAGTGGCCTTAAGATGTCATCTCAGCAGATACACGCTTGTCCAAAGGGATGCATGCTATTCAGAGAGGAGCACGCTGACACAAATTATTGCATCAAATGCAATTCCTCTAGGTACTTTGAGGTAGACCGCAATGGTGATGGTCAGAAGAGGCAGACCACGGTTGCCAAGAATATCCTCCGCTATCTTCCAGTTCTACCGAGGATCCAGCGGCTCTTCATGACCGAGGATACTGCCCAGCAGATGAGGTGGGCCGTGGAAGGAAACAGATACACCGACAAGATGATACATCCGTCGGATGGTACTGCATGGAAGAACTTTGTCAAGAAATTTCCACTGAAAGCAGGTGACCCGAGGAGCGTAGCAGTTGCGATATCAACCGATGGGTTCAATCCATATGGTATGTCGGCTGCAGTATACAGTTGTTGGCCAGTGTTTGTTATTCCCATGAACCTCCCCCCTGGCGTCTGCATGAGATCAGAGAACATGTTTGTGTCGATGATAATCCCAGGGCCCAAATACCCGGCAAGAACATGAATGTGTACCTGGAACCGCTGGTGGATGACTTGGTTCGTGGCTGGGAAGGTCGCGGGATCCGAACATATGACGCATCAAAGAAGGAGTACTTCGATATGTATGTGTGGTACCACACGTCCCTGCATGACCTGCCAGCACGTGCTTTGTTCTGCGGGTGGTGTACACATGGGAAGTGGCCTTGCCCACAGTGTAGGCAGGCCGTGACTTTCTTCTGGCTAAACAAGGGAGGCAAGTATTCATGCTTTGATGAAGCTCGACAGTTCCTTGAGCGGAGGCATGCATACAGGAGTGATGTAAAGAGTTTCAAGAAAGGCCGTGTTGTCCGTGGCCCGAAGCCAATTCCGAAGACTAGAACGGAAATCAAGGCCGAGTTAGATGCTCTTCAGCCTAGCCCTGATGGGAATGGTTTCTTGGGATATGGGGAGACACACCAATGGACTCACAAGCCGTGCTTATGGAAGCTCCCTTACTTTGAGTTTCTCGAGCTCCCGCATAACATTGATGTAATGCACACCGAGAAGAATATCAGTGAAGCCATTTGGAGCACGATTGTGGACACTGAGAAGACGAAGGATAACATAAAGGCTCGAATTGATCAAGAAATGTGGTGTGATAGGCCGGAGTTGAACATGCATCCACCTAATGGTGCCAAAAAAAACTTGGACTAAGCCACACGCTCAGTTCTGCCTCACAAAGGCCCAAAAAAGGGAGGTCTTCCAATGGATGAAGGACTCCTTGTTTTTCCCCGATGGGTTCGCAGCCAACTGGATGAGGGGCCTGAACATTGAAACGCTGCGAGTACAAGGACTGAAGAGTCATGACTACCACATATGGCTTGAGCGGATAATGCCGGTGATGATTCGAGGCTATGTCCCTGAGAAGACTTGGCGAGTGCTAGCGAGGTTGAGTTTTTTCTTCCGCCAGATTTGTGCTAGGGAGTTAGACACTAAAGTGATTGAGAAGCTGGATGAAGAGGCACCCGTGTTGCTTTGCGATCTAGAGAAGATCTTTCCTCCAGGGTTTTTTAATCCGATGCAACACATGATCCTGCACCTCGCGGAGGAGTGCTTAAAGGGGGGCCCGAATTGGGGCCGTTGGTAGTTTGGTCCCGAGAGAGAAACACAAAAGCTTCATCAAATGACTGGCAATAAATGCAAGATCGAAGCATCCATAGCCTAGGCAGTCCTGAACGTGGAGGTGGCAAACTTCACCACTAAGCACTATGATCCCAACATTCCCACAAAGCACAACCCGGTCCTCCGTTACAATGCCGCCAACAATGAAGAAGTACCCAAGCTTAGCATCTTCGTGGGGCTTGGTGGCAAGTCAAGTGGCTCGAAGCCGTACAGAACGGACCTACATGAGCGGACCTTGATCCACTCGTATGTCTTAAACACCATGGTCGAAGTGAAGCCGTACATCGAGTAAGTGCGAACCATTTAATTATTCGCAAACATTCACTCGTATGTTCGTGGCTAACTCTTCCTCTTTTCATCGGTATAGGAAATTCAAGGCTATACATTGGAAGAATACCCACAGGGAGCCTACCCCGGAAGAATCCAAGCAAATTTTCGATAAGGGCGGCGGTTTCGGTTTCAGTAGCTGGTTTTGTAATTTGGTACTATTATATCCAAATTAGCTAGCACTTTCGACATTTATCGGTCATTTCTCGTTCTAAACTTCTTGTGCTAAACTTGTAGGCAAGAACGGACAAAGAGATGAAGTCAGAGCTAAGAAAAATTGCTAGGGGCTTTGACCATTCCGTAGAAGCGTTCAACTCCTATGACGTGAACGGGTATCGCTTCCAGACCCATCAATACAAAACAAGCCGGCCCAACGCGAAGACAATAAATAGCGGGGTGGTATGTCAAGGTGATGATGGGCTCCATTACTATGGAAGAGTCGAGGGTATATACGAGCTGAATTACGGGTTTCACAAAGGGCTAAATCCCGTCGTCTTCAAATGCCATTGGTTTAACCCACGTCGGGTGAGACGGGATCCTGAAATTGGGTTGGTTGAAGTTCAAAGGAACTCCGTTTATAAGGGAGAGGATGTGTACATCTTGGCTACCCAGGCCTTTCAAGTATTCTATCTCCCGTACGCGTGCAAAAACCCGACAAAATGTCTACATGGATGGGATGTTGTGATGACGGTGCCTTCACGCAATAGGCCGCCCCCGCCAAACACTGACGATTACCGCCGCGTAGACCCCTCAGCAAGGAGTGTCGAGTTTTATCAGGAAGAAGGGCTCCCCGGCCATTTCACAATCGGCTTGCCGACTATCGATGACATGGTCGTAGACGATGAACAAGAAGACGCGGGCATGGATGGAGACAATGCAGAAGATGAAGCTGAGGATGTCTGTGCCCCGGAAGACCTGAGTTTGCTCGAGGCGTTCAAAGCAGGGATTGACCTCGATGCAGATGGACCACCTCCAGGTTTCATTGATGATTATTGGTTCGCCGAGCCTGATGACGATGTGGAGACACGCGGTCCAATCACGGATGGCGACACAGGCTACTAATCTATGTAGTAGTAATTGTGAGGCTAGCCTATTTGTAATAACTCCGTGTAATAGAGATTGTCTAGCTAGATTATTTGTAAGAACTCCGTGCTATGTTTGAGAGAACTCTATGCTAGCTATTTGTTGCTTCCACTAATTAATGTTCATCCTTTTGCATTATTGTTGCTTTCATTAATGTTCATCTACTTATATTTCTGTTGCTTTCACTAATATTTATCTCTTTACAATATTGCGTACTAATAAACCACTCTCTTCATTTGTGTTTGCAGGTGATTGAAGCATGCCGCCAAAAAAAAGGGGTGGCGGTCTTAAAAAGAAGCTCAAGGACTTGGTAGGTGTAGGGACTTCGAGGCGGGGCCGAGCTACTACCCCCCCTCCTAGCCCCCCTCCTGTCGCTCCCACAGGGCGGCCGCGTAGGAAGAATGCGACGCGGGTACTCACTCCTAGTCCTAGCCCCCCTCCCGCAGCCGATGATGATGACGAGGAGGAGGACCAGGAGCACCACGGGGGTGGGGAGGACCAGGAGGAGGAGGGGGGTGGGGAGGACCAGGAGGAGGAGGGGGGTGGGGAGGACCAGGAGGAGGAGGGGGACGAGGAGGACCTCTCGGAGGATGAGGGGTTGGGGAACTTAGTGTTCGATCCTGATCCAAGCCTACAGTGATGTGAGCCGGAGGATTACCAGTACGTTCCAGCTGTGGAGAGGCTGAGGCCACGTGATAGGAAGCCATATCGGCGTGGGATAACACAGCTCCCCGCGCTGAAGCACTGGTGCTACAGGCACGTTGTTCTACAGCCCTATGGAAGGAGGTACATGTTAATTTTTGGCATTTCGTTATCGCAATTTTGTCATTATCAAAATTATTATCACATACATATTGATGTTGTCGTTTCATGGTGCAGCTCGTTCCAGTATGAAGACCCATCGCAGAGACCGCCACGTGGGTACTCGAACATCCTTGGGGGCCTACTTAGATGGTATTTCCCTGGGATAGTCAATCTCCCTACTGGTGGCTGCGACGTAGCTTGGAGGTGGGCGCACTACAGCCTCGCGGAAGATCCTCTTGGCCGCGGCACCGCGGCGGATTTGGTTGTTGCCAAATTCTGGGTACGGGACTTTTGACTTCTTACCATTCATACACTCTCCTTGGTTCACAATAATTGCACTAATGCCCCTTGTTTTACCTATGTGCATGGTTGCAGAAATACTTCAAGAGGGCTGAGGGCAAGGAGAATGCGTGTGATGATGTCCTACACCAGCTTGCAAGGAAGAGGGTGACTGGCATGCACTACGAGGCACGTGTTCAATGCGTCCGCGACTGGCACGCCGACCGCTTCGTCCACATGACTAAGGAGGACGCTCGCGACACGCTCATGCAGCCGTGGCAGTACTTGCAGGTATTTGCATTTATGTGTTATTGATTTCTTTATCGCCATGTAGTTTATTTTACCATAATGGGTTTATCTTGTGCATGTAGAACCCTCCTCAGTACGTCGGCAACGACGATAGGTGCTTTCGTGCGATGGTCATGTGGTGGACATGCCCCCAGTACCTCAAGAAGCACGAGGAGGGCAAGAAGAAGCGGGCAGAGATGCGAGGTGGATCGCATATCCAAGGCAGCATCCCCATCTCTCTTCACCTGCAGAAGGAGGTGAGAAAATTAATGGTTCCTTCATTCTTTGAATTCATGTTATATATTTGCTAACTCTGCAAGGGTGTGCCACTTCACTTTATTACATGTTCTCTTTTGCAGGAAGTCAGGATAGGAGCGAAGCCTAACGTCTTTGCCGTGCTAAAGAAGATGAAGCAAAGGAATACGCCTGATCCTGAGACGGGGTCCGTGTAGGTTAACCCGCAATCCGAGACCCAGTGCACGTCGTATGTCTCCAAGTTCAAGCAGAAGTACGGCGAGGACGCCAACCCAGAGGCCGAGGACTTTGACCCTGAGGTCGCGGTGCTTGCGGGAGAAGGCTTGAAGCATGGCCGCCTATGGTTTGGTGACGGGTGCGTCGACCCAGCGAAGGTTCCCTCTCTCCGCCAGATCCGTCGTGGTCGTAAGAGCGGCCAGCCTGAGGTAGAGCCCCGGCCACGGGCTTCGGATCTAGCTGTCGAGCGGTTACGGGTATGTTCTTCCTCGGGCCTCTACCTTTTCTTTACATGCACATGCTTTCCATTGAAATGTTAATAACATCGCGGACACATCGTATTCGGAGATGGAAGAAAAGGAGCAGGCGGCCCAGGAGCACGCACGGAACTTGGAGCGGCAGGTTCTGGAGTATCGAGCGGCATGCATGCCATGATGCCTGCAGATGCAACAGCAGCGAGATGATGCAAGAAAGATCGGGCACGTATGAGCTGGCTGATGAGCCAGACGGCTCTGTCTTCTCCACCGGGGAGTATTCCTGCTCCTCCACCTTACTCCATGCCGTGGATGCCGCCACCGCCCACTCAGACCCCGGGGACACCTATCACCGTGAACAACATGAACATCATCCGAAGCATGAACCGCGATGAGTCCTCCTACACTTGTGCCCAACCCGCTACTTGTGCTTGTTCAAGTGATCATTATGCAAATGACAAATGCCAATTCCATCAAACCTTGTAGATTATGTGTCACAAGGCAATGACGATGAGGCGGGTGCAAGCAATGGAGGAGGACAAGGTTGATGGCATGGTCTTCGTGCACTTTGTCAGATTGTATGCTTGTAATGGATTGTAATATTAGATATTGCACTATGGACTCTATGTAACTTGTGTGGATGGACTATGAACTCTATGTAACGGATTGTATGCATGAACTATGTGTGCTCGACGTATTTGTGGTGTTGTTGATGTGTTTGGTGATCATATGTTGATATATATGCTATATTTGTGAAATGCAATATTTGAACTGCAGGGAAAATGAAAAACAGCAAAAAATGAAAAAATCAGGCCCCTTTGCCGTGTGTGTGCACACGGCAAAGGAATTTTGGTCACTTTGCCGTGTGCACACGCACGGCAAAGGGGCCACGTGGCGCAAGCCTGTGCTCCTGGGAGCTCCTGGAGGGTCTGCTGGCAAGGCCTTTGTCGTGCGGGCTGGCCTGCTGCCGCACGGCAAAGCCAGCTTCACGGCACAGTGTTCGCGCACGGCAATGTTGCCACGCACGGCAAAGGAGGTGCCGCACGGCAATGTTGAGGACGCACGGCAAAGGTGAGGACGCACAGCAAAGCTGTTCCGCACGGCAAAGAATCGCACGCACGGCAGAGACAAGGACGCACGGCAATGGTCTTTGCCGTGCAGATCGGCGACGCGCACGGCAACGTTGGCTTTGCCGGCGCTCTCTTTGCCGGGCAACCTTTTCCGTGCATATAGCGGCCTTTGCCGTGCAAAGTGCCGCACGGCAACTTCTTGTTTTCCCGTAGTGAATGTGTCATAGGAAAAAAGAAGATGTGAAATCCGAGGGGCACAACGACAAACTTTAACATGGGATATACCATTATTTTCCACTTCTCTACATAAGAGAGCGGATAGACCATCAGCCACAACCAAGAATAGGAAGGGAGAGAAGGGATCTGGAAACCTGTCTTAGTCCACATGTAGGAGTAAATGCTTCCAATAGGTTCCATTGAGTTTGACTAAATTTCTCACTGTAGTAACACATGCCATTATCAATTGTATCCACCGCTGAGAGAACCCAATTTTATGCATAGTACACTCCAAGAAAATCTAATCTACTCTGTCATAAATTTTGGAGTAATCCAACTTATATGTGCATTTACAGACGTACCATGTTCCAAAAAATGCAAACACTCAAATGCAAAAGTGCATTATCGATGGTCATCCGTCCTGAAACAAAGGCGTTTTGGTTTTCAGATATTGTATCACCAAGTAGAGGTTGAAGTATATTAACGAAACACTTTGAGACCACCTTGTAAAGAACATTGCGTAGCCCAATGGGACGATAATCTTTAAGCTCAGTCAGATTATTGATCTTCGGAATTAGCACAATTGATGTATCATTAGCTCCATCTGGCATAAAACCTATAGTAAATAAATGTTTTACCGCCTTAATTACATTAGTCCGCAAGGCTTCCAATTTCTTCGATAGAAACGAACCGGGGAAGCTATCTGGACCAAGGGATTTAAGGGGGCCAATTTGGAATAATGCATCAGTGAGTCTTCATTCATCACCTCAGTAACATGTTCCCGAATTAAAGAGGTAAAAGGCGTACAATCAAAGGAAGGATCATGTGTGTATCGGGACTAGAAGTAAAATACCGACATCTGTTGCATTTCCGTTGGTACAGTTTGGATCACACCGTTCACATCTCGAAGTTTAGCAATTTTATTCCTCCGAGCACCCATTTCTTCTTTCATTCTTTTTTCACTGATTTTTTGATGAATTATTTTGAAAATATTTATGTCACGACTTTGTGAAACAATGAAGCAATGCTACCCGAAGAAGGGTAGATGCATCGTATACTCACGTGTAGATTCAGGGTAAAGGGAACGCGCAAGTACATCTTTCTTAGGTACCACAAGTGAAATGAAACTTATCAGAAGGTAGGCAAAGACATCAACCTAGAGCAACATATCAGATTGTACTTATTTTCTCTACATGGTAAGCTTTACTTTCCTCCATGTCTCCTATTCTCAAGCTAGCTTGCATTGTCTTTCTACTCTTCTGCATCATATTCGCTAGCAGATAGTATACTATTATAGAAAAGGAGAGGTGCTGAAACTCTTGAACGAAGGATAGAGGGAATACACTGCCTCGGTGGTCATATATAACTTTTTGCATTCGCACTGTGTGTTAAGAGTGCAAGGAGAGTTGGTGGTGCATTCATGTTGGAACAATTTCACTCAGGTTGGACGGAGAATTTTGATACATAATTGATGCATTCACTACAACATATTTAGCAAAAGCATGTGATTTTTGTTAAGTTATTCTCACTATGAACTTGTATTGGTCACTTCAAATGGTATGAGCTAGTGTCCATAGTTGATTGACCGGTCTAAGTAAGATGAGTCAAATGTTTCGGCCCATTTGAAAATCCACATCTTCCCAAAATAACTAGGCCTGCCGTTGGCCACCCCGGAAGGACACACGGAAGCATAGGGACGGTGTATGTGCCTCCTGAGACCGGTCCCATCGCTCATTGGGTCGCCCATTCAAACCAACTCTGTTGTATATAATATGCATTCACACAAAATACTTTAGTACGTTTGTGTGTCAACCATGTGTGATACGGCTTACAGTTTGGGTACGCTAGGGAAAGTGGCATGGGAGGTCATCGGGTGGTGGACAACATCTAACGGATGGGGATTGTGATGGTGGCCGAGCCGAACCCTAGGACGGATGGGGATTGTGATGGTGGCCGAGCCGAACCCTAGGGCTAGGTTTAGCCACGGTGGCTTGCTCGGGTAATGCGATGTATAATGTATTTCTTACTAGTGGCGTGGTGAGTTGCATTACCCTAGGGGAACCAAGGTGAACCCTAGTGCTAAGGTAATATAGTGGCGTCGCACTAATTTTTCGAGCCACTAAAGTAATGCGATCCTTAGGCTATTTACTACTAGGGATGGATGGTGGTTGCCGATGATTACCACCGCTACCCATGGGGCAGCCGGTGAAGAGGCTCCCATGTTGTCCAAACTGGGGGATATAGGATTGGAATTGTGTCGTGACGACGCCTTGCCTAAATAGGCGGTGATCGGATTTGTCGGGCCGTAATTTCGACGCAACGCGTGAGCTCACACCATCTCCATTGATTGCATCCGCATGAGCGCCATGCTCTCCATTTTGGCAAAACCTATACACCGACCAGGTCGGTGACTACCGGCCGCCGCACACCCCCTGGTCGGTTATGGGCCAGGCCCATTTGTGGTTGTTTAGCCTGTAGCAGCTCATTTTTCGTTTTTACTTTTTTCTTTTCTGGTTTTTTTCTGTTTTTTTCTTTTTTCTGTTTTCGGTTTTGTTTATATTTTTTTAGATTCGAAAACTTTAATTTTTAAAAATTGTTCAAACTAAGAAAATGTTTAAATTAAAAATGTTCAAATTTGAAAACCATTCAAATTTGAAAACCGTTCAAATTTGAAAACCGTTCAAATATGAAATTTGTTCAAATTCGAAAATTGTTCTAAATATGAAAATCATTCAGATTCAAAAATTGTTCAAAAATAAAATTTGTTCAAATTCAAAAATTGTTCATAGAAAAAAATACATTTTTGTTCAAATTTAAAAATATTCAAATCTGAAAAATGTTCAGATTTTTACAAAGTGATTTTTTATTTTGATTTTTTTATTTTAACAAATGTTCAGATTTAAAAACATATTTTAAAAAAGAAAACAAACAACAGAAAATAAAAAAGAAACGAAAAACAAAAAGCAAAAAAAATAAGGAGTGAGAATGTTGGGCAGGCCCAACAACCCACCTGAGGGGTGTGCGGCGTCTGGTCCGCGCCGACCAGGTTGGCGTACAGCACCCCCTCCATTTTGACCGCCACTAACGGACGATTCAACATTTACCAGCTAAAAAATCGAAAAGGCCGCGCGAGAACCGTGAAGTGTTCATTCACTACTTTTTTTTTTTTTTTTTGAGCGGTACTACTTTTTCTTTGTGTAAATGCATTGGGAGGCCGCGAGTTTAGCCCAATGCTCATGGCCAGATAGCATGGGCCATCGGCACCAAGCCACCTTCCCTTGCTTTTAGCCCAAAACAAGGTTAACCAAGCGAGGTCCGAATGCCACGGGCCCACGGAGCACGATACGGCGGTCGCACGCACGCACAACAAAATATTTGCGCGACCACGATCGGTCCTGCGCCACCGCCAGCCACGGATGGATGGAGTTGCTTCACATGGACGAACACGGGCAAGCCGCGGCAGTGTAATAATCTGAAAACGAGAAAACGCCGTTGGGAGCGACCTGCCTTTTGTTTTCCTTTTTCTGGTCGGCGTCCAAGTCCAAAAGAAAAGAGAGATACTGGATAGATAGTAGAACCCCTTTGGCTTGGGGTTTTGGATCTACGCAACTTCCTAGCGACAGGAAAACTGACGCCCTGACGCCACCCGTTGAGTCGGTTGGCGGTGGTTACTTGTAGTGATGTCGGCCGCTTTGGCGCATCCGCCCGTGCTCCCCGGCCTTTTCCATTCACTAAAAATCACGCATCCCGAGATACTATCTCTCTCCAACTGCCCAAGAGCTGTTTAGAATTTCATTCGGTCCGATGTACATATGCGATCCTTTTGTGTCCTCGCGCGACTACACCCTATGTACTATCAAGAACGCGAGGATGGGGCTGGCCTTGAGCCCTTGAGCCAATCCGTCGACCACCACGAACTAACCGAAACGGGTTGAGGATGCCCGTAAGGGCATGACAAACGATCTAACGTAAACAAAAGCAAAGCGGTCGTTTGCGTCCGTTCGGTGGGAAAAATAGGTTTACACCTGAACCCATCGGCTGAACGCAAAATGGATGCGCACGATCATTTTCTGGTACCGATGTGCATCGAGGTGCTGGAGATTGAGCATACTAGTATGTTTTGTGGCTTATTAAAAAAACGAGTACGGGGTATGATTATGACTGATGCTGGAAATTAAAGCCACGTGAAGCCCCTCAGGGCACAGCACCCCGCCCCGAGGCCTCCGTACGGTCCAAGATGAGCCGTTATCTGGCAGGCTAGACGCCTCCTCCGCGGCGACATGTGCTTCGTCCCATTCCGTTTCCAAGACCAGCACACGTACGCAGCCACGCGCCGCATCCTCCGACGCCGACCTCTCTTTCCTTCCTTCCAGCCGAAGCACTTTCCGTTCTGAGTTGTTGTTTCCCACAAGACAAGCTCGTCCGCTCGGAATAGAAAAACAGGGACATGCGTGTCCACGTCGCCGGCGTCCGTTGGTTCCTGCGGCGCCCGTCCCGACGCCTCGTCACCCAGCCTCGCTGTCGCGCGCGCACGCGTCGCTGCGAGAGGGACCAGCTGCAGCTCTGGCCTCTTGGGGCATGTTTGACGGACCAGTCCAACATTTGTTTTACCAGTCCTCTCCTGCTTTGTTTAAGCGGCGCGCGCTAGCTGTTCCCGCGGTTCTGTTTCGTTCCTAACGACGATGACATGCAGGGGCTGCGTCTTGACGCGTGTCCACCCAGCGTTTGTCTGCGTGCCTCTTCTCCTCAGACAGGGCTACACCACTACACCAGCATTTCAAGCACACAATCTCCACCCGCCAATAAAGGCATCTCCAACGGGGTTGATGTGTACGACCGTTTGCATCCGCCTGGATGAAAATGGCTGCATTGGTGGGAATCGCCTGCGACGCCAAGCGATTCGGGCTCCACACCCAGCGACCCTGCCTCCACGCCGAGTGAGGAGGAGGAGGACGGAGGCGCCGATGCCAGCGACGGCTAGGAGGAAGACGGAGGTGCCGCTGGCAGCGATGGCGAGGACGAGAAGGAGGACTCCGACGCCAAGTTCGCCCGGATGGAGGCGCTGGAGGCAGCGGACGACAAGGCGGCGACAAGAAAGGAGGCCAGGGCCTGGGCAAGGGCGCAGGCGCGGGCCGCGCGTTGTCGTCGTCATCCGTTCACCGACGATGACAACGAAGATGACACTACGTCCGACTCCAACTCCTCCACGGACGCGTCGTCCGCCAGCTCCTCTTCCGACGAGGAGGTGACAAGCAAGAGGCGCAGGAGTCAGGACGACGAGGCATGGCCTTCTAACAAGAAGGCCAAAATTAGTTTTTCGTTTATTTGTTTTTAAATTTGGTCTTGTTTGTATGTCAAATTTGAACTTTTTCGATTCGATTAATCTATCCGGTGCACTGTTTATGGCAGCAACAAGATCATTCTGTACTACTTGTTTTCGCGTTTAAACTTGGTCATTCATACAAATTGGAAGAAAATATATCAGTTGCATGTCCAAAATGCGTCGAAGCGCTAGGGGTGGCCCCTGAAGCAAACAGATATTTCGCGCCTCGCGGATATTTCGCATCCGCCAAGCGACGTAAACGGGCGTCCGCGGATAATTTGGGCGTCCGAAATGCGTCGCCCCGTTGGAGATGTCCTAAGAACATCCCTGTATGGGTTCCAGCGCAGCTGTTTTAGGACCCCACATGGGGTGTCGGCGCTAAAACTAAAATAGGGTTTGAGCGTCTGCCAGTCGCGGTCCCGTATTAATAATATTTAATTTCAAAATATAACAAAATTCGAATAAAAAGTGCATTCATAGATAGTTAGGCCATACTTAGCCAATATTTGTACAAATTTAAAACATGGTAAAACCCCCTAAAACTAATAACCGCCCCTGCCACGGCCTAGCCTGAGGCAGCGGTACATCGCCGCCGCGTAGTCCTCTTCGTCGTAGTCGTCGGGCTCCTCCTTCTTCGGCTGCATCGCTGTCGAGGTTGATGACAAGGCCGAGGCGACGACGGAGTGCCTCCTACGGGTTGTCCTCCACCTTGACGATGGAGGCCACCGCCTTGTACTCCGGTGGTGGCGTCCACTCGCGCTGGCGCGGCAGGGATGGCTGGCGACGCTCGCGGATGACAACGTCATCACCGCCATTGCGGCGCCTGCAGAAAGGAGCCTCCTCCTGCACGTCCTTCACGAACGCCAAGAAGCATGGTGAGGGTGTGTTGTACGGGGAGTACCTGGCTGACGACCCTCGCGACGAGGAGGATCTGGAGGAGGAGGAGCGCGAGGCAGCCGCCGCGACTGAGCGCCCCCCCGATAGCGCATGTCCGGTGGAACGGGGTAGCGCACGTTCCAGGGGGCGCGCCTCGGCAACTTGAAGGGATCGGTGGCCGAAGTCGTTGGCGGCGGTGCCTTCTCTCTCGTGGTGGTCCATGGCTAGGGCTAGGGCGCTGGAGAAGGTTTGGAGGAGGAGAGGGCGAGGTTGCTGGCTGGAATGTGCCGCAAGGGAGCGCGCGGTGGTTTATATGGTGCAAGGAAGCATTGTCGGGCATTAACGCCGCCGCTGAAGGCGAGCATGCGCATTAACGACGACGCGGCGCGGAAGGTGAGCACGCGCAGAAGGCGAAGCAGCCTTTGACGGGCGCAGAAGGCCAGGAGGAAGACGACTCCGCCGACGCTGGCAAGGCGGGTCCACAGCATGCAGACGTTTCCCGTGCCTTCTTCACGCGTCGTTCCCGCCAACACGCGGCGCTCCGGTGCCCCTGCTAGCCTCCCTTTCTATTGGGTTCGACCTAGGGGCGCCGAATGGATAGCCGAGCTGCACCAGCTGAAAATATATTTAACAGGCCGCGACTGAGGTGGATTTTGAGCGCCGACACTCTCCAAAGATCTGTAAAGAGCCTTTGGGGAGGACGAGTGGACATGCTCTAACAACAAGAGCTTCTCCACTAGAGCGAAGCATGCCAGTGACACGTTTAAATTAGATTCATCCGGCGTGACCAATTGATCTACAGTAGTAAATTCAGAATAGCCGATGTATGTCCTCCTGAATGTACGTTTGACATACTTGCATGGCACCGATCCGACGTCATAAGGCTGACCGGCGGCAACAACAATGGTCATCAAAGCCGTCGCTGACTACTGTCACCGCTGCCTCAGCTCCTGCATTCGCATTAATGTCGATGGTGATGAATTTGCACACGCATATTGGTTAGGGGCACCTAACTAGCCCTACCCCTGTCTCCCCTCCCCACTCACACGTCCAACACCATCAATCCAATGCTAGCAATCTTCCGTCGCCTCCACGGGCGGTGGATTTCTTCGGGTTGCATGCCATTTTTCGTGGATATGCTAACTAGATATATCGCGATAAGCCCTTGGTTCAACTCCGGGTGGCCCACAGATGGTTGTGAGCCCAACCGGATGGCCCAGTTGCCGGAACCAACGAAGGAGGGACCCGGTCCGGAGACAAGTTGCGGATCCAGCCCATGACGAAGGTCAGTCGGATCCGTGATGTGAACGACAAGGAACACTCTACGTAGTCCAGTCTTAGTTGTATCCGGTAGGATCTCTACCTTTGTAAACCCTAGATCTGGGGCCTTTATAAACCGGATCCTGGGAGCCCTCGAAGGTAGAACACAACTCACTATAACCGTGCAGTTGTTGCCTTATAGTGAATTATAGCAACATGTAGGATCTAAAGCTGGGTAAATCGCGTGACTCTGTACCGGTGACTCCTCGTGTCGAGGGTACTCCTCGTCAATGCCCTCCGATAGGGGCTTAGGGTTGATGGAATCCTGTAGGCTGACACGAGACATCGGTTCACAGACAAGCGGGGAGAGCGATTTACCCAGGTTCGGGGCCCTCGATGAGGTAAAACCCTTACGTCCTGCCTGTCTGTCCTTTTATTATGAAAACAATGGGTTACAATGGGGTGCCGAATAGTTCGGCTGAGATCTAGTCGAAATTGCTATTGCTAGGGTTACCTAGCTCTAAGCTTTTCCTGGCTAAGATTGCTAAGATTGATTGTGTCCCTCGGCAGCCCCTCTCCTGGCCTTTATATAGGAGGTCGGGTCTCAAGGGGTCTAACCGAACACGACCAGATTTACAGTAGTTTAGATCCAATCTTTCCTTGTTTGTTCGCTTCCTCGTCTTGCACGTCAAGGAATCTTCTAGGGCGCCGACCTAGAGGCCCACCACGCCTTCAGGTATCTTCATGGGCCTCCAATTAGACAATACCGGATAGGGCAACGCTGGTTACTCGAAGGGTAATGCCCACGTCACCTCGCCCTATGGTTCCCCCCTCTCTCCCCTCCGTACGTGAGACACCCCTCACCGGAGCACCATCGAATACGCAATGATACCGCTGCGGTGGTGGCACACCACCAGCAGTCTCCCCAACCACATGGATAGGACCGACGTCACTCGTCCATGTGCTAGAGTACCAGTGGCGGTGGGCACAGCTAGATCCGTGCATGCATCATGACCCCTCGTTGCTCGGCGGATGGCATCTCAACAAGCCAGGGCGCCTGTGCTGCCTGTGTTGATGGATGGCACGCTATTGGAGGAGATGCGCCGATGTGTACTTGCGGAACGAACCCTGGACTCCTTAGTAGGCAACTATGCAGTCAAGTTCATTGAGAATCAGTTACTTGGACTCAATCTTTTGAAAGTGCTCATCGAGATAAGTTATGCGTACGTTAGAGCATCTCCAGTCGCGTCCCCCAAACCGTCCCCCAAAGGGATTTGGGGCGCGCCAGACAGAAAATGCGTTCCAGCCGCGTCCCCCAAAGCCCTTTTTTGTCCGGCGCGCCCCTATACGGTGTCCGGCGCCCCGAGCCCGTCCCCGTCCCACAGGGGACGCTCCGGGGACGCCGGACACAACGAAAAGCGAGGCGGGGAGTGGCGGGGCCGACCCGTCAGCGGCACAATTAATTTAAACCTAACCGTCGCCTACCTCGCGACGGAAGTTATTGGCGCGCAGCGACGGTGCAGTTCCCGCAGAGGGCGCAGCGACGCGTCCCGTCGCGCCTAGCTCTGCGTGCCGGCGTTAATGAGCGCCACCGCTCCTCCGCCTCCCTCCGGCCTATAAAAAGGGGCGCCTCTCATCGTCCCTCTCACACACAAACCTTAGCGCCTCTCTCCCAAACCCTAGCCACCACCATCTCTCAACAAGACTCGACGCTATGTCTGGTAGAGGCGGAGGCCGACCTCGCGGCCGCGGCCGTGGTCGTGGTCGTGGCCGCGGCATAGCTGAACGCTCGCCGTCGCCTCCCACGTCGTCGTCTTCATCGTCGGAGATGGACGTGGAGCCGGACGTCCTGTTCGAGTTCGTCCACGTCCTCAAGGGCGACCCGCGCGGCATCCAGAGGCTGCCGGACTCCTTCGCCGAGTACGTCGGCGGCGTACGCCCGCGCACGATGCATCTGCGGGATCATTCGTGCGGCTACTGCCGGTGGATCGTCAAGGCGATCTACGACGCGCACGGCAAGATGTACCTCAACATCGGCTGGGAGAAGTTCGCGCGCCACCACAGCCTCGAAGCCGGCTTCATCCTCGTGTTCTCCTACTTCGGCAACAGGTGACATAGGCATCCCAAATGGGCCTGCCGAAGATAGTACCCGGGGTTTACTGAAGGCCCACTACCCGAAGAATAAGAAGATTCGGGAGCCCAAGATATATCAAGGAAAGTCAAGAGTTGTAATAGGAAGTGTTATTTGTAATCTGGCGGGATGAGTTAGAAACCGTCCCGGACTCTGTAACTTGTACAGCACGAATCCCTCGGCTCCACCTCCTATATAAAGGGGGAGTCGAGGGATGAAAAAAGGATCGAATCATTGTCTACAAACCCTAGTTTTCATAATCGTCGAGTACTTTTCGGCTGAAACCTTCGAGATCTACTTACCCTCTACTTCCAACTAAACCCTAGCCTACAATCCATAGGCATTGACAAGTTGATACCTTGTCAATTGGCGCCGTCTGTGGGGACTAGAGGCGTAAGGATCTGATCTCGATGGCACGCTCAAGATCTTCGACATCGTCAACCGCAAGCAACACAATGGATCGAGGTAAACAGATCGCTGCTGGTCTTGTCGATTTTGTTCCTCACCCACCCTCCCGTTTGGATGCATATGCGTATCTGGCGGAGCCCATGGAGATGACGTTCGGAAGGTTTCACTTTCGCGTCGAGAAGGAAGGATCGTATCGTGTCGAGATTCCGATTTCGTCGGGATCGTCGGTGGTCGATTCCGATTTTTCAAGCTATGCATCATCAATCGAGTCAGGAGAAGAAGAAACCTCGGCGACACGTTACGTCAGCACGTAACAAGAGAGAAACTCGCCAAGATCTTCAACGACATGTCGTTTGAGTCATCTCGCGGACTCATATATAAGCGATGGCTCAAGCGATGTCGACGCTACGACTTCATCGACAAATCTATCACAGTGGGCAAGGTCTTCATCAATCTCAACGATGATGTCACCAAACCCAACGTAGATCTGAGTACAAAGTATCATCAGATTTACGCCATAGAAGATCAAGAGGAGACATCTGAGGCTTTCGACAATCTGGGAAATCCATACGTCGATCCCTCCAATCTGCGACAAGGCCTGGGCAACAAATACGTCGGGCCAGAGCCGCGAGATAGAGTTCAACTTTCACAAGCAGCGTGGGACAGAGCCGCGAGAGCTATGAACGGTACAGAACCAATGGCTACCACGGCCACACCAGAGGAATTGCAAGCATATCAATATAGGCTCGCACGAGCTGCGAGGGAATTGGAAAAACAGACAGCTGAGTTGAACAGGAGAAAGGAAGCAGCCTTCGCATCCAGCAGAGAAGGGCAGATCTGAGTCGACAATCTAGAACTTCGGGTGATAGCCACAGGGAGGCTCGGAATAGAGGAAGACAAGGTTACAACACATACCCGAAAGCAGAAAGAGAGCACTTGGTTCAAAACCTCGACATGTCCTTTATGTCGATAGACACAAGAGGAAACATTATCCCTAAGACACAGAAGCTGGGTATATGGCGACACAAGCTTTTATCCTCGCGTCTAAACCACCTCCAGGCGATCCAAGGGAAACACTATACAATATGGCGATAGCAGGAGTTGGAGCTATGGGGACAGCGTTCGTTTCAACGCCTCCCGAAGGAACAAAGAAGGCAAAATAGTCCACGACCTGCAGCGGCAACGGCGGCAGCCCCCTGAAGGACCAAGTGGAGCAAGAGATACGGCAGCACAAGCAAGAGTCGACAGAGCACGACAAAGCGAAGGGATCATCGGCAATCTCCGGAGCTTAACGACGAAGATATGTGCGGCTTGCCATGCTTCACGAGGAGAGTCCGAAAACTCGAGTCCCCTCGGGATTCAAGCTACCCGATAATTTCAAGAAGTTCGACGGCCTCCAAGATCCGGAGGATTGGCTAGTCGACTATCCTGGAGACGGTGAAGCCGACAGAGGAACCAGGGCAACAGCTATGCAAAGCATCCAGGTACATTTGAGTGGAGCCGCACGATCTTGGATAAAGAAACTCGCTCCAGGATCCATCGACAGCTGGGAAAGTTTCGAGGATGTGTTCGTCAAGAACTTCAGATCCACGTGCAAAAAACCCGCGTCGTTAGAGGAATTGAGAGCATGTCGACAAAAGCCAGATGAGCCAATGAGAAAGTACATCCAAAGGTGGAATATCATCAAAAACTCGGCAGAAAATATATCTGACGAGAGAGCGATAGATGCGTTTGTCGCAGGAGTCAGGCGTGGAGATTTTGTCGAGGATTTGGGAAGGACCAATCCAAAGACAGTATCCGCGTTAATGGAGATAGCAAATAAATGGGCAGATGGAGAAGACGCTGTCCACAACAAACGGCACAGGTCGCCAGAGGAGGACCGTGGTCGAAACTATCAACCGAGGCGAAGATTTCCTCGGCGGTGCAGAACTATGACGCTCCAGGACAAATTTCGGCAGGTTTTCGGACAAATACAGGAGGAAGCAACAGAGATGATTACCAGAGAAGCAATGAACAGCGAGGTGATAACAGGAATGATTCACGCAGCAGGCAAAATAGCGGGCCTAGGTTCCCGAGACCCTTCGTGTCCCCTGAAGAGATGATGAATGGACCGTGCCAGATGCATTTTTTCCTCGACAGCAACGGTAAAAGACAGTCAGGGCACTTGCAGAAAGACTGTCGAAATTTTCAGGCAATATTGCGGTATGCAGAAAACGCTAACGCGCGGGCAGCACAGAGAAATCCTCGAGAACCCAGAAGCGAGATTCACTTGCCGCCTCCTCCCGCGATCACAGACGACAATCGGCATCAGCTCAGAATAGCGGCAGCACCTGCACCACCACCGTATGTTGATCCTAACTCCAATGGAGCGGTGTCGATGATTCGAAGGGAAGGCCGTCCAATAGAGCTCATAAAGTAATCTCACGACCTGTGTTTATTGCAGAGAAAATGCCTCCACCAACAGTTGAGTACCATAATTTGTCAGGACAAGATATCGGCTTCACAATAGAAGATCATCCGCAGCAAGTTCCTCGACCAGGGCGATCAAGACTTATTCTGCCGGCGATTATCGCGGGATTTGATGTCTCTCGAGTGTTCATAGACGGCGGCAGCAGCTTGAACCTTATGTATGCAGATACATTGAGGAAGATGAACATATCCTTAGCAAACCTGAAACCAACAGACACAAGGTTCCACGGCATCACACCGGAGAAACCAAGTTATCCATTGGGAAAGATCAATCTCGACGTTCAGTTTGGGACCCGAGAAAATTATAGAATCGAGAGGCTCGAATTTGAAGTCGTGGATTTTCCGTCGCAGTACCACGCTCTGTTGGGACGACCAGCATATGCTAGATTTATGGCGGTGCCACACTATACATACCTGTTGTGGAGGTTGCCTGGGCCAAAGGGACCAATCACAGTCAAAGGAAGCTTTGCCTTAGCCGATAAATGCGACAAGGATTTTCACCGGCTGTCAGAAACTTTCGGGATGCAAGCCGAGTACTTGGCGTCAAAAAGCATGACTGATTACGACGTACTACCAGACATTGGAAGGCCAAACAAAGAATCAACTTTCAGTACCGAGAAAAATTCAAAAGAGGTGCAGATTCACCCGACAGACCCGAAAAAGACGACATCTATCGCAAACGACATGGATATCGCATAGGAAAGCGCGCTCGTCGAGTTCCTCCGTGAGCACTGGAAAATCTTCGCATGGTGTCCAGCTGACATGCCAGGAGTACCCAGGGAACTTGCCGAGCACCACCTAAACTTGGATCCATTAGCGAGACCAATCAAACAACCTTTGCGGCGTTTTTCGAACCAAACCGCAAATCCATGATGTCATAAATCAATCGACTACAAGAAGCTGGTTTTATCAAAGAGATATTCACAGAAGCCACATGGGTAGCAAATCCTGTGCTGGTGCCGAAGAAAAACACTAAGGTCCTTCGCATGTGCGTCGACTTTACGTGTCTCAATAAACATTATCCAAAGGATCACTTTCCCCTCCCGAGGATCGATCAAATTATCGACTCCACGGCTGGATGTGAACGTCTTTCCTTCCTGGATGCATATTCTGGTTATAACCAGATCAGATTGAAAGAAGAAGATGAAGTAAAGACCGCGTTTATTACACCTTACGGCGTGTTTTGCTCTGAGAACAATGCCCTTTGGTTTATAAAATGCGGGAGCAACATATCAGAGGATGATGCAGAAGTGTTTGGCGACACAGATCGGGAAGAACGTGCAAGTGTACATTGATGATGTCGTCATAACATCAAAAAAGGGGGCAACGCTGATCGAGGATCTCAAAGAAACTTTTGATAACCTCGACAAATTCTGCCTGAAGCTGAACCCGACGAAGTGTTCCTTTGGCGTCCCAGCAGGAGAACTTCTCGGGGTTTCTAGTCTCGGCAAGAGGGATTGAAGCAAATCCCGACAAAATACAAGCTATCATAACAATGAGGAAGCCAACAAAGTTGAAGGAGATACAACAGCTAATCAAGCGAGTCGCAGCTTTGAGCAGATTCGTCGCTAGGCTGGGTGAAAAAGCGTTACCATTTTACGCTTTGATAAAGCAAGGAGATAAATTCCAGTGGAACGAAGAAGCCGACAGAGCTTTCGAGGATTTGAAGCGCACAATCTCGACACCACCAATTTTGGTGGCGCCAAAAGAAGGGGAACCTCTCTGTCGTATATCGCAGCCACGCCCCAAGTGGTGAGCACGGTGCTAGTTGTTGAAAGGGAAGAAGAAGGAAAACTCCACGGCGTACAGAGGCCAGTATACTTCGTTAGCGAAGTTTTATCGCCCTCAAAACAAAGGTATCCTCAGTACCAAAAGATAGCATATGGAGTGTTCGCGACAGCACGAAAATTGCGCCACTATTTTTCGGCACATCCGATCATAGTGGTCAATGAAGCTCCCTTGTCAAATATCTTGAACAACCCGAAGCTACGGGTCGTGTCTCCCTTTGGGGAATAGAACTTTCCCTCGGGACATCACGTATGAAAAAGAAAAGCAATCAAGTCGCAAATACTGCCGGACTTCATTGCAGAGTGGATGGAGTTGCAAAATACAGGACCTCCAGATTTGTCGAGAACCTGGACCATGAACTTTGACGGGTCCAAAAGACTGGAAGGAGCTGGCGCAGGAGTAGTACTCATATCACCTGAAGGCGACAAGTTAAAGTACATCCTTCGGATGACGTTCCCTAACGCATCTAACAATGAAGCAGAATATGAGGCTCTCATACACGGGATGAAGATGGCGAAAGCCTGCGGTGCAACTCGACTAAAAATCTTTGGCGACTCACAGTTGGTGGCTCAGCAAGTTATGAACCAATGTGACGCAGTCAATGATAGCATGATGGCGTACAAGGAGGTGTACAACGAGCTCGAGAAGTTGTTCGATGGATGCGAAGTAAATCATATTAGCAGATTGAGCAACGATGAAGCCGACGTTCTTGCAAACATCGGGTCGCAATGCCTTGCAGTCCCGCCAGGTGTATTCTGGGAAGAGATAACAGAGAGGTCCATCAAATCAACAAAATCAAAAAAGAAGGAGAAGAAACCCTCGGGGGCTACCAAGGAAAAGCAAGAGGAAGAAGAAGAAGATCAGGACCTGGTCATGGTGATACAAATACCGTGGATGCAGCCGTACATATCATACATCCTCAGGAAAGAAATACCCGATGATCCAGTTGAGGCAAGACGAGTAATTCGACGCTCCAAAGCTTTCACGGTGGTCAAAGGAGAATTGTATAAGCGAAGTATTTCAGGCGTCTTGCAAAGGTGTGTCACACCCGAAGAAGGAAGAATAATTCTGAAGGACGTACAC
Organism: Lolium perenne; assembly: GCF_019359855.2. NCBI lineage: Eukaryota > Viridiplantae > Streptophyta > Magnoliopsida > Poales > Poaceae > Lolium > Lolium perenne. Next base: position 29,953,472 of record NC_067250.2, read on the forward strand.
GAAGGAATATGTGGCCACCACGCGAGTAGTCGAGCTATTGCAGCCAAGGTCTTTCGGGCAGGATTCTCTTTTGGTTGACAGCAATCGAGGACGCCAAGGACATAGTAAGAACTTGCGACGCGTGTCAAAGGTTTGCCGCAAAACCTCACTCTCCGGCAGCGAGCTAGCACCAATACCATTGTCATGGCCCTTTGCTCAATGGGGACTTGATATGGTGGGCAAGTTACACAAATCCTGGCCAGGAGGAAAGGAGTATATGCTAGTAGCTGTCGACAAATTTACAAAGTGGATAGAAGCGAAGCCGATAAATTCACCAGACGGAGCATCCGCGATAAAATTTATAAAAGGCCTCGTCTTCGCATTTGGAGTGCCCCACAAAGATCGTCACGGACAACGGCGGTAACTTCACATCCCACGAATTCAAAGATTATTGCGAAGAGGTGGGCATCAAGTTGCACTTTGCGTCGGTTGCACATCCTCAAACCAATGGGCAAGTCGAGAAAGCCAATGGCATCATCTCGCAATGGCATCAAGAAACGCTTGTTAGGACCACTGGAAAAAGCTCGGCATACCTGGCCAGAAGAACTACCAAGTGTGTTGTGGAGCATCCGAACAACACCAAACACAGCAACACAGGAAACGCCGTTTTTCTTAGTTCATGGAGCAGAAGCAGTACTACCAATCGAGATAGAGCACAACTCTCCACGTGTCGTCGAATATGACGAAGAAGTGTCGAGAAAAGCGCTAGAAGACGACGTGGACGCACTTGATGAAGCCCGAGACGAAGTATTGTCTCGGGTAACCAAATACCAACAGACTTGAAGAATTACCACGATCGACGTTTGCGGCCAAGATCTTTTCAGGTGGGAGACCTAGTTCTTCGGCTCACGCAAAAAGTCATGAAAAACTCGAGTCACCATGGCTTGGCCCTTACCTTGTCACGGAAGTAATCGGAGGAGGAGCATACGGGATAAAGGACAAGAAGACAGGTGGAGGAGCCAAACCCCTGGAACGTGGCGCAACTCAGGCGGTTCTACGCCTAGAGTCGAAATATAGTCCTTGTAAAACTTCAATATATTGAAACGCCCGCGAGTTTTCAGACGCACTCTTTTCCTTTTTCGGGGCACCGAGTGGGGCCGGAGAAGGTTTTTAATGAGGCGGGCTCGCGGTGCTGCAATATAATAAAGATAGTGTCAATATACCTTTCTCTTTATCGACATGTTCAAAGTTTTCGCTCCGACGAATTTCAATATAGTCCATCAAAAAAGAAAAAACCTTGCCTTGGTATTAAAATACCTCGTGAGTCAGTAAAAATACAAAATAGTACTCAATAAAGAAGCTCGGGGACTCATATTCGCCATAAATATATAAATGCCTTGGTTCAAAACCTCGCAAATATATAAATACAGTAAAGAGTCACCGAAACACTCGGGGGCTAGACGAACAGAGAAATATAATGATTGCTTTACAATATAGTCATGGATTACAAAGAAGAAGTATCTACAAGAGGAAAATAACTAGTCTTGATTCAATATGTCATCAAGAGTGACTCTGTTTTCTTCAGGAGCAGCACCAAGAAAATCGGCATAATGGCCATCGGCAAAAAAGTCGGCGTCCATCCGAAGAAGGTCCTCAATCATTTCTTCGGCTATAGGCGTAACCTTCGTGTTAATCCTGTCAACACCAACTCTTCGACGTTGTACCTTTTGATGAACTTTTACGACAACTTGGGTAAGGTCAAGATTTGAGTGGCAGATCTGGAGCATGATAAGAGCAAATCTGGCGCCAGCTACCAGTTGAGCTTTGACAAAATCATGGATACTGCGAGCATCCTTGAATCTTTCCATCAATTCAGGGAGAGTTTTTGGTTGGACGTTCCGAGGAAACATGGAGTTGTAAACCATGGACAAGGTCTTGGTACAGAAGTCAAGGAAATCGCGAGTTTGAGAGGTGCGATCTTGGAATCTGACAATTTGTCGGGTCCTCTCTGGGGTAGCCCAAAACAAAGAACCATGGTCCAGGGAAAGGTTAACAAGGAGGTTCATCCTAGCATTTACCCTCTCTTCCTCGGCAGCAGCATCAGTAAAGGAACCTATCAAAACAACGAAGGGGAAACCTTTAAGAGACATAGCATGAGGATGAAAGATATCGGAGGATGAAGCAAGCATACCCGACATATCTGCACTGGCTTCATTCATTAATTCGAGCATGAAATTCTCTCGAGTGGTTGCCTTTTCAGCCTCGGAAGCAGCAATTTCCTTAGCAGCCACGGCCTCGCGAGCTTGCTGAAGAGCAACTTTTTCGGCTTCAGATGACTTACGAGATTGTTCCATCATCACAAGTGTTTGCTTCTTCGCATACTGAAGCTGCTGTCGAAGCTCATCCAGTTCTTGCGACAAGGTATCGTCGACAGGTGCAGTATCAGCAAAAGTTCTCCTCGCGCGAGAAGAAGAAGGCGAAACATCGAAAGGAGCGGAAGATGGAGTATAGTTATCAAATATCAACTGAAATTTAAACAAGACAACATCAAACAACAAGCAAAGATAGAGTTTTCATTGATCTCTCGGAATAATTACAAAGGCATTACAGTGGAGCTAAGGAAGTACGTGTCGCCAAATGGCTACTTTGGCGACAAGAGCAAAAGAAACATAGAAAGAAAAATAAAGAGGCATGCAACTAGACCTCCGGCCTTGATGAGCTAGGAGTCGACGCTGGCTTGATCCCGAGATAGGCCAAGATCTTCTTCGTGTTGGGCTTGGCTGCCTTAATCAACGACCTCCATCTTGATTGCTCTATCTGCTCGGTGTCGCCAACTTTCATCCAAATAATAGTCCTGTCGACCGGCAACCAACGCGACAGTGTTCTCAACGGCAACCTTCATATTCTCTTGGCGCATCTTCAGTCCAAGGTCTTCCGGTGTATTGAACATCTTGGCAAGGTTGAGGAAAGTCGCAGGCTCCTCTTTCTTCGGGAAGAAGTAGGGGAACAATGCCGACAACACTGCGCTAGCATTCGACACACCTTCACGAATCTCGGATCCATGAAGCTCCAGATAGGAAAGTGCGTCAAGGACAGGTCATTGACAGATTCGTCGAGATCAAAATCCTGGTTTGTTTGGGCTGTCAAGGAAACAAAGCATTAGTGAAAAGACAAGAAACAACGATTCTCATAAAAATAGGAGGGATCAGCAAAATTACCGAAAGTGCGGCGACTCGAGTTTTCGTGCGCTTGAGGATTCCTTCTTCACGAGAAGCTTGCGCAGCTTTGTGCTCATCCAAGGCAGCTGTAGCATCCTCAAGTTTTTTCTGCAGTTCCTCGACACCAGCAGCTTTCGCCTTGGCTTCATCAGCTTCGGCCTTGGCTTTGCTAGCAGCGAGTTCGGCTTTCTTGCGAGCCGCCTCACTTTGCTCAAGTTTTCGAGCAAGTGCGTTGGCGCGTTCGTTGGCCTCTGCAAGTTTCTCTGTCGAGATATGGAAAAGAGAGAGAAGAAAGATCAAAATCGCGAAAAGCAACAGGAGTAAAAAATCAAGGAAAAATAGCAAGTATAAAAGTCGTTACCTTCGACTCTATTAGCATATTCACGGTATCCAATAAATTGGGAACCGATGCGGAGAAGATCTTTGATCATAGGCTGTTCAAGGTGAACACAGCAAGAGAAACATCGGCATGAAAAAGAGAAAAGGTGTGAAAAAACAGAATAAGGAAAATATAGATGTCGACAAGCTTACATCATCTAAGAGCAAAGTCGACGAACTGCCCAACTGAGGGGCAGGTTCAACAATCTTTTCAACCCTTGTCCTTTTTGGTGAAGGAGCAAGGGGGCTTGATGGTGGAGTAGTGGTGACGACGTTTTGTTGAGGAGGCGAGTTTTCTTCTCCTTCAACTAGCGTGTCTGAAGCAAGTACAGTACGTGACGTGCTTGTCCGAGGAGCCACGTCAGTAGTTGGTACTTCTTCCTCGTCATCACTGTTGATCAAAAAATCGGCAGCATAAAAAGCAAGACAAGATAAATATTTCGAGTAAAAAAAAAAAAAAAAAAAAAAAAAGGGGAGAAATAAAGACGACTTACGAGCTGACGAGGGATTCAACATAAGGATCGTAAGCTGCCTTCGGATGAGAAGGAACAACTTCTTCAGCCTTAGAAGTGCCGGAATCCTCGGCATTAGTCCTTTTCCTTTTGTTCCTTGGAGAAACAGCAGGAGGAAGGGATTGCGTCGATTCACTGGCTTCAGACTCAACTTCTTTTTCGTGAGAAGCCGCAGATTTGTGAGAACCCGCGACTTCACTTTCAGGAATAGAAGAACCTTGAGTATCTTCGGCAATGATGGCCTGTTCTTCGACTTCTCCATCCTCAGGAAGAGGAGGAAGGGAAGCCATAGTAGGATGGTTCTGCAAGAAAATAGCGACAAAAGAAAATTAGCGAGATACCAATACAATGAGATGCAAGGAAAAGTTTGGAGCAAGACAGAAACTCGAGAAGACAAAATACCTCGGGAAGAGGATTGGAAGCATCGTATGGTTCTACTCGACAAGAGGAGGGCATAGGATCCTTATTGGCTAGTCGAGAAACTCTTCGAACCAATTTCTCCAAGTCCTTTACAGAAAGATCGTTGGATATTCTGTTGGCGTCGTTTTTGCGTAGTACGTCCAAAGGGGATTTTTGCGAGCCTGAAGAGGCTGCACTCTAATCCTAAGGAAGTAGGCAGTGATTTGAACACCAGACAGCTCTTTGCCTCGAGTGTTTTGAAGCTGATGAATACGAGACATGAGTGCCTCTGTCGCCTTTTTCTCTTCCTCAGAAGCTTCGGCATCCCCAGGAGCGGCGGCGCTGAATTCTGGCATTTCCGTCGAAAGGAACTATGTTGTGTTCAACGGAGTTGGCGCTTTCTTCGTGAATGTAGAGCCACTTTTTGCGCCATCCTTGGACAGAATCAGGGAATTTGACGTCGAAATAATCGACATCAGTACGAACACAGATAACAACGCCACCTATGTTATAAGTGACGTTGTGGGAGCCATTGCGGCGGAGGCAGAAAATGCGTTTCCACAGAGCCCAATTGGGAGGGATTCCGAGGAAGCATTCGCAAAGTGTGATGAAAATAGAAATGTGAAGGATGGAATTGGGGGTCAATCGGTGCAGTTGAATCCCATAAACAAAGAGAAGGCCGCGGAGAAAATCGTGAATTGGGGTCGAAAGACCACGGATAAGGTGATCAACAAAACTAACCCGGTACTCCATTGGAGGCTTGGGGTAGCTTTCTTCGCTGGGAAAGCGGATGGCGTCTTCCTTCTTCATGAGGCCAAGCCTCTTCAGCGTGTTGATGTCCTGGTTGGAGATTTTAGATCTCTCCCACTCAAGATCCTCGGCGGCCATCTTGGATTCCGAAGTACTGTGGCGAGTGAGTCGCGTGCGCGGTGGCATCAACGGCAATGGGCAGAGCAATGCTCGTGAGTGCGGCTGATCAGAGAGAGGTGGGCGTCGGGGCAGCGTTTGCGAAGAGGAACAGAGGAGCGGCGCAAGCGAGGGATGAACGGAGGTTGAAGAAAGGTTTATATAAGAATCGGGTGAAGCAAAGTGCGCCGTTGGATGAAGAAATCGTGTGGTGAAAAATGATCTCCTAGATACAAGGGTAATATGGTATTTTTAGTGAGATAGGCGTTACCGTACGTGCGCCAGAAAAAGCGGAGGACGTGTGTCCCCCACTTGCACGACGTGTCAACGTGGTGGAAGCAATGGACCCACAGGGCAGAAAAATCACGACTATTCAACAGGGATGAAGTAAATTTGGTTAAGGGAAGCATGTCGACAAGGAAAATAAAAGAAGATTGGCGACAGGGAGAATTATTAAATACTTCGGGAGCCTTTGATCAAATACAAGTTTTTGCCCAAATGCTCGGGGGCTACTTCGACAAAAAGTAAAATTTCGAGTATGGCAATATAGAAATTGCGGGAGCCTACAACCAAGCACAAGTCCTTGGCTGTAGCCTCGGGGGCTACTCCCATCGGGAGCGCTGTTCGCGCACCCGAGAGATAAAAAAAAAAGAAGAGAGAGATCATATTGGGAAATAATGACAATATAGCGACAAGGTGGACTAAAATGTCGAGCCTACAACCAAGCACAAGTTCTTGGTTGTAGCCTCGGGGGCTACTCCCATCGGGAACGCTGTTCGCGTGCCCGATGAAATTAACAAAGGAAAAATAGAAAAGCAAGAGAGTATATTTCGAGTTATAATTAACTCTACATATACTCCCATCGGGAGAACAATATAAGTCAAAATTGACTCGATAAAATGTGCCATTCCAACAGCCGGAAAAGCACTCGACAATATATTCTCAGAACGCCGAAGTTGCGATCAATTTCTGAATGCCGCAAATTTGCGAAGGTAAGACCCCAGATCCGTTCTGCTGGGCGTGGCATCGCCAAAGACTGCGCTCTGCTACCTTTATCCGTATCAACAGATACGAAGAAAAATCCTAACGGACGCGTTAGGTACCCGATAAATTTGACTGGGACTCGACAGAATGGTAAGACCTTAAGCGGCACCTGTCGAAGTTTACACCAGTATCCCGAGATCATGTCCAGGGACGTGATCTTGAAGTAGGTTTTTGCGGATTGCCACTAGAGCAGTTAACTAGTACCTGATCCGTCAGATGAACTAGCCCCAATTACTATTATCCCTGTACAATATAGAATTTTATGTGAAGAAATATAAAAAAGTTGAAGCTTTCGAATAAAAATAAACAGTGGAGATTTTCCCTGATTCTACGATTCAAGCAAAATCTCGGGGGCTACTGACATAGGCATCCCAAATGGGCCTGCCGAAGATAGTACCCGGGGTTTACTGAAGGCCCACTACCCGAAGAATAAGAAGATTCGGGAGCCCAAGATATATCAAGGAAAGTCAAGAGTTGTAATAGGAAGTGTTATTTGTAATCTGGCGGGATGAGTTAGAAACCGTCCCGGACTCTGTAACTTGTACAGCACGAATCCCTCGGCTCCACCTCCTATATAAAGGGGGAGTCGAGGGACGAAAAAAGGATCGAATCATTGTCTACAAACCCTAGTTTTCATAATCGTCGAGTACTTTTCGGCTGAAACCTTCGAGATCTACTTACCCTCTACTTCCAACTAAACCCTAGCCTACAATCCATAGGCATTGACAAGTTGATACCTTGTCAACAGGAACATGAGCGTCAAGGTCTTCGACGAGAGGCGCTGCCTCCGGGACTACCACGTCGACAGGGACTCCCACGACGACAGCACCGACGAGGAGGACGACTGAATGAGTGTTGTTTCTTCGCAGCGAATACGTGCACGGAGGTTTCTACCTGTTCGCCTCATCGGTAGAACCAACAAGGGCACCATCCTCCCGCTGGATTTTCCAGTTTAGGTGACTGGGTGTGCCCTCGAGTGTTCTTTCTTAGCAGCGAACACAGGAAACCTTCGATGCACGGCCTAGTTAGGTTTAGTTTCTTTGCAAAATTTTATATTTGTGTCCACGACGGTTCAAACTATGTATTAGTTTGTGGAAAACCACGTTCCCAATTATGTTTTCGTGTAAACCACGTTCCAAATTATGTATTAGTTTGTGGAAATTGAAATAAAAAAGCCAAAAAAAAGTATTTTAAATGTTTGGGGGAGGCGTTTGGGGGACGCGGCTGGGGAGCGACGTCCCCCAAAGGCGGCACGAACAAAACACGTCCCCCAAACGCTCAATCCGGCGCGGTTTGGGGGACGCTGCTCTTATAGAGGTAAGTGTACGTACCTATTTATGAGTTTGTAATGTGTTTGTGGAAGAAAAAAACGAGCACGAGGCACTAGCAAAACGACGTTCCATCAAAGATCAAACCGACCAAAGATTGTTCAGCCACAACACAAGAGGGAAGAACATAAACTATGTTTTTGAAACTCGAGATAAACTATGTTTGGTCCATTTTAGGGTTCATAACGCCTAGACACGCACACGGGAGGGGAGACAGGACTCCTATCTCCCACGATTTATTTTAGCCGGTGTAGTAGTAGTAGTAATATAATCCGTCCATCCATCCAGGTTGTGGGTGATACGGTCCAGGCAGCGTCCATACCGGCACCGAATTCACCCATCGTCACCTCCCACGTCCCTCCCGTGCTACAACTTTGAAGCTGATTCGTTCAGTCCTCACTCGAATCCAATATAAGCTGCGGCCGGCCACGCGCCCGTGTTCTGTTACATCCCGCCGCAGGAAGGCCGCCGCACCGATAGACCAGACAAGTTGGAATTTATCCCCGCTCCCTCCACCACCGCTCCCGCGGCCGCCGATTCCCGTGATTCCGACCTCTACGGCGCCGATGATGGCCACCAGGACCGGCGCGGCGGCTGCGGGGGACACGGGCAGCCCGAGCGCGCGGGCGGCCGCGATGGCGGGGGACGAGGACGCGGGGCTGGCCAAGGTGAAGCTGCTGTGCAGCTTCGCGGGCCGGATCGCGCCGAGGTCCGGCGACGGCGCGCTGCGGTACGTCGGCGGGCAGATGCGCCTCATCTCCCTGCCCCGCGCCGCCTCCTTCGGGGACCTCATGCGGAAGGTCGAGGCGGTCGACAAAACCACCTCCTCCGCCGGCGGGGTCCTCGTCAAGTACCAGCTTCCCGGGGAGGACCTCGACTCGCTCGTCTCGGTCTCCTGCGCCGAGGACTACCACAACATGCTGGAGGAGTACGAGAAGCTCGCCGCCGCGGCCCCCGACGGCTCCGCCAAGCTCCGCGTCTTCCTCTTCCCGGCCTCCGGGACCGACTCCGCGGCAGCGGCAGCCTCCGACTCCGCCCCCGTCGACGAGCCCGGCCAGCGCTACATCGACGCCATCAACTGCGTCTCCGCGGACGCCGCCGCGGCCTTCCGGCGCAAGGACAGCGTCGCCAGCGCCGGCTCCTCGCCGCACAACTCGGAGCAGGGCGGAGTAGTACTGGAAGGTATGTCGCCGCGAGCAGTCCCACCACCACCTTCCGTCCCGCCTGAATATTTGTATTCAGCTGGGAGCCACAGCAACAACAACCATAGCGCCTTCCCGCAGTCGTTAGGATTTATTAGTGCTGTCACCGCGCCAGCTCCGGCAGTCGGCATCCCGGCGCAGAATCCCGTGTTGCTTAGGACTGAGCCATCGCCGCTGCAGCCTCATCAAACTGCCTCATACGCGCCGCCGGCTCAGGTGGCATCTTATGTGCCACAGCACCAGCCGGCTCAGGTTGCCGCTTACGCGCCGCAGCCTCAGGCCGCCTCTTCTTATGTGCCGCTGCAGCAACCTCAGGTCGCCTCTTACGCTCCGCCGCCGCAGGCTGCCTCTTACGCGCCGCCGCCACAGCTGCCTCAGGTCACCTCTTACGCGCCGCCGCCACATCTGCCGCAGATCACCTCTTATACATCGCAAATGCCACAACCCCATATGGAGCCACAACAAGTCCAGTACATCAATGCGCAGCAACTTGGTCAGCATGGCGCACCCCAATCTGTCAATCTGATGCCTGTGCAAACGAGCCAGTATGCGCACACTACTCTGGGAATGGCCACAGCTGCCACCCAAATCGGTACTTCCAGGCCTGTTTATGCAGGTACAGAGCATGTCTTGGAGAATCCACATTTCACAAGGCCAATGCAAACTCCGGTTGATCCGAGTTACAGGGTACCAGTATCACAGCCACTTTCACAGCTACCTCCTTTGCTTCATATGACTTTGCAGGCAAGTGATGCACACACAGTCGGTCCACAGCCGGTAGTCACAACCACAGTAAGCTCACCAGTGTCGACCAGCTCGGGGACATATCCAATGGTGGTAAGCTCCGCTACCGTGTCAGCGGTGAGGTACGATGACTGCACAATGTGCCAGAAAATACTGCCGCATGCCCATTCGGATAACATGATCAAGGATCAGGGAAATCCTCGTGCTGCGAATTATCCTGATGCTACTCCGGTATTTTACAGCCTCCATCAACAGAATGCAACCAACCAGCATGTTCCAGGCGCAAGTGCAGCAACACCTGGTAGTTACATACCAGAACCAAGAGCAGAGAGTAAACCAGGGATGGCCCAGTTTGATCAAAAACTTTCTGCCAGGAATCCTGCAGTGCAAGCAACACCATCTCCAGCCGCAGGAGCGATGGCTCAACCCACCATGGTTACCGTACCAGTTACTTCAAACGGAGTATTTGTCGGGCATCCTCCATACTCCCGTGCTGAAGATAATTTCACATATCAGCACCCGCAGCAACCCATTTATATTGTGCAGCCATCGCAAGTTCTGGCGAATGGAGTTGGTGGCAATCCACAGAGGATTGATGCTACTGCATATAAGAATTCAAATCACCCAGTAGCAGACCCACTTAGAGGATATGCCCGTGATATTCCTCAAGATTATCCTGGAGCTATCGACGCTCGGATGCAAGGAGTTAATTTAGGTCCCATTGCCCCTCCAGAATCTATTGTGCAAGGAAACTCAGCTATTCCCCATGGCGCCGTTGGTGATAGGAAAATTGATAATCCACCTGCGATTATGGATGGTGGTCCTGTCTACAAATCTCAAGCTGGAGGGTATCATGTGGGCATTAACAGCGCCTTTCCCATTCCTTCTTTTATCCCAGAGGATAATACTGTGAGACATACTGAACAACCACCTCCCCCTCTGAATGTTGCTGCACAAAATGTCCATCCTGAGATATTCCAGCGGCCAAATATGTTACCCAGTGTTCCTGTCTCCAACAACCTTGGTGTAACCATCGAGCAGCCTGTTTCAAGCGAAACATTTCTTGTGAGACCTGCTTACTCGGGTGTTCAGGTTCCTGCTGGGCCTCCTCCAGCGCATACAGTGGAAATGCTGAATCACATGGTTGCTGATCCCCATACTGTTAGTGGCCAAGTTGCATTGCAGGCTACCGCTGGTACGGATCGTGTCGACCCTACACGTGAACCAGCTTGCACAGAATCTCTATTCTCAAACCAGGATCCTTGGAAAGCACTTGGAGCTGCTTCTATAGTTCCCCCAAGACCAAATAAGTTGGCTAACGGACATATTGATTCTGGATATCCATATGTGGAGGGCCATGTTCCTGGAATCACCAGTTCAAATGTGGTCACACTCTTAGAAGAAGGCAATCTTTCACACATTCAAGATCCTACTTTCAAGGATATCTACCCAGAACCTGCTCAAATAAGCAAAGGTCAGTGTGGTATGCTCTCTCATCGAATGTAATTTTTCTATATTACGGCATTAATTATTATTCCATTCCAGAACTGAAATGTACTAAATGTCTTTTTTTGTTGTTGTTTGCTCTTGTTTCTGGAAGGATACGGAGAAGAAAGTATCAAACGTCAGTTACAAGCTGTTGCTGAAGGCGTGGCAGCATCTGTTCTTCAGTCATCTTTTCCTGAGAAACCAACCAAATCCTCTGGGGATCACATAGATGCACATGGAGCTGTAGTTGATCCAAAAATTGAGGTTGGTGAAGTCTCTTCCCTGTTGTACCTCTTTTTTTTTTTTGATTAGTTGTAATTCTTATTTGTGGTTCAGGATACGTTGAACAAAGAATCAGACAAAACAAGTCAAGGAGTTCCAATTCTAGATGACATTGATAACCTTCAGGTCCATTGCGATTTACAAGTTTACTATTTGTGTGCTTTACATATTCATTTTTGAATACAGCATCCTTACTTCCTACTCTGCAATTGCAGATAATAAAGAACAGTGATCTTGAAGAATTGCGTGAACTGGGTTCTGGAACCTTTGGCACTGTTTATCATGGAAAATGGAGAGGTTCTGATGTCGCTATAAAAAGGATAAGCGATCGGTGCTTTGTTGGGAAGGCTTCTGAGGAACAGCGCATGGTCTGTGTTAAACATACTGCCACTTATTTTCAACATTCTATTTATCTTGTTCTAACTTCCTCTTGTGCCTGCAGAAAACTGATTTCTGGAATGAAGCTTGCAAGCTTGCATCCTTGCACCATCCAAATGTCGTAGCTTTTTACGGTGTTGTTCTGGATGGACCAGGTGGATCTGTTGCAACCGTCACCGAGTACATGGCTAATGGTTCGCTTCGACAAGCATTGCAAAGACATGAAAAGTATGATATCTGCTCAATGCAAATACATGAGGCTTTTCATGTGGTGACACTTTCATTGTCAGTTACTTACTTACTTTTGTCAGCAGGATATTTGATAGGCGTAGGCGTCTACTAATTGTGATGGATGTTGCATTTGGTATGGAATATTTGCATGGGAAGAATATTGTACACTTTGATTTGAAGAGTGATAATCTGCTCGTCAACCTAAGAGATGCCCAACGCCCTATATGCAAGGTGAGTGTCTCGAATTCTCCGTTTCACCTCCCTCTTTTCTGCATATTTTGCAACACGGGAAATTATATCAGACACTCTTTGCAACGATTGCGCTTAATATCTCTATCCTAGCACCTTGTTTGCAACAGAAAGCAGACATGGAGACTTTTGATATATCAGTAACCGTTTTGTCTCTGTAGGTTGGTGATTTGGGCTTATCAAAGGTTAAATGCCAGACATTAATCTCTGGTGGAGTGAGAGGAACACTTCCTTGGATGGCACCGGAGCTGTTAAATGGAAGCAGTAACCTTGTTTCTGAAAAGGTTTGTTCCACTGCATCTTTCATCCCAGTGTGCAGGACTCTTCCCCTCCCTGATCCACTTCTGGACACATACAGCCTATTTACCCGCACATGCTTTTGCTTGTAGGTTGACGTTTTCTCATTTGGAATTGTGATGTGGGAGCTTATAACCGGTGAAGAGCCTTATGCTGACTTGCATTATGGTGCCATTATTGGTATGCTTTCGACTTTTACTGTGATGTACACTGCATTAACCTAACTGGTTGAGTCCAATATTATCATTCTTGTTTCTGAACATTCTGCCAACTGCAACCAGGTGGGATCGTGAATAACAACCTGCGACCTCCTGTGCCCGAGTCGTGTGATCCGCAATGGAGATCGCTGATGGAGCAGTGCTGGTCGGCCGAGCCGTCGGAGAGACCGAGCTTCACAGAGGTTGTAAAGAGGTTACGGGCCATGGCGACTTCCCCTACCAAGGCGCAACCACAGAAATAGACGCCCTTAGCTTTGTACATGAACGAAGTGAAAGATAGAGAAGAGAGCGGTAACGCTTAGAGTGGGGTTGGTTGACTACTTCATGTGGTGCTTTCCAAAACCCGAAAGGCAAATGTAAAAGCATGTACACTAGGTGTCATGACAACAGTTGTTGAATCTGCTTATATAGGTTCCCCTGCTCTACTCCGGACTTGTTCTACGGCCTCTGGGTGTGTCCTGTTTCCTTCCTGACAGCCTGACCTGGTTGTGATCTCAGTGTTCCCGTTCAGTTTCTGAGTGGAATGTTTATTAAGCTCGCGAGTGTGATATCAACGGAGTCCTCGTCCCGTCAGTTACTGTAATAGTTTTTTTTCATAGGGGAAGTAATCAATAGCAACATGTACAATTGAAGTGTACAATTGAAGTATCAGGGGATTGTAACAGCCACATGCGGCGACCCTGAATCAAATCTAGAGAGCTATGGGCTAAAACGTGTGCATGCACATTCGAGGCCCTTAGTTCATGCACGAAACACACTCTTCGGGACTGTCTATTTCACAATCGGTTGTTTTTATTTTGGCCAACAGTCGAAAAAATTAGACCACTAAGATTGTTTCGCTCCGTTCACCACTTCCGTGCGAATTTATAAAGCATTATTGTCTATTTCACAATCGGTTGTTTTTATTTTGGAAACTGCTGTCCCCCGGGGGATCTGATTCCCCAGCCCCGGGTCCCAGCCGTCGGATCAACCATTTTGACGGTTAGATTTGCATGTAGCAAAAAAACATCTCCCGGCAGCAAAAAATCACCCCCGGCAGCAAATGACTGAAGCAAAAAACGGTTCGTTCAGAAAAAAAGGCTGGGCTCGCCGGAGACCTCGCCGGAGACCACGTAGCAAACATATTACGCAGATGTAGCAAAACCGCAAAATAAATTGTAGCAAAACCGACATCGGCGAAGCCATCGTCGGAGAACCTCACGGATACCTTGCCGGAGACCCTCACCGGAGATCTCGACGGAGACCGCGTAGCAAATATATTGTGCAATTGTAGCAAAACAACAGAAAATTTGAAGCAAACAATATTGCTGTGTTGCAAATGCACAGAACCGAGACCTCATCGGAGAAATCAACGGAGACCTCGTAGCAAAGAACTTATACTTTTGTAGCAACATTGCAGAACGGAGGTAGCAACACAAAAATAAATGTGTAGCAAAAAAGAAAAAGAAAATATGTAGCACAATCATCCCATCTCTACTGCCATGGTAGCATCGCCATCCACCCATCATGGCATTTGTCCCTGCCTTTTGCAGCACTGCCCAAAACATTGCTCTGCCCCTAGGCCCCATCCCGAAAGCCATTGGCAGCACCCACCTTCTCCTCCGCGACAACCTCATGCCCGGGGACGAGCGCGTGCACGCCACGGGTGCGACGCCTAGGCGGAGCCCCGCGAGTGTACAACATGACGGCGCCCAGGCTGAGCTTGGCCTCGACCTCGGCAGCAACGTCCTGGTCCCGTCTGTGGCCCCGCCTCGTTCCAGGTCGAGGCAGGCGAGCTCCCGGCGGCAAGGCGGGCGAGCTCCGGGCGGGGCCCTGCGAGTGCACCCCATGGCGGCGTCCAGGACGACGACGCGGAGGGCACCCCGGCGGAGCTTCGCCTCGACTTCAGCAGCAACGTCCTGGTCCCGTCTCTGGCCCCGCCTCGTTCCAGGTCGAGGCAGGCGAGCTCCCGGCGGCAAGGCGGGCGAGCTCCGGGCGGGGCCCTGCGAGTGCACCCCATGGTGGCGTCCAGGACGACGGCGCGGAGGGCACCCCGGCGGAGCTTCGCCTCGACTTCAGCAGCAATGTCCTGGTCTCTGGTCTCGTCTCCGCCTCTCCGGCCCGGCGAAAAAGGTGAGAGGATGGGGAACGGTAGAAGATAAGGAAAGAAATGAGTGGCCAGGAAAGAAAGAGAATAGAGAACGTGGTGGGTCCCATGGACACGCGTCACAAGCGGAAGGAGGAGGCTGCGGGGCGTTCATCCCCCGGGGGAATAGCATCATTTTCCTTTTATTTTGGCCAACAGTCAAAAAAATTAGACCACTAAGATTGTTTCGCTCCGTTCACCACTTCCGTGCAAATTTACAAAGCATTATTATATTATACCCCTACACTCCCGTGATTCCCTTTATTTATTCCGAACGCGAACTACTTTTTTTTAGATGAACGTGAACTACTTCTCCCATGAGAAAACAAAAACATGTACTGTACCTGCAAAAACAAATCAAAATGAAGAGTGAAATTAGTCCTTACTCCCCTAAACTTTAATGTATTTACACTGGATTTACATGCGATTTACGAAAAAACTGATGTATTTATAGTGGTATTTTACAAAAAAAACTCATGATCTATAGTGGATTTACTGAGATTTACGGAAAAAGAATCATGTATTTACAGTGTATTTAAGGGGAAAAATCATGTATTTACAGTGGTTTTATAGTGCTATATACAGTGGTATTTATGAAAAAAGTCATGTGTTTTCATTTATACTTACAGTAGAACTTCCAATGGTATTTTAGGGGAAACTCATGTTGATTAACATGAGATTTATGGAAAAAAATTGTGTATTGACAGTGGTATATGCAGGAAAAACTCATGTATTTACGTAGGACAGTGGAATTTACAAAAAAAAACTCATGTATTTACAGTGGTCTAATAGTGATATATACAGTGGTACAAAAAAAACTCATGTATTTTTATTTGTATTTACAGTAGCACTTACAGTGGTATTTACAAAGAAACGGATGTATTTACAGTTGTATTTATGGAAAAACCCCATGTATGTACAGTGGATTTTACAAAAAATAACTCATGTATTTGACTTTTTGGGTAAATACCATAGTAAAAAATGAAAGTTTATTTAAAAGCAGTGACTCATAATCAAAGTGATTTCCCTATGGTTTGGAATTGCAAAATGAACATTTCATTTAAATTTCTAAGAAAAGGAGAAAAAGTTGGGAGACACGCCATACAAATCAATGAAACATCATTCGTTAAGCAAAACTTCCGTACATGAATATGGCCACATGGGAGGTTCCAGTGATGTGAGTCACGCTTGTTTTTTTTTTTGATAATGAGTCACGCGTATTTAATTCTTGCAAAATGAACGACACGGAGAAAGTCTTTGTTCTTTTCCTAGTGTTACTGACCTGGAATGAATAAATAGTAAAGTTGTCCCTTTTGATGTGCTTGCTTAGCCCGAACAAAGAAGAACGGTCCAGCCCAAATCTCACGGCACCGAACGGAGAAAAAATAAGAGCTTGACCAAACGCACAAAGAATTCGATTGTTGCTGAATTGAAAAACACTCGGCTGTTAAATAGCAAAAGTGAAGTTTTATTTCTCTAGAAAAAGTGCTATAACGAGGAGAGTCAGGTGATCTTCATGGCCATAAAAGGAATCTCCAACAGGGCGACTCAAATAGACACTGAGTGATCAATAGACACTCCGTTCGCGCGGTCGAAAAAATAGGCCTGCACACTGTTTCAGCAGGGTGGCGCGCTGTTCGTGGAGGGGCGCAAACGTAGCCCAAATATGCGGTTTGTTGCGTCTTTGCGGACGCTGCGTAACCCACTCGCTTCTCCCGCGGCCCCCTGGCAGTGACCCTAGCTTGAGCCGACGCGAATTTAAGCACAACAACTGCCAGGAAGGGCAACCGCCGGAGTGGCAACGATGTCGATTGACGCACGAACCGCCGGAATGGAGCGCGAACCTCCGCGAAAGAGCAACCGCAACTTTCTTCGGTATCTGCGCCGCCATTAATCCCCGCTCAATAAGACCTTTATGTTGTGCTAAGGATCTCCAACTAGTTTGCTTCATTCATCTCTACGACTGAGCCATGAGCAACCTATCTTTACCATCGGCCACCGATAGCGAGGGGAAGCCACCGGGATGGCGCCATTGGTGGGATAGAACTGCCACGCCGAGCAGCTCTAGCTATCCGCTGATGGATGGCCAGGAGGCGGAGGGGGAGGCCATCGCCGATGACGACCAGGATGAGGAGGGGGACGCCGTTAGGACGAGGAGGAGGAAAAGAGGATGAAGATGCAAGGTGGAAACGGCTGGAGGCGGCGGCGACAAAGAAGGAGGCAAGGGCCCGGGCGAAGGCGATGTTGGAGATATGCCCAAGAGGCAATAATAAATGGTTATTATATATCTTTGTGTTTATGATAATGTTTACATACCATGCTATAATTGTATTAACCGAAACATTGATACATGTGTGTTATGTAAACAACAAGGAGTCCCTAGTAAGCCTTTTATATAACTAGCTTGTTGATTAATAGATGATCATAGTTTCATGATCATGAACATTGGATGTTATTAATAACAAGGTTATGTCATTATATGAATGATGTAATGGACACACCCAATTAAGCGTAGCATATGATCACGTCATTAAGTTATTTGCTATAAGCTTTCGATACATAGTTACCTAGTCCTTCGATCATGAGATCATGTAAATCACTTATACCGGAAGGGTACTTTGATTACATCAAACGCCACTGCGTAAATGGGTGGTTATAAAGGTGGGATTAAGTATCTGGAAAGTATGAGTTGAGGCATATGGATCAACAGTGAGATTTGTCCATCCCGATGACGGATAGATATACTCTGGGCCCTCTCGGTGGAATGTCGTCTAATTAGCTTGCAAACATATGAATGGTTCATAAGAGACCACATACCACGGTACGAGTAAAGAGTACTTGTCTTAAGACGAGGTTGAACGAGGTATAGAGATACCGATGATCAAACCTCGGACAAGTAAAATATCGCGTGACAAAGGGAATCGGTATCGTATGTAAATGGTTCAGTCGATCACTAAAGTCATCGTTGAATATGTGGGAGCCATTATGGATCTCCAGATCCTGCTATTGGTTATTGGTCAGAGAGAAGTCTCAACCATGTCTACATAGTTCGCGAACCGTAGGGTGACACACTTAAGGTTTGATGTCGTTTAAGTAGATATGGAATATGGAATGGAGTTCGAAGTTTTGTTCGGAGTCTCGGATGGGATCCAGGACATCACGAGGAGGTCCGGAATGGTCCGGAGAATAATATTCATATATAGGAAGTCATATTCCAAGTTTGGAAATGATCCGGTGCATTTATGGTAGGTTCTAGAAGGTTCTAGAAAAGTCCGGAAGAAATCAACATGGAAAGTGGAGTCCCGGAGGGACTCCACCTTGCATGGCCGGCCAAACCCTAAGGGGTGGAGTCCCAGGTGGACTCCACCATAGGTGGCCGGCCACCCCACCTAAGGAAAAGGTGGGAGTCCCACCTTGGGTAGGACTCCCTCCTTGAGTAGGTTTCCCACCTATGGGAGGTTTTAGTGTTGGGGTCTTATTCGAAGACTTGGACTACAACTCTTGGGGCTTCCACCTATATAATGAGGGACAAGGGGAGGGTGGCCGGCCACTCTTGGCTCAGCCTTGGCCGCACCCCTTTGAGGGCCGGCGCCCAAGCCCCCTCTCCCCAAACCCTAGCTACCTCTCCTCCACCACCTCTCCCGCATATGCTTAGCGAAGCTCCGCCGGAGATCTCCATCGACACCGCCACCACGCCGTCGTTCTGCCGGGATTCCGAGGAGGATCTACTACTTCCGCTGCCCGCTGGAACAGGGAGAAGGACGTCGTCATCAACACCGAACGTGTGACCGAGTACGGAGGTGCTGCCCGATTGTGGCACCGTCAAGATCTTCTACGCGCTTTTGAAAGCGGCAAGTGATCGTCTACCGCAGCAACGAGAGCCTCCTCTTGTAGGCTTTGGAAATCTTCAAGGGTTAGTCTCGTTCATCCCCTCGTTGCTCCCATCTTCTAGATTGCATCTTGGCTTGGATTGCGTTCTCGCGGTAGGAAATTTTTTGTTTTCTATGCTACGAATCCCTACAGACGAAAGCGCATGCGGAGGCGCAGCATGCGTGTACCGACGATGACGAAGACACCAATGACTGCTCGTCGGAGGGGGACAAAAGCTTGTCGGACACGCGTCGACCGCCACTAGCTCTTCCAAGGAACTGACTCACAATATGAACAGGATAAGAAATATCAGCACGAGTGACAGCAAGATAAACAAGACTCCCAACAAGATGGCGATAACGAGTGGGATCAGGAAGAGGATCACCATCAGTAGGACGAAGCTTAACATTAAGCTCCATAGGAGTATCAACCGTGCGCTCATCCCCAAGAGCAGCACGAGCAAGAAGATCCTGAATATACTTTTCCTGAGAGATAGAAAATCCATCAGAAGTGGAAGAAACCTCAATGCCAAGAAAATAGCGAAGAGGACCAAGATCAGTCATAAGAAACTGATCTCGAAGACGAGCCTTGACAAAGGCAATATACTCAGGATCATCACCAGTAATGATCATATCATCAACATAGAGAAGAAGAAGAGTGCGTCCACGAGAAGAAGTGTGAACGAAAAGTGTTGGATCATGAAAACTAGGGGAGAAACCAGCAGCAGTCACCACAGAGGCGAAACGCTCAAACCAGGCGCGAGGGGCCTGTTTCAGACCATAGAGAGAACGTCGAAGACGACAAACCATCCCATCGGGGACAGCATACCCAGGAGGAGGCTGCATGTAAACCTGTTACCGTCAGAAACCCACCGGCGAGCAGCGACGAGCAACACCGTAGAGCCGGGAGGCTCCCAGGACTGCGGTTGGCCCTGGTCCCTCGGGCGACGGCCCGGAATGCTCCTGGTACGCACGTCCGATGCTGATGCAAGGGCGTGCCACCTGACCTATACCTGGCCAGGAAGGTGATGGATTGCTTCGACTTAGTTTCCTGCATGGCAAACACGTAAACATTAAATACGAGCCCCGATCGGCTCTTAGGTTACTCTGTGGATCGGCTCCAAGAGCCGATTGCCCCATGGAACACGTTGGATTTTACATTAACATGGGGATCCTGCTTAATCAAAATCAAGTTAAACTAATCCACGACAGTCTAGGGTTTTCACCACATAACCGGAACATCCTATGCGTAGTTGAGCCTAGCAGATACGTAAGATGATAGGAAAACTAGCCCTAAAGAGGCCTAAAAACCAACATGAAGTTGATCCCCGGAACAATCCCTTTTAGGACTTCATTAACCACACTTTACGCACTACCGGATCGTTCAACCCGTTTATAAGGCCTAACCATGCGGATATCAAACCAATCCTTGAAGAACAAGGAGCAACTATAACAGATTAGATCTACTAGCTAAAGAACAAGCAAGATGCTACCCTTACACCTAGGATAGATGTAAGGGCAGCCAGATATTGAGGGATAGCGTAGCTAAACAAGTACATCGTGAAAGCATCGACGTCAACCCCAAAACACCTGAGATAAGGGTGTTGCTCGCCATCAAAAAGGCTTCAGCACGAGCAACACCAAGAACGAATAAACCGATACTGCCTAGATCGCACGATGCGATCTAGGCAGCATGTTGCTTACCCGGGAGAAACCCTCGAAACAAGGGGTGGCGATGCGCCTAGATTGATTTGTTGTGAACGTGATCGTCCTTCTTCTCAAATAACCCTAGATACATATTTATAGTCCGTAGACTTTCTAATTTGGGAATAATCCCAACCGTGCACGAGCTAAACTCTGTTTTAATCCTAACCGACACGGAATCTACTATAATTTACAGATACACGGGCCACTTGGCCCAAATTCTCGTACAAGGCCGATTCATGACCGTTTTACGTACATAGCTTCCAAGCCCGTTTAAATCACGGCCCACCTTCTGATCCGGTTAAATTCTGGTGATAACACATGCCTGCTACTGTTATCACCAGAATTTGACCGAGTCAAGAGGTGGGCCATGATTGAGATAAACTTGAAGATATACATGGAAGGAAGAACAAGAATTGGCCTTATACGCGAAGTTGGGCTAAATTGCCCATGTATCTGTAATATAATGGATCGCATCTTAGATTAGAAGTTAGAGTTTTACTCGTGCACGGTTAGGTGCACGTCCGAATTAGAAAGTCCCCTGGACTATAAATATGTATCTAGGGTTTATGGAATAAACAACAACTCACGTTCAACCCAAAACAAACCAATCTCGGCGCATCGCCAACTCCTTCGTCTCGAGGGTTTCTATCAGGTAAGCGACATGCTGCCTAGATCGCATCTTGCGATCTAGGCAGCACAAGCTCCACGTTGTTCATGCGTTGCTCGTACTGAAGCGCTTTTGATGGCGAGCAACGTAGTTATCATAGATGTGTTAGGGTTGGCATTGTTCTTCGTATAGCATGCTTACGTAGTGCAACCCTTGCATGTCTAGCCGTCCTCACACCTATCTCAGGTGTGGGGGCGGCACCCCGCTTGATCATTGTTTAGTAGATCTGATCCGTTACGATTGCTCCTTGTTCTACAAGGATTAGTTTAATATCTGCAATAGTTAGGCCTTACAAAGGGGGGGAGGATCCAGCGGCACGTAGGGTGGCATTCGCAAGTCCTAAACAGGATGTTCCGAGGATCAACTTCATGTTGGTTTTTAGGCCTTGTTTAGGATCGGCTTATGATCACCGTGCGTGGCCGCGAGGCCCAACCTGGAGTAGGATGATCCGATTATGCGGTGAAAACCCTAAATCGTCGTAGATCTCATTAGCTTTATCTTGATCAAGCAGGACCACCATATATTCGTGCACCCCGTACGAATCATGGGTGGATCGGCTCTTTGAGCCGATTCACAGGATAACCTGAGAGCCGATCGAGGCTCGTATTTAATGTTTACATGTATGCCATGCAGGAAACTAAGCGAGGCATCTCCATCACCTTCCTGACCAGGTATAGGTCAGGTGGCACACCCTTGCACTTCGCATCGGACGTGTGACCAGAAGAGCATTGCGGGCCGTTGCTCGGAGGGGTCTCAGCCAGCCGCAGCTCTAGGCTCTTCCCGGCTCTACCTGTGTTGACCGTCGCTGCCCGCCGGTGGGTTTTGGCAGTCAACACATTCTGGCACGCCCGGTGGGACGATCGTCTACATCAACCACATCGCCATCTACATCTGAGATGGCGGACGGCACGCCAGTCACCTACGAGGAGCTGCCTGACGAGCTCAAGAAGAGATATGACGAGATCAAGGCCACCCTCGAAGCCGACCTCATCGGCTCTTTTCGCAGAACCCGTTCCCATGGCATCGATGGAAGGGATTCTCACCGCAAGGTGCACTCGATGGGATAGACCTCTGCCCCGTCGGAGGAACGCACCCGGGGCCTGCGGCAGGAGATCAACTACTTGGTGGCTCACTCGCTACACCGCCACTCGAAAACCTGGTCAACGTGTTGGAGCGTGTCGCTGCGCGTGATCCAGGAGATCATGAGCCACCGTACTCGCCGTCAGACCAGCTCTCGGGACGCATCAAGGAGAGTTGCCACTCCAGTCCCGTCCACTGCTGCCATATGCGTTGGCAGCACCAGCTGAAGTGCCGGCTACACCGGCATTCGTAAATCTACAAGATCGGTGGTGACCCTAGTGACTACCAGTTCTTGACTGAGGCGCCTAAGGAGATCCCTCAAGGATACGCGTGCACGTATGTGCCAGATTGTGGCAACTGGGCACTCACAAACCAGGCCACAACATCAGGGACTCCGGCGAAAACAGGAGGAACGTCAGCGACGGAGCTTGAGAAGCAGACGTGGCTAACTAAGTACGCCACCCCGACGAACCTCCAGAGCTCAGCTCCTGCAGTTGGCTCAGAGCTGGAAAAGCAAACATGGCTGGCTAAGTACGCCACCCCGGCGAATCTTCGTAGTGCAACTCCTGCAGCCAAGACACGCCGCATCGAATCGGTACCATCTTGAGAGACCAGTTCGGCATGGTGCCGAAAGAAGGGCAATCGGCTATTCCAAGCCGTACCCTGACGAGTACGAGATGATCCCGCTGCCACCTAAATATCGGCTCCCTGACTTCTCCAAATTCAGTGGATCAGATGGCTCCAGCTCCATCGAGCACGTCGGCCGATATTTGGCACAACTAGGACCGGCTTCAGTGTCGGATCAACTACGCGTGAGGCTCTTTTCACAGTCCCTCACGGGATCGGCTGGATGGTACACCTCGTTGCCACCAGACTCCATCCGGTCTTGGAAGCAGTTGGAAGAGCAGTTCCATACGCAGTACCATTCAGAGGCTTCCGAGTCCGGCATTGCCGATCTAGCACAACTACGTCAGAAGCGCGGGGAAACGGTGACAGAATACATCCAGCGCTTCAGGAATCTTAGGAACCGATGTTACTCGGTTCGTCTAACTGAAAAGGAAGCAGTCGAGTTGGCAGTAGCAGGCCTTGCAACACAGCTCAAGGACATGGCCTCCCAAGCAGATTATCCCTCGCTGGCGCACATGGTTCAGAAACTATCAGCATATGAACAGCGCCACCCGGACCTGTACCAAGACAAGTTCAAGCGTGCAGTAGTCCTGGTCGATGCAGAGGAAGACGAAGTTCCTGCGGGAGACCAAGAGGTAGCAGTGGCTGAATGGACTCGGGGAGGAACCCCCGTGTCCTGCAAATGGGTAAAGCCACCAGGCCCACCCAGGGGATTTGATTTTGACGTAACCAAGACTGAACAAATCTTCGACCTCCTGCTCAAGGAGAAACAGTTGACGATTCCGGAAGGTCTCAAATTCCCCACAGCGCAAGAGCTGAACGGAAAGCCATACTGCAAATGGCACAACTCGCTCTCCCATGCCACCAACGACTGCAGGGTGTGGCGTCAGCACATCCAGGCGGCGATAGAGAAGGGGCGTCTAATTTTCAACCAGTACGCCATGAAGGTCGACACCCAGCCTTTTCCCGCCGTTAACATGGTGGAGTGCACGTACCCTGAAGGTTGCCAGCCAGGATCCTCGTTCAGCATCAACATGGTAGGACCTGGGAACCACTCTGGCAAAGATAGAGATGAGGGCAGCTGCTCTCATAGCAAGGACACAGAGGAGGCCGCTCCACGCGATCGGCTCCATCATGATGGCAAGCGCTACGTCACAGAGGGAGAGGTGAAGAACACAAGATATCAACGACCTCTCTCTGACCACCTCCTCAACAAATATGTGAGTCAGTATGACCAATGCCGACGGTCCAACTATGATGATGAAGGAGATCGTTTGGCTAGAGAGGCCAGAAGACATCGTCGGCATGATCGCGATGAGGAGGAGCACGAGCGCCGTGCCACGGAAAAATCAAGGGAGCAAGATGACAACGCCAGACACTGGGACTGCCCCTTCTTCAGACACTGCTGGGATTCAGGAATGAGCCGATTGCCCACAATCGGCAATTGCCCAGAATGCAACCAAAAGAAGAAGGAGGCAGCCAACGTGTCCGTGTTCAAGCGCTTAGGGCCTCTCCCGCCACAAAGCAAACGTGCTGAGTCCCCTCGGTGGGCAGATCTCGAGGATTCAGAAGACGAGGGACAAGAAGAAGAAGACAGGTGCCACCGTCCTAGGTGGTGCCCTGATGGACTCAGCCGTTCCCAAAAGCGCAGGGTTCAGTGTTTGCGCGGCCTGGAGGAAGCCGAAAGGTTATACTTGCATACGCTAAGGAAGGCACGACCTGATCTGGCTGCAAAAGTTCAGCGAACCCTGGATGAAGAGGGTCGTCCACAGAGAATGGAGTGGCGCCCCAAACAAAGGAAAGCCGATGATGAAACATCGGCTGGCACAAATATGGTGTTCATCCTCCCTTCGGAGTTCAGTGCTCCAGGATTTGACGAGGTACCTGTGGCGCAACTTGACTGCGGCCCACGGCCGGTTATCTTTGAAAAGCCACGAGAAAAGAGCTACAGACATCTGAAGGCCTTGTATTTGCGAGGCTATATCGATGGGAGGCCGGTAAATAAGATGCTGGTGGACACCGGAGCGGCAGTTAACATCATGCCGTACTCTATGCTACGTCGGCTAGGACGCTCTAGCTCGGATCTGATCAAGACCAACGTGACATTGAGCGATTTCAATGGCCAAGCGTCTGAGGCCCAAGGTGTTCTGAACGTGGATTTGACCGTAGGAAGGAAAACTATCCCTACAACGTTCTTCATCGTCGATAGCACGAGCTCTTATGCTGTTCTGCTAGGAAGAGATTGGATCCACGCCAACTGCTGCATTCCCTCCACGATGCACCAATGCATAATACAGTGGGATGGAGATGAGGTAGAGGTCGTCCAGGCCGACGATTCAGCCGAAATTTCAACGGCTGGCATGAACGCATGGGAAGCAGCAGGCCAAGAACCCCTCTCAGGCATCAACTTGGACGACTGCGAGCGCATCGATGTGACAAAGGGAAGGGTTAAGCTAGTTTTATCCACTGGCCTGACCATGTAGTTGAAGCAAAGCGATGCGCAACTTGGCGAGGCTGATCCTTGTGATCGGCCCTAAAGGTCTATGAAGGGACATTACAGAACCTTCAGTCAGCGCTCCAATCATTATGGAGGCCGATTCCAGCAATCGGCCAAAATTATCTTCACCACATGTTCTGCTTGTGTTCGCCCTGGACCCTATCAGGAGCCGACGTGCGAATTACAGAGCCGATATCTGCCATTCTTTGACAGATTCGGCTCAGGGGGCACCTAAACATGGGAACAGATGCAGGGGGACATGTGTGCAATGAAATACTGGGGGCCGATAGGAGAAAATCGGCCGGTAAAAAAAAAAAAAATTCAGACAGCCGATGCAAGGGCATCGACTTTAGAATTGAGAAGCAGCCGATGCGCAGCCATCGACTCTAGTGGAATTATGCGAGGCTAATCGAGTCTCCACCAAATCCAGGCCAGCGGTTCTAGGCTCGAGTAAGGCTCGGGGGGCAGCAGGCCTGGTGAATATTCTGTTGTGCAGTTTAAAGAGCCGATGGAGATACCATCGGCTGATCTTTCATTGCAGCCTCCTTCACAAATGATGAGTATTTGAAGAGGACCATTGGTTTTGGTTGGAAGAATTCAAAGGTCCTCCTGAAGATTCTACATTATCCACCAGATTTTAAAAAAATCATCAGTTGAAGAAGGGAAGGGTGAATTTCAAAGGACCGATGCGGTGCTATCGGCTCATTACGCATTGGCAAAGGGTACGAATCGGCAAGGTCAGTAGAAGAGGGAATCGGCTCAATTAAACTCAGAAGAAATCGGCAAAATCATATTGGGGAAAAGTTCTTCATTGATAGGCGAGATTTCTTACATAAAGAGCTGATTGCTCTCAAAAGGAAATACTAGGGGATACATTGCCCCATCTACTACTACTGGCCCTATTCTAGAGGTCCTATCTACGGGCCGTCACTGCCCTCGTCGTTGCCGTCGTCGCCGCTGTCGGCGCTGCTCCCGGCGGGCTCGTCGTCGCTCCAATGGCCGCCGACCGGGCCCTCGTTGTCTTCATCTTCTTCGTCAGCGTCGTCCTCGTCGCTGTCGAAGTCGCTAAGGTTGCCCGGCCAAGGGCAGAACCGCTTGGCCGGCGGCTCGTCGGAGGAGCTGTCGTCGTCGTCCTCCTCCTCCTCTTCCTCCTCCTCCACCCCCTCGGAGGAGGTGAAGTCATCCCAGGAGAAGCGATCGTCATCGCTCTCCTCTTCCGATTCCCCGTCGACGAGGAAGCGGAGGTCGCTCTCCCCGTCCGTCGAGGACTGGTCGTCCTCAGACCAGATGGAGAAGTCATGGTCTGACTCCTCCCCGGCTGCAATGGCGCGGCGGATGTTGGCCGCGTGGACCTCCGTCGGGTTGTACTCCGGCGTCGGCTCACGGGATGTGGAGGACTGGCTGGAAGGATCCGATGGAGCAGAGGAGGAAGAAGACATGGTGGCGCAGGAGGGCTTTTGGAGTGCTAATGCGAAGGAGAGGCAGAGGAGAACTGTTCATAGCGGTTAAATAAAAGGTGATATAGTGGAAATTCGATGCCACAGCAGTTTCCGAGGAAGTGGTGCCTAAAAAAAAAAAAAAAAAAAAAAACTGCCAGGTCACGCGGAGAAGTTGAGAAGGCAGGGCATCATGATGAAGGATACTGCAACGGTTCTGCCACGACATGACCCGACGAAGGGAAACAGAGTGATTTTGGAATTATCAATTCCAAAACCAGGGGGGCATGTGTTATCACCAGAATTTGACCGAGTCAAGAGGTGGGCCATGATTGAGATAAACTTGAAGATATACATGGAAGGAAGAACAAGAATTGGCCTTATACGCGAAGTTGGGCTAAATTGCCCATGTATCTGTAATATAATGGATCGCATCTTAGATTAGAAGTTAGAGTTTTACTCGTGCACGGTTAGGTGCACGTCCGAATTAGAAAGTCCCCTGGACTATAAATATGTATCTAGGGTTTATGGAATAAACAACAACTCACGTTCAACCCAAAACAAACCAATCTCGGCGCATCGCCAACTCCTTCGTCTCGAGGGTTTCTATCAGGTAAGCGACATGCTGCCTAGATCGCATCTTGCGATCTAGGCAGCACAAGCTCCACGTTGTTCATGCGTTGCTCGTACTGAAGCGCTTTTGATGGCGAGCAACGTAGTTATCATAGATGTGTTAGGGTTGGCATTGTTCTTCGTATAGCATGCTTACGTAGTGCAACCCTTGCATGTCTAGCCGTCCTCACACCTATCTCAGGTGTGGGGGCGGCACCCCGCTTGATCATTGTTTAGTAGATCTGATCCGTTACGATTGCTCCTTGTTCTACAAGGATTAGTTTAATATCTGCAATAGTTAGGCCTTACAAAGGGGGGGAGGATCCAGCGGCACGTAGGGTGGCGTTCGCAAGTCCTAAACAGGATGTTCCGAGGATCAACTTCATGTTGGTTTTTAGGCCTTGTTTAGGATCGGCTTATGATCACCGTGCGTGGCCGCGAGGCCCAACCTGGAGTAGGATGATCCGATTATGCGGTGAAAACCCTAAATCGTCGTAGATCTCATTAGCTTTATCTTGATCAAGCAGGACCACCATATATTCGTGCACCCCGTACGAATCATGGGTGGATCGGCTCTTTGAGCCGATTCACAGGATAACCTGAGAGCCGATCGAGGCTCGTATTTAATGTTTATGTGTATGCCATGCAGGAAACTAAGCGAGGCATCTCCATCACCTTCCTGACCAGGTATAGGTCAGGTGGCACGCCCTTGCACTTCGCATCGGACGTGTGACCAGAAGAGCATTGCGGGCTGTTGCTCGGAGGGGTCTCAGCCAGCCGCAGCTCTAGGCTCTTCCCGGCTCTACCTGTGTTGACCGTCGCTGCCCGCCGGTGGGTTTTGGCAGTCAACAGCTACCCAGGACTGGCGCAGTAGCTTCCTTGTGACGGTAAAGCACTCGTCCGTTGGGAACCCCAAGAGGAAGGTATGATGTGTACAGCAGCAAGTTTTCCCTCAGTAAGAAACCAAGGTTTATCGAACCAGTAGGAGCCAAGAAGCACGTTGAAGGTTGATGGTGACGGAGTGTAGTGCGGCGCAACACCAGGGATTCCGGCGCCAACGTGGAACCTGCACAACACAACCAAAGTACTTTGCCCCAACGAAACAGTGAGGTTGTCAATCTCACCGGCTTGCTGTTACAAAGGATTAGATGTATAGTGTGGATGATGATTGTTTGCAGAGAACAGTAAAACAAGTATTGCAGTAGATTGTATTCGATGTAAAAGAATGGACCGGGGTCCACAGTTCACTAGAGGTGTCTCTCCCATAAGATAAATAGCATGTTGGGTGAACAAATTACAGTTGGGCAATTGACAAATAGAGAGGGCATGACAATGCACATACATGACATGATGAGTATTGTGAGATTCAATTGGGCATTACGATAAAGTACATAGACCGCTATCCAGCATGCATCTATGCCTAAAAAGTCCACTTTCAGGTTATCATCCGAACCCCTTCCGGTATTAAGTTGCAAGCAACAGACAATTGCATTAAGTATGGTGCGTAATGTAATCAATAACTATATCCTCGAACATAGCATCAATGTTTTATCCCTAGTGGCAACAGCACATCCACAACCTTAGAACTTTCTGTCACTGTCCCAGATTTAATGGAGGCATGAACCCACTATCGAGCATAAATACTCCCTCTTGGAGTTACTAGCAAAAACTTGGCCAGAGCCTCTACTAACAACGGAGAGCATGCAAGATCATAAACAACACATAGGTAATAGATTGATAATCAACATAACATAGTATTCTCTATCCATCGGATCCCAACAAACACAACATATAGCATTACAGATAGATGATCTTGATCATGTTAGGCAGCTCACAAGATCCGACAATGAAGCACATGAGGAGAAGACAACCATCTAGCTACTGCTATGGACCCATAGTCCAGGGGTGAACTACTCACTCATCAATCCGGAGGCGACCATGGCGGTGTAGAGTCCTCCGGGAGATGAATCCCCTCTCCGGCAGGGTGCCGGAGGCGATCTCCTGAATCCCCCAAGATGGGATTGGCGGCGGCGGCGTCTCAGTAAGGTTTTCCGTATCGTCGCTCTCGGTACTGGGGGTTTCGCGACGGAGGCTTTAAGTAGGCGGAAGGGCAACGCGGGGGGCCACACGAGGGGCCCACACACTAGGTCGGCGCGGCCAGGGCTTGGGCCGCGCCGCCTGTGGTGTGGCCACCTCGTGGCCCCACTTCCTTTCCCCCTCGGTCTTCTGGAAGCTTCGTGTGAAAATAGGCCCCTGGGCGTTGATTTCGTCCAATTCCGAGAATATTTCCTTACTAGGATTTTTGAAACCAAAAATAGCAGAAAACAGCAACTGGCTCTTCGGCATCTCGTTAATAGGTTAGTGCCGGAAAATGCATAATAATGATATATAATGTGTATAAAACATGTGAGTATCATCATAAAAGTAGCATGGAACATAAGAAATTATAGATACGTTTGAGACGTATCAATGCCCCCCTGGTTTTGGCAATGGTAATTCCAAAACCACTCTGGTTTTTCTTCGTCGGGTCATGTCGTGGCAGAGCAGAACCGTTGCAGTATCCTTCATCATGATGCCTTGCCTTCTCAACTTCTCTGCACGATTTGACAGTTTTTTGGCACCACTTCCTCGGAAATTGCTGTGGCATTAAATCTCCACTATATCCCCTTTATTTAACCGCGCCGAACAGTTCGCCTCTTCATCCTCTTGCTATGTACTAGCCATCGGCCCAAAAAACCCCCTTCTTCTCTAGCTATGTCTTCCTCCTCCTCCTCCTCCGCTTCATCGGGCCTCTCCTTCCAGTCTTCCCCCCTCCGCGCGCCTACACCGGAATGGGATTGGATGGCAGCGTATGACATCGAAGCCCCAGAGGAATGGGACAAAGAGTCCCATGACTCCTCCATCTGGTCCGAGGATAACAAATCCTTGACCGACGGAGAGGACGACCTCCAATTCCTCGCCGATGGGGAGTCGGAGGCGGAGAGCGAGGACGATCGCTTCTCCTGGGACGACTTCACCTCCTCCGACGAGGAGGAAGAAGAGGAGGACGACGACGACTCCCTCGAGGACTACCCGCCGGCGAAGCGCTTCCGCGCCAGGTCGGATGACGACGACGACGACGACGAGGAGGAGTACGGAGCCCCCGCCAAGGGCTACAGCAGCAGTGACGAGGAGCCCGCCGGCAGCAGTGCCGACGAGAGCTTCGACGACGACGACGAGGGCAGCGATGGCCCCTACTAGTATAGGACCAGTAGTAGTAGTTTGGTCGATAGACCTTCCTTTTGTTCTTCTTCCCTCGAGCAATCGGCTCTTCCCCTGTAAGAAATCCCTTTATTAATGAAGACAATGTTCCTATTTCGATTCTGCTTTAATCAATTGCGCCGATTGTCCAAGTAAACTAATGTGCAGAGAGCCGATGGCAGCGCATCGGCTTTTCTCATAACACGCAATTCAGGCTAACTTGCCGATTCAGTTGCCTAATCTCACGATAACCTGCAACCTCCGTTTGAGAAAATAAACTTAGATCCCTTAAATTGTACTTGAACATGTCCCATTCGCGACCATGCAAATTTTAAATCTCAAACGCACAGATCCAATCCCTCCACGAATTTGAATGGGAGGATTGTCCTAATACCACGGTCTCTGACCTGAAAATATTCTGTTGCGCTAGTTCCTCTAGAGTCGATGGCTTCACATCGGCTTTTTAGTGTGAAGTCGATGTCCGTGCATCGGCTGTAACATGTATGTAAATTTTTTTTTACCGGCCGATTTTATGCATCGGCCCCCCATATTTCACTGTCCATCATCCCACATGCTTGGGAAATATTTCTTGAGATGTTGTCCATTGACAGCTACTGGGAATTTAACCCCATCCAACTGCTCGAGCATGTATGCATTACCCTTCAAGACCTGGTCGACTCTGTACGGACCGTGACAATTAGGAGACCATTTGCCATATGCTTTATCCTTAGTTCCTAATGGCAATACAGCTTCCCACACTAGATCACCAACCTGAAACTCCTTTGGTCTCACATTCTTATTATATGCGCGAGCTACCTTGGCTTTATTCTCTTTAATCTTCTCCAATGACCAAAGTCTTAGTTCTATTAAATCCTCAATAGTATCACTCATCAGGGCCGCATATTCTTCAGATGTTAGGTCATTCTGAAACGTAACACGTCTCGATTCAGCCGTAATTTCCCAAGGCAATACGGCTTCTTGTCCATAAACCCGCTGGTACGGCGACGTTTTTATAGCCCCATGATATGACATACGACAAGCCCACAAAGCTTCTGACAATACTTCATGCCAACATCTAGGGTGCTCGTCAACTTTCCTCTTAATCAACTTGATGAGGCTCTGGTTGGACGCTTCAGCTTGCCCATTTGCTTGAGCATAGTATGGAGACGATCGGATCAACTTAATTCCCATGTCGTCACAGAACTTTCTGAACTCTTTAGAAATAAAGACCGAACCTCCATCGGTCGTAATAGTCTGGGGAATTCCGAATCTATGAATGACATGTTCTTTCACAAAATTGACGACATCTTCCGATTTTACCTTCTTCATAGGGACGGCCTCCACCCACTTAGTGAAGTAATCTGTAATGGCCAAAATCCACTCGTGGCCTTTGCTTGATGCAGGATGGATCTTGCCGATCATATCCATGCCCCAACCTCTAAATGGCCAAGGTTTGATGATGGGGTTCATTGCTGACGCAGGCACCATCTGCATCTTACCAAACATCTGACACGCTTGGCATCTCTTATAATACCTGAAGCAGTCCTCAAGCATGGTGGGCCAGTAAAACCCTGATCGTCTGATCAGCCACTTCATCTTATGAGCCGATTGGTGAGTTCCACAGGCGCCTTCATGTACTTCGTGTAAGAGCCGATTCGACTCGGCTGGTCCCAAGCATTTGAGAAGTAATCCCTCCAAAGTCCTGTAGAACATGTCGTCTCCTATAAGGACATATTTCATGGCCTTGTACCTTATCCGTTTAGGTGCCCCCCGAGCCGAATCTCTCAAGTAATTGAAGATATCGGCTCTTCAATCATCCTGTTCCAGGAACTGCACTTGAACATCGTCTTCATCTGTTACGTCCTTGTAGCCTGATGCTACCTGTGCAAGGTTGTTGGCCTCAGTATTTTGTGACCTTGGGATCCAATTAAAGTTTATGTACCTAAATTGTGTCATCAGCTCACGGCATTGCACCCATAATGAAAAGAGTGATTCACTTTCGCACTTGTATTCCTCTGTGAGCTGGGAAATCACCAACTTGGAATCTCCAAAGATTTCCACCGCTTCTGCCCCGGCTTCCAAAAGCAACTCCATTCCCTTGCGTATTGCCTCATACTCAGCGACATTATTAGTGCAATGGGTAGATAATCTGATTGAGAAGGAGTACGTTGCCCCCCGAGGCGACACGAGTAGCATGCCGATGCCACAACCATCACTACAAGCCGATCCATCGAAGAACATGGCCCATGCACGTACAGATAGTGCAGCTATGTCAGTGTTGATTCGTTCAACAATTAAATCGGCCAATGCTTGTCCCTTGACTGCCTTCGCAGGCTGATACCGGAGATCAAATTCTGATACTGCAAACATCCATTTGCCGAGTCGGCCTTTCAACACAGGAGCCGACAACATGTGTTTGATGACGTCTGATTTGCATATAATGATAACCTCCGCGTTCAGCAGAACATGACGAAGCTTGGTGCAGGTAAAGAACAGGCAGAGGCACAACTTTTCAATCTCAGGGTACCTGGTTTCTGCATCCAACATCCTTCTGCTAAGGTAGAACGCGACTTTCTCTAGACCATCGTAGACTTGCACCACTACTGAGGCGATAGAAGTATCAGCTACTGACAGATAGATAAAGAATGGTCTGTCTTGCTGGGGCGGCACCAACACAGGTGGCTTCGTTAGATACTCTTTAATCTCGTCGAACGCTTGCTGTTGCTCTGCCCCCCAGTGAAATTCCTCATCGGCTTTGATTTTCACCAATCCCATGAACGGCTCGATCCGTCCTGACAAGTTGGAGATGAACCTTCTAACGAAATTGATTTTGCCGATAAGACATTGCAGTTCCTTCTTCGTGGTAGGCCGCTTCATTGTGCGCACTGCCTCCTGACTCTTCAGGCCGATCTCGATTCCTCGTTCATGAACCAAGAAGCCCAGGAATTGACCGGCCGTCACACCAAAAGCACATTTCTTGGGATTCATTCTTAGTCCGAACTTCCTAGTTCGGTCCAAAATATGCCGTAAATCCTCTAAGTGTCCTTCTATCGAGACAGACTTGACTACCACATCATCGATGTAGATTTCCACCAATTTGCCGATCAGATCATGAAAGATGTAATTCATGGCTCGCTGATATGTTGCGCCGGCGTTCTTCAATCCAAAAGTCATGACCACATATTCAAGGGATTTCTATTTTCGTGCCCTCGGTTCCTTAGTTGTGCTCAGTTTTCCCCAGCTCCTTAGTTTTTCCTCAGTTTTCCCCAAGACCTTGTCTGAAACCATCACACGTGATGTAACGCCCGGTTGCCCGACGGTTGACCGTTATCTTCTGACTAGTGGGGCCACGTAGAGCCTGCAAAGACACGTTAGACCATCCATCTTTGTTTGACCGTAAGCATCGCTGTATCCCTGACCAAAACGCGAACGAGTGGGGCTTCGCTATATCAAATGACAAGTGGGGCCATGGCGCTGATACAAGGGGCAATACACGGGTAGGATTAGATTTTTAAACGGAGCTCTACAGCGATGGCACGGAGGAGGTGGCCTGCGGAGTGCCGAGATGAGATCGACGTCCACAAAGAACTGCATGAGGCGAGACCAGACGCATTAGATAGATATGAACTAGACGCGTTTAACCATGCAAAGAAGAGAAGAAATGGTCAACGACATCGACGACTACCTCAAAACTTTGACTGACCGTGTCCGACACGAACGCGAGCAATGTAGAGAAAACTAGTGTCTCTCCTTTCTGGCGTGTATAGATGGGTGCTAGAAGAGTGTGGTGGCGAAGGGAAAGACCTCGCGGTGGTCTGTGGCGTCCAACATAGCGGGGCGGCGTGGCCGTGCCCACATCGGCGTGGATGCATGTTCGGCATTGGCATCAGCATGTACGTTCGGCATTGGCCTCGGTGGTATCTCTGGTGTGTCAGTGATCGAATGAGGGGACGGGATTGAGGGTGCATCCCGACGGTGACCTAGCAGTGGCGTCGAGCATAGCCGTTCTGACCATGCCGATATCGGCATCGGCAAAGTTTGGAGGCTGTGGTGCTCGAATCAAAGAGGGATTTGTTTCTTGTACGCCAAAAGTGATTTGAAACAAGTTTCGTGTTGAAGGTTAGGTAACGAAAGTTTGTAACTAAGCCCAAAATTATACTAGCGCCATGGTGAGGTTCTTTTTGATAGAGCTATACGGTTGGGCAAACTTTTTTGACACTTTTTAGATAGGGTTCCTTGTTGTTACACGTATGGCATCATGTATGGCAAATTTGGGATCATTTGGAGATGTTCGAAAAAATCACTTTGCTTAAACGCATGCCGTTTCGTCTCACTGAAACCAGCTTTTCTAACAAGGTGATTTATTCTACCTCCTCTAAATGACCTCAAATTTCATACAGCTGATCTTCTATACATAGATAGATAGATTGTTTCGTTTTTATATTTTTCGAACTTTTTATTTCCCTTTATAATATCCAATTGATTTTCAGGTCAAAACCTCGAAAAACAGCATCATGTATGGCATCATTTTCGCCATAAATTTCAAATTTTGTGAAACTTTCCCTTTTAGATATTCCTTGTTGTTATAGATATGGCATAATGTATGCCAAATTTGGTTAGGTCTCACTGAAACCAGCTTTTGTAACAAGTTAGGTTTTTTCGACCTTCTCAAAAGGGATTTTTTCTACCTTCTCTAAATGACCTCAAAAATCATACAGACGATCTTCTATACAAAGATAGGTAGATTGTTTCGTTTTTACATTTTTTGAACTTTTATTTCCCTTTATAATACCCATTTGTTTTCAGATCAAAACCTCGAAAGTTAACATAACTAGATGGTGAACCCTTCCAAACTTCAAATACGAGAGATAGATAGATTGGTTCGTTTATCATTTTTACCGTGAATAGTAATGGCTACAAGAAATCGGTGATGGTCTATCATTTTTTGCGTGAAAAGTAATGGCTACAACAAATCGGTGATGGTTTATCATTTGGGATTTTCGTGAAAATTAATGGCTACAACAAATCGGTGACGGTTTATCATTTTTTGCGTGAAAATTTATGGCTACAACAAATCGGTGATGGTTTATCATTTTTTGCGTGAAAAGTAATGCCTAAAAGAGTTTATAATTTTTAGCGCGTGAAAATAAATACGAGAAAACCGCCATTTAGCAAACTTAGAGAGTGGAAGGTAACCGCCGACGAGAGAGAGGAGGGTTATCCTGCCCGTTAGATCATACGATCAACGGTCGGCGGGCACGATCCGCGTGACATGGGCTAGACCAATCAGGGCAATGTTGCACGTGTGAGAGAATTTGTGGAGGGAGAGGGCAAAAACTGAGTAGTATCAAGAAACCAAGGGCACCTATGTAATAAACAGACTAAGGGATTCAAATATGAGATTTAAAAAATGAAAAATGCGTGTTTTGTAGAATAAAACCCATCTTGGCCTATCTCAAACTATTTGCAATACAAATATACATGAGTGTGAGAATTGTGGCCTCATTTAGACAAAGTATGTTTTGGGGAAAGCTGTTTTGGGAAGGGCTTATTGTGGAAAACCATGCACCTTCATAGCTACTAGGTGATTTGAGAAGGCCTTTGAGAAGTGGCAATTTGTGGTAAAACTTGATTTATCTATGACTTATCTATGTTTTGAGAACTGGAAATTTGTGGTAAAGACTCCATGAGTATGTGCCACTATTTTTCGGAATTTTTTGCACATTAAATGACTCATTTAACTAGTTAATCCCATTTGTTGACTGTCTGTTGACCAGCTACTTGAGGGTAAAACTGAGCATATTGCACTAGCCAGTACTAGCACTCAAGGGGAAAACTGAGCACACAAAAAATGCTAGTATAATGCTCGAGGTTATAACTGAGTATATCTAAATTTTCAGGGTTAGACTCGAGGACGCGTGTTGCGGTGCAGAAATGAAAGACGTGCAATATTTGACGCGTAGACGCCGGTCGCGGTGCGAAGTCGAAGACGTGCAATCGTGGACGCGTGGCGCATTGCGTAAGTCCAAGACGTGCGGACGTGCAGCGGTGGACGCGTAGGACGCGGGTCGCATTAACCACCACTAGCCTTTATAGACGCCTCCTCCCACTATCTCTGTCACTCTCACTCGCCTACGCAACGCCGCCTCTCTCACGTCCCATCATCTTCTCCAAAGCAAAAAACCCTCTCCCTCTCCCTCTCCTCTGCCGGCGAGATGGACAAGGAGAATGCCAATCCCATCGTCCACGGCGCCGTCGGCTCCAAGCGCGACGCCTCCCTCTTCGACGCCGTCCCCTCAACGGACGTCGCCGCCGTCCCCTCAACGGACGTCGCCGCCGCCTCCGCCGGTGCATCGGAGGCTGCCGCCGCCGGTCGCGGTCAGATCCCACCGGGATGGGACCCCTACGAGCCGGTGCCGTACGTCCCGCCCCGAACCGCTACGACACCTCCATAGAGGACCCATGGAACGAGGTAATAACTACGGTTTGCTTCCATTTTTGTTCCCCATTCCTTTTTGAACCCTATTTGTGCTGGTGTAGATGGATCTGTGGATGGATGAGTATTGGGCTAATATTTGCGCCGATTTTATTCCATTTTGCTTTGATCCCTCCTTGATTTCGTTCAAGATTTGGGTTTCGGCCGTTCGGTTAATTTATGCAAGTAATAATGGGATCTCAATCAGTTAATTTATGCAAGTAATCATAGGATCTCAATCAGTTATTTTATGCACGAATCAAAAGATATCAACCGTTTAATTTTGCAAATAATCTGGAATGTGTTCAAGTTCAGATCCTGGAATCTGTTTCTTTGCCTATGATGAATCGGTGGGCACAGATTTTTACAGGAGGGTTCAGCGAACCATTTCCGTGTACAAATCTGTTGTGCATGAGCTTTGGTTCGCTTACACCGTCCCTGTAGACATATAATCGTGTCCACTCTAACTGAGGCTGCCTCTGTTTTTCCTAACTTTGTTATCATGCACGTTTGCAACTCATTCACTAATAAATTCCCGTTTGATATGGATCAGCTGTTCGCAGCGACGACGTCGGCAGCGACGACGAGCACCATGACGTCAAGACTCGCCAGTCTGCTGCGGAGGCTGCAGGTCGGCCAGTATGTCTCCTACCTCGACGTCGCCAAGGGTGGCTACAGGTGCCCCTTCGCACTAGGAGGCTCGGCGGCACCGACTTCAACTGCCTCCTCACGCATGCCGAGAACATCGGCCACACCAACCCCAAGGTCGGCGCGTCGGTGAACCCCAACTCCTTCCGCGCCAAGCACTTGGCGCTCGGCATGCACCTCCGCAGCATCCAGCGGGTGGAGATCTCCGGCGGGCGCATGCCTCCGCTCAAGCCCAAGGCTCCCAAGGGGAGCAACAAGTGGAGGCAGAGGCAGATGGGGTAGGCGGAGTCCTGGACGTGTGCTGCTGCTGCCTCCTCCATTTTGTTGTTGGGATCCCTTTGTTGTTAGTTAGGGATCCCTCGTTGTTATGTTGTTAGTATGATGGTGCTGTACTGCTGTGAAGAACCTCGAACCCTACTATGTTTGGCTGCTGAATGCAGCTTATTATCTATATTATCTATCCCTATTCTACTATATGACCTTGTGAATTTATCGTACATTCCCTGTAGATTTGCTTCTAGATTTAACTACATACATATGGACCAGATGGAGTACTAGATTGGGCTCCCTACTAGATTTGCTGCCATATTGGGAAAACAACCAGGGCCAAAAGGCACAAATAATAATTGAAGAAAGACAGAAATGCAAGCTTCTCTAGATTTGATACTAATTATGTGAAAAAAGGCAGAGAGAAGGAGGCAGAAAAGGTACTCTTAAAAGGGAAATGCCAATGGCCGAGAGAGACAAAACCCAGCTCCTGCTCACGTGCAACCAAACGCAATCTCGTCCTGTCCCACGCGGTCCCTTTCTACCAGCCCCACGCGACGCGGGCCCACACGACGCGGCCCCACACGTCAGAACGGAGCGGTCAACTTAACGGGAATCCTGCCGTCTGAGCTGCCTTCTGCGGGTTTCAAACAAGGACTTGGGGAAAAGTGAGGAAAAACTAAGGGGCTGGGGAAAACTGAGTACAACTAAGGAACCGAGGGCACGAAAATAGAAATCCCCATATTCAAACAAGCCCACTGACCCTGGTACTCGGAATGCAGTCTTATGTATATCTTCCAGAGCCATAAAAATCTGGTTGTAACCGGCGTTGCCATCCATGAAACTCAATACTTTATGACCAGCAGCTGCGTTGATCAACGTTTCTGCTACCGGCATTGGATACTCATCCTTTGGAGTGGCTCTGTTGAGATCCCGAAAATCTATGGCAACGCGCATTCGGCCGTCCTTTTTCTCCACAGGTATGATACTGGAAATCCACTCAGCATACCTGCATGGCCTGATGAACCCTGCAGCCAACATTTTCTCGATCTCCTTTTTGACTTCTTCTAAAACTTCGGCCTTCATTTGTCGTGCTCGTTGCTGGAACGGCTGAAATCCTTTCTTAAGAGGGAGCCGATGCTCGATGATGCTCCTGCCTAACCCGGGCATCTCTGTATAATCCCAGGCAAAACAATCTGGGTATTCTTTCAATAGAGCTATCATCAGACTCCTCAGATGTGGATCCAACTTCTTGCTGATAAATGTTGGTCGTGGCTTATCCCCAGGACCAATGTCGATTTCTTCTAGCTCACCAGCCGATGTAAACCCATACCCTAGCTTTCCATCACCTGCTAGATCAATGCTGAACACATGCATAATATATGGTAAGGGTAATATGGGCCGATTGCCTGAATCGGCCTCCTTTTTCATTGCACTGCTTAATACGGATTTACAACTTATTCTTATTTTTTGGGGCCGATCGCCGGGATCGGCCTTGCTACACATGTCTAGTGACTTTGGTGCGGTTACACTGTCAGGCCAGTGGATAAGACCAGCCTCACCCCGTTTTTTGTAACCTCAATGCGCTCGCAACTGTCCAGACTGACTCCAGAGAGTGGCTCTTGGTCCACCGCTGACGAGGGAATACCTCGGCAATGCCTACGTATTGTAGACTAGGGTTTCGGGAGAGAGCGACGATGGAGATTCCGGGGACGAGATTAGGTACACGACGTACCCAGCTTCGGGTCCCCTCGGTGGAGGATCCCTACGTGTTGCTAGCAATCCAGTATATGATCATAGATGTGTTTACAGGGTGCCGCCATAGGCGGAGCTATGTTGTCTATTTCTATGTCTCTCTGTCCTCCTTCTTTCGGGTACCCTGGCTAGCTTTATATATGCAACCAGCCTAGGGTTTTACAAGAGTCCTAGTCGACTACTTCTTCGGGTTGCCTTGTTGGGCCTTCTCTCCATATTGGGCCGAGCCGATCCAGGTATACCAATAATGGGTACCCGAAGGGTATGCCCATGTCAGTAGCCCCCGAGTTTATAGGGAAGTCGAAGACTTGCGTAGAAACTCCAAGCATAACCATCTCCAAAGTCGAAGAAAATACAAGGCGAGGTCCATGTCGTAGATTATGTGTAGCGTAGATGATGTCGACGATTCTTGAAATTATCGGGTGCGCGGCAGCGCTCCCGATGGGAGTAGCCCCCGAGTCTATGGGCAAAT
This sequence comes from Lolium perenne, assembly GCF_019359855.2. Lineage (NCBI taxonomy): Eukaryota > Viridiplantae > Streptophyta > Magnoliopsida > Poales > Poaceae > Lolium > Lolium perenne. The sequence continues at coordinate 29,993,802 of NC_067250.2, forward strand.
GCTTGCACTTGGGCATAGACTCAAGTTGTACTACTCGATGAAGAACTTAACTATATTTCTGGAGGACTTGATGAAATCCATACGCTCCCGATGGGAGTAGGCTCCACTCGAGTCGTAGAATCGAGTTGAGTCTACAAACCTTGATTGTCGTAGATGCTGTCGAAGTTATTTTCTATCGGGTGCGCGACCAGCGCTCCTGATGGGAGTAGCCCCCGAGGCTACAGCCAAGTGTTTGCACTTGGGTGTAGGCTCAACTTGCTTTTAATCAACTCCATAATTTTTCTCTTTCTTGTATCTTATCGAGAGGGTAAACAATGCTCTCGATAAGAGTAGCCCCCGAGCCTATGAACAGGTGCTTGCACCTAGGCATAGGCTCAAGTTGTACTACTCGATAAAGAACTTGGCGCAGCCCCTCTTTTTATCGACTCCAGGCCATTGCTATTTTTATTTGACATCGATATCTATTTTGTACAGGGATAATGGTAGTTGGGGCTAGTTCATCTGACGGATCAGGTACTAGTTAACTGCTCTAGTGGCAATCCGCAAAAACCTACTTCAAGATCACGTCCCCGGACATAATCTCGGGATACTGGTGTTAACTCGACAGGTGCCGCTTAAGGTCTTACCATTATGTCGAGTCCCAGTCATATTTTATCGGGTCCACAGCACGTCCGCTGGGATATTTCTTCACATCTTTTGATGTGGAAAAAAGTAGCAGAGCGCAGTCTTTGGCGATGCCACGCCACACAGGACGGACCCGGGGTCTTACCTTCGCAGAGTTTTGCGGCATTCAGAGATTGTTCGCGACTTTGGCGCTCTGAGAATATATTGTCGAGTGCCTTGTTCGGCTGATGCAATGACCCATTTTGTGGGTTCTTCTATATTTTTCTCGGGCGTGATGAGACAGCCGCATATATTGGATTCTTCTATATTATCGGGTACATCGCCGATACTCTTGCTCGGAACAAATGACGAGTCAATAGACCCGAAGATTTGCCTGTCCTCTTTTTTTTTTTTTGATCCTCCTTGATGATAACTTCGTCGAGTTCCTCCTTCAGGAAAATTTCTTCGGGTCCTCCCTAATTCTTCGGGTCCTTCCTGAGGACAATTCTTCGGGACCTCTTTGAGGACAATTCTTCGGGACCTCCTAGGAGATAATTTGTCGGGACCTCCTAGGAGATAATTTGTCGAGTTCTCCTTGAATAAAATTTTGTCGGGTACTCTTTTGAATTCGTCGGGTTCCTCCCTGAAGATGATTCTTCGGGTTCTCTCTTATATACTTTGAATTTTGCTTTCTCCTGCACAAATAAACAAACTTTTTCTATCTTTTCCTTGACTCTCTTTTTCGCATGCGGTGTCAGATGCTCAGATTTGATGATATGTAAAGTGAATATATGTCGCGCAGCCCCCGAGCATCGGGTGCGGCAAAAGTAAACGATAATCAACTTTATGTAAAATAAAGGAATACTTAGCTTATTGGGCACGACGGAGTCAGCACGATGAAGTCTTCGAGTACGGAGAAGAAGTCGAGCCGAAATAGAAACCACCAAATAGCGAAAATAAATGCCGCCATATTGTTGATGAAGAAATAGCCGAGCCCCTGAGCACTATTGGGGTGATGTTATGATTGTTACTTAGATGTTGTGTCGTAGTTGCGACCCAAGGCGAAGTTATGACCGAGCCCCCGAGTGTGTAGCCATGATGTCGAAAGAAGTTGACGAAGTCGCGGCGTCATATTTTGTGAAGCTATTTAAGATGAAGCCATAGACAATAATATACGAAGATGAATCCCAGATGAAGTATTTGAGATGAATCCATATTGAAGATTACACCATTAAATATAGAGCATATATTAAAGATGAATCCACTGATATTGTAGAGGAAATTGTCTCGAAGAAAATATATCCAGTAATAGCCATAGAAGATGAATCCGCTGATATTATAGAGGATGAATCCATTGACCCGAAGAATCCAGTAATAACCATAGAAGATGAATCCGTTGATATCATACAGGATGAATCCATTGATCCGAAGAAAATAGTTCCAGTAATAATCATAAAAGATTAATCCATTGAACCGAAGAATCCAATAATATAGAAGATGAATCCGCCGAAGAAAATAAATCCAGTAATAATCCTCGATGATAAATCCAGTGACCCGAAACGCCTCAGGTAATGTTGTATAAGAGTAAGCCAGTAATATTCATATAGATGAATCTTATAAGATGAATCCGATGAAAAAGAATCCAGTACGCCGAAAAAGATGAATCCATTGATCCGAAGAAAATAATTCCATTCAGCCGGGGAAGATATATCCAGAGCCGAAGAAGATAAATCCACTAAGCCGAAGAAAATAAATCCAGTGGTGTACTTGCCGTAACGATGTAATGGCGCAGCCCCGAGTGTCGGTGAATTTGCTATAATAATGTAATGGCGCAGCCCCCGAGTATTCAGGTGTGACGAAAGTAAATAACAATTGACTCTCGGAAGAGGAACACTTAACTTTTTTTATCGGCTGCAGTTGAGCCAACGTTGAAGCAAATCATGTGGCGGACACAGTCGATGTAGTCGCGCGGCGCCTGCCGGAAGTAGTCGATGAAGAGGACGCAATTGATATGGCCGATCCGCGTCGTGTGGGCATCCGAATATATCGAGTTTGTGATGTCGAGTCCACGACGGGCGAGCCCCCGAATATGACGAGTGCGTGATGGCTGACGCGGTCGTCCGAGCAAAGTAGTCGAAGTAGAAATATAGCACCCGATGATCTTTGTGCTAAATGACCAATTCGCGACGGGTGAATCCGCCAAGGATGAGCCCTAAATACTGGGATATGATCGGATGGAGTTGCGACAGCGGAGTCCTTGGTCGCGGATGCAAAGCAAAACTCCGCCACCGTCGGGTGAGGCTGAGATGAAAATCGTTTGCTCCGTGTTCGGGCTTATTTCCAGCGCCTGAAAGAGTCTGGAATAGACATACTTGTGCGCGACAAATAATATAGCTGTAGATATATATTATATTTTTTCCTAGAATCAACATGATAAACGCAATAAATTTGAGAAAATAACGGTATAAATTGAATACGAAGCACCTGGTAGTCTTTTTGTCGGACAGCAAGTTGGCGAAAGACGATCCGTTAACAGAGTTATCGGGTGGTCAGTATTACTGAACTGTTCACTTGTCTTCGCTTGATGGAAAAGTGGGTCGATCCACCTCCTTTGGCTGACTCGTGTGATCACCAAAAAGTCAACTAGTACACCTCTATGGCCTCGTTTCCCATGTGATGCGTGCACATCAAATCAGCATGCAGGTGGTGGTTAGATAAAAGATTTAATGAGCACAGTAATTAATGAAAGAAAAATAGAGGTAAAGATTAAAAGGAAAACTTCTGTCGTCAAGCTCGTGGGGCTGCCCGATTCGCTGTGTTGTCGTCTAAATCCGATCGCTGCTAGAGTAAACTTGTTCTGGGACTCGGGCTGCCTTTGAGAAGTCGAAGTAGTTTAGATCAGAGCAGGACGCTCTCTTCCGATCAAGCTGCCGAAGAAGTCAGATGGCGACGCAAAAACAAAAAATCTGGCCGGTCGATCAATGAAGTAGTTGATGATGAACTCGATGGATCCCGCCCGGATGACAAAATCCAGTCGTCGCGATTCCCCACAGACGGCGCCAATTGACGAGGGAATACCTCGGCAATGCCTACGTATTGTAGACTAGGGTTTTGGGAGAGAGCGACGATGGAGATTCCGGGGACGAGATTAGGTACACGACGTACCCAGCTTCGGGTCCCCTCGGTGGAGGATCCCTACGTGCTGCTAGCAATCCAGTATATGATCATAGATGTGTTTACAGGGTGCCGCCATAGGCGGAGCTATGTTGTCTATTTCTATGTCTCTCTGTCCTCCTTCTTTCGGGTACCCTGGCTAGCTTTATATATGCAACCAGCCTAGGGTTTTACAAGAGTCCTAGTCGACTACTTCTTCGGGTTGCCTTGTTGGGCCTTCTCTCCATATTGGGCCGAGCCGATCCGGTATACCAATAATGGGTACCCGAAGGGTATGCCCATGTCAACCGCGTCCCAAATGTTCATGCCAGCCGTTGAAATTTCGGCTGTGTCATCTGCCTGGACGACCTCCACTTCATCGCCATCCCACTGTATCAAGCATTGGTGCATTGTGGATGGAATGCAGCAATTGGCGTGAATCCAATCTCTCCCTAGTAGGACGGCGTAGGTGCTCTTGCTATCGACGATGAAGAACGACGTAGGGATGGTTTTTCGGCCTACCGTCAGATCCACGCTTAGAACACCTTGCGCTTCTGATGCTTGGCCGTTGAAGTCGCTCAATGTGACGTTGGTTTTGATCAGATCTGCGCTAGAGCGTCCCAGGCGACGTAGCATGGAGTACGGAATTATGTTGACTGCCGCTCCCGTGTCAACCAGCATCTTGTTGACAGGCTGCCCGTTGATATATCCTTTCACGTACAAAGCCTTCAAATGTCTGTAGCTTCTTTCTCGTGGCTTTTCAAAGACAACTGGCCGTGGGCCGCAGTCGAGTTCTGCCACAGATGCCTCTTCTGATCTTGGAGCGCAAAACTCTGACGGAAGTATGAACACCATGTTGGCGCCAGCCGATGTCTTATCATCGGCTTTCTTCGGTTTGGGACGCTACTCTTGCTTCTGTGGGCGGCCCTCCTCATCCAAAGTTTGCTGAATTTTCGCGGCCAGATCGGGCCGTGCCTTCCTCAACGTGTGCAGGTATAACCTCTCGGCTTCCTCCAAGCTGCGTAGCCGCTGTACCCTGCGTTTCTGAGAATGACTGAGTCCGTCAGGGCACCACCTTGGCCGGTGGTATCTATCCTCTTCTTCTTCATCGTCGTCTAACTCCTCGAGATCTTCCTCTTGAGAGGACTCAGCTTGTTTGTTCCGACGCGGGAGAGGTCCTAGACGTTTGAACACTGACACATCTGACGCGTCCTTCTTCTTTGATCTACACTCTGGGCAGCTTTCGATTGTCGGCAATCGGCTCATTCCTGAATCCCAGCAATGTTTAAAGAACGGGCAGTCCCAATGACGGTTCATGTCTTCTTGCTCTCTTGACCTTCCCCTGGTACGGCGCTCATATCTTTCGTCATCTCTATTATACCGACGATACTTTCTATCGTTTACGTTAGGCCGATGAGCTACGTCATCGGCTGTATCATACCGTCGGCGTTGGTCATGCTGATGTTCATATTTGTTAAGAAGGTGCTCTGAGAGTGGTCGCTGGTACCGCACGCTTCTCACTTGATCCTCGGTCACGTACCGTTTGTCATCGTATCGGGGCCGATCGCGTGAACCGGCCTCCTCCTTGTCCTTGCCACGAGAACGACTGCTCTCTTCTTTGTCCTTGCCAGAGTGGTATACAGGCCCAGCCATGTTGATACTGAACGAGAAATCTGGCTGACGCCTCGTAGGGTAACTATATTCCACCATGTTGACAGGAGGGAACGGTTGCGTGTCCACTTTCATGGCATACTGGCTGAAAATAAGACGGCCTTGTTCTATCGCCATTTGGATCTGCTGACGCAATGATACGTCTCAAACGTATCTATAATTTCTTATGTTCCATGCTACTTTTATGATGATACTCACATGTTTTATACACATTATATGTCATTATTATGCATTTTCCGGCACTAACCTATTAACGAGATGCCGAAGAGCCAATTGCTGTTTTCTGCTGTTTTTGGTTTCAGAAATCCTAGTAAGGAAATATTCTCGGAATTGGACGAAATCAAAGCCCAGGGTCCTATTTTTGCACGAAGCTTCCAGAAGACCGAGGGGGAAAGGAAGTGGGGCCACGAGGCGCCGCCACAACAGGGCGGCGCGGCCCAGCCCTTGGCCGCGCCGGCCTGGCGTGTGGGGCCCTCGTGTGGCCCCCCGCATTGCCCTTCCGCCTACTTAAAGCCTCCGTCGCGAAACCCCCAGTACCGAGAGCCACGATACGAAAAACCTTACTGAGACGCCGCCGCCGCCAATCCCATCTCGGGGGATTCTGGAGATCGCCTCCGGCACCCTGCCGGAGAGGGGATTCATCTCCCGGAGGACTCTACACCGCCATGGTCGCCTCCGGATTGATGAGTGAGTAGTTCACCCCTGGACTATGGGTCCATAGCAGTAGCTAGATGGTTGTCTTCTCCTCATGTGCTTCATTGTCGGATCTTGT